>NW_026782008.1:0-674423 GCF_031769215.1 Ylistrum balloti | reverse complement strand
AAAAAACAATGCAAGATTTGACTACTAATAAAGCTGTTTATTAATAATGTTGAGAAGTCTTCTGTAGCCAAAACAATTTCTTGGGCGTAACTATCTCTTTGGCGTATCGGGGGCTACTCACTCATAAGCAAACTATTGAAAACTTACTTGCGACAAGCTTGACTCTGTGAATCAGAGAAGCGAAGTAAAGTGAACTGTGCTTGACTCCGGAACAGGAGAAATCACTTGACTCTGATGAACAGAGAAGCAACTTGACTCGCTGATTCCAGAGAAGCCAGGAATGATAGGACTAGACTCTGTAAGAGTATAGAGAAGTACTTGACTCTAAGAGACTCTGACGGTTCTAGAGAAGTGACTTGACTCTGACACTGACTCACAGAGCAGCTAGTATAATACTAGGACAAACTTGACTCCAAGGTAACCAATGAGAAGACTCTGGACTCTGAACCGTTACAGAGCAGTGACTTGACTCATGAAAGGACCCTGTTAAGAAGTTTGACCCCAATTTACACACATCTAATATATTAAAATTTTTTGAATGACATGTATGAAACAAGCTAAAAATAAAAGGAGATTTTAAAATTGGGGGATGAAATTCCTCCGGAATTTAAAAGCCTTCCTCCGGAATTTAAAAGTTTGACCCCCATTTACCCATATCCAATATAGTAAATTATATTAATGACAACAATAAAGAAGCTAACAAAAAAAAAAAAATAAATAAATAAAAATTTTTAAATAGGGATTTTAAATTGATGGGGAGAAGAGTTAAAAAGTCAACATAAACCCCAACAAGAGTGAGTAGCCCCAACTAAAATATCATTAAAAATACAAACATTTGCAAATA
Source organism: Ylistrum balloti (assembly GCF_031769215.1). Taxonomy (NCBI): domain Eukaryota; kingdom Metazoa; phylum Mollusca; class Bivalvia; order Pectinida; family Pectinidae; genus Ylistrum; species Ylistrum balloti. The sequence continues at coordinate 673,579 of NW_026782008.1, read as the reverse complement.
AAGAAGAACTAAATACATTTGTAATAAAAGCTAAACAATGAACAGGTACATACAAGTTAAACATACAATCATCTTTCCTAAAGGTGATGAAGGGGATGGCGGGTGGGTAAGGCACAAAATAAAATGCTCCTCGTTCTCCTCAACGCTGAAAAACTTAATGGAACCAATACCAATACCCCTCTAAAGAGTAATTGATGATTGGTTAAAGATAAGGAAAAACACTCATTAGCATACTAATTTGCATAAAGATACGACACATAAATGAACAAACAGAAATAAGATAAATTACGATTGAAACAGGAAGCTAAAGAAGGAAAACAGTTTCTTGCATAAACTCAAATTTAATAAAATATTAAATTTTACATTTTATACAAAAAACAATGCAAGATTTGACTACTAATAAAGCTGTTTATTAATAATGTTGAGAAGTCTTCTGTAGCCAAAACAATTTCTTGGGCGTAACTATCTCTTTGGCGTATCGGGGGCTACTCACTCATAAGCAAACTATTGAAAACTTACTTGCGACAAGCTTGACTCTGTGAATCAGAGAAGCGAAGTAAAGTGAACTGTGCTTGACTCCGGAACAGGAGAAATCACTTGACTCTGATGAACAGAGAAGCAACTTGACTCGCTGATTCCAGAGAAGCCAGGAATGATAGGACTAGACTCTGTAAGAGTATAGAGAAGTACTTGACTCTAAGAGACTCTGACGGTTCTAGAGAAGTGACTTGACTCTGACACTGACTCACAGAGCAGCTAGTATAATACTAGGACAAACTTGACTCCAAGGTAACCAATGAGAAGACTCTGGACTCTGAACCGTTACAGAGCAGTGACTTGACTCATGAAAGGACCCTGTTAAGAAGTTTGACCCCAATTTACACACATCTAATATATTAAAATTTTTTGAATGACATGTATGAAACAAGCTAAAAATAAAAGGAGATTTTAAAATTGGGGGATGAAATTCCTCCGGAATTTAAAAGCCAAAAATGAGCGAGTAAATGAGCTTACGAGCGAGAGCCCCCAATTGATAAGGGATAAAGGTTAAGAAACAGTCATATTGAGTTGAGCCGACTGTAAAGTGGCTGGATTAGTATGAATGTACCGAATAAAACAATCTGATGACCATCGTCCCAAGACTTTAATAACATGGTCTTGGACTCCGGCCGCTGCTGCAGAAGTGGCGGCACCAATTCTGAAAGAATGACCGTTGAAATCTTTACTATTCACACCTATGAGGGACAGGCAGGCTTTAAGGTAAGAAATAAAGGTATGACGCATTAAAGGCTTGGACTTAAATAAGTCCTCGATGAACAAAGGGCAAGTAGGAGTTGCCCCGAGAGAATGTCTGACCTTTAAATAATTTACCATAGTCAACACAGGATGTAAAACCTCATTATCAAAAATTCTTATGTGAACGCCTTTACCAAAAGGATCCATTTTTGAAGAACGTAAATACAAAATGAAACTGGACTTATCTGGTAGAACATGGACATCACTAAGACGAAGGTATGATTGGTCACCGAGTTTCCTACAGGTAAATTCTCCACATCTCAAAAAACCATAAAAAGCTGTTTGAAAAATACAGCATAGCATTTTTTGACAAATGGTTCAAACAATCCTTGACTACTAGAAATAGTTATACACATATGATTAAGCAACTTAAAGGTTATAGGCAATCGCTTATTGGAAAAATTAACCTGAGTTCTTTTAATGCCCCGCAAGATGTAATTTAACCGCATGGTGTTTGCGAGAGGGTCCCCCAAGTTTAACTTGATGTAATGAAACCTTATGCCAGCTAAATAGAGTTTAATAGTGTCGAACTTCAAGCATAAAGCTTCCTGGCAGTATGTCACAAAAAATATAAGTAAATCTTCATCAACAATGGGAAGGGAATTAGCAGCACATGCAATTCCCCTCATAACCAGAAATGTCACAAAACAGTTCAAACCGGACTTGTAAGTAGCCAGAGTCTTCTCACTAAGGGCATGGTTCCATAAACTATCAACCGCTGTATTCAGCTCATCATCAATGAGGCCATAGGCAGACATGGAATTGGTAGTACATCTGCTTGAGGTGCCAGCTGTCTGAATTTGCACATCTGAAAACGAGAGATGGCGTCTGCAATGTTGTTTTGCTTACCAGGTACATGGACTGCATGAATCACAAAGTTATGCACGGCAGAATAGTATGTAAGTTTTCGCATAAGACACATAATGCTGGACACTTTGGATCTCCCTTTGCAGATTATGTCTACCGTAGCTAAATTATCACAATGAAAAAGAATACGTTTTTTATGCCACTGGTGACCCCACAACACACAAGCCATAACAATAGGGTATAGCTCAAAGAGGGCCATAGATGTGTCCATGGCTTTAAGTTCACTAGGAAAAAAACCTTGAAACCACTGGTTAAGGTAGATTCCCCCGAAAGATTCAGATGTAGCATCGGTAAAAAGATGGAGGTCAGCTGCTGATGTGATATGATCATCCAGAAAAAAGGATTTGCCATTCCAATTCTTCAAAAAGAACGACCACATGTAAAGGTCTGATCGACACTCATTGCTGATTTTCACATGATGATGTAGCTCGCGCACTGTAGTAGAAAGCGATATGAGATGAGAGACAAAAGAACGCCCCGGTCTAATACACCGACCGGCAAAGTTCATGTGACCTAGCAAGCTGAGCAACTCGCGTTTGGTACAAGACTTTTTTCTCTTGAAAGAATCCAAAAACTCAATAATTCTTTCCACTTTTTCACGTGGAAGACGACATTCCCTCAGATGAGAGTCTAGGGACACACCAAGGTATTCGAGTGATGTACAAGGGCCTACAGTTTTATGCGCACCTACAGGGATGCCTAATTCCTTGAACATAGACATAAAACGTTCCATAGTAAGAGATGCATTGACATAAGCTGGTTCAATAACTATGAAATCATCTAGCAAGTGAAGAATGTTACGAATATTGTACTTGTTCTTAGCTATCCAACAAACTGCCCGAGAAAGGCTATCGAAAATTTTTGGGCTTGAACGACATCCAAATACGAGGCGCGTAAAGAAATAATATTTGTTGTTCCACTTGACGCCGTGGTAAGGCCACAAAACGGGATCAATTGGTATCAGCTTGAAGGCATCAGTGATATCGGTCTTCATTAGCCATGCATCGAGGCCACAGCGCTTAATAAGATGTATAGCATCATCTACTGTAACATACTTCAGCGAGCAAGTTAATTTATCAATTAGACTATTTAGGCTAGGATTGTTTGTGTCTTGATGTGGAGCGGATAAATCAACAATTAAACGCTTTTTCTTCGAATATTTATGTTCAGCTAAGCCTAACGGGTTGATGCGGTACCTGGAATAGGGAATATTGTCAAAAGGACCTATTAAGTATCCTTTATTTAGTTCTTTCTCCAACAACTCTGAAACACTTCCTGGGTCACTGATAGCTGACCTCAAGTTTTTACACACTATGGAGTTAATAGGAAGGTGTTGTAGACCAGTGTCAAAGCCGTGAGTTAGACCATGCATTAACTTATTAACAAATTGCTGATCAGGGTGTCCTTGAAGTTTGGAATGTAAAGCCTCAACACATATTGGGGTAGAAGCTGTCATAGGATCATGGTGATGGAGGGCTAAGATGTCTTCTTTTGAGGCTGACGGCTCTCTAAAGGGCAGGCTACTTTTGTGTGGCTTGCCTTACAGGTTAGACAGATGTGAAGGTTATTGCAAAGATTGGAAGAACAACCAAATCTACCATTGAAATTGTTACAAATCTCTCGCCCCTCAAAAACAACTCTGGGTCTGCCTTTTGAGTCAGAAGCCATAGACACTTGCCCTTTATTTTGACGAAACTGGCTGTTCCCAGAGAAACCACTGCTACTCTGTCGCTTATCCTGGCCTGGGTTGGGGCAAAATTTTGTAGTATGTGCAGTGCTACCACACATTGAACACGAAACTGGAACTAAATTGGCAAATATGTTGCAGAACAAGGTATTATCCCGAACGGACCAATCTATTTTCCGGTTATTGAAACGTAAATGGGCTGCTGCCTTCAACGAAAACTGTCGATGATATTCATAGAACCCGGAGCTGTATCTGGTTCCCATGTCTACGATATCTCGCTCGTACATGTCAAGCTCAACTCGGCGATGTGGGTGAGTGGAACACATGACTTGTTTATAAACGCTAAAAGCTAAAATGAATTCGCTTAGAGTAAGAGTTCTGTTGAGCCTAGCGTCCTGTTTCTCGTTAATACCTAAGCTTGAGTCACTTTGACCACTGTAGTACGGAATAAGGATAGCAGCCAAATTAACATCTTTCCCGGTTATAATCTGTTGGCGCAATGAGGGAGATATTGTTTCTACTAGCGGTAAGGATTCGGAGGTGTACCCATATTGGGTACGCTTATAGGAGAAAATACCTGCTGAATCGCCGGAAGGAATACTTTCCTCTTGAAGTTTCCGATACGCACTGTCCAGTGTAAATTCTTCTGTGACCGCCGCCAATGTCGAACCGGGATGCATCAACGGCGAATTGGCTACATGGGTGGTAGGAGTCGGGGCTCGGATACCATCAGTCGCCATTTGACGAGAACTACCTGCAGCGGCAGCAGAAGTAGGTTGCACAGATCTAGACTGAGTGAGCGTGAGTACGCTATTCTCCAACCTGCAATAACAGTTCTGGAGAGTGTTAACACTGTCTGCTAAGCTGGAAATCATGTTTCGTAAGCTGGTAGAATCTGCCCGTTCCGGACTTCCGGTCTGGCGGCCATCTTGTCTCGGAGCATCATGGGATGCAATCGCGTCGCTCGGGGCATGCTGGGATACCGCACCTCTCAGGGCCGCTTGTGCCTCCTTCAATTTTTTAACAAGTTCCATACGCTTAGAACAACTCCGGTAGGGCACATTCAATAAATGAAGTTCTTGTTGTAATCGAGCGATTGTCCAATTTTCTACAAATTCCGGATCGTAAGGAACTGTTCTGTTAGATTTACGCCCACGTTTCGTAGCCATCATTGAACAATGGAACCGACCCTCACCTCTGACACGGAAGTTCTTCAACACTAATAGTTGTGAGGTGGTTGTTTATGATACTCCTATTAATCCAGGCGCAGGTAAATACACCAGATCGGGAATTGTCACACAACACAGCTCACGACAGCGAATGGTAGTACAAAGTATTGACACTGGAATTGTCGATGGAAAATCCAAAATGGCGAATGATCGGAGTATCCGACTGATAGATAAGAAATCCTAAAAAGGGAGAACAGTAACAAGTTCAGCGCTTCTGAAATCACGCAACGTTAAACTCACAACTGCATAAAGATCGTATGCGCAAACTTGGCCACAAAAGTGAAGTAATAGCTTTTCAATAGGTAAAATTTAAGGCACAAAATAAAATGCTCCTCGTTCTCCTCAACGCTGAAAAACTTAATGGAACCAATACCAATACCCCTCTAAAGAGTAATTGATGATTGGTTAAAGATAAGGAAAAACACTCATTAGCATACTAATTTGCATAAAGATACGACACATAAATGAACAAACAGAAATAAGATAAATTACGATTGAAACAGGAAGCTAAAGAAGGAAAACAGTTTCTTGCATAAACTCAAATTTAATAAAATATTAAATTTTACATTACATAACAGTCAGGGTGACCTAGATTTCGATTCAGGTTTTCCGTAATGTGTTAAGATTGATTGTCAAAAACTGGGGCAATACTTATCATTGTGTCTGGTAAGTAATGATTTGCAGGCTACATAACACTGGAGCATGTTTACAAGCACACCACAGAATAATCCATGCTATTTCACGCAGGGTAATCACATACTTCTACGGGAGTCCATCTTGAAAAAATTGTTTGCTACTCAAAAGTCACAGTGACCTATATTTTGATCCCTTTCTTTCATAACGTGATTTTACTTACTAAACGTGATAGTGCTAAATTGATCTCCGTGATATGTGGACAAGGGACGTTTATTTACTGATATCAGTACATGGGGCACTTCTTAGAGTTGCTAAGGTAGAAAGTGGAATCGGTACCAAAGAAACTTCGGAATCTCATCTGGTTTTATCTAGAATGATGCTGAGTGCAGCGTTTTGTGACCGATGCATGACTATCTTCCACGCTCGATATTAGGCGAAACGAAAGAGACAAGAGTAAATCTGAAAATAATCTCAAATTTAATTAAATAGGGGCGTCCAAATTAAAAAAAAAAAAAATATATATATATATATATATTTCTGACTCGTTACATACAGCAAGACTGTGACGAATGACACACGCTTGTAAGATGAATCAGCGAATAGATGTACCTTAGAATGTGTTGTATTAGCAACAACAAATATTCTTCAGTCTGAAAGAAATTCCTAACTATTCAATTTGGGTTTTTCTTAGTAATTTCCTAGGCTCTAAGTTACGGCCCTTAGCATCAATGACGAAACCTAGAAGGACGAAACAGCTGTATGATGTAACATCACTGACAAGTCCTAGAAGGACGAAACATCTGTAGGATGTAGCATCACTGACGAGTCCTAGAAGGACGAAACAGCTGTATGATGTAACATCACTGACGATTCCTAGAAGGACGAAACAGCTGTATGATGTAACATCACTGACGATTCCTAGAAGGACGAAACAGCTATATGATGTAACATCACTGACGAGTCCTAGAAGGACGAAACAGCTGTATGATGTAACATCACTGACGAGTCCTAGAAGGACGAAACAGCTATATGATGTAACATCACTGACGAGTCCTAGAAGGACGAAACAGCTGTATGATGTAACATCACTGACGAGTCCTAGAAGGACGAAACAGCTGTATGATGTAACATCACTGACGAGTCCTAGAAGGACGAAACAACTGTATCATGCAGTTTATTTGACTCTACTCTATCTTGATTTGCACTAAAAAGTGTTAACATTTGGATGTCTTGGGTAGACACTGTTTATGGACTTACGTCCCCAACGTTGTCCGTGATCTGTCTGCCACTTTTTAATTTATTCAAATAGTGGCACGGTTCAGAATATACACGTGTATTTTACGTTGTTCTAAAATTACCAGATGTATGAAAATTACGAAATTAATTGAATTATGGGGCTAGTGCACATCCTCATCTGGAATTTTCTTTTCTTTCGATCACTTTGGATTTACCTCAGCCGCCTCAGTGGCCTCGAAATAAAGCCTCTTGGCATCAATGACGAGTCTTAGAAGGTCCAAACAACTGTAGGATGCAGTTTAATGCATTACTTGGTCCTAATGTATCTAGATGTAGTTCTAAATTTGCAATAATGGAGGTTTTTCACTTATGTGACTTTTGTACAGTCTTTACACATGTACCTATGTCTGTAGTTGATCTTGGTGACTTTTAAGTGTACATGGAAATATTATAGTATGCTTAAATTTGAAATTTGAAAAAAGATTTTTGCAATATAGCGATAAAAAAAGTTACACTCGTTGAAATAAAGTGATAATAAGGTTACACTCTTTGGAATATAGTGATAATAAGGTTGCACTCTTTGGAATATAGTGATAATAAGGTTACACTCTTTGGAATATAGTGATAATAAGGTTACACTCTTTGGAATATAGTGATAATAAGGTTACACTGACTGGAATATAGTGATAATAAGGTTACACTCTTTGGAATATAGTGATAATAAGGTTACACTCTTTGGAATATAGTGATAAAAAAGTTACACTCGTTGAAATAAAATGATAATAAGGTTGCACTCTTTGGAATATAGTGATAATAAGGTTACACTGACTGGAATATAGTGATAATAAGGTTACACTCTTTGGAATATAGTGATAATAAGGTTACACTCTTTGGAATATAGCGATAATAAGGTTACACTCTTTGGAATATAGCGATAATAAGGTTACACTCTTTGGAATATAGTGATAATAAGGTTACACTCTTTGGAATAAAGTGATAAAAAAGTTACACTCGTTGAAATAAAATGATAATAAGGTTACACTCTTTGGAATATAGTGATAATAAGGTTACACTCTTTGGAATATAGCGAAAATAAGGTTGCACTCATTGGAATATAGCGAAAATAAGGTTACACTCATTGGAATATAGTGATAATAAGGTTACACTCTTTGGAATATAGTGATAATAAGGTTACATTCTTTGGAATATAGTGATGATAAGGTTACACTCTTTGGAATACAGTGATAATTAGGTTAAACTCTTTGGAATATAGTGATAATAAGGTTACACTCTTTTGAATATAGTGATAATAAGGTTACACTGACTGGAATATAGTGATAATAAGGTTACACTCTTTGGAATATAGTGAAAATAAGGTTGCACTCATTGGAATATAGCGAAAATAAGGTTGCACTCATTGGAATATAGCGAAAATAAGGTTACACTCTTTGGAATATAGCGATAATAAGGTTAAGGTTACACTCTTTGGAATATAGCGAAAATAAGGTTACACTCTTTGGAATATAGCGATAATAAGGTTGCACTCATTGGAATATAGCGAAAATAAGGTTGCACTCATTGGAATATAGCGAAAATAAGGTTACACTCATTGGAATATAGTGATAATAAGGTTACACTCTTTGGAATATAGCGAAAATAAGGTTGCACTCATTGGAATACAGTGATAATAAGGTTTCACTCTTTGGAATATAGTGATAATAAGGTTACACTCATTGGAATATAGCGATAATAAGGTTACACTCTTTGAAATATAGTGATAATAAGGTTAAACTCTTTGGAATATAGTGATAATTAGGTTACACTCTTTGGAATATAGTGATAATAAGGTTACACTCATTGGAATATAGCGATAATAAGGTTACACTCTTTGGAATATAGTGATAATAAGGTTACACTCTTTGGAATAAAGTGATAATATTTTTACACTCTTTGAAATATAGTGATAATAAGGTTACATTCACTGTTTATCTTGCTATATGAAGCTGTAGCAAGACTGTGTTAAATACATGTAAGATGTACTTGTAAAGGTGGAATCTGTTATAAAGATATTATTTCAGGATCGATGGCAGAGCGAACAAAACTGGAGGCGTATTTGGTTTTCTCTATGGTGAACACCATTTTTTTATTCTCTTTCCCCGCTCACTGGATGTGGGCCTCTAACGGCTGGCTAAGGAACATGGGCGCGGTCGACATTGCAGGGGCGGGGCCTGTTCACATTGTGGGCGGGATCACCGGTCTCGTGGCGACACTGATGTTGAAGCCGCGTCACAACAGATTCACTACTCCTGAAAAGGTGACTTTGATGGGATCCCCGACAAACGCCATCCTTGGGATGTTCATGCTTTGGTAGGTTTTGTTTAATATATAAGTATATTTTTGGAAATGAATTCCCGACTTAATGCAGAAAGCAGAAATAGTTTGGTTAAAAATCAACAGTTGAATGTATTTTCAATGGTATTATCCAGATCTAGCTCCTAGATTGTTGTAGGGGAGCAGGGAGTGTATTCTTATTAATCAATTATTCAAGAAACGAGCTTTGTTTGCTGAATATCTGCGATTAGCCTACGTTTAAATCCGTGTAACTACAGGTGCGAGCAGTTTCCGGCCTATTGGATAGCTCAACTTGTACTTAACTAGTCACCTACAATTTGCGAGAGGATGCGATCGATAATGTTTAATTTTAAAGTAAAATGTGAACGCAGAGCACAAGGAGAAAAGCAAGATGATAAAAATGTGTCAGTAAAATCTTTGATTTAATAATTTAAACCATTTAGGACGAATGACACTAAAAGAATTAATTGAATTTTCAACCTAGACGGTCTGGAAATGTAAACGTCCTCTGGTTCTTCGTCAAAACAGGCCATTTAATGTTTTGTAAATCCAAATTAAGTTCTGCACATGCGATCAGGGTATTTATATATAAAATGGTCATACAACTTCTCAATCATTTTCCTCATCCTTCACATAAGTATACTTTACAGAATTTATATAACATTTGCCTTACACTCAGTCTGTCTCCCTTCACGCTTCACTTCTAGAATGACGTTGATGTAATAGAGATTTTAATAAAGCGTGTGTTTGCCTAGGTGGGGATGGCTCGGGTTCAACTGCGGCAGTACGTTTGGTATATCAGGTGTCAAATGGATGTTGGCGGCGAGGTAAGTGCTGACGAGGCCGACAAGCTCAGCATTATCACTTCCGGCTGGGAAACAAAATAGGTTGCACCCAGACAAGTATTTCTGTGATAACTTTCTGATTTATTGTCCACACATGTCACTGACATACGATCGTAATTCTAGTATATGGCGTTCTATATTGTCGTGTTTGATTACGTCATCGATTGTTTTAGTAATTAGGTACAATTCATGTATGTAGGGATTAAACTAGAGTTTAAATCCAAGCGCATGCAGTTTATAATTACACCAACACTAGTGTTTTATGGTCTAAATTGATGTTACAAATTGGGTTGTTTAATCTGATATTTGATATATTGTTATAATTACGATACTCACAAACGTCATTCGCAGTACAACCTTAGATAATATGTAACAGTAATTAATATACGTGGGTGAATTAGTTCAACTCTATTCAGAAATATAACATTTCAAATTTGTAAAATAGCTACTGTAAAGTCACTTTAGATATCAACACTCCTGGAAACACCCGAGAGACCTCGGCAGTACACACAGCTAATTTTAATATTTCTTGCTCCTTTTTATCTCACTAATCCTGTATCTTATCTTAAAGCTATACACCTTGTAAGTCCCAATAAAACCAGGTTTGTTTGATTACATTTATCTATCAGTAACAATAACATTCCCCTCACGATGAACAATTCAGCTATATTTTTCTCGGCATAAGATAAATGATACTTTCTCATTTTTTAGATCGGCTGTTTCGACCATTACTGCATCTGTAGCAGGAGGGACCGTCGGGTTAATAATGAGGTAAGGGTCCTTTAGGAACACGTCAACTCACATCCGGTTTGTTGTCATGTTTATATATATTATACACATATTGTATGTAAGTGATGTATTTCTATTACATATTATATACATACAAATGATTTTTTTTCAGCTACGTTATGAAACAGCGTCGATTCGACATATCTTACCTGATCAACGGTGTGCTTGGTTCCCTGGTGGGTATAACCGGTAAGTATTACATACTGTGTTTGGTTCCCTGGCGGGTATAACCGGTAAGTATTACATACTGTGCTTGGTTCCCTGGCGGGTATAACAGGTAAGTATTACATACTGTGTTTGGTTCCCTGGCGGGTATAACCGGTAAGTATTACATACTGTGTTTGGTTCCCTGGCGGGTATAACAGGTAAGTATTACATACTGTGTTTGGTTCCCTGGCGGGTATAACCGGTAAGTATTACATACTGTGTTTGGTTCCCTGGCGGGTATAACCGGTAAGTATTACATACTGTGTTTGGTTCCCTGGCGGGTATAACCGGTAAGTATTACATACTGTGCTTGGTTCCCTGGTGGGTATAACCGGTAAGTATTACATACTGTGCTTGGTTCCCTGGTGGGTATAACCGGTAAGTATTACATACTGTGTTTGGTTCCCTGGTGGGTATAACCGGTAAGTATTACATACTGTGCTTGGTTCCCTGGTGGGTATAACCGGTAAGTATTACATACTGTGCTTGGTTCCCTGGTGGGTATAACCGGTAAGTATTACATACTGTGCTTGGTTCCCTGGTGGGTATAACCGGTAAGTATTACATACTGTGTTGGGTTCCATAGTGGAGAGCGAATTGAAATTAAAATGAAATCGTGGAAAAAGATACCTTGAAAATGAAAATATAAAATCATGTTGATCGTCTGTTTCATGACCTCCGAGAAAAAATTAATCATTTTTGCAAGAATCTTTTGTCTAAGCTGTAAAATTTTAACTATCAGAAATTCAAAATAAGTGATAATGATTTTATACCGTGCATAGGTTTCTTTGTAGTATCGCCAGGAATAGAAAGAACTGTTTGATTGTTATTGCGATATTTGTAATGATAGTCTTCACAATAATTCTCTAGTCTATATTACAGTCTACGTTGTTAAATTGGTCAAGTGATAGCAACCCGTGTCCCTGTGTTATAGCCAACTGTGCCATGGCCGAGCCCTGGGAAGGACTAGTGATCGGATTTATAGGGGCACTAATTACCAACCTCACTGTGGAGCTCTTCACTAAACTCGGGATAGACGATCCTGTCGGTACGTCACTATCACTAATATGTGTAGGACTCCTTTTTTTTCTGTCGGCAGTAAAGATAATTTACTTTCTATCTTCGCGAATCTTAGTTTGGTCAGCAGAAGTTAACCAAACAACTTGAAGAAATATATCGATGGAATATGAATCTCTTGTTTGATAATTAAGATTTCAACATGTCATCTGAGATTTGGTCTCAGTTTGTCCTTTTGTTAAGCGCCATGTTTTCGTAAACGTTTTGCATTTTGGCCTTCTTAAAAATGCAGAACCCCTCCATGGCCATCGGTGAGCCAAAGGAATGAATAGGGGTTAAATTGACTCCAATCAAAAGTTATCTTCTCAACACCAAGATATAGTAGAATAAAATACCTGCTTCTTTATTGGAAAGGCCTTAAGCTGCTTTGCCAAAATTGTGAATTCGATAAACTCAGTTTATGTAGAAAAGTTATTTCCATTGATCATATTTATAACTTTGTAAGAATTGTAAGTATATGATGACTGTTTGGTGATATACACATATTAATCCTGGCTGACCCCAAGACGGGCGGGGCCAAAAGGGGTCATATTGACTCCAAATTCAAAATGTTTCTTCTGAATACCAATATATATTATAATCATATACGCTTAATGGATAGAATAGCCCTAAGCTGCTTTACCAAACTTGTGAATTTGATGACCTTATGGTCTCACATTTCCACAGGGGAGTGGGTAACGTTTGCTGTAGTTTATTTCAGCAAACCATAAGTTTGAATGCAATTTCCCTTCATTTAAACTTATAACCCGTAACATGGGATGAAAATTAATGTTGTATACTGATTACATTTGCATTATGTGTCAAGTTATCTTACGTTGTTAATGAAATGATTTTATGACATATGTTACAAAAACATAGACAGCATTTACAGACCTTAGCTTACAGTTAAGGCCCATTGGGCCTTTTATAGTACAAATCGTCTTATTTATTTCGGCCTTTCAGTGAACGAGAAAAGATAAAAAAAAATGAGTAGAGAGGACATATACTGGGTACAAAAAGGGATCACGTTTAAAAAAATAGTTTTTTTATCAAAAAGCCAAATCTTTTTGGAATATGCAAGTGTGAAGTGAAACAACAAGAGAACAACACCCAATTTGAATCAATTTCATTTAAGCATTGTGTGTATGATTACATAAAAAAATAATAACAGCACGACATCGGCTTGGTATGCTGCGAATTAGGCGCCGTGGAGCCATTTCTCGAATTCGTTGTCATTATTGACGAAGAGCATCAACATGCTCCTGTCAGCTACCGGGTGCAACACTAGATCAGTCCATACTCTCGATAGCTTCTGCTTGAAGGTACTCCTTCTTAAGTCTAGCATTATGTGGTGGAGCATTTTCGTCCATCAGTACAGACTCAGGGCCGACAGCACCTGTAACGGGTCTTACAGCAGGATGAAGGATTTCATCCCGGTACCGTAACCTGTGAAGCTATCACCTTCAGTCTCGTATATAAGTCAGTTCGACCAACAAAACTTACCCCTGCCCGAACCATTACCAAGTCCCCACCGAAACGGTCAAGTTCTGTGACGCAGCAGTCAGCATACAAATGTACCTCTCACCCAACCCATGCCAAACTCACCTCCTGCCATCATCAAAGTCTACACAAAACCTGAACATTTGTAAAAATGAATAGGCCACCCTGACAATATGGATTGCCGGGTTCCTGGACGATAAGGAATGACGGGTTCTTGGACGATAAGGTTTCCGGGTTCCTGGACGATATGGGTTGCCGGGTTCCTGGACGATAAGGGTTGCCGGGTTCCTGGACGATAAGGAATGACGGGTTCTTGGACGATAAGGTTTCCGGGTTCCTGGACGATAAGGGTTGCCGGGTTCCTGGACAGTAATGGTTGCACGGTTCCTGGACGATAAGGGTTGCAGGGTTCCTGAACAATAAGGATTGCAGGGTTCCTGGACGATAAGGGTTGCCGGGTTCCTGGACAGTAATGGTTGCAGGCTTCCTGGACAGTAAGGGTTGCTGGGTTCCTGGACGTTAAGGGTTGCCGGGTTCCTGGACAGTAATGGTTGCACGGTTCCTGGACGATAAGGTTTGCCGGGTTCCTGGACGTTAAGGGTTGCAGGGTTACTGGATGATAAGGGTGTCTAGGTTTCTAGGGTCTCAAAGCTCATTGTTAATGAGGGTTTCTGGGTTCTTGACCTATTATGGTCCAGGGTTCCCGTCTTTTTAAGATATCCAGGTTCGTAAGTGAATAGGGTTTTCGACTTTTTGACTGATTGCGGTCTTCGAGTCCCGGCTGTATAGGGTCTTCGGCTCTGTGTTAGGTTACTGGGTTGATGTTACTTCCTGTTGTTATTACAAGGTTGCCCCATCTGGATTGGTAACTTAGTAATGACCATTCATGGTCTGTTATGCAGTCAGCACTAGTATGTGTGACCTACTCTTTGTGATATTATTGTTACGTTATGGTCTTACACATTTCGCTTGCAATGTCCGAATGGTGATCACGCAAGCTGTACACAACGAAGGGAGATAACTCTTCATCGTTTCAGGTAAAAGAGATACGTAAGAGGAGATAACTTCTAAGCATTGCTGCAGTGTTTCCGTGATAAAGCTATGGTCATGCACATTGATAAAGAACTGTATTAATTTGTCCGCTTTCCTTCTTTGACAGGATGTGTAGGTACGCACGCATGCGCAGGAGTGTGGAGTCTCATGTCCGTTGGTCTCGTTACGAAGTCGGATAACTTAACGGACGCCATGCAGATAGAAAACGTTGGTCAGGGATTGTTCCATGTGAGTGTTCGGGACCGGTAACATCCCTGTATCTCTGTATCTTATACTGTAACGATCTAATGTCGTTAGCGATAAGACACCGGTTACCAATTTTACTGTGATATCTTAATGACAATTTCTTAATTATATAAAACGTTGCAACTACATGTACATACGTTGATGACGTGTTCATTTTTTCTCCAGGGAGGTGGATTTCATCAGCTTGGGATACAGGCCCTAGCCGCTTTAACCATCATCGTCTGGACATTGATAAACGCGTTCTTTTGGTTAAAGTTGATTGATTTGACCATTGGTATCCGCGTGCCCCTGGAGGAGGAGATACTTGGGGCTGACATAGTGGAGCATGCAGTAGGAGGCGTCATCTACAGCAAGAAAGAGAGGAGAGTTCTATACTCTCCAGGCGTCGACTCGGACCTGCCCCTTACAGAAAATGTTCAGGACATGAGTACCGAGAGACAAATGAGCCGACATCATAGCCTCGGTCTCCGTGTTGGTCTATGGCGGAGTAGATACGAATGCGCTAGTGATCTCAAGAAAAAGAAGATAAAAACACGTGTTAGTTTCCCGAAATTATTTCAGCGCTTGGAACGTGATGTAAATCAGAATGGAAATATTTCTGGAGATACAAGTTCTACTGATATTTACAGTGTGGATGGTAATGTTTGTTTTAGGATGAAAAACGCTTTACAGTCGTACTCAAATAATGGTGGTGAGGGAATGTTTACGAATCCTGTGTTTACACCTGATAACAAAACGGAACTGGACCTTGATAAGGGGGGTAACTCTGAATGTAACAGTTTAATAGCACCACATAAAGTTATGACATATTTATAGCGATACAAAGTGTGTGGACTTTGTCTAACTGTAACTATATTGTTGTGAGAAATTACAGGACACGAAAATACACTCGATGCGCTAGGGACGTGTTATATAAGATATACGTGTGGTTTACAATATACCGTAATGTAAAACGTGTAGTACGGCTGTTTGTTTTTGTTTTTTTTTTCAAAAGTGGGTAACGGCACACACACAGAATCATTTTATATGTTACCGAAAAGTTGAACACTGAAATCATGCCTGCCTATTTGGACAGTATCAGATATAACCATAGATTTACCTGTTATCTGTGTTTACCTATACCAACGTAAGGACAATCGAGATCGAGTATGAGGAGGATCGGCAAAGTCGCTTAATGTTTATGAAAGCATCATAACCATCTGTTAGTTGGATTAGTAGTGTCTTTCTCTTGTTTCGCCTGCAATGAAAATATCTATCCTTTCAGCAATATTCACATTTCCGCTTTGTTTTCTCTATTTGACCTGACCAACAGAAGCAATGTGTACTTTTCGGTAAGCGTCAACCCTGACAATCTTTCCTGCCATGTTGGAATCAGATATCGGTAATCGTCAACCCTGACATTCTTTCCTGCCAAGTTGGAATCAGATATCGGTAATCGTCAACCCTGACAACCTTTCCTGTCAAGTTGGAATCAGATATCGGTAAGCGTCAACCTTGACAACCTTTCCTGTCAAGTTGGAATCAGATAACGGTAGCGTCAACCCTGACATTCTTTCCTGCCAAGTTGGAATCAGATATCGGTAGCGTCAACCCTGACAACCTTTCCTGCCAAGTTGGAATCAGATATCGGTAATCGTCAACCCTGACAACCTTCCCTGTCAAGTTGGAATCAGATATCGGTAATTGTCAACCCTGACATTCTTTCCTGCCAAGTTGGAATCAGATATCGGTAGCGTCAACCCTGACAACCTTCCCTGTCAAGTTGGAATCAGATATCGGTAGCGTCAACCCTGACAACCTTTCCTGCCAAGTTGGAATCAGATATCGGTAGCGTCAACCCTGACAACCTTTCCTGCCAAGTTGGAATCAGATATCGGTAATCGTCAACCCTGACAACCTTTCCTGCCAAGTTGGAATCAGATATCGGTAAGCGTCAAACCTGACAACCTTCCCTGTCAAGTTGGAATCAGATATCGGTAATCGTCAACCCTGACAACCTTTCCTGCCAAGTTGGAATCAGATATCGGTAGCGTCAACCCTGACAACCTTCCCTGTCAAGTTGGAATCAGATATCGGTAATCGTCAACCCTGACAACCTTTCCTGCCAAGTTGGAATCAGATATCGGTAAGCGTCAAACCTGACAACCTTCCCTGTCAAGTTGGAATCAGATATCGGTAATCGTCAACCCTGACAACCTTTCCTGCCAAGTTGGAATCAGATATCGGTAGCGTCAACCCTGACAACCTTCCCTGTCAAGTTGGAATCAGATATCGGTAATCGTCAACCCTGACAACCTTTCCTGCCAAGTTGGAATCACATATCGGTAAGCGTCAAACCTGACAACCTTCCCTGTCAAGTTGGAATCAGATATCGGTAATCGTCAACCCTGACAACCTTTCCTGCCAAGTTGGAATCAGCTATTTTCCATCAGATTATTGTTCTATTCTAATTAAATAAAAATATTATCTATCAAAAGATTAATATGAAAAAGACTTCTTTTTACTGGTGTATCAACACGACGCGCGTAAAATGATTTCTTATGAGTGGCACAGTGTATATATAAGTCATCCGCTAAATAATAATGTATGGACATATTACAAAATAAAACTCAACATATCTCTTAATTCACAACAATGACATAGATATCAAAATAAATAAAATTTAATTGTCTTTTTTACAGCTCACAGACATGTTAAATCACATCGGCTTTAATCAAAGCATAGCCACGGTGTCATGTAAATTATATAACATATAAAGCAGTCTGTTGACTTTACAGTGCACCAAGCAACATCATACATCAACGAATGACATTCAGCATTATAAGATATGGCTGTGAATACACGAAATTAAACGAGCAATAAAACTAGATACTAGTTACTGGTAACATCAGTAAAACAATCTTCTCCTCTAGATCAAACGCATGCTTTATAAATATCGGCGTGAATTTGAAATAAAAGAGAAAGGAAAAATAGCAATCTACAAGCAGTTTCATGATTCATGTCTAATTACCTAATCGTAATGAGCGTATCTTTATCATTAAGATATTGAAACTATTCAAGTCAATGAAATTCAGAGTTAATGTATTCAACAGTATATAATATGTCTGTACATCATCACACTGAGATCACAAGATATGTCTGTCGTAAATCTGGCTTGTAAGTACAGAAGAACACAAACGATCAATTACCATATTTAATTTCCTTCGAGATGGCTTTCAATCGTCATTTTTTTATTAATGTCAGTGCTATTTATGGCGAAGACAGAAATCGTGTTTATCATAGACGTTCGAAAAATTGGTATCACATTGTATATAGTTGTTTTTCTATAATCCAAAAGCTTTTTCTAACTTGAATTTGAATACAATGTGTATTTACCAGCATAGGAAGGAAAGTCTGATAATACGAGTTATTGTACAAGTTGTTCGAATATCCTACAATTTACGAAAGGATTACTGTGGTGTACTGCAGTTGTATTGCAATAAACCGCCATCTGTTTTTCCCTTACTTCAGAAATCTTTTACGTCACGTCATTAAATATAGTTTGTCTAATATATACCCGATCAGTTTGAATTTTCCGACGACAATAAGACACCGTCTGCATCAAAGTAACGATTATATCTGCTGGATTTGAGCTTTATCATACTAAACAAATATCTCGCTTCGCCTTGGTCTCTGACATGTTACAAACATATCTGATAAAGTAAGTATATTCCAGTCTAGTTTTGAGTGATTTTACGTGTAACAAAGTAACAAAAACTAATTGATTTTTACACGTTTTAAGGGTAACGTGACATACATTTACCTGTAACATTATTACTCTACTTAACGGGGTTTATGTCCTCTTTTACGGACTTCCGGCCTTTCAGCGGTCAAGATAGGAAAATGAGTGAAGAGGGGAAGTGTGAAGCGATAGAGTAGGGACAGAGATGAGGTAGGGAGGAGCCGTCTATACTAGCCTACCAACAGTTGTGCCTTGTCATTTACTCACTAGTAACACGTGATGTCTGAGGTCTCCTCTCGTCGTTAATTTGTTATTGTTTGTCAATAAATACCTCTAGATCGCTAAGGTAGGATTTCTGTTGCTCGTCGTAAAGACAGTAAGTTTCCGTCCATTTTCTCCAACAAATACACAGTCATCACGATTGTCGCTAAACTATTGCTAACTGACGTGAAGTCGACCTACACAGACTTATCACAGACGGTATGGGCTACAAACATGAAGAAATTTCAAGAAAAAAATCATTCTTTCATTTAACCACACTCAACGATTGTTACTTTACGTGTTTGACAGCCAGATTTTTTTAGCAAGCTCTCATAACATTCAGTGTCAATCTTACTGATTGAAAACATATCAAGATCGTCAATTATCAGCAATCGTGCGAAAGCAATCTTCACTTCACTCACACGTGCACATTTCGGATGCGCAGAACTCGGAGTTACAATTTGTTGCGCACCACGCGTCCATAGCGGCATCCGTCCAGCCGGGAATACCTCTACACCGACTGTTCATTGCTCTATAATTTGGATTCAGTTGTTGAAGAATGTTCATGGGGCACGTGCATCCACACACGGCGGTGGGACAGACACCAGTTGGGCACATGGACTGACACCATTTTCCTATGGCTGGAAGTTTGTTCCAAGACGGAAGTGAAGAACACGTAGGTTTTGTGTACCCGTCCTGGCAGACCTCAAAGTTAGCGTTGTCATTCCCGTCTGGTATATTGTTAGCGTAAGACAATATAGTGGCGGTAAGGGCCCGGGGGTCGGTAGGCAATTTGACGGCGGACGACTGGGAGGTCCGGGAGTACTGTACCTGTGGTCGAGGTTTGGGTGTGGTTGGTGGTGCGGGTTGGGGTTGAACAACTTTCATTGCCATGTTCATGTAACCCATATCGCCGTCGAACATATTTCTGAACATATTCCGCATTCTGTTGGAATAGAGTCCAAATCCTGTGGGGTAAATTTCGTGAGATATTTGTGTAAACATATTTTGAGTAGGTGTCGGTGCTGGTGCCGGTTTTGCCGGTCGCGAGGGGGCGCTATACAAGTCAGCCGAGTTCTTGCTTGAGGATTTGATTTCGTATGACACAGCACTTGATACGTCTGATTTGAGTGACTTGAATCTGACCACAGCCCCTCCTGACGAAGGTCGGGTTAGAGGAAGAGGCGAAGTTTTCGTGGGACTGATTGATACATCGGCACAATTGATAAAATGTTCCTGGGGTCCACAACCAAAACACTCTCCTCCCTTACCATCGGGACCACGGTTTTGAGCTGAAGTAAAAGATGATTATGTGTTTATTATAGCAGTGAATGCAATAGCATATTCAATATTTCTTGTTAAGCGATAATTCAGGATTAAGCGCTTCAAAACAATTCTGAATTGAACCCGACTTATCTCTATGCTATATGTACCATACAAGATGCATGCTCGTTAAATTAACCGTTATCGGGTAGCAATACTCTAGCAAAGAAACTATAACTAGAAAAATGGTCAGAATGTTATTGTGTTCTTTAAAATGAAAATACACACACACAAGTGTTATCGTTATAATTGAATTTAACCCACCCCAACCGTGTCAATGTTTTCTCTGATTCACAAGCTGTTTTCATACCAACTTTCAAACATTAAGACGTTTACAAGTTACCTGCACGCCACTTCCACTGGAGGACACAGTTGGTGCAACTAACGCCCGGGGGTAGTTCCAAAAGTAGGTCAATAAAAACGTTTGAGTCCGGGGCGTCGATATGGTATTTGGTGCCTAACCCCACGATCCTTAACAGATATTGATCAAAACACTGTTGGGTAACACGTAGCTGGCCGTTGTTATTCGGACATAACCGGAACTCGAAGTAACCTTTGTGATTACTGGTAAGCTGGACCGTGACGTTGATAGTCTGACCGGAAGCGTATTGTCTCGTGATCACTCCTACAGAATATTTCCCGCCAGCTTCGTTGTCACGAGGGCCCTGCCAGGGATCACCACAAGGTCCGCAGCGTCCACCTTGACGCATCATATTCTGAAATAAAACAAAAAACAACATAAGACTGGAACTGTTGAAGTAGTCGTGAACTCTTGGCAATTATATGAAACTTCATAACGGCGTATTTTACGTTTTACGTTTGTCTCAGGGTTCGTTTAATACGTCCCTGGTTGGGACGTGTGCAATATCCTTGGTAGGTCTTGCTACAGACAATGAAAACAAGCCAGTGCTATTTTAAGGTGGAAGGAGTGCATATTTCGAGACATTCGTGTCTAATAAACATTTAATAGCTGTGCTGAAAAAGGGGATTTACCAACAGTGTCACTACTGTCGGTGTCCATTACAACACGATGTCACGAGTTCGTGTTTATGACATGAACGGCCTCGCTTTCAAAATTATTACGTAACGTTAGCAGTGCTAAATACAAGTGGATTTTCAGAACTAAAGATGTCCATGAGGGGACTTCTCTCCCCAGAACCAAAGATGTCCTATGAGGTAAGGGGGGATTCCCCCCCCCCATTTTCCTCACGTCGCCTAAAAATCGACTCCATTCGATTGGACAATGCCCGGCGACGGGCAGAGTTACGTAGACGAGAAACCGTCATCATCATCATCAGAACCAAAGAAGTGGTCAAGCTGGACATTGGAAGGCGACACTGAATATCGAGAAACGTAATTACAATCAATAATGAAATATTAATGCTTTTACCGTAATTTCTTTTAAGCCAAACTTTCGTGAAGTGATTTGAGCCTATAGATTGTCTTTTGTTAATGCAGCATGGAAACATTTGAACAGAAAGTGTACCCTAATTAGTAAACAGTTTTCAGTGACAATGTTATTTGGAGTGTGACAAACAAATGAGACCTCCTAGTAGAGCTATATATAATACTGTAATCTAGGTCGCTGGGCAGTGACCTACATGACAACATAAAACCATTGTTGCACAACAGTGGAATGGACGTTTATAAGTTTGTGTGTGCAAAAATCCTTTCTTTTGTGACCCCAAGTTCAAACTCACACATTATTAACATTCACCACGTCCGTCCACACGTCATGTCAGAATGAGTACACCTATATTGTGTGATTATTAACCATACCATGTATAACCACATCCTTTTTGTATATAGATAGTGATAAATATAATGATATACAACAGGAAAGCGTGTCGGTCATTTCCTCCTAACTAGACGTTTCTGCTGGTCAGTAGAGGAAGCTATGGACATACATTAGCCATTACCGTGTTAGTTGCCTATCAATCACAGGTGGTTTTGTACAGATATACCAACACAGAAAGGTGTTGGACGTTTTACCTATAGTGTTATGGCAGGTATAACAAACACCTATGTATACACTGTATAGCGAACACGTAATGCATTTCAATATATAGATATGAAATAAAGTATAAAGTTGCATGATATCAAACAGTATTATCATCACCAAATGTCACCAACAACAATTTACGTATATAGCAAATACTTGTATAAAATGTTTACTCCGGAACATCACTGAGGAGTCCCGAAGTGACGAACCGGCTTAATTCATTACCTGACTCTACTGTACCTAAATCTATAAACAGATGTAATTCACTGATCTATAGCTACAAATAATGATCTCCAATGGACCTGTATTTCACATTCGATTATTTCAACATTAATGATTTGAAGTTCTATGTCAACATTGGGTCTTAATCCTGGTGTTAGATAAGGACTGATGGTTTGGAGTGACAGATTTATATGTGACTCTGTAATAAAAGAGGTGTAAATGATGTGTGTTTACTGTTGGCGTGGGCGGTGTTTGGTATAGGGCATCAGTGCATTCATACGAGTCTATTGTCATAAATTATCGTTAAAAATGTGTTGGATATCGCGCGTTAGAACGTCCACCAGGACACTGCAACGCCCAAAGTGTTTTATCTAATGGCATAAATCATCTGTAAAATGTGTTGAATTCCGCAGCGAAATTATTTTTATTGATATTCCAAATGTCAATGATGACAACAAAGGAAGTTGTTCATTTAAATCCCGTATGGTAATTCTTGTAATGCAGGCAAACTGATATCTATACACAACATTACAGTGTTTATCAGTACACGATCGTTGTATAGTGACAAGTCGGTGTTTACGGTACATGAGTGTTGTATAGTGACAAGTTGGTGTTTACGGTACATGAGTGTTGTATAGTGACAAGTCGGTGTTTATCGGTACATGAGTGTTGTATAGTGACAAGTCGGTGTTTATCGGTACATGAGTGTTGTATAGTGACAAGTCGGTGTTTATCGGTACATGAGTGTTGTATAGTGACAAGTCGGCGTTTATCGGTACATGAGTGTTGTATAGTGACAAGTCGGCGTTTATCGGTACATGAGTGTTGTATAGTGACAAGTCGGTGTTTATCGGTACATGAGTGTTGTATAGTGACAAGTCGGTGTTTATCGGTACATGAGTGTTGTATAGTGACAAGTCGGTGTATATCGGTACATGAGTGTTGTATAGTGACAAGTCGGTGTTTATCGGTACACGATCGTTGTATAGTGACAAGTCGGTGTTTATCGGTACATGAGTGTTGTATAGTGACAAGTCGGTGTTTATCGGTACATGAGTGTTGTATAGTGACAAGTCGGTGTTTATCGGTACATGAGTGTTGTGTAGTGACAAGTCGGTGTTTATCGGTACATGAGTGTTGTATAGTGACAAGTCGGTGTATATCGGTACATGAGTGTTGTATAGTGACAAGTCGGTGTTTATCGGTACATGAGTGTTGTATAGTGACAAGTCGGTGTTTATCGGTACATGAGTGTTGTATAGTGACAAGTCGGTGTTTATCGGTACATGAGTGTTGTATAGTGACAAGTCGGTGTTTATCGGTACATGAGTGTTGTATAGTGACAAGTCGGCGTTTATCGGTACATGAGTGTTGTATAGTGACAAGTCGGCGTTTTTCGGTACATGAGTGTTGTATAGTGACAAGTCGGTGTTTATCGGTACATGAGTGTTGTATAGTGACAAGCCGGTGTATATCGGTACACGATCGTTGTATAGTGACAAGCCGATGTTTACGGTACATGAGTGTTGTATAGTGACAAGTCGGTGTATGTCGGTACATGAGTGTTGTATAGTGACAAGTCGGTGTTTATCGGTACATGAGTGTTGTATAGTGACAAGTCGGTGTTTATCGGTACATGAGTGTTGTATAGTGACAAGTCGGTGTTTATCGGTACACGATCGTTGTATAGTGACAAGTCGGTGTTTATCGGTACATGAGTGTTGTATAGTGACAAGTCGGTGTTTATCGGTACATGAGTGTTGTATAGTGACAAGTCGGTGTTTATCGGTACATGAGTGTTGTATAGTGACAAGTCGGCGTTTATCGGTACATGAGTGTTGTATAGTGACAAGTCGGTGTTTATCGGTACGTGAGTGTTGTGTTTTGCTCTGACATCATTTTTTTTTATATCATTAGAAGAGCATGTGTTTTGTTACACTTAATGCAAAGCCGACGTGTGTTACCTGTCAACTCGTGTGTGTTTTTAAAACTACTTTACATGCGAGAATTTCCGGCTTTTGCAGTGTGAAAGTAATGGCATGTCTGTTCAGTATTCTCATATACGTCTACTTTGATGAACAACTCCAGAAGACACGTACACCACTCCTAACGAAATGATAAAGAATGGAAGTTAGTCAGTGATACTGTACCTGGTGTAATTGTTCTGTGTAGATTTACCTCTGTAATTAGTATCCACGAATGTTTCTCCAATACAACAGAATGTAACTAGGAGAACAACCTGGATTTTGGGGATTGACTGAGGACGTATTGTACCTGGTTTTGATGTTTGAAATCGCTAATACTTTCGGTTTTTGGAACCCTGCTGATATTGAATTATAAACACCCAACAGACTTACATGAATACGACGAGTGTCCATCCATATTACTTGTGGTCATCTAGAAACTTTAAGGTAGACATCGAACAATAACTGGGTTTACTTGTAGTGAAAGTGAGAAAGTTCGAAGTCAGTGAGACACAAAACACCCAATGTCACCCTTCAAAACGAAATCAACTGAACCATTGAAGTGCCTATGGAAGGGAGTTTATAAGGAGTTAGTCGGTGACACGATATCCGGACACAGGAGGAGTCACGGAGACGTTCGTCGGTGAGACGATACCCGGACACGGGAGGAGTCACGGAGACGATTCCCGGACACAGGAGGAGTCACGGCGACGGAAAACCTGTCGGTCAGCCTGTAAGGAAACACTTCAACAGCAGTCCTGTAATCACCAATCCTTTTGTGGAATGGAGACGGGAAAGTTGCTGAAGTAGATCAGATATTGAAAAGGACGTATACAATGTAACAAAGGAAATGGTGGAGAGACAAGTGAATCAGACAATGTACCGGGAAAGTACTGAGTGAAAATGGAAACCGGTCATTTATCAGGCAGAGATGGAGCGATGAACAAAACCGACTACCTACCGGGAAGGGATGGAGCGATGAATGAAACTGACTACCTACAGAACAGAGATGGAGCGATGAATAACACCGACTACCTACCGGGAAGGGATGGAGCGATGAAGGAAACCGACTACCTACCGGACAGGCATGGAGCGATGAATAAAACTGATTACCTACCGGGCAGGGATGGAGCGATGAATGAAACTAATTACTACCGGGCAGGGATGGAGCGATGAATGAAACTAATTACTACCGGGCAGGGATGGAGCGATGAATAAAACCGACTACCTACTGGGCAGGGATGGAGCAATGAATGAAAGTGACTACCTACCGGGCAGGGATGGAGCGATGAATAAAACCGACTACCTACTGGGCAGGGATGGAGCAATGAATGAAAGTGACTACCTACCGGGCAGGGATGGAGCAGTGAATAAAACCGACTACCTACCGGGCAGGGATGGAGCGATGAATGAAACTGATTACCTACTGGGAAAGGATGGAGCAATGAATGAAACCGACTACCTACCGGGCAGGGATGGAGCGATGAATGAAACTGATTACCTACTGGGAAAGGATGGAGCAATGAATGAAACTGACTACCTACCGGGCAGGGATGGAGCGAAGAATAAAACTGATTACCTATTGGGAAAGGATGGAGCAATGAATGAAACTGATAACCTACTGGGAAAGGATGTAGCGATGAATGAAACTGATTACCTACTGGGAAAGGTTGAAGCGATGAATGAAACCTACTTCTTACCGGGAAGGGATGAAGCGATGAATGAAACCGATTACCTACCGAGAAGTGACAAAGTGATAGATAAGTGAAGCCGGTAAGGTGTCAAGAAATTGATTGAAAGAAAGGAAGATAATAAAATGAAGATTTTAAAAGCGGGTTTGAACATTCAGCAGTGGAATCGGGAAATAGATAATATGTGACGAGGCGTCAAACATCTATAACAGCCGCATTTTAGGGTCATAATGTCAAAAAACTCATTATAAAAGTCACCTGCTCATAAAGATATTACACCGTACACACTTGGAGTGTTATTACTTATGTAACATACCAGGAATAATGACTTATTAATGGCGTCCCGTCTCTGTTCTTGGACGTGACGATGATGAGGTAACATTTCGTTAACACCTGTGATTACCTGTAATTAGTAAACCGTCCAATCCGCTGTACAGATGATTGATTAAGGTGACAGAACGATCACCCGAAGTGACATCAGGCGTACTACAGGTAAGTCTTACATCTGACACCTATCAACATATACCTACGTCTAATTATCATCCGCCAAACAACAGAATGATGGCGCCTTAGTTCATCTATACAAATATCAAGACAAGATTCACGAGTTTACCGTCTGATCTCGATTCGTCGCGATGATTTTTCTGCTACATTCTTCTATCCATGTTATTTTCAACAGTGGACAATCGAGATACGGTCGTTTGAACAAGCTAAAAGATACAAGCCAAATAAAGGCGGACTATTTAAAAATTTGGATGGTAGCCATTCCCTCGGAAATAAATCATTGAACATATTTAGAGATGCACGTCCACAGTGACAGAACATTAGTGTTAGAAATTCTATGTGACTGATACAAAGTTTTTGAATGATTGAATGGAAATAATGCCAACAACCCAATGTTTGTTTTAACTGTTAGAAGTTGATAGTAAATGTCACCTATTTTCCTTCAGCTATTGGGAAGTTCCCCTTTGTCGCTCGGTAGAGACCGAAGGGTCGCTAGTTCGAACCTAGCCAGGGGCAGGGTGGTTTTATTACTTCTTCCTATTACATAACTAACATTGTAGTGATAAATCTTGTGACTAATTAAACATTAATCCCAGAAACTTCCATGTTTATTTCTATCACATCAATCAGGTTGATGATTTCTCAATTTATTAATTTACCAAGAACACTCAAGTCGGTTGGAGGCCTAACTCTAACCCAACATCTAAGTATAAGACTCAAAGTTATCCTGTCTAAAGGTTATCCTTTTATACAAATGAAATATTTTTCGTATTTCGATAGTGAACGGCCTAGGTACTGTAATGTCGACCACTAGATAATCGTTTATTATTCTGATCTCCAAGAGTTACTTCCCTTCGCTTCACCCTGTCAGTATAACGATAAGCTTGACAGCCGATAGAGGCCGATAATGGATAATCGTGTATTATTCTGATCTCCAAGAGTTACTTCCCTTCGCTTCAGCCTGTCAGTATAGCGATAAGCTTGACAGCCAATGGAGGCCGAGAATGGATAATCGTGTGTTATTCTGATCTCCAAGAGTTACTTCCCTTCGCTTCACCCTGTCAGTATAACGATAAGCTTGACAGCCAATGGAGGCCGAGAATGGATAATCGTGTGTTATTCTGATCTTCAAGAGTTACTTCCCTTCGCTTCACCCTGTCAGTATAACGATAAGCTTGACAGCCGATAGAGACCGAGAATGGATAATCGTGTATTATTCTGATCTCCAAGAGTTACTTCCCTTCGCTTCAGCCTGTCAGTATAACGATAAGCTTGACAGCCAATGGAGGCCGAGAATGGATAATCGTGTATTATTCTGATCTCCAAGAGTTACTTCCCTTCGCTTCACCCTGTCAGTATAACGATAAGCTTGACAGCCGATAGAGGCCGAGACTGAACAATCGTGTAATAAACCAGAATTCATTTCGTTCCCTCTACAATGTAATTTTTTCGGAAGTACTTTCTTTATCGACAATTATTAACCCTGACCATGCCAATAAACATGCTGAAAAAAACCGGTGTCCGAAAGGTAACGTTAACGCCGTATAGTGACCGCATAGTTTACACACGAGTGACTAAGTATATGACATGTGATTTTTACTGGGAGATAGAATTACCAATATAGTTCATTTATAAATAACGTCAATTTCTATACGTAAGCTTGGTCATTTTTCGGCAGTCACTGTGTTTGTCACTAAATAACAGATATCGACAGAGAGTTATGTATCATATAGAACTACACTACTATATGCACAACAACACCCGTCACACGAAGTCTGACACTTACACACGGTTTTATTGACATACATTCTGTTGGTTAACTAATACAGACTGAAAGTATTATGCAGTATTAATTCTTATCTGGAATGTATTGTTTGTTTCTGACGCTAAATTTACATTTATTTTTCTATGAATAATCTTTTGTATCGACCATCCAGTACATTGGGTTTCCCGGTTTCACAATAATTACAGCGATCAGTGATTCTCATTATGTTTTTTATTCGCGACTGCTTTATATTGCTAATTCTTTATCTTAATTACTCAGACACAATGACCTTCAGGCGGCGGTGGACAGGTCAGCGTGGCCGAAACTTTCTGTGACGTATTGATCGGTCCAGTACTTGATCAAATGTCCTAATTATGACGTGTAATGATGTCACAATGACAGAAACTTGACCGAATTATTAACTTTTAATTATTAATCAAATATCCGAACATATTACTGATGTCGGACCATGAGGTAACCTAACAAATTAACTAAAGTTGTTCATTTCCAATTATACATATAGCTAAATCTAGAGGATATAGCATATTTAGAAATTTCGTCATTTTTTCTGCAATTTTGAAAAGAAATTCAATTTCCTGTTTATCAATTACAAAGTAATTACCGCGTTTCAAGTCTAACACTGTTGACAGATGTTCATCATTACACAGCCCAAAACTCTTCTGTCCAGAGAGAGACCGGCCCTTGTTGGATCAACCACATTCGTCAACACTGAGCACTTTTTTATGTTAAATTTCACTCAGTGACGATATATATTATAAGAAATAAGCTTCTGTAAGCAGGGTAACGTTTAACATTGGAAATGACAGTGTTTCGACACTCTATACCTGGACAATCTCACACTGCCTGGCGTTACAATATTTATGTTATTCAGGAAGAAAAAAGATAAAATCTCGAACTTATCACCTGAAACTGTTACACGAGAACCGTCCAACATTTATTTCACCACGTTTTTTATGATTTTTTTTTAAAATTTCCAACCTCGTACATATTGCAGTATTAATCATTAATTTATTATTGTAAGATTATAAATGTAATTTGATCACTTAGACTGCCTGGCTCCATAGTAAAATTGTTATGTCTCGTCCCTGCCAGATTACTGCTTAACGTCACAACACGTATACGGTAGTAATCGTTATTTCTGGGAATGTTACTATAAGATAAAAACCATTATGACCATAAAGACGTTATAACACGTGGATGTATCACAGGCTTTTAAATACAACATATGTTATCGTTCTGCCTTGACAGTTTACCTTCCCCCTGACAGATTTGGGAAAAAAAACCATGAAACAAAACATGACATCAAATTACCTCAAGTTCCTATACTCTAACGGGCAATGAATTACACAAGTTTCACGCTCCCGATTTCAGAACTAGTTTTGTTTGGACGATTTATTAATTTTACTCCCTAAGTCACATCGTCTCCATATAATAACGTTAGTGCTAACTTTTAGGTTTATATAAGTTAGTACCGACTTACAGGTTTATATAGTTAGTGACGACTAACAGGTTTATATAGTTAGTGCTGACTAACAGGTTTATGTAGTTAGTGCCGACTTACAGGGTTATGTAGTTAGTGCTGACTTACAGGTTTATATAGTTAGTGACGACTTACAGGTTTATATAGTTAGTGCTGACTTACAGGTTTATGTAGTTAGTGCTGACTTACAGGGTTATGTAGTTAGTGCTGACTAACAGGTTTATATAGTTAGTGACGACTTACAGGTTTATATAGTTAGTGCCGACTTACAGGTTTATATAGTTAGTGACGACTTACAGGTTTATATAGTTAGTGCCGACTTACAGGTTTATATAGTTAGTGCTGACTTACAGGGTTATGTAGTTAGTGCTGACTTACAGGGTTATGTAGTTAGTGCCGACTTACAGGGTTATGTAGTTAGTGCCGACTTACAGGGTTATGTAGTTAGTGCCGACTTACAGGGTTATGTAGTTAGTGCTGACTTACAGGTTTATATAGTTAGTGCTGACTTACAGGTTTATATAGTTAGTGCCGACTTACAGGTTTATATAGTTAGTGCCGACTTACAGGGTTATGTAGTTAGTGCCGACTTACAGGGTTATGTAGTTAGTGCCGACTTACAGGGTTATGTAGTTAGTGACGACTTACAGGTTTATATAGTTAGTGCTGACTTACAGGTTTATATAGTTAGTGCTGACTAACAGGTTTATATAGTTAGTGCTGACTAACAGGTTTATATAGTTAGTGCTGACTAACAGGTTTATATAGTTAGTGACGACTTACAGGTTTATATAGTTAGTGCTGACTTACAGGGTTATGTAGTTAGTGCTGACTAACAGGTTTATGTAGTTAGTGCTGACTTACAGGGTTATGTAGTTAGTGCTGACTAACAGGTTTATATAGTTAGTGCTGACTAACAGGTTTATATAGTTAGTGCCGACTTACAGGGTTATGTAGTTAGTGCCGACTTACAGGGTTATGTAGTTAGTGCTGACTTACAGGTTTATGTAGTTAGTGCCGACTTACAGGGTTATGTAGTTAGTGCCGACTTACAGGGTTATGTAGTTAGTGCCGACTTACAGGGTTATGTAGTTAGTGCCGACTTACAGGTTTATATAGTTAGTGACGACTTACAGGTTTATATAGTTAGTGCCGACTTACAGGTTTATATAGTTAGTGCTGACTAACAGGGTTATATAGTTAGTGCTGACTTACAGGGTTATGTAGTTAGTGCTGACTTACAGGTTTATATAGTTAGTGCTGACTTACAGGTTTATATAGTTAGTGCTGACTTACAGGTTTATATAGTTAGTGCCGACTTACAGGGTTATGTAGTTAGTGCCGACTTACAGGGTTATGTAGTTAGTGCTGACTTACAGGTTTATATAGTTAGTGCCGACTTACAGGGTTATGTAGTTAGTGCTGACTTACAGGTTTATATAGTTAGTGCTGACTTACAGGTTTATATAGTTAGTGCTAACATTCTTGATAATATACGAGAGATTTCAACAGAACTCTTAGCAAGGATTCATGACACTGCTTCTAGATCTAAATGTAAGAACACTTTGTACGTTAACATGATGTCAGGATAATAATTAAACTTTTAATTACATGTCTGTTGGACGTGACGTGGCCTACCTAATTATCATACATAGTTTATACATGTCACCTACAAGTAAATCATCTATTTCTAATTTTATTTCGAGTGTTTTTTACTCATTTTCTATGAATACACACTATAACGTGACAACGCTAATCTACAGTAATACTGCTGTTACATAAACGTAGATTAAAACGGAGCCTTGTTTCGTCAGGCAAAGATATCATTCTTTAATCTGGTAATTAACTTCTACCACTGAACGAATACCCCCAACGCCCAGTCCCCTACCCCCTCAGTAAAACAACACTCGTGTACGATTGCATTGTAAATTATTTCGTTTTTTCTTAATATAATTTATGCTTTGTAAAGATAATCCCCATTGATAAAGATATAATACTATACCTCGTTTATAGGTTTAGCAATATCAAAACACTTATATACACTGTACTATTTTCCCCTTTATAATAAATCAATGCGATTTATCATCTATATATAAATCCAAGAAATGATAAAGATACATAAAGACATATTTATATTTGTTCTTATTTAACCCGTAACATTCATGTAAGACATGGACGATGACTTGAAAAATTTCTTTGAATAATTACTTTAAACATTTTTTTCTATGAAGCATCCCCAGCCTGTTGTTTGTCGCGAGAATTGTGTTTTCATATTGGTGGATGCCTTTCTATAAATAGTTGTCCTCAACATTGACATTGGAATTCCTAAAATGATTTTAAGGGGATTCTCTCGTATGATCTTACTGTATAGTATGCTCAACCTTACATAAACTGAGTCGCTACTGTGATGACATTATAATCTTTTTCTCTGTTACAGGTAAGTGACGTTGACCTTTGACCTATGAATCACAAATCTATTCCAGGTATTAGTCACCTAGACAAAAAGTTTGATCATATTCACTAAAATAAAGACAGCAGAGTGATGTCATTGAATGGATGAACGGTTTTGTATTAACCGTTACATTTAACTTTTTGGCACACATACAACACGAACGCATCCGAGTAATTCTCATATGTGACCCTTGCATATACTTTTGTCAAAATCCTCGAAGAAGTCATCAGAGTGATAGAAACAGAAGCAGAGACCTTGAAACCCTGAAATACGAACTTGACCTTGTAAAAGCCTGAGCCGATCTTGTATGAAGGAAATATCTGTATTAATGAAGTTGGTAAAATGATGACAATGACTGGAGACTTGGAAGCTGGTAAAATGATGACAATGATTGGAGACACGGAAGCTGGTAAAATGATGCTAATGAATGGAGACACGGAAGCTGATAAAATGATGACAATGACTAGAGACTTGGAAGCTGCTAAAATGATGACAATGATTGGAGACAAGCTTGTAAAATGATGACAATGACTGGAGACTTGGAAGCTGATAAAATGATGACAATGACTGGAGACATGGAAGCTGGTAAAATGATGACAATGACTGGAGACACGGAGGCTTGTAAAATGATGACAATGATTGGAGACAAGCTTGTAAAATGATGACAATGACTGGAGACTTGGAAGCTGGTAAAATGATGACAATGACTGGAGACTTGGAAGCTGGTAAAATGATGACAATGACTGGAGACACGGAGGCTTGTAAAATGATGACAATGATTGGAGACAAGCTTGTAAAATGATGACAATGACTGGAGACTTGGAAGCTGGTAAAATGATGACAATGACTGGAGACTTGGAAGCTGGTAAAATGATGACAATGACTGGAGACTTGGAAGCTGGTAAAATGATGACAATGACTAGAGACTTGGAAGCTGCTAAAATGATGACAATGATTGGAGACAAGCTTGTAAAATGATGACAATGAATGGAGACATGGAAGCTGCTAAAATGATGACAATGATTGGAGACACGGAAGCTGATAAAATGATGACAATGAATGGAGACACGGAAGCTGATAAAATGATGACAATGACTGGAGACATGGAAGCTGGTAAAATGATGACAATGATTGGAGACACGGAAGCTGGTAAAATGATGACAATGAATGGAGACACGGAAGCTGGTAAAATGATGACAATGACTGGAGACATGGAAGCTGGTAAAATGATGACAATGATTGGAGACACGGAAGCTGGTAAAATGATGACAATGAATGGAGACAAGCTTGTAAAATGACTACAATGATTGGAGACACGGAAGCTGGTAAAATGATGACAATGAATGGAGACCCGGAAGCTGATAAAATGATGACAATGAATAGAGACACGGAAGCTGGTAAAATGATGACAATGAATGGAGACAAGCTGGTAAAATGATGACAATGATTGGGCACATTGAATTCGTATGGATATCGGTAAATCCCTTCACAAGATATTTTTGTATAACTACCCATAGAAATATTTGGTATACCCTGTGTAGCAACCATGAATAAACATAAAGATACAGATGAAACGCCGAGGAGAAGTTTTAAACATTTTATACCAGGACATGAACTCTTGTATTTAATGTAAAAATGGCAGACGTCTTATTGTCTCCGTGACTTGCATTAAATAACCCTATTGAAGGCATCATACACCGCGACGCTTTGGCGGGCTGTCCGGCATTTTATATTCAACAATTACCATTCATATGATTTAAATCTAGTTCTGTTGCAGGATTTTTGACACCAATATCCAAAATGTTACCACCTTCCCTCCCCAAGTCTGTGTTGATCTGACTTACCGGGAATCCGCCACAGTTCAGTTCGTTGTCGTTGTAATTTTTCGGTGTTGCGAATCCGTACCGCCAAGCAGAGGAGCGCATTGGGGGTTCTATTAGTCTTCCATGTCCGTGTCCTGTCGGCAGCCAAAAACACACAATTAACACAATAAAACACCACATGCTTTCCATGTCGGGAATATCGGACTACTTAAAGTTGAATATAAAATTCCAAAACTATTTAAGCAATTCCAGAAACTGCTAGGGTGTTGAGTTGTTGTCTTTCCGAGAGTGTGCAGTCGACGTGTTCTCGCGCTCTTCCAAGCGTACAACTGTCACAGACACACCACCGTCACTATATATAAGTGATGTGTCGCCAAGTCGTTAAAAGTCGGAAGGGTCAGTAGGGATAATGTACATATGCTGGTATTTACAATGTCAAAAGAAGAAAGATTTTAATTACAATTAACCTTACAAATTAATTAGCTAATAGATACACGTGACATTTCAAATATAAACAAAATATATACTTCACTCGACATACGATGTACAATATAAGACTACATGTATACTTAACCTGGTTTCTAAGACGCCATTCAGTATTCTCGGAGCTGCAAATGAAACCATTAAAAATGAAATATAACTGTTATAATGCAACAGTTTCCTTTGGCTGAGGTTGACAAACGAATTGTATAAACCCAAGTCATATAATTCAACCTAACACGCAATCCTAAATGTAATAAACATATTTCTACCTGTTTGTTTATTCGTTTTTTATCCCGTGTTACCTAATGCTACCTTTGATTAATAGTTTTGAAAAGTCAATTAAAAAATGTGCATTATTTTGTAAGTCGGATGAAGGAATTAATTAGTGAAGTTATTTATCAGCAGGAACCGTCCATAGTAAAAGGTTATGTGGTTAATTATGCTATGATAAATAAATGTATTTAGTGACCACCTGTATCAGTAACACGGCTAATAAAACCAGTATCATTATGATCAGGGCAGACTGGTTTTGATAGTGAGTTCCAAGAGATGTGTATGTGTCAAAAACCGGAGTTCTCGTTAGCGTTTCAAAAATGTATATGTCGGTGAAATTTCACTGGGGATACTGTGGATGACAAAAACGAGTATTTGATAAAATTGAGACCCAATAATGTCCTGATAATCACGGAACTTAATCTTCACAAGTTGTTTGCTTATCATGCACATGAGTTCACATTTTAACATAACAACACTAAACCCTGTTTTTTGTTGTAGAAAAAATTGTTTGGAACAAATTCTCATAGCCGCTGCTGATCTAGAAAATACCTTCCTCGAAGACATACGAAAAAGACAACCTAACTCACAGATTCATAGGAGACGACTTCAAATTGACAAAAAAAAAAAAAAAAACAACAACATTAATGTTGTGGAAGATGTTATTGACACACTCAAACACACATTCTGTTCACGAAAAGATATATACTTAAATACTTCTAATATTTTTTTTTCAAACTTGTTACCAACGAATGTACAATGTTAAAGGTAGCGACCATTTTCTGACATATATGGTTATCTGGTTGTAAATATTTAAATAATTCAAAATCACGATATATTCGAATGTTTACAAATCATATCATTGACGACGAAACACAAATATACTAAAACTATTAATGAGGTTTTTTCATATTGATATTTCTATCTATTTTAAGAACCTATAACTTGTGTAATTGCTGTTTTAGGACATTGTACATTTACGTAGGTATGGCATCTGTAGTTCTTCCGTAGTTTCTTCAATTTATTTTTATTAATGCATTTTACATGTACATGGGTCTGGATTATTTGAAGGAATCGTGATCACACAGGCGATGAACTACGTCAGCCTAGTCGTGTATATACATATCCGCGCTACTATTGACGTCACGCATTTTAATGCACACGTTTCGTCATTTATGGTGCATCGGCCATTAAAACGCCTCTGCTATTAATCTCATTGATGGAAATCTTGATCAAACAAGTTTTTGCTGCGAAACAGGACAATGCCACATTGTGTTTCGATATTGCGTTATATGATAAACGCCATCGCCCACCGTGATTTACTACAATTAGTCTTATAGAAACAGTCACCGCCTTTTGGAGGGGGAGGGGGTGGGTGAAATCTAACTTGATATTATCCGCCCCTACTCATCATCAAGGAGGTGAACGATAAATTTTCTGTGTTGTTTTCCCCATTGTTTCGCATTGTTGGTGTGACATCATAAAAATGGAAATACCCCGCCTCAACCTTAGAGATTATTCGCGCATGAAATCAATTCCAGAACTTCATATTAAACGTTTCTAAAATACTTCCAAAACCTTCCTTGTATATTTGGATAAATTTAATTTCAATGCTTTATTTAAAATAAAATTTCATCATTTTCTTGTTACAGCTTTGTCCATCTACATGCACAGATAAATTCCAAGTAACTCCGATAAAGGTAAATACCTGATCAATGTTAGACATCAGTAATTTACATATGTCTTTACAATGTATTGCGGAGATAACAAAAACTATGCTGACTAATATACCGGTCGTGATGAGACGTAACGAGACTGGGCTTTGATGGCCAGATATCATAAAAAGTGTCACTTGGCCGTGGTCTTTTCTCTGGTCAATCCAAGTTTGGACAGGTGTGTGATAAAAGAGACCAGGTAGGCAAATGAATGTGGCAGGATAGGTGTGTATATATGTGTTGTTTTCCTGTGTGTGTAGTAATGGGACAGAGTAATGGACAATGGTCACTGTCCTGTCATACCGCAAAAAACCGTCATACATATCAACGGTTATTAGTCTCAGCTATGCTAGCGCCCTCTTTCTCGGCTTGACTTTCTTTCATTTCTTTCTTTCCAAATAAATATAAGAAGGTAATTAAATAAACCAGACTGATAACTAATTGATATATATACATGTCTTATCATTTGCATCCTCGAAATTTCAGGGGGTTACGATCACTAACGATCTCTGGAAGGGTGTATCATTAGGGAGGAAGAGTTGTATGAAGGGTTAAAATCATACTGGGTATTCTTTTACTTACGTAGATCTACATCTGATATAAGTCCGGAATATCTGGTAAATTTCAGGTGTTGTATGTAACATACAAATCACATCAATCAGTTCCGGCGAAAAAGAGTAGACAATACTTTACTTGTCTTCCGGTCTAAACACTTCCCATTGTTCGCTAAGATTCGATCAGATGACACGCCGTTTTGGTTCTGAACAAGTCTGCAATGGATGGTAGCTATCTACCTGAAAGTTAATTGATTGATGTACATGTTAATGACTAGAACTAATAAACACGGCTATCTGTTTGGAGAAACAATATCACTGTACTAATTATATGATAATTTGACTGAGTTATACAACACCACTGTTTTGTTGATCACCCAGCCATGATTAAAACGTCAAAAGCTATTGAATACTTGATTAGCAATATCTTACAATCAAAGAAAGTCCTTTTGGGGGTTATTCAAGTACATCACAAAGCAAATATTGTTCACACTTAAATACTAGTTATTGCGCTCATTAGTCATAATAATACTAGATATACACTGAAGCTCTCGGTCAAACACCTAATTAGGGGCTGTTGATGTCCCCTTACCACATGTCGAGTTTACGGGTCATTTACCTTTTGGTTTTATACTTCTGTTCCGGTATAATTATGACAATAACGACATTTGAAGTATGTAACTAGTACGTATATATGTAATTAGTTTGTGGTCTCTCCCCTCAACTTTCCTCCCCAAAGTACAAATCATACACAACTCTGTCCTAAACAACCGATCAGGTTCGAACAGTTTTACTGTTTCATTTTGTATCTGACCTTAAGGGCTCGTCCTCTTGAAGAACAAAGGACCGTGATATTAGACGTAAAACCCGTTATCGCCAGAACACTGACATATGTCGCTGAAACAATACCTTAGCGAAAGGAAGAGACGTATACCCTACAACTGACCACATGTGACTATTCAAAACCTTGTGACGTCATTGTGACTTCATGTCAATAAGTCATTTCCGGCAAGATGCACACTATCATTTTATTTTTTGTTACAGCGATGTTGGTAGATACACAGATAAATAAACATCTCTTGTATTAGGATTATCTATATAAAATATCTCGTGATATCTATGTTTGTTTACAAAAACCTATTGCTGACGAATCGAGACGGAGTCTCAGACTTAAACTCACTCCATCGTTAGGAAGGGAAGCAACTCTTGGAGATGAGAATGTATCTTACGTAGGTTATATACAAGGGGTCGGTCCATAAAATGCATGTAGCTCATCCTACTCTCATGATACTTACATTTTGCTTGAATTTGAAAAAATAAACAAATCTGTTTCATTTTGAAGCTTTAACTATGATATCTAAGTCCGTTGACATATAACTTTGCTTTACAAGTTTTAATGTTGTTATATTTAGGAATAGTGAATTATGGATCAGGGACACCTGCCTGTGACACGCTATCCCACAATAAACTATATGTGGACCGTTTAATTAGGAATACTGATATTTTCCAGAACCTTTCCGATGGTAAAATCTATAAATATCTTCATCGTCCTTTTAACTGAAATGATATAGATATTGAACAATTGCCCGTAAGTTACGTCTGAATATTGTTTAATATTCAGCAATGGAGAGATTGATGACTCTACTGCATTTCTATCTACACAAATGTACAGCTTTCATCACAGAATTTATTATATATATACAAGTTAGGTAATAGGAATGATTGATTGATAACAACCTGTCAATTGATGATCGATTATCTGGATAAATCAATACATGCTATATACACAGAATGTTTAAGTCTTTAAGTAGTAACATGTTACCAAGTGCAAAGTCCGCATATGATTTTGCAGACATTGAAAAGTTCAAATGAGGACCACGAAAAGTATTACCCAGAACAACTGACATTTCCCGTCATCTATAGCTTCAAATACAAACGTATTGATATGACAGGGAAGGTTTCATACTGGAACCCATCAGGAAAACACTGATCCCGGCGTAACAGTGTTAATCAGGCAGAATCATTATAAAGCTAAACTTACATAAGTATAAATTATATTAACAGATGAGAAAACACTGATCCCGGCGTAACAGTGTTAATCAGGCAGAATCATTATAAAGCTAAACTTACATAGGTATAAATTATATTAACAGATGAGAAAACACTGATCCCGGCGTAACAATGTTAATCAGGCAGAATCATTATAAAGCTAAACTTACATAGGTATAAATTATATTAACAGATGAGAAAACACTGATCCCGGCGTAACAGTGTTAATCAGGCAGAATCATTATAAAGCTAAACTTACATAGGTATAAATTATATTAACAGATGAGAAAACACTGATCCCGGCGTAACAGTGTTAATCAGGCAGAATCATTATAAAGCTAAACTTACATAGGTATAAATTATATTAACAGATGAGAAAACACTGATCCCGGCGTAACAGTGTTAATCAGGCAGAATCATTATAAAGCTAAACTTACATAGGTATAAATTATATTAACAGATGAGAAAACACTGATCCC
Organism: Ylistrum balloti; assembly: GCF_031769215.1. Taxonomy (NCBI): domain Eukaryota; kingdom Metazoa; phylum Mollusca; class Bivalvia; order Pectinida; family Pectinidae; genus Ylistrum; species Ylistrum balloti. The sequence continues at coordinate 633,798 of NW_026782008.1, read as the reverse complement.
GGCGTAACAGTGTTAATCAGGCAGAATCATTATAAATCTAAACTTACATAGGTATAAATTATATTAACAGATGAGAAAACATTTTTATTTTGGCGACTGCTGTTAATTTATTTCAACGTTTTAGGTCTTTAGAATCACTAACGAGTCCTGGAAGGACGAAACATCTGTAAACTTCAGATGAATTCTTTGTTTGACTCTGCTATATTCCATCTTAATTTGTATGAGGAGTTTTATTCACCTGTGTGTCTGATACACTTGAGATTGGAGACAGTAGAAACTGCTGGCGGACTTTTTAGTTCCCGATATTTGCCCTAACCTTCACACCGCATTTTATACACATATACTATACGTTGTTGTTCTAAAATTACCAGATATACGGAAATTATTTCCTCATTCGCCCCACGACTTTACTGACGAGTCCTAGAAGGACAAAACAGCTGTCAGCTGCAGTTAAAATCGGTGTTATTCACTATTGTACTTCAGTTTGTTCGGAAGTGACCTATCAACAACAGCAGCAATTTGACAAAAGTAATCAAAGTTGGTAACTGTTGATTTTTGAATCTTAATCGGACATGTACATTTTGTATATAACCGGCTTTAAGCATGGGCGTGGCGAAATAAAAGCAGACTGATATTGGTCACAGATTTAATTATATCGTCAGTCCCGTCGACTGTTAATAAGGCTTTATGTTTAATTAACTTTTTATTCCACTGAAGTATACGTGTAAGTGTGCATTTTAAACCCAGCAAGGAGATTAAAATTACGAGAATGTTGAGGAGATTTAAGTCCTAATTACCCTAATCTGACCTTGTTACAACGTGTAAGGGTCGGACATATTGTACCTGCGGGTATCAGGTGTTCTTATTGTCGTGATTACAGGTATTTTACAGGTATGAACAGCGATTAACGTTTACCTGTACATTTGTATATATATATATATATTTTAAATTGTATAGATTGACATTTCTCAATAACGAAGTGAACATTATTGTAGCTTCAATAGTGCAATTTTCTTTACTGTAGTCTATCGTGTGTTTTTGTAAAAGAGAAAACAGGCTTATGTACAGAGTAAATTACTCGTGAAATACCTTAGTGTGTCATATCAACAGAAAGGAATATGGTAACAACCAGTCAGGTGGTACTAAGGTATAAACTGAGGACGACGGTACAAGACTACTGGCAGAAATGCGTGTCTTTGGAATGATATAGCTTGGCTCTGCCTTGTGGGCTTGTGATTTTGTGTTAATCCAAGGCATGGTCGAGTTTATCCTCCCGTGGAAATATAACACAATCTCTATAAAACGATTCTAACCCAGGACGTCAGGAGCGAGGCTCATGATATGTGTGAATTCAGCATTGGTTTGCCATGTGTAATTTTCTGACTGTGTGAATTCAGCATTGATTTGCGATGTGTAATGTTCTGACTGTGTGAATTCAGCATTGAATTGCGATATGTAATGTTCTGACTGTGTGAATTACGAACTAACATCATAAAAGAACAGGTTCACCATGGTCCGGCTTCGCGACACAAAGATCTACAAAGTTCTGGCGACTGGATGTCTATCCGAGGTATCATCCGAATGCATCAAACACGTGCAGAGCGGTAAGAATATCAATCTTCGTGATGAGGACACGGGGGAGACCTATCTACATCTCCTTGCCGACAATGTTGACCGTTTCCGGTCCCCTCAAGGAACGTGCATCATCTACATCATGGCAAGTAAGGGCATAGACCTTGACCTTCTCGACAACGAGGGAAATTCATTCCTTCACAGGATCATGCGCATGCCTTACACGTACCGGGCAGTAGTGGCGATGATCAGGTGCGTTACTGGTATAACTTAACACGGGGTTGGGGTACGTGGCTCACGATGTAGTAATCGGGTACTGAGTGCTAAAGGGCTAAGCGATGTTTATGTGTGCGACGTCACAATACCTTTCTGACTATCGACAATTAACATACAAATTGTGAAACGGCTGACATATATCCAATATCAAGTTCTTATAGCTTTTGACACAACATGACTTCAAAAATCGTCCTTCCCAAGAACATTTGGACCTAAACCCCATTTGGATGATTTCCAAAAGTACACTTTAATAATTTTGACTCCTTTTTATGCCAAATTTTGGCGACGCCTCTCCTGAGTATGTTTACTCTCTATTGGACAGATGTCTCCGTGTCCCAGGGGCTGGTAATGTCTCTAGACATACACCCAACTGGTTGTATATATCGGGGTTTCCACTGTATCCGTCACTGAAGTGGAAACAATAACCAGGATTGGATTAGCGAAATTCGTATTATAAAGTAGATAATCCAATTAAGGTTAAGTTAGTCTCCCGCCAGGTTTATATGCTGCTGTCGAAGTTGTTTTCATGGCACCAACGTTTGTCTTCATGGTACCAACATTTGTCTTCATGGTACAACCATTTGTCTTCACGATACCATTAGTTGTCTTCACGATACCATTAGTTGTCTTCGCGGTACCATTAGTTGCCTTCGCGTTACCATTAGTTGTCTTCGCGGTACCATTAGTTGTCTTCACGATACCATTAGTTGTCTTCGCGGTACCATTAGTTGTCTTCGCGGTACCATTTGTTGTCTTCGCGTTACCATTAGTTGTCTTCGCGGTACCATTAGTTGTCTTCGCGGTACCATTAGTTGTCTTCGCGGTACCAACAATTGTCTTCATGGTAGCAACAGTTGTTTTCATATTTACCTGAAAAAATGAAGTTATGACCTCTTAAAGATGGCGATTCTGAGCTTTAAGGACGACAACTCCGAGTAAGGGAGTTACAGGAACGATAATTCTGACTTAATACGTTTTACTGAGAACAACTTTTCAGAGTTAATGATGGTAGAAAATGAAATTTATGGGTTAATAAGTATAAGGAACGATAACTCCAGGTCGATGAGAAACTCTTGGTTTGTTAGTGTTTGGAACGACACCTGTGGATTAGGCAGTGTTTCCTGTAGAATATAAAATACCGTGAATATATATGGACATCTTTGAATAACTTTGTCAGAATTTCAACGACAGAAGAATATGGATTATAATTTGCAGAATTTTGTTGTTATTAAATATCTTACAATATGACATGTCTCGTAATTTATATAGTAAAAGTATATATTACATTACACCAGACAAATCATTAAATATGTAATCTCTGTAGGTATAAATCCACTTGACCTGTCATATTATCAGACAAACGTCGCCAGTCCTAATAATTTGACGCCAGCTTTGCATATAGTGTCCTCTTACACGACTCTAAATAAATTTTAAATCAATTTTAAATTTAGTTCATTTAACAACACGAAATTTGATAGCAATTGTTCAACAGATATATTTTTGTGTAATGAAAATAAGGAATTACGTTGTTATGTGATAGGTGCGGTGCCGATCCATTGGTAAACAATAAGGAAGGCCTGACTCCCAGGGACATTCTAATGCAGACCAAACCCGATGGATGGGAAGAGACCCTTCATTGGTTCACAAAGTTCACACCAGGTAAATGTTGTATCATTTGTATTAATTACTTACATACATATCTATATCGTGTAAACACGTTTCTCAGCCAGGAAGTGGTGAAAAAAACCATAAAGGATATGCATGTACATGGAAAAACATTGATATATAAATATTTTTCACAAATATCAATTCAACCAAAGCTGAACACTTGAAAACTGACAAAATTTGACCTTCCGAAATGACTCCCTACCAGCATACGGAGTTGTGTTCCCGATCCGCGAGGTGGAGCAATGTGTACATAGTTCCGGTGATGTACACTCAAATCATGTTCCACGTTGAGAAAGTTGAAAGTTTTTTTAAGTTTTGATTTAATTATCTTACAACATGACATGACACCAGTCTTTGAGGTTGTCTGATAAAGAAACCAAGAATGTCGAGTAGGAAATTACCCTCTTGAGGACTATACTGTGCGTACACCTATGATTGGTCAGAATTATTGTCATCAACATCGATGTACCACTTTTACTTAATTACCACAGGTGCAAACGGTACATGTAGACTTGGTCAAATATGTATAAATGGACTCATTGTTAACACATGGAATTACGTGGCTACTACTGCTGAAGATGTGTCTATTTCCGCTGACATATCTCATAAAACGGGATACATCGACGGAAAAATCCTCTCATATTAAAATCGTTTTTGATAAGATTGTATAAAGATGTATTCTTGAGTTAAAAATCTCAGTCTAAAGGCCAATTTTAATAAAACAAAAAATTCACCAAAAAGTGATTTATTTCATACGTGATAACTTTTCAAACTTTATCAAAATGTTTTTTATCAAATTAAACATCACTGAATTAACACAAACATGTTTGATATACACGATTTTGTCTCTCCTTGTATGAAAGGTCAAATCATGGATGGTAAACATCTTATTTGAAAAATTCGGAAAAAACATGTTAAATGAAATAAGAAGAAAACAACCTATTCAATATTGATCTCAGGTATCACGAAGACAATGTAATCAAGGAAAGTCCGTTTCGATAACTCTCGAGAACATATTGAAATGTCGAATGTGAAAGCTGTCATGATCGGGTCTCGTAGTATTACAGCACAGTAAACAGGTCAGACGTTTTATATTTGAAATATTTGTTAATTTCCTACCAGACTTATGATGAAAGAGAATGACAATAAATACTATAGTTATCAATAATCGGATAAACACTCCTATAGCTAATCCTCCAGTATACAAAACTAAACACTTTTCTATAATACGTGTTAATTAGGTGTATTGACACAGATATCTATATATCTTCAGGCAATGTTATACCAGTGTTACGTACAAAACTGAAGAAAAAATATAAAACAGATATCTATATATCTTCAGGCAATGTTATACCAGTGTTACGTACAAAACTGAAGAAAAAATATAAAACAGATATCTATATATCTTCAGGCAATGTAATACCAGTGTTATGTACAAAACTGAAGAAAAAATATCTTTAATCTTTCAAAGCAAAGAAAAATAATGTACATGAAATGACTATTTTAAAGAATGAGCACTAGTAGAGGATATTGATAAAATGAAGTGTATAAACTTTTACTAAATGCAAATATTTTAAACACTTAATATCTTTTTTTCATTTCAACGCAGCTCCACACGCCTCTTGTAGCTAGAAAAGGCACAAAACTGAAAACTTAATACTTGTACATTATTTTGTGATAACAAGATAACCGATTTCTATTTATTCCAACAAATAGTCCATATTAGCACGACTTAGGTATCGAATATAAGAGATAATAGGTATATGTAAGTCCTTAATATTAGGTCAAGGTATACATGCAGTATATGTAGGACGAGTCACAATTCAACCACGGACTAAGTTTATTAATCGATTTAATTTGATTCATGCTGTAGATGATCGAATCGGTTGAATGCGAATAATTAAAGCGTATATCATATGAAAAATTGACAACCAAATAACTATCAAACATACATGGCATACTGATACCTCTCCAATACCGCTACTTCTCACGTGAGTATCTCCGAAGTAGTCACGAAATAATCCGGAGGGGTAATGTCATGTAATCCTGATCGAAAGAAGCTGAGTTAACAGAGAACATCTTCAGAACTATTTATTTTGGTGACTGTCTTTTTGTTCAGGCTCATCAGACGTGGATCCGAAAATAATTCACATTTTCGATTCCCTCTCAAAATATCCTGAACCAATTGTACTGAAAATTTACCATAACATTTCTTGTCCAAACGTGACCCCCAAATTGTGATAAATACATTCCTGTGGTACGGGACCAAACGGAATCACATAGTTAGATCTTACTGTATTACACAATCTCACTCTACTACGCGATCTCACTTGACCTGATTTTGTCGTCAGAACTCACTCTACTACGCGATCTCACCTGACCTGATTTTGTCGTCAGAACTCGCTCTACTACGCGATCTCACCTGACCTGATATTGGCGTCAGAACTCACTCTACTACGCGATCTCACTTGACCTGATTTTGTCGTCAGAACTCACTCCACTACGCGATCTCACCTGACCTGATTTTGTCGTCAGAAATCGCTCTACTACGCGATCTCACCTGACCTGATATTGGCGTCAGAACTCACTCTACTACGCGACCTCACTTGACCTGATTTTGGCGTCAGAACTTACTCTACTACGCGATCTCAACTGACCTGATTTTGTCGTCAGAACTTACTCTACTACGCGATCTCAACTGACCTGATTTTGTCGTCAGAACTCACTCTACTACGCGACCTCACTTGACCTGATTTTGGCGTCAGAACTCACTCTACTACGCGACCTCACTTGACCTGATTTTGGCGTCAGAACTTACTCTACTACGCGATCTCAACTGACCTGATTTTGTCGTCAGAACTTACTCTACTACGCGATCTCACCTGACCTGATATTGGCGTCAGAACTCACTCTACTACGCGATCTCACTTGACCTGATTTTGTCGTCAGAACTCACTCCACTACGCGATCTCAACTGACCTGATTTTGTCGTCAGAAATCGCTCTACTACGCGATCTCACCTGACCTGATATTGGCGTCAGAACTCACTCTACTACGCGACCTCACATAACCTGATATTGGCGTCAGAACTTACTCTACTACGCGATCTCATTGACCTGTTTTTGGAATTAGATCTTGGTAATGGCATATCTTTGTTTACATACTGCAGGTTTATACCGGGCATTGATGGAAGAGCATCCTGACAGGGCGCTAGTGGAAAAACTACTCAAATATCTGTGTCGGACAAACATTGTCAAAGACGGGAAACTTGTTTGTCTGAAAACGATCGCCAAACAGAATAACAAGGATTTATATCTTGTGGACTTGTTGGAGAAATATGAAAATACAATTGAATTTGCGCTATCTCTGTTTACTGGAAAGGATCTAGCTCTCCAACATTTCTTTAAGGAAGGTAAGTATCCTGTTTCCGACCTTCAATTCCTTGGTCACTTAGATAAGGGTACACAGATGACATCTTCGATTCCACAGACGACAATCTTTGAATGGACTGATCTGGTCACTGTACCGAACAAACTAGGTATTCTACTGAATGTTTTCTCGTATATTACACGTTATCGTACTTTTATCAACCAAACCCGTTTTATTTCAGTTTCAAATAGAATGGACACCATTGATATCAACGTCACTGATTACAGCTACCAATACCGTTATCCGGATTACCCAGAAGTCCCACTTCCTGTTCTCGCCGCATTGTGGGAAGGTGACATGGAAGACAATATCGCCGTTCTACTGGGAATGGGAGTTGACACGTCCGTTTTATTTTCATATAATCCTGAAGTCGAGCCACCAAAACCACTCTTCTTTCAGGTATCTGTTAGTTACCGATCCTGATACAGACACGGTTATATCATTTAAACTAATTATATAACGTTTTAGATTATCTCATTTTTTAATTATTCTATAGTTCGTGTAATGAAAGAGCGATCACAGAATAGAGTTACAAAGTTTTATGGTAAAACTTCGTCAGGGTTTCAAGATATAAATAACGAGAACACTTTTGCTTCGTGTTGCTCTACATTCAACTTATTAAGCGAGTTATGTCCCTTTTGTAGGTGTTATGTGGTGTTGTAAAACCGACGGACTCTATAATACACCGTGTGTTAGAGGCGTCAGACCTGTCCGTCCGAAACCTTTATGGACAGACAATTGTGTACGAAGCAATAACACAAGATTATCCGGAGAATCTCATCATAAGTCTTTTCAAATATGGCGCTAATTTGGCATCTAGAGACAAACACGGACGCACAGCGCATGACTACGCAGAGTTAATTAAGAAGCCACGTTACTGTAGACTTATAGACACATGTGTGGTAGAAATGGTGAAGGAATGTAATGTAGAGGGCGTGGAAGACCTTCTACGACACGGATACGACCACATTCTGGACGTAACGGATAGACAGACAGGCAATTCCATCATCGATATTGCTAGGGGTCGGTCATCTACAATCAGCGAGCTTCTGAAGAAGGCGGGCGCAGTCAAGGTATGATTTTCTTTATTTCGGACATGTGGTGGAGCTTGGCAACAGTAGACCTTAATCTTTATTTAGTACAGGCAACCAATAATCACCAAACATTGATTACGTAATTAATAGAGAAGGTTAGAGAGATAATTACAATGATTTCATTTACTTACATTCCATTGCATTAATAATATGACGTGTTTCCTAACAGAATGAAATAATCTGAGCAGATTCTTGCCATGGAAACATAACAAAAAAGGGCGTTTCTTTACAGGAACATATACGAAAGATGTTTCAGAAGACGGAGACCGGAAGTCTAGGCGAGTTGCGGCGCCTGCTAGGCAGGAAGTACGCGACATCGGTAGATAGATGTGGAAGGACGGTCTTACACATCGCCATTTTTAACGGGAAGAGGGATATCATCAGCTACCTGGCAACTCACTACTCACAACTCCTTAACATACAGGACAACGTATGTATGATGTTGTAAGCCTTCATACGTCAATAACGGCAATGCATGTATATATAAGGAATCTTTTTAGCAAATACAAAATTACTCGATATGTAAAGCAAATGCTTTCAATTTGATATGTTACATATTCAAAGACTTGAAAATACATCATAATACTGGTTTAGTGCTTAGCACGGGCGCTGTCATTTTAAAATCCTCGCTCCCTATCTACTGTGTATCACGTGGTATCCACCATCGTATTTATACTGAAAAACAATATTTTTGATGTTGTTCTGTGTTTGTTTTTCTCCTATAGCTGGGGAGGACGCCCCTCCACTACGCACAGCTGTTCATGGAAGGAGATCAGTTATTATCTACCATTACCAAGCTAGGAAACACGAGCATCAGGGACGTGGTAAGTGTTCCCATCGTTAACAAGTTAGGGAACAACATCAGGGACGTGGTAAGGCTCTCATCGTTAACAAATTAGGGAACAGGAGCATCAGGGACGTGGTAAGTGTTCCCATCGTTAACTAGTTAGGAAACAACATCAGGGACGTGGTAAGTGTCCTATCGTTAACAAGTTAGGGAACAACATCCGGGACGTGGTAAGTGTCCCAATCATTCACAAGTTAGGGAACAACATCAGGGACGTGGTAAGTGTCCCATCGTTAACAAGTTAGGGAACACTAACATCAGGGACGTGGTAAGTGTTCCCATCGTTAACAAGTTAGGGAACAACATCAGGGACGTGGTAAGTGTTCCCATCGTTAACAAGTTAGGGAACAACATCAGGGACGTGGTAAGGCTCTCATCGTTAACAAATTAGGGAACAGGAGCATCAGGGACGTGGTAAGTGTTCCCATCGTTAACTAGTTAGGAAACAACATCAGGGACGTGGTAAGTGTCCTATCGTTAACAAGTTAGGGAACAACATCCGGGACGTGGTAAGTGTCCCAATCATTCACAAGTTAGGGAACAACATCAGGGACGTGGTAAGTGTCCCATCGTTAACAAGTTAGGGAACACTAACATCAGGGACGTGGTAAGTGTTCCCATCATTCATAAGTTAGGGAACAACATCAGGGACGTGGTAAGTGTCCCATCGTTAACAAATTAGGGAACATGAGTATAAGGGACGTGGTAAGTGTTCCCATCATTAAAATGTTTGGGAACAACATTAGGGTCGTGGCAAGTCTTCCAAGCTGGGAACACGTGAATCAAGGCGTAGTAAGTCTTCTCATCGTTACCAAGCTGGGAACACGTGAACCAAGGACGTGGTCAATATTCTCATCATTGACGCAACAGAAGACGTTACAAAAGCGACCAAAAACGCTAATCTCTTGTTTTATATTTGATAAAATGAAAAATAGTAATAAATTTATCAATTGATATAAAGTTATATATATATATATCCATCACCGAGATTGGTTACAAGTGTTTAAATTGTGTCCTGATTCCATAACTTTGTTTAACAGCAAGGCCTGACACCACTCCAGTATAGTATAAAGGAATGTGGAGAACGCACCTTCTCCCTACTTAAGAAGGCTGTCCAGGAAATGGCGATGGATGTCTTCCTCAGTCAAACCCAGTTTAAACAGTCCATGAAAACAGCAATACAGGTACATGAAGACTGATGTACTTTGATATAAGGGAGATAACTCCTATTTTTTGTTGGACTATTATCATCACAATGATTATCGTCCTAAAATTACGCTCCTAATTCACAGTTTTGTTTTTTCGTTTTTTTTTTATACCTCTAGCTAGGTATAGGTGTTTGTGTAAATTAACACTTGGTCAATGCACGTGTTATTACAAACTAGACTGATATTTACGTTGTATAAGCCAGTGTTTCACTTTATCGTGAGAATTTAGGTCATCTTCTTCTTTTCACAAATAAACTTTATCAATTGCTTACCTATTCTTCTTCTTTATTGGAGTTGTAGTTGGCATGATAAAAGTCGTACAATTCTGGACGGTAATGTTTACTGTCGATCAAAACAATAGAACAGGTCATGATTTAGATCGTGTTAGGATAACACAGTAACAGAACGGTGAATCAATTGTATCTTATTTATTTTTTCTTAGACTCAAATTAAACAAACAGGCAGTTCTCATGAAATAGGCATATTACTTCCCCTGATCATTCCGCAAGCAAGAAGCCCTCTCTCTTTAGCACTGTACTATTACAAAAGTATAGAGTGTTGAAGATCAAATATTATTATTTATCTTACTCAATAGCAATCCTCTGGACATTTGCGTACAATTAATCAACTCAATAAATGAAAGAGGAATGCATTTTTAATACCCGACTGCTTTCATTCTTTCTACTTTCTATCTAATTGTGACCAGTGAAACAACATGCGGGAGACCAACCTCATGCTAGTCAAAGCTATTTGGACAGAATATCTTGGTAAATGACCCAACATGACACAATGATTCATTATCTCAGCTTTAGCTTCAAGAGAAACTGAACCTCACATTTCGGTATTACTAGTATCGCATTAAGAAATAAACCACAGAGATGTCTCTTTATTGTGATATTGGGCGAATACCAAGGTCAGAGTGGATTTATATATATATATATATATAAATAGTTTTGCCCGTGTTACAGAAGGAGGACTTAACGAAGATACAGCGCCTCTTGCGAGGTCTGCGGGTTCATGGGGACATAACTCGCCACAGTACGTTACTCTTTTCCTGTATTGAATGGGGAAAGGAAAATGCTGCTATACAAATGATCAGAGAAGGGCTTAGTACAGACATCTTTAAACAGGTAAACAGGAAATCGAACGGTAGACCAGATAACTCACGTGATAGTGCAAGTATCGAGACAGTGTGTTAGTTTGATACTGTTCTATAGTCAGTTGTGTGAAATGTATAAAAACTGCACAATCTTCTAAATCGTATAATACTCACACAGAGAGTTGTATGATTCCAGAGGACTATACGATTTTAGGGAATTGTACAATTCACGAGGATTGTATAATATCAAGGGATGTATGGTATAAGGGGGTGTATGCCATCAGTGGATGTATGGTATAAGGGGGTGTATGCCATCAGTGGATGTATAGTATAAGGGGGTGTATGCCATCAGTGGATGTATGGTATAAGGGGTGTATGCCATCAGTGGATGTATGGTATAAGGGGGTGTATGCCATCAGTGGATGTATAGTACAAGGGGGTGTATGACATCAGTGGATGTATGGTATAAGGGGGTGTATGCCATCAGTGGATGTATGATATAAGGGGGTGTATGACATCAGTGGATGGATGATATAAGGTGGTGTATGCCATCAGTGGATGTATGATATAAGGGGTGTATGCCATCAGTGGATGTATGATATAAGGGGTGTATGCCATCAGTGGATGTATGATATAAGGGGTGTATGCCATCAGTGGATGTATGATATAAGGGGGTGTATGCCATCAGTGGATGGATGATATAAGGGGTGTATGCCATCAGTGGATGTATGATATAAGGTGGTGTATGCCATCAGTGGATGTATGATATAAGGGGTGTATGCCATCAGTGGATGTATGATATAAGGGGTGTATGCCATCAGTGGATGGATGATATAAGGGGTGTATGCCATCAGTGGATGTATGATATAAGGGGTGTATGCCATCAGTGGATGTAATGATATAAGGGGTGTATGCCATCAGTGGATGTATGATATAAGGGGTGTATGCCATCAGTGGATGTATGATATAAGGGGTGTATGCCATCAGTGGATGTATGGTATAAGGGGTGTATGCCATCAGTGGATGTATATCCGAGGATTGTACAGTTTTAGGGGATAGTATAACCCCAGAGAATTATATCATACAATCCTATTAAATCATACAATCTTCTGGGTATTAGTGTATTATGTATGGTATAAAGATATATAAAACGACCTCGGAATTCCTGTAAACGTATGACGTCAGGAAGTCAAGTATAATCTTATGTCTATAAGATTCTATTACTTCCTCCACAGTATCAGAAGTGTGACCCAAACAGTACCAAGTGTGTAATGTATGAGTGTACACACACTATGATATCTCTCCGTGAAAAGGCAGAGGAACTCAAGAGAAGGCGGGTTTTACAATTTTTAGACCAAATACAGATGGATACTGACAAGGTAGGTAGCAAAAGGTTATTGGTAACTAGAAATTGACATGACTTCCGCATAACTGGTTACTGGAAATCTACATGGTTACCTGATAACGTCATGGTTCCCTGATAACGTCATGGTTCCCTGATAACGTCATGGTTACCTGATAACGACATGGTTACCTGATAACGACATGTTTCCCTGATAACGACATGGTTACCTGACATCGACATGGTTGCCTGATAACGACATGGTTCCCTGATAACGTCATGGTTCCCTGATAACGACATGGTTACCTGATAACGACATGGTTACCTGATAACGACATGGTTACCTGATAACGACATGTTTCCCTGATAACGACATGGTTACCTGACATCGACATGGTTGCCTGATAACGACATGGTTCCCTGATAACGTCATGGTTCCCTGATAACGACATGGTTACCTGATAACGACATGGTTACCTGACATCGACATGGTTGCCTGATAACGACATGGTTCCCTGATAACGTCATGGTTCCCTGATAACGACATGGTTACCTGATAACGACATGGTTACCTGGTAACGACATGGTTACCTGACATCGACATGGTTCCCTGATGTGTTATATGGGGCGTATTTTCTGTATAATAGTTAATGGTATAGATGTCGTTGATTATATAATCAGAATAAATTACATTGATTTTAATTACCTAATATGTCTACCTTTTATGTTTAACAGAACGAAGTAATGTCACCGAGGGCCACACCCGATGTCAGTAACTTTGAAAAGTTCGGGAAAGTGTGACGTGTAGTGTGACGTGTAGTGTGACGTGTAGTGATTTCCGATTTATTGGAGTGTTTAATTTCTTCTATAGACTGTATCTATTTGGTATTACATGTTGTAAACATAATTCTACCTTCTTAATGATGTATCGTCTATGAAATACTCAGTTATTCCAAATGTCTGTACTGTACAGTATTAGGTAGTAATGTCTGTACTGTACAGTATTAGGTAGTACATGTCTGTACTGTACAGTATTAGGTAGTACAAGTCTGTACTGTACAGTATTAGGTAGTACATGTCTGTACTGTACAGTATTAGGTAGTACATGTCTGTACTGTACTGTATTAGGTAGTACATGTATGTACTGTACAGTATTAGGTAGTACATGTCTGTACTGTACAGTATTAGGTAGTACATGTCTGTACTGTACAGTATTAGGTAGTACATGTCTACTGTACAGTATTAGGTAGTACATGTATATACTGTACAGTATTAGGTAGTACATGTCTGTACTGTACTGTATTAGGTAGTACATGTATGTACTGTACAGTATTAGGTAGTACATGTATGTACTGTACAGTATTAGGTAGTACATGTCTGTACTGTACATTATTAGGTAGTACATGTCTACTGTACAGTATTAGGTAGTACATGTCTGTACTGTACAGTATTAGGTAGTACAAGTCTGTACTGTACAGTATTAGGTAGTACATGTCTGTACTGTACAGTATTAGGTAGTACACATGTCTGTACTGTACAGTATTAGGTAGTACAAGTCTGTACTGTACAGTATTAGGTAGTACATGTCTGTACTGTACTGTATTAGGTAGTACATGTATGTACTGTACAGTATTAGGTAGTACATGTCTGTACTGCACAGTATTAGGTATTACATGTCTGTACTGTACAGTATTAGGTAGTACATGTCTACTGTACAGTATTAGGTAGTACATGTATATACTATACAGTATTAGGTAGTACAAGTCTGTACTGTACAGTATTAGGTAGTACATGTCTGTACTGTACAGTATTAGGTAGTACACATGTCTGTACTGTACAGTATTAGGTAGTACAAGTCTGTACTGTACAGTATTAGGTAGTACATGTATATACTGTACAGTATTAGGTAGTACATGTCTGTACTGTACAGTATTAGGTAGTACACATGTCTGTACTGTACAGTATTAGGTAGTACAAGTCTGTACTGTACAGTATTAGGTAGTACATGTCTGTACTGTACAGTATTAGGTATTACATGTCTGTACTGTACAGTATTAGGTATTACATGTCTGTACTGTACAGTATTAGGTAGTACATGTCTGTACTGTACAGTATTAGGTAATACATGTCTGTACTGTACAGTATTAGGTAGTACATGTCTGTACTGTACAGTATTAGGTAGTACAAGTCTGTACTGTACAGTATTAGGTAGTACATGTCTGTACTGTACAGTATTAGGTAGTACACATGTCTGTACTGTACAGTATTAGGTAGTACAAGTCTGTACTGTACAGTATTAGGTAGTACATGTCTGTACTGTACTGTATTAGGTAGTACATGTATGTACTGTACAGTATTAGGTAGTACATGTCTGTACTGCACAGTATTAGGTATTACATGTCTGTACTGTACAGTATTAGGTAGTACATGTCTACTGTACAGTATTAGGTAGTACATGTATATACTATACAGTATTAGGTAGTACAAGTCTGTACTGTACAGTATTAGGTAGTACATGTCTGTACTGTACAGTATTAGGTAGTACACATGTCTGTACTGTACAGTATTAGGTAGTACAAGTCTGTACTGTACAGTATTAGGTAGTACACATGTCTGTACTGTACAGTATTAGGTAGTACAAGTCTGTACTGTACAGTATTAGGTAGTACATGTATATACTGTACAGTATTAGGTAGTACATGTCTGTACTGTACAGTATTAGGTAGTACACATGTCTGTACTGTACAGTATTAGGTAGTACAAGTCTGTACTGTACAGTATTAGGTAGTACATGTCTGTACTGTACAGTATTAGGTAGTACATGTCTGTACTGTACAGTATTAGGTAGTACATGTCTGTACTGTACAGTATTAGGTAGTACATGTCTGTACTGTACAGTATTAGGTAGTACAAGTCTGTACTGTACAGTATTAGGTAGTACATGTATATACTGTACAGTATTAGGTAGTACATGTCTGTACTGTACAGTATTAGGTAGTACACATGTCTGTACTGTACAGTATTAGGTAGTACAAGTCTGTACTGTACAGTATTAGGTAGTACATGTCTGTACTGTACAGTATTAGGTAGTACATGTCTGTACTGTACAGTATTAGGTAGTACAAGTCTGTACTGTTACAGTATTAGGTAGTACATGTCTGTACTGTACAGTATTAGGTAGTACACATGTCTGTACTGTACAGTATTAGGTATTACATGTCTGTACTGTACAGTATTAGGTAGTACACATGTCTGTACTGTACAGTATTAGGTATTACATGTCTGTACTGTACAGTATTAGGTAGTACACATGTCTGTACTGTACAGTATTAGGTATTACATGTCTGTACTGTACAGTATTAGGTAGTACATGTCTGTACTGTACAGTATTAGGTAGTACAAGTCTGTACTGTACAGTATTAGGTAGTACATGTCTGTACTGTACAGTATTAGGTAGTACTTGTCTGTACTGTACAGTATTAGGTAGTACACATGTCTGTACTGTACAGTATTAGGTAGTACAAGTCTGTACTGTACAGTATTAGGTAGTACATGTCTGTACTGTACAGTATTAGGTATTACATGTCTGTACTGTACAGTATTAGGTAGTACATGTCTGTACTGTACAGTATTAGGTAGTACATGTCTGTACTGTACAGTATTAGGTAGTACATGTATATACTGTACAGTATTAGGTATTACATGTCTGTACTGTACAGTATTAGGTAGTACATGTATATACTGTACAGTATTAGGTAGTACATGTCTGTCTATGACATTTGTCTGTATTTTATTTTGTTGTATATTTACAGCTGTCTCCTGTAACAATAATCTTTTGTGTCCATATGTCTATAACTGTCTCCGGTTTCCTTAATGTTTTAAGTCAAGGATCAGTTGTTTCTACTGTAGATGCAGTAGAATTGTGACTACATGTCCAAATAAACTTACTAATATATTGCACCATGTGTTGTTATCATATCAAATTTAAAATTATTCACACAGCACACACATAATTTCTGGGGATCTGTAATAGTGTGTTGTCAATTTCACTATGATGTTATGAATACATATGCTCGATATAAAGACTGTTCTAGTTTGGATTTGAAATTGACTCAACATATGCCAGTTGCTATTAATTTCTGTAGTTTACTGAGCACTCCATAAACATTCTGGTCTCTTAGAGTTACCGCCCTTCGTTCCATTCTGTCAGTATATATAAGACTTGACGGCCGAATGAGACCGCGAATGTCCGTAAATAGCTAGTACCACATTCACTGAAAACACTTTTAAGTTAACACAATATCGCGTTAATTTTACTTTCTTTAGAATTAGACAACTGTGGAAAATATATTTGACTTAGTGCCGTGGTACTTGTTATAAATAATTGTCATTTTTGTACAATCCATTGCGCCATATTTGATAGAAAGTTTCTACAACGTCAATAAATACACAAAATTTACATTTGATAACCTTTGTCAAATTGACTAAAGAATTAAGTATAAAAGTGTTATCGATGGTTGAATTATTTTTACGAAAACCAGTTTGGTTTTTATATGTGAAGTTTAGGTTCTCTTCACAGTAACCTTTCATTCAATACACATCTTCCCTAAACAGCTAACGATGGTAATTTGCCTATGTGTTTGGTTTCCATAGACGCACACTTATTATCAGTAATAGAGACAAAAAACTATTTAGTTGGAAAACTGCCACTATAATTGATTTGAACAAAGTTATCACATCCCAAAATATATTGCTGGATTAGATAAAATTTTGCCCGTGTCGAAAAACAAAGTAACATTTTTGGTAACTGACTTTATATTGTTAAAATGTCTGATGACTGACTTAAAATTGTTAAAGTGTCTTGTGACTGACTTTATATTGTTAAAATGTCTGATGACTGACTTAATATTGTTAAAATGTCTGATGACTGACTTAATATTGTTAAAATGTCTGATGACTGATTTTATAACGTTAAAATGTCTGATGACTGATTTTATAACGTTAAAATGTCTGATGACTGACTTAAAATTGTTAAAATGTCTGATGACTGACTTTATAACGTTAAAATGTCTGATGACTGACTTTATATGGTGAAAATGTCTGATGACTGACTTTATAACGTTAAAATGTCTGATGACTGACTTAATATTGTTAAAATGTCTGATGACTGACTTAATATTGTTAAAATGTCTGATGACTGATTTTATAACGTTAAAATGTCTGATGACTGACTTAATATTGTTAAAATGTCTGATGACTGACTTAAAATTGTTAAAATGTCTGATGACTGATTTTATAACGTTAAAATGTCTGATGACTGACTTAATATTGTTAAAATGTCTGATGACTGACTTAAAATTGTTAAAATGTCTGATGACTGATTTTATAACGTTAAAATGTCTGATGACTGACTTAAAATTGTTAAAATGTCTGATGACTGACTTAATATTGTTAAAATGTCTGATGACTGATTTTATAACGTTAAAATGTCTGATGACTGACTTAAAATTGTTAAAATGTCTGATGACTGATTTTATATGGTGAAAATGTCTGATGACTGACTTTATAACGTTACAATGTCTGATGACTGACTTAATATTGTTAAAATGTATTGTGACTTACTTAATATTGTTAAAATGTCTGATGACTGACTTAATATTGTTAAAATATCTGATGACTGACTTAATATTGTTAAAATGTCTGATGACTGACTTAAAATTGTTAAAATATCTGATGACTGAATTAATATTGTTAAAATGTCTGATGACTGACTTAATATTGTTGAAATGTCTGATGACTGATTTTATAACGTTACAATGTCTGATGACTGACTTAATATTGTTAAAATGTATTGTGACTTACTTAATATTGTTAAAATGTCTGATGACTGACTTAATATTGTTAAAATGTCTGATGACTGACTTAATATTGTTAAAATATCTGATGACTGACTTAATATTGTTAAAATGTCTGATGACTGACTTAATATTGTTAAAATATCTGATGACTGACTTAATATTGTTAAAATATCTGATGACTGACTTAAAATTGTTAAAATATCTGATGACTGACTTAATATTGTTAAAATGTCTGATGACTGACTTAATATTGTTAAAATGTCTGATGACTGACTTAAAATTGTTAAAATATCTGATGACTGACTTAATATTGTTAAAATATCTGATGACTGACTTAAAATTGTTAAAATGTCTGATGACAGACTTAATATTGTTAAAATGTCTGATGACTGACTTAATATTGTTAAAATATCTGATGACTGACTTAAAATTGTTAAAATAACTGATGACTGACTTAATATTGATAAAATGTCTGATGACTGACTTAATATTGTTAAAATATCTGATGACTGACTTAAAATTGTTAAAATATCTGATGACTGAATTAATATTGTTAAAATGTCTGATGACTGACTTAATATTGTTAAAATATCTGATGACTGACTTAAAATTGTTAAAATATCTGATGACTGAATTAATATTGTTAAAATGTCTGATGACTGACTTAATATTGTTGAAATGTCTGATGACTGACTTTATATGGTGAAAATGTCTGATGACTGACTTTATAACGTTACAATGTCTGATGACTGACTTAATATTGGTAAAATGTCTGATGACTGACTTTATATTGTTAAAAGGACTTTTTTGATGTTCTAAAGTATGTGAATTTGCGCTAGCACTGACTGTATGAACATTACCAGGACAATAAATAAATGTTTAAAAATTCAGATAGTTCTTGTAGATGTGCAGTAATGCGATGCAGGGGAAGGAAACCGTGGGATGAGTACTCGTTAACACTGCTTTAAATCTATAGGGCGTAACACGTAATGTGTCTGTTTACGTAATATGTTATTTAGGGCCAACAGTCAATGCTAAAAATATTTTGGAGATCACATCAATAACATAGGTATTTGATAAATATTTAAGATATATTTTACGTTTAATCATTGATAAAATAACATTATATCTTTCTTCATCTAGACTTCTATCTAATTGTGCATAATAACATTGTCCAATGAAAATTATAAAACGTGCACTTGGCGGTGTGACAAGGGGGACAGGGATTTGCGTGTATTTCAGTTCCATAAATAAGAAATAAATTCATTCAACGCTCCTTACGATAACAAGCCAGAATATACAGCCTTACCAAGACGATCTGAGGATTTACCATCTACACACAAACTCCAACAACACTCTACCAAAACATAGTATCCAATATCATTAAATCATTAATTATCCTGTTTGTTCTTTAGATGAAAATAAATCACCATTCCCTCATCCCTCTATCCCTTTTTAACCTGATGATAAGACTATTCTAATTCATATATGTGTTAGGTTCGAAATACATGACAACGCGATTCAATTCGACAACACTAAAATTTGGACATTTGTTTTTAGTTCGACAAGTGATTTATGACGATGGGCATAATTCCCTGTGGACGTCTCTAAAAAATGAAATTATGAATAACCAGGTTCTGCTCCCATTCTCAACTTACCATAATTTCTTTCAGATTAAATAATATGTATCGCATATTCTTTTTACAGGAAGCAATATTTTAGTCGTAGGTGATCATTAATCATCTCCTTTTGAATACAATTCGATATGTTTTCGCTGAACTGATTTGAAATATGAATGGAATTGTTAAACCTTACCTCACTATAGCCACAAAAATTACATCATTAAATTCCTGTTTTCGAACTGATTTTATGAATTAAAAGTACATAATACATATGTATAAAGTGCATGAGTACAATGAACAAAATATACAGTATTGATTCAAGCAACCGGAGCACCTGCGATATCTACTAAATATAGACAACTGGGACAGCTAGATCATAACATTCATAGTAAGAAATGTCATCATTACGCCATTCATAGTCCCTGGTAGTTATGACTACTAAATGATTCCAACTTGAGTAAATAGTTTTTAGTTAGTATTCTTATGTATTCCAACGTTATCATTAATTAAATAATTTTAGGCTGAACAATATATTAAAATGATTTTCATGAAAATACAACTTTTACTTACTTCACCTGTCTAAGCGGTAACAAAGATAAAATGCAAGTACCAGCATTAACATTTAACAGTTATTACAGAGGGTCGTTCACATAGTGCTATCATCACCAAACGATGTTTTATATGAACATTTACATACATTAGCTGCAAATGAGTGACATTCTACTCACATAATTCATGCAAAAAGTAAAAAGGAAATGTAAAAATCTGAAAAAGGTTATCTAAATGCTTGCTGCTGTAACCAGTCTTTATCACGTTTTAGATTACTTGTAACTCTGAGGTGCATAATGTTAAATTATATATACATCTGATCACGGCAAAGAAAACTACTGGCTGCTTGAGGTACTGAATATTGATTCATATTTACAAATATGACATTTACTACATCTTAAATTAAGTTTGTATGTCAGTACCATTTTTAATATTCAACTATTACGAACACTGTGTATTACTTAAATATCATATTTTCCTGTTTCTTCTAACGGTGATATAGTTTTCATAAATATAAGAATAAATCTTAATATACTGTATGAAGGAGTGTCATGTGGTCTGTATTTACTTCGACTCTGAATGACATGAACAATTTTAGCAGAAATTATGTGTTGATTACTAAACTGAAAATGGTGAATTACGCCGTGACAGTGGCATCAACTTTATGCATGGAAAGATGTGTATTATCACATATGCCTATAATACAGTTTTAGTTTCGGAAACAGGAAGTTGCTTACAAAATATGTTAGATGATTGTCGAGAATGTTGTCAGAAATGGAGATTTGTGGTAAACATTAAGAAAACCAAAATTGTTATACTTTCTAAAAGACAAGACGGGAAATCGATTTTTACTGTGCAATAGACAATTACTTATTTAAGACTCTCTCTTGTTTTCAACTACAATTCATAATGTAAGTTTTACGAGTAAAAACATATTTTTTGATCAAGATAAAAAACATATTTCTGTGTATGACAAAATAAGAAACATAAAACTACCGTGAACAATTAAGATTATTTGATTCACAAGTTGCTCCTATTTTGTTTATATATATATGTGTATATATATAGTACGGGGATATGAGAATGCCAGTTGAAAGAAGCAGCCAGTCAGTAAGTTATGTGTTATCTTTATTGATACTGCAGTACTCGACTACTATAATTCATTTATATAATAATTACGTGCAGTATATGAAATGTTAAGGTGGTACCTTTTTGTCAGTCTAATTATAAACAACAGTGTGTATTACATTTGGCTAATTATTTACATGTTTACAGCAGCTTGTTATCTAAGTAAGCCTTTTAGTGCGCGCTGACACGGTATATATAGTGTACAATACTATCGGGTTCTCTGCTGTAAACTAGTTAGGTATTGATCAATGAATACACACAACAGATGTGAAACCTTTGGTCATACATGTTACGATAGAGTTACCTTATTATACATGTTTAATAGTAGCACGATCACTGCTATGTTACCAAGTGATATCTCGAATCCTTAAATAACACATTCCATCAAATTTGTTGTGAAATAACGGGAACAAGGACATGGACACTCGTTCATGTTCAAATAAAATCCGTCTGTCAGTATGATCAATAGGTTTTGTTTTACGAAAACACAAAGAAATAATCCCACGATGTTTAACACTGGAAGAAAGCATCTTCATATTTTACATATACAATCAAGTCGTATTTATAGAAATCTTTCACACCATTTCTTCATAACAAATTTAGAGTATTAGTTTTTTTTAATTAGCTTAATGTACTGCCAGGTTTTACTACCTTATGACAGCCATACCCCATTAAGACAAAATACGTTACTGCAATTAGATATCATTCTGACTGAAAACACTGCTTGGATGAAATGACAGAAAAACGACGAAACACTTTAGTATTGTTGACAGTGCAAATACACATCAAATATTTAAAAAAAAAAACACAGACACACAAATGGTAGCATAATTTCAAGGCAAATACAGAATTTGCTATGGTGAAGTCAAATAATGTATTATGAACTATATCATACAGTTGTTTTATTCCTTCCGGGACTCATTGATGAAGTTCCGAAGATTCCTTTCCTTTGTGCATGGGTAAGGATTTAACAATCTCATATGGGCAATATTGTTAAATATACATAATGAATAAACAGATGCATATATATAACGACATTTAGATATGCAACTGCAGTTGTATGGAAATGCACATTATCACAAGCCGTAAGAAATGAAATACTTTCGCCTTAACCCGGGACATCTATATGGTGGTCGAATAACTACACCAGCCAGCGGTTATTGACCCAGAGGAATGTTTAACTCGTTCTATAGGGCAAAGGTTAATAGCCTATTTTATCACACGACCATCTATCCTCGCGTCGAGGTATAAGGCAAATACCTGAAATGGACTAAAAATCCATGTATGGCCTCTAAGTATTGTACGCAAGATACAGATGTGGATAAATATTGAAAGTAAATTTACTAAACTACATGTAGTATTTACAGAGTTAGGAAACTTCTTTAGAGGTTGAAATCAAAATAAGACCAAACATGTTTAAATTTATAGCAGGTGTCATGAAACGTTTCTAGTATACATTATAGAATGTTGTAAAGAACACCTCAAATCTGTACAAATGAACATCCAATATGACTAATTGTAACCATTTACTATAAACTGCTAGATAAGTTTTATCCTTATTTCTAACACACAGAACCGAGAATGTTTAGAAATCATCAATAAAGCCATCTTCGTTTTATCATCTAACTCGTTCATAGTTTCCAATTAATGTTTTTTAACGACCCCCCATCCCCCCCCCACCTTCTGCATTGAATATGTTTGTCATTTACTAAATTTCTTCTTTTCTGTTAGTTGAGTGCATGTTTTATATGTCTAAGTACATTTAACCTTGTCAAAGATATATTTTTATATAATTTTGAACAATTCTTACTTTTCCAATATACATTATTGCACACCTTTTAATTTTGTTCAAACTTAAACACGCAGATCTTCTTTGCCATGCTATACCCTCATATCTCTCAAAGTGATTTTATGACCAAGCCATAACCTTCTGCATGCATACCACATTTAAAGTTATTAGAATAGTGGCACCGAGCAGAATAGACTCATGCAGCTGACGTTCTTCTAAAAATAATCATATTTATAGAATTACGAAATTTATTGAATTATAGGGTTTGTGCACTACCCTATGAATATATTGCCTTTCTGTCTATCTCTTTCGCTTTTCCTCAGTCGCCTTCTAGAATTTTAAGTTCTTAGCATCACTGACGAGACCTAGAAGAGCAGCCGTATAATGCGGTGTAATTCATTGTTTGGGTCAACTGAATATAACTCTAAAATTGTATTAAAAGTTGTTACTCATCCTTGTTTCTTTTGTACAAACGTCTGTCATTTCCCTCTTTAAGATATGAGATTGTTCTAAGGCGTCTATTATCCTTAGAACTTTAGTAACGTCCTCATATTTCCTAAATTAAGTGTTATTCTCCACGTGATCCGCTTTTTCCTCATCTTAAATCATTTACTAGACTTTCACATCTAACATAATTAGCCATTGTATTCAAAACAATCACAAAAATAAGCACGATAGCATGATGTTTTATGATATTGAACTATACATAACAAAACCCGTCATTTTAATTTGATTGATAGTGATGTCGGGAATGAATTTCATTATTTCTATTAATGTTAATCTGTTACAGTTTCTATTAATGCAAATCTGTTACAGTTTCTATTAATGCAAATCTGTTACAGTTTCTATAAGTGTAAGTCTGTTACAGTTTTCAAATCACTTTACCTATATACTAAATAGAGATAATTCGATGTCGATCTAAATTATTTCAAAATGAAACAAATTGTGATATTGTACTGCTAAAAGTAGGATCAATTTGAACAGTAAAATGGATGAATTTCCCCTCGCTTTATTGGTTCAATGATTGTTGAATCTGTACACAGTGATAGCTAAACCTAGCCTGAAGTCGAGGCTTTTGTTGTAATTTTATCAGTTTCTTTATCAAACTCTGTATAATGAAATGTTGAAGGACTATGTACAAGTCTATCAATTTGTGTATGAAATCAAACACTTATCACTGTATCAGACGTAATGAACGTTACATGTTTGATAGAAGTGTGTCATTGTTTGTATTGAACACAACATCAGTTGGTGGATGTTTTATAACATACAGTTATTCAATTACACATTCGAAATCAGTGACATATGTAAGTAATGTATTATCGATAATTAAAAAAGGCACATGTTGCAAACAATGAAATATCAATATCTACAATTATGCAACATACATGGCGCTAGCAGATAGAATTTACAATAAGTACCGCATACATGTTGCTAGCATTTGTAAAATATTTTTTTTAATAATAAATGCAAGATGTTGGTATATTTATATCAATATTTGTGATAAAAACTATTTATACGGTGGCTGCAAATGTTGAAATATACATCAATATTGCTTAATGATGTCCGATACTCAACAAGGTATTCGTAATAAATACTAAACACAATTTACAAGAAGTTTGCATGTGTATACATATTTATATTTTTTGCAAAAACTTTATACGATGTGGTGACGTAAGTTGATATGCATTAATACTTGCTTTTTATCGCTGTGATGGCATCAATATACAAATAAGTAACTATTATATACATTGTGATGACAGCTGTAAAATATTGTGGCATATATAAAATAAATACATATATAATTACCAAACAAGTTAAATAGTGCAGAGACATACACTGTAAAAAAATTCCCATTTAAAACGTTCTGTTATTGCTGTTGATACTGTCGAAGATGATCAATATTGTGATAAATAATTTAAACAACTTAGATATACCGACCCATAGCGGAAGTGTCAACACTGGTAATTAGTATTTTACAATAGCAATCCTAGTACAACAATTCAGTATAAAACTGTAAACATATTACGTGTATTACATTTTACACTTATCAGAGGAAAGTCAACAAATCTCAACGGCGGATAAAACGCTTTAACGATCATTATTACGTTGACGTTAATGGCTTCTAAATTTCTAAAAATAATGAAAAAAAAGTGAATACTTGAGTTCCTTTGTGTATAATTGTAATAATATTGTTAATGAACTTACAGAAAAAAAGTGAACATTTGAGTTCCAGTGTGTATAATTGTAATACTATCGTTAATGAACTTACAGAAAAAAGTCTATTTAGTAGAAGAAGAAGGGTTGGCGGTAAATCGTATTGCAACGTTTTAAAATTCCGAAGGTCAAAGCACTTCTAGAATTTGCCTTCACTAGTAGTACAGAATAGAATTTTCATTGTCAATGATAGATATTGTGCTTGCATTGTAATCGGAGCGGCTTGTTGAATAGAATATTGGTTAGCAATGGATATCTTTTAACAGTCTTAGATTTAACAGGAATAATTAAAACATGAAAACTTATGCCACGGACATTAAACTTGTCACCTACATTTTGTACTTCCATGAACATGATAAAAGACTTAACTGTTCCACTATCGCAAATTAATCTCATGGGCGAACAAAAAGTTGAACGGACGAAACAGCAAAAAGGGAAGATAAATGAGATCGTAGGAAGAAATAAACAGATTACCGTGGATAGAAAACCAAGCTGACAAGTGATCAAAATGGATGAAGGAAACAAAATGACAAAGGTTCCAATGGACTGAGGAAACAAAACGAAAAGCGTCCAAATGACCGAGGAAACAAAACGAAAAGCGTCCAAATGACCGAGGAAACGAAATGACAAAGGTTCGAATGGACTGAGGAAACAAAATGACAAAGGTTCGAATGGACTGAGGAAACAAAATGACAAAGGTTCGAATGGACTGAGGAAACAAGAGGAAACAAAATGACAAAAGTCCAAATGGACCGAGGAAACGAAATGACAAAAGTCCAAATGGACCGAGGAAACGAAATGACAAAAGTCCAAATGGACAGAGGAAACGAAATGACAAAAGTCCAAATGGACCGAGGAAACGAAATGACAAAAGTCCAAATGCGCGGGAAAGCTAGTCGTTAGGTAGTCTGGAACGTCCTGGTATATGGTTTAAGAACTGTATTCTTTTTAAAAAATGAAATAATTTTCCTTTTCAAAAACAATGGAGTCATGGTATTAGCTAATTTATTTTCTCGATTGTTATAATGATCTCATCCAGACATGGTCTATTGCGATATGAAGCTGGACATGTTTGATGCTCTTTATTGTGTGTGGCGGTTCCGTTGTTGTATACCCTGACCACAATATATAAGTCGTGTGTCGTCGATGAAGCATAAGACGCTTACTTATCTGGAACACCTGTTCTTATATGTCTTGTACTTGTACAGAAATGTCTGTGTAAATCTTCCTTTTGTTTATATTTTGCCGTAGTTTCATTATATTCGTGTTTGAATTGAGATTTTGTTAATATGTCGGCATTATATCTTAAATAAGAGTGTTCACAAATATCTATTTTTGATGGTTATATTATTACTTACTTGTGTTTGAGGTGATTGTGGTTGCTTCATCCTTAGTTTCCCATCTTCAATGTTAGCAGCAACACAGGACAATATACTATATATATTGATCGGGAGTCTATCGGACGCCAATCCTGGAATTAAAATTACAATGTAACATTTACTGAATGAAAAGAAATTATGAGGTACTCCTACATGCACTATAAATAGCATATTATAACGAAACATGAGCTAAAGGACGGGCGATAAAAAATGACATTGTCAGTCATGTGTATCGCACCAGCACACAACGCTTCTCAATGACGGAGAAGAACGCAATTAATTCATTATTGGAAATAGGTTACTTAAAATACAGACATCAGACCTCGATATAGAGTTCCTGTAATGAAACTCACGTGACTCCACTTAGTTTCGGCACATTCTAATGAATTGCACTCAATCAAATGTGCTCTGTACTTGCCGAGTGTCGTATTTGACATTTTACATTATGTTTATTGTGGTCAATAATGGATTAGGTCAAATACTAGACTAGTAACGTAGGTTTGGTATATCCTCGTACCTGATACATTATTAATATTTTACATGAAATAATAATTGCTTTTGAAGGAAATGCGTTTTAAGTGTATATACCATCATACTACCGAGTATGCACATTAACGAGTAAGTGCGTAATCCGCGTGTATAAGCTTGCGCTGCGCACACCAACAATGTACGCACGTGTGTGCCTTCACTGGCTTATGAGTAAATTACGCAGAGCGCATTGGAAACAAGAACATATAACGTTTCACACATTTTCTGTTATTTTCAGCAACTTTACAAATTACAATAAGATATTGGACCTGTTGTGGACCTAGAAATTTCACGTCATTGTTTAACTGATAAGCTTGTTTTTGTCTCTTTCAAGTTTTTTTGTTTTTGTTTTTTGTATGTTTACTCGTTTGCCGTAACCTGTATGCCTCGTTTTATTCATTCGAATAGTGGCCTAGTTCAGAATATAAACATGTACTTGACGCTATTCTAAAATTATCAGATATATGAAAAGTGCGAAATTTATTTGATTATGGGCCCGTCTAGATTTTTACTTTTCTTTCAATCACTTTGGAATTTCCCTTTCGTCTCTTCTCTTAGGCTTTGGACCCTTAGTATCACCGACGAGTCTTAGAAGGACAAAGAGATGCAGTTGAATTCATTGTTTGGCTCTACTGTATCTAATTAAACAATTAAAATGTGTTACTCACTTGTATGTATTTTGTGCAATATTTGTATTTTATTTAGTTTGATTGATATTCGTTGTTGTTAGTTTGTTTACTAGTTTGTTATTATTTATCATGTCTATGTATTTATTTGTTCGTTAAAGGATTAATGAAAGGCATGTTTGACCTCCATGCAGGACATAATTTATCATGAAATAGATAATAACACAGTATCCCAGACTTTTGCGATTTCGTATAAAAATTGTTATCTGTAGTTGTACATGTACCTGTATTCAAAAGTTAGACGATTGATATGACACTTCATAGAATGTTTGGATTTATAAATTTTGTGTAGACGAGGTAAACACGATGCGCCGGTCTTTGGTTCAAACAATTTCCACATATTTCCATTACTTGTGTATTCATCTTGTGTATAACTCTGGGAGTCTTGTGTAATATTCAATCAAATTTTTCATTAATTATTTTCAAAAATCACAATTGTGAAGTAAGTGAATTAGCTTAATTTAGTAAATCACTGTTATTGATTTTAGGACTCGAAAACAAAAGTTTAACTTTGTTATAAATGGATATTTTGGTGAAAACTGCGAAAATTTAGCGCAGCAACTCCCTGTTTTTTATTATGAAAATGATCCTCAGTTATTTTTCTATCAAAGCATGAAGTGTTTTAAAAAGTCAGATGTCAAATCTAGTCTATAAGTATTTTTGCTTTTGTTCGATTGTTTGTTTGTTGTTGTTTTTGTTTTTTTATTTTGTTTGTTTGTTGTTTTTGTTTTTTGGGTTTTTTTTTTTCAAAGTTTGAATTTTTCGGTTAATTTGCAGTTTTGAGCGCGTAACAAAAAATAAAGAATTGCAATTTTCCAATTCCTATTTTCATAATTTTCTAATTACATTTCTATTGAATTGAAACGAAAAAAGGAAAATTGCTGGTAAAAGATCGACCCGAAAATAACAAAGAATGCCTACCATTAACAAAAGAAAGAAAGAAATATTTCCTATCACGCATATGCTGACACCTGTAGCGGTAAAAGAAATTCAGCAACATGTATTTTTTTTCCCATATGTAATACTTTCTATCAACTTATCCTTCGAAAGTTCAAAATAGAATAAAAGTTAGATTATAGAAATTTTGGCCTATAGACCGTTATACATCCTTCATTGCTTGTTTGAATGATATCTTAATGAATTATTAGTTCAGATTGTAGGTAGGTCCCAGTAACATGATAGAAAGGTGCGTCATTCTTATAGAGGTCAAAATTCTGCTGGTTACAAAATACAAGATATCATTTAAATATAAATGTCTATAACACCATCAATTCTCAACTTATTTCGTCATTGTTTCAGATTATCAACTCTGCCTTTATTCACCGCATTCAGATTTTGTTAAATTAAGCACGCTTCTTGAGGATCAGATTTTTTTTCAAAAGAATGCTTTCAAAATTGTGTGTGTGTGTGTGTGTGTGTGTGTGTGTGTGTGTGTGTGTGTGTGGAGGGGCGGGGTAGGCGTGGAGGTGGATGAGGGAGGGTTACGAAAAGATTATCAATATTAAGAAAACATTCCCCAATATCAGACGTCTAACCCAATATCTGTAGCCTTTATAGCCCTTCCCGCTACTTCCAATGAGACGTGAGTAGAGGGTATAGTTTCACAGACTATGGTCAAACTTTTCTTAATAGATATTTCCAGTAAGTAGAGGGTAAGTTTCCTAAACCCTGACCAAATTTCCACTGAGCAGAGGTTATAGTTTCCGCAGTCCTGATAATGCATTTTGATGGATATTTCAGTTGAGTAGAGGGTATAAATTCCGAGACCCTAATCAATTTTCCTGTGAGTAGAGAGTATAGTATCCAAGACCCTTGTCAATTTTCCTGTGAGTAGAGGGTATAGTATCCAAGACCCTAATCAATTTTCCTGTGAGTAGAGGGTATAGTATCCAAGACCCTTGTCAATTTTCCTATGAGTAGAGAGTATAGCTCCCGAGACCCTTGTTAATTTTCACTCAGTAGAGGATATTAATTCCGAAACCCGAGGATATAGTTTATTAACCTTTCATCGAGTAGAGTTTTTAATTTCAAACATCCTTATAAATATTTTCGATGTGTCCTTCCAGTAAGTAGAGAGTTTAGTGCAAGCGACCCCAATGAAATTTCCATTGAACAGTGGGTAAAGTCACGTCACTCAGTATAAGACGCATCCTTAGTACACTGATATTTTTTATATTTATGATTTAATCCTTAATCAAAACAAACATTTACGAGTTTCAATAAAAATGAAATTCAGAATCAACACAAAACAACTTTAAAATCACCTTGATTTGGTACAGATACGAATCTAACAACGATTTCTGATTAAAAATGTTTCGTGTTGCTGTAGAAGACGATAAATTTTATTTCTTTTTCAAAATATGAACAAAACTGTATATAAAAAAGGATAATTATTGAAAACAAATTGATAAACGACAATTTCTAACTTTATGATTTTACCTATAAGTAGTGAGGAAGGAAATACATTTGATTAAAACAATTGACAGGGTTAATTTGAATGATAGTCATGTATCAGGAAACAAAATTATTTTACTGCAGTCATGGATAAAGTGATGTATATACAAATGTTACTAAACTTTGCGCTTTTGATAAGAAAGTATCAGATACTTGTACATATTTGTTTACGAAATGTCAAAATTATCCATGGGAGACTGTCCTCGCTCTTGATTGTTCTTTGTTAAAATAAAACTTTATATGAAGGTTAAAAGGTGTGTTCATATTTTTTTTCTCCAGATAATATCGTTTCAAAACTGTCATTTCAATATCTGAAATCTAAACTGGTACTAATTGTATGAGAAATTGGTTACATTAACAAATTGTAGAACTCCTTCAACATTGATTCTAAATATAGCCCTGGTCCACTCCATTTCATTCCCCAGAAATATTGAATAAATCCCACAATTTTATTTAAATTCGCTTCTATATTATCAAAAACTAACACTTATTGCCAGAAAACATACACAATTGATATTTGATAGATAAAGATAATTAAATATTTGCTTTGAAGGGAATAATTCCACCTCAGTGACGAGTTGTATGTTGTTTACACGGACGAGACCAGTCCTGACCAACTTGTGTTTACATGTGTGTTTGTGCTGTTTTTTCTGTCTTAATAAAGTCTTATTATGGAGGTTAAAGGCGATATTTGTGTTAAAGACACCAGTTTTCTTAAATAGGCCGATTAATAAAGTTAAATCTTATTTAGAAACATAAGTTCCAAAAAAAATTTCCACAGCTTTAGCATTAGGTACACTACGTAAAATGGCGGAAACGGGCAAAGTTGTGTTTCCTACGCTTTGGTAAAACCAGCGCTACCAAAGTAGCAAAGGTCGGACCGCTGTTTAATTTATATTTGCCAAATTTCGACATCTTTTCAAAGTGTAAAAAACGTTCGGCTAATGATGAGACTTCATCATATCAAAATAATAGACGTTTAAACTTAGACTTTCTGAGCATGAAAACATAAACTTCGTCTTTTTTCTTGTATATTTAGGAATATTTGAATGGTAAATATACAAATATTTATATGAAAATGAAGCTTCATTAGTGTATATTTGAAAACAAGTCGATTTAATTGGATACGAAGGGTGGTTACTTATCAAAACATCGATTTTTATAGTCAAGAAACACAAAAGCTCGTTCTATCACGAAAACATAGGATTCGGAGTCGATGTTGTAGGTGGTGTCTTCGGCCAGGTTCGAGCAAAGTTTATATAAACAAGGCGTTAACGGCCGACAACTCATACATGACAGTTCTCTCGTACAGTACACTGTGAACGTACGTGAATCAAACAAACCATCATGTCTGCTGCAACTCCAAAAGTTAAAGTTAAGAAGGCCTCAAAGCCTAAGAAACCAGCAACTCATCCCACATACAGTGAAATGGTACGAGCTGCTATTACGGCAATGAAGGAGAGAGGAGGCTCATCCAGACAAAAGATCAAAAAGTACATTAGTGCCAACTACAAAGTCAATGAAGACAAGCTGTCCAGCGGAGTGAAGTTGGCTATCAAGAAAGGAGTAGCTTCCAAAAGCCTTGTCCAGGTGAAGGGAAGCTTCAAATTAGCCGCGGGGGAGAAGACCAAAACCAAAAC
The DNA here is from genome assembly GCF_031769215.1 of Ylistrum balloti. Lineage (NCBI taxonomy): Eukaryota > Metazoa > Mollusca > Bivalvia > Pectinida > Pectinidae > Ylistrum > Ylistrum balloti. The sequence goes on along the minus strand of NW_026782008.1, from coordinate 601,413 downwards.
CAAAAAGGCAAAGAAGCCCACCAAACCAAAGGTAAAGAAAGTGACAAAGACAAAGAAAACCGGAGAAAAGAAAACAAAACCAGCAGCCAAGAAGCCAAAGAAGCCGAAAACACCAAAAAAGAAGACTGCAAAGTCCCCAGCAAAGAAATCTGCTAAACCCAAGACAGTAAAGAAATCTCCAAAGAAGGCAGCAAAGAAACCAGCAGCGAAGAAAGCTGCTAAGAAACCAGCAGCGAAGAAGTAAATTGTGAGTTAACTTTTCACTAACAAACTATTGTGTTGATTTGTTGGATTTCTTCGTAAGGCAGCATTTCTGTGGCACGTGTTGAACGCTGAATGGAATAGACAATGCTACGGTGAATAATGTACTTCATCAACTCTTGGACTAACTCTGGTGATGTCACAATTGACTGGAAGCTCTAAGGACCCCACGGAAGGACGCGGGACGTCCTTGGTGCAAGAGTTGATGATTCATGGTTCAGTTTAATCATATTAACATTAATTCATTTATCATTTCATTTTCAATTTTCATTCATCAATCACCTTCACATCATTTTATTCATAAACTTTTTAACCGTTATTAATGAATGGCAAATGTTTTAAAACGCTGCTAGTGCTGTTTGTTATATAACTTGTTGATTGTGTTTCTTCTGTGAAGATTTCTATATTTATTGTCATATTTTTAACGCAGAGTATCTTGTATAAAATATGAAAACCCTTCTTTTGCTTTTGTTGTCTAATTTATCTACTTGGCAAATGACACGATGTGATTTGCAATCACGAGGCCATTTGGTTCACAACATACATTTCATAAAAATATTTGATGTTTGTATTTAATATCTCTTCAACAAATTAGAGTTATCTCGCTTTGGACGACTTGACTAAAAAAATTTTTTTTTTTTAAGTCACAGAGCCTTTGTTTCGGGCAACATCTGACAATATGAAACGAGTCTTGACATAATAACATGACAGTACCGACTATTCGTTTGATGAACAAACGTGTTCTAGTAACTATCGTTATGTATCAAAACTGCTTCATTAATATAAGACACTGTCTTGAACTTGCATGAAACTGGGAACTATCTGTTCTTCACAACGTGCGGCGCGGAAAGCATTGGTACCAAACTGGGATAAAAGATGTTCATAAACAAGAGAAGTCGAGTGATGTATCCTGACTGTAAAAATAGGTAATTACGAAAAAGATCAAGCAGGTTGCAAGTAAACCTGAGTCTAGGCTTTTCGAACGAGACCGGAACGGTTATCTTATCAATACTCTGCAGCAATTGCCATCAACTGTCTAGTCCATATCAATACTGTCAGGATAATCTCGCCATTTTTCTTTCTGATAATGATGAAACATGGTGGAGACGACCTGAAAGATGATGGTAATGCCTTCTCTGCGAAATACCGGCTGATCCTAGGCCAGTATTATCTGCCATATTAGATCCGAATGAAAACACGAAAAGTGGTAACCAAGAATAAATTAGTTTAACATGACAGTTGATTTTGTCTGGGTTCCACGATTCCTTTTTGGTAGTAATTATCAAGTTATTCTAAATCTGCCACTTGAAGAAAAAGGGCTATTTTAAAGCTGAGATAACAATAGACCAGTCTTGAATTATGTCAGGTGACCTACTTGAATAGTTTGTCATTGTTTAGATATAATTCTTCAGACCTGATTTATAACATTAACCAAGCAATGAAGTGTTGCCGTTCATCTTTTTCTTCCTGCTATGATAGATAATACCATAAAGCTGGCTGATATGATCCTACCTGCTTTGAATTTGTTTTTTTGTTTTATCTCGTCAATAATGAGTTTTTGGTAGAGAGTGAAAGTTGGACGTAACTTTAGGAATAATAATACTGTTGTCGCATGTATGATATGTGCGAGAATCGTCCATTGATATTTCAGTAACAAGGGAAATCAGAAAGGCGTTGTAATTACGTCTACAAGTAAGAGTTATACCCCTATCAGTATTGATGGACTATTATACCCCTATCAGTATTGATGGACTATTATACCCCTATCAGTATTGATGGACTATTATACCCCTATCAGTATTGATGGACTATTATACCCCTATCAGTATTGATGGACTATTATACCCCTATCAGTATTGATGGACTATTATACCCCTATCAGTATTGATGGACTATTATACCCCTATCAGTATTGATGGACTATTATACCCCTATCAGTATTGATGGACTATTATACCCCTATCAGTATTGATGGACTATTATACCCTATCAGTATGCATGGACTATTCCGTTCAATACTCCCTATAAGTATTGCTGGACTATTATACCCCTATCAGTATTGATGGACTATTATACCCCTATCAGTATTGATGGACTATTATACCCCTATCAGTATTGATGGACTATTATACCCCTATCAGTATTGATGGACTATTATACCCCTATCAGTATTGTATTGATGGACTATTATACCCCTATCAGTATTGATGGACTATTATACCCCTATCAGTATTGATGGACTATTATACCCCTATCAGTATTGATGGACTATTATACCCCTATCAGTATTGATGGACTATTATACCCCTATCAGTATTGCTGGACTAATATACCCCTATCAGTATTGATGGACTATTATACCCCTATCAGTATTGATGGACTATTATACTCCTATCAGTATTGATGGAGTATTTTACCTCTATCAGTATTGATGGACTATCATACCCCTATCAGTATTGATGGACTATTATACCCCTATCAGTATTGATGGACTATTATACCCCTATCAGTATTGATGGACTATTATACCCCTACCAGTATTAATGGACCATTATACCCCTATCAGTATTGCTGGACTATTATACCCCTATCAGTATTGATGGACTATTATACCCCTATCAGTATTGATGGACTATTATACCCCTATCAGTATTGATGGACTATTATACCCCTATCAGTATTGATGGACTATTATACCCTATCAGTATTGATGGACTATTATACCCCTATCAGTATTGATGGACTATGATACCCCTATCAGTATTGATGGACTATTATACCCCTATCAGTATTGATGGACTATTATACCCCTATCAGTATTGATGGACTATTATACCCCTATCAGTATTGATGGACTATTATACCCCTATCAGTATTGATGGACTATTATACCCCTATCAGTATTGATGGACTATTATACCCCTATCAGTATTGATGGACTATTATACCCCTATCAGTATTGATGGACTATTATACCCCTATCAGTATTGATGGACTATTATACCCCTATCAAATGGAATGGTGATCATAAATTCAGTTGATCACATGGAGGTTTTCCGTACCTCCTCCCATTTCGGGTATCGTATACCCCTAACGTCAGTATTACTGGACTGTATTGATTGACAGGTTTTCCTATAAGTATTGACAGGACTATTATACCCCTATTAGTATTTTCCGTCTGACTCCTCCCATTTTCGGGTATCGTCTCACCGAGAAACGTCAGTGTTCTGGCGACGTAAAAAAGTCCCGAGTATTATAATGTGAAATATGCACTATCTAAACGTGCGTGATCGAATGCATTTATGTACATGTGTATACTCTTACACATCACTTTGAACGAACTGCTATGGGCACAGGACAACCCCTGTCTCCTTTCTGTATATTAATTGTGGCTCTCTGATACCCCTACCCCAGTACCTTGGCTTTGGCTACTTGATTGCCGCTTTCTCCCCACCCCAACCCCCGTCGTACATTGACTTTGGCATCTTGACTGCCTCTGTCCCAATTCCACCCCCGTACCCTGACTGTGACTATATGACAGTCTGTCTGACCTCCTCGTACCCTAAATGTGACTATATGACATCATGTGTGACCTCCCTGTGCTCTGACTGTGACTATATGACAGCCTGTGTGACCTCCCTGTACTGTGACTATGACTATATGACAGTCTGTCTGACCTCCCCATACCCTAACTGTGACTATATGACATCCTGTGTGACCTCCCTGTGCTCTGACCGTGACTATATGACAGCCTGTGTGACCTCCCTGTGCTCTGACTGTGACTATATGACAGCCTGTCTGACCTCCCTGTGCTCTGACTGTGACTATATGACAGCCTGTGTGACCTCCCCGTAACCTTACTGTGACTATATGACAGCCTGTCTGACCTCCCCGTACCCTGACTGTGACTATATGACAGCCTGTCTGACCTCCCCGTACCCTGACTGTGATTACCTGTACCCTGACTGTGACTATATGACAGCCTGTCTGACCTCCCCGTACCCTGACTGTGACTATATGACAGCCTGTCTGACCTCCCCGTACCCTGACTGTGACTATATGACAGCCTGTCTGACCTCCCCGTACCCTGACTGTGACTATATGACAGCCTGTCTGACCTCCCCGTCCGCTGACTGTGACTATATGACAGCCTGTGTGACCCCCCGTACCCTGACTGTGACTATATGACAGCCTGTCTGACCTCCCCGTACCCTGACTGTGACTATATGACAGCCTCCCCGTACCCTGACTGTGACTATATGACAGCCTGTCCCTCCCCGTACCCTGACTGTGACTATATGACAGCCTGTCTGACCTCCCCGTACCCTGACTGTGACTATATGACAGCCTGTCTGACCTCCCCGTCCGCTGACTGTGACTATATGACAGCCTGTCTGACCTCCCCGTACCCTGACTGTGACTATATGACAGCCTGTCTGACCTCCCCGTACCCTGACTGTGACTATATGACAGCCTGTCTGACCTCCCCGTACCCTGACTGTGACTATATGACAGCCTGTCTGACCTCCCCGTACTGACTGTGACTATATGACAGCCTGTGTGACCTCCCCGTACCCTGACTGTGACTATATGACAGCCTGTCTGACCTCCCCGTACCCTGACTGTGACTATATGACAGCCTGTCTGACCTCCCCGTACCCTGACTGTGACTATATGACAGCCTGTGTGACCTCCCCGTACCCTGACTGTGACTATATGACAGCCTGTCTGACCTCCCCGTACCCTGACTGTGACTATATGACAGCCTGTGTGACCTCCCCGTAACCTTACTGTGACTATATGACAGCCTGTCTGACCTCCCCGTACCCTGACTGTGACTATATGACAGCCTGTCTGACCTCCCCGTCCGCTGACTGTGACTATATGACAGCCTGTGTGACCCCCCCGTAACCTTACTGTGACTATATGACAGCCTTTCTGACCTCCCCGTACCCTGACTGTGACTATATGACAGCCTGTGTGACCTCCCCGTCCGCTGACTGTGACTATATGACAGACAGCCTGTCTGACCTCCCCGTACCCTGACTGTGACTATATGACAGCCTGTCTGACCTCCCCGTACCCTGACTATGACTATATGACAGCCTGTCTGACCTCCCCGTACCCTGACTGTGACTATATGACAGCCTGTGTGACCTCCCCGTCCGCTGACTGTGACTATATGACAGCCTGTCTGACCTCCCCGTACCCTGACTGTGACTATATGACAGCCTGTCTGACCTCCCCGTACCCTGACTGTGACTATATGACAGCCTGTCTGACCTCCCCGTACCCTGACTGTGATTACATGACAGCCTGTCTGATCTCCCTGTACCCCGACTGTGACTATATGACAGCCTATCTGACCTCCCCGTACCTTGACTGTGACTATATGACAGCCTGTCTGACCTCCCCGTACCCTAACTGTGACTATATGACAGCCTGTCTGACCTCCCCGTACCCTGACTGTGACTATATGACAGCCTGTCTGACCTCCCCGTACCCTGACTGTGACTATATGACAGCCTGTCTGACCTCCCCGTACCCTGACTGTGACTATATGACAGCCTGTCTGACCTCCCCGTACCCTGACTGTGACTATATGACAGCCTGTCTGACCTCCCCGTACCCTGACTGTGACTATATGACAGCCTGTCTGACCTCCCCGTACCCTGACTGTGACTATATGACAGCCTGTCTGACCTCCCCGTACCCTGACTGTGACTATATGACAGCCTGTCTGACCTCCCCGTACCCTGACTGTGACTATATGACAGCCTGTCTGACCTCCCCGTACCCTGACTGTGACTATATGACAGCCTGTCTGACCTCCCCGTACCCTGACTGTGACTATATGACAGCCTGTCTGACCTCCCCGTACCCTGACTGTGACTATATGACAGCCTGTGTGACCTCCCCGTACCCTGACTGTGACTATATGACAGCCTGTCTGACCTCCCCGTACCCTGACTGTGACTATATGACAGCCTGTCTGACCTCCCCGTACCCTGACTGTGACTATATGACAGCCTGTCTGACCTCCCCGTAACCTTACTGTGACTATATGACAGCCTGTCTGACCTCCCCGTACCCTGACTGTGACTATATGACAGCCTGTCTGACCTCCACGTACCCTGACTGTGACTATATGACAGCCTGTGTGACCTCCCCGTACCCTGACTGTGACTATATGACAGCCTGTGTGACCTCCCCGTAACCTGACTGTGACTATATGACAGCCTGTCTGACCTCCCCGTCCGCTGACTGTGACTATATGACAGCCTGTCTGACCTCCCCGTAACCTTACTGTGACTATATGACAGCCTGTCTGACCTCCCCGTAACCTGACTGTGACTATATGACAGCCTGTCTGACCTCCCCGTCCGCTGACTGTGACTATATGACAGCCTGTGTGACCTCCCCGTAACCTTACTGTGACTATATGACAGCCTGTCTGACCTCCCCGTACCCTGACTGTGACTATATGACAGCCTGTGTGACCTCCCCGTACCCTGACTGTGACTATATGACAGCCTGTGTGACCTCCCCGTACTCTGACTGTGACTATATGACAGCCTGTCTGACCTCCCCGTACCCTGACTGTGACTATATGACAGCCTGTCTGACCTCCCCGTACCCTGACTGTGACTATATGACAGCCTGTCTGACCTCCCCGTACCCTGACTGTGACTATATGACAGCCTGTGTGACCTCCCCGTACCTTGACTGTGACTATATGACAGCCTGTGTGACCTCCCCGTACCTTGACTGTGACTATATGACAGCCTGTGTGACCTCCCCGTACCCTGACTGTGACTATATGACAGCCTGTGTGACCTCCCCGTACCCTGACTATGACTATATGACAGCCTGTCTGACCTCCCCGTACCCTGACTGTGACTATATGACAGCCTGTCTGACCTCCCCGTACCCTTACTGTGACTATATGACAGCCTGTGTGACCTTCCCGTACCCTGACTGTGACTATATGACAGCCTGTCTGACCTCCCCGTACCCTGACTGTGACTATATGACAGCCTGTCTGACCTCCCCGTACCCTGACTATGACTATATGACAGCCTATCTGTTACATGTTTAGGTCTTTATACGACTTGTTAAAACTTCTTCAGGTTTATAATTAATCAGACATGTTTTTTCTCTCTGGACTAGAGTAGCACATGTTGGGTGTCATATTTCAAAAGGAGTGTTGCTATGTGATATAAATCACGCTTCTGAATACAGTACAAATGAAAGACAAATTACATCATTCTTGTGAAGTCGGTCTGCTTTCTAAAAAGTCTTTAATTTTTCGTTACATTTGCTTATAAAAACAATTTCCTCAGCCTTTATATCATGATACGGCTATTAAACAATTAAACTTGGTATGGAATCACTCTACCACAAAGTCCACTTTGTGTTAACCAATCATGGCGTTTTACCAGACAGTATATACACATGGAATTCTTCGGCATCCGTTAACACGTTAACATCCGTAATCTGAATACTCGCTCTTTATGAATTTCGTTCCCTGTCATGTATACAAAAGTATTTCGATTTGTATTAGTTCACATTTATTAATCTGAGCAGTGCCATGTTGGAAACAGTGGAATACAACTAAAAGTAACCAGCAGTAGCAATGAATTAATAACAGTGGCACGTGACCCGAGTTTCACGTGACCCCTACACCATACGTTCGACATTCTGAACAGGGGGCGTTTAAATGTTAAGATCATCTGATCCCAATGACGGTGACTTCAGAACGTATTCTACTCTCAGACACTCTGATTGTGTATAACAAGAGGTCATTGTACAAAGTAAGCATTTAATATGCGTGACAAAGATTCTATTTAAGATAAATCCAAAAATATTATATACAGTAAAATAGTTTTTTTTGTTTGTAATACAAATAGACAATATTGATAAATCGCGTGGTTTTATTTTTCTAGATATCTACAAACGTTTACCATTAAACACCTATTATAAATAGTCTTCATCTCATTGATAGTAAGATATCAATAATAATCTGGAGTTTGATTCTTAGTTGTACATGAAGTCTTTACTTATCATTACACTTATGAAGATAATGGTATTCGTCTCCAATTTCATAAGTACAAAAAGTTTACTGTCTAGGCAGGAAATATCCTCCTATTTTATTTTTTTATTTGAAGTTAGAAATTAACTTTTAAAATCTTGTCTTTCTCAGTAAGTCCAATTATATATTTGTCGTGGTCAACTTTTTACCTAAATCTTGTTACTGCTAATGAACGGCATAGTGGACGTAGACTAAATTTGTTCAGAAGTTTCATTGGATGAAAAAATAAATGATTGGACCAGGTTGACAGGATCTGAGGGGCGCGGCCCCATAGGGGATATATAGCATATGCTTAAGGAACCCTTCTTTATCTTTACGAAGTGCATTAAAAACACTTCGGTTAAGGAGACTGCACAAACGACGGGCGAGACAAAATAGTGTAAATAGATGTAAATCTTTAAAATCCATCTTCTTTTGTCATGAAAGGTTTTGGACAAAATGTTATTTCAATTTTCCGTCGGTGAAGGAAACTGAATATCGTATAAATGTATGGTTAGGCCCCATTCGGGGCAGAGGGGTTGTGATAAACATTCAAATTGAATTTTATCCAATTTAATCACAACATTTTTTAATAAAAAGTTTAGATATGAAGGTTGAAATTTCCGAATAAGATACAAGAACCTATTGGCCCTATTATCTTGTTCCAATTTGAAAATTAATAAAATGGTAGTGTTATAAATAACAACAAGGAGGTGAACAGCATTTCTCAGACTCAAAGCTTGCAAAGAAGTCCAGCTCATGATGGTACCTTAGCTGTAACCCGGAGGCTATCCACTCGACTTAAATGACTGTTTTACGCCCACGATAGTTACTTAAATAGTAAACAGAATAATAGCGATAATTTTTTTCTGGTCGGTGACGGAACATGCTTAATATGTTGATATTGTTCGGATAAAACGATAAGCGCTGCTTTCAGTCCCCGGTCCTGCGTACTAAACTAGCGGGCGCGTGACGCGCGCGTGCCGAAATGGCCACGGCCACAGGGCCCACCACTTTCATTTACTGTCACATTAATGTTTCATGTGTTTTGACAAGGCTGCCGGGTAATGAGCAATGTCAGCCGAAGGTCAAGGTTGTTGTCGGGGTAACAGCTAGGGCAGGCTGATAGAGTTCACGTCGTACATGTAAACAAGCTGTCAGCTGAATGGGATAATCATCAATCGTGGAAATCGGTCGTGGACAGGTTCATGGCAGTGCCAAAAACATTATTCCTTCTGATTTCGAAACAAATCGTCATTTATGCATACAAACACCTTCAACCTCTGTGGCCGAAACCATTCACATATAATGACCTACCGGTTTGGCCCCGACAGAAAAGAATTTAAATATTTTATATTATTTTAAGTTTTCGATAGTGTCAGATATTATTTAGGATACTTTCTTCTAAATCAAAAGTTGTAGCCCGAAATTAGTTTCATGAAATCTTCCCGGATATTTGTATATTTGACGTGGTGAACTTCCGGTTCACCATATCTTGACTGTGTTTTTTCTGTTATATTAAATCTGTCATTGTTGGTGGTGTACAATCACCTTTTGTTCTGACTTGTTTTTACACTTGTTTACTTACAAGTTCTGTGGAATCCAATGTCTACATGGTCTATATTGTCCCGGGATCATTGATCATAGATACGTGAAATACCTGTTAACTGTTTGATCAACCACATGCCCCAGTTTCAACGTATCCATAAGGTATCTGATGAAATCCGTTCAACACTAAGAATTGTTGAGGAAAAAAAAGGAATGATGATAAAAACGCACCTTTTTCTAAAACATTCTGTTAGACCGTCAACCTGTATTGAGTGTCTGTAACCACAGACAAATTGTACTCCGGGATCCTTTGTTCCTCCTTATGAAACACACACCGCGCATGGTGTTCGGTCCTGCCTGCACCAGGCCGTGATATCACCACACATTTAAAGCAAGATATAGTTAACGATAGCGGAACGTGGAATTTCATTCTTAAAACTTTTAAATGGTTTACACGCCAAGTGATTCCATCCTATTTTTATTGTGATCTGAAATAAAAATTACGTTTAGTCGTGAATGGGAATGAGTAACAGGCGGTTTTCTCAAGGAAGCGTTGTCTAGTACTGCGTGACATTACGCGGTTTAATCAAACAATGGGTATCCCGGGATCGGAATATTGTCGCACTTGACGTGTATAATTGTATGTCAATCATCATATAAAAATATACATGTTATTTACAATGAATCTAAAATAGACTTGATATTATCTGGACATAATTTCGAATGGTGTCTGAAGTGCCCCTAAGCCTTTTCTCCCTGACAAGGTATCATTTCAGTATTATTTTGGTACAATTATGATCAGCTATTTCGATACACTTCCGTTTCTAGTACAGATAAAATGCTCCCAGTTATCAATATGACTGCTAGCTTCCCGCCTTCTGAATTCCATGGAATGGTGGCCTGCTGCACTGTTCGACCTCTGTGTAACCTTGACATTTGCTACTCTTTCGAGTGTCGTCCCTTGTCATTCTGACAGACACGTTTGGTAATAATTTGGTGATTGCAGATATTCAGTTTAATTCTGTTATTTACTTCATTTGCCATTGTCACGTGCACCAGCACCACACGCCACACCTGTGACCCGTGGTCCTGGGGCGTGTTTCCTCCGCCGGCTTCGTCTTGTCACCTGAAACTTTCCAATGATTTGGAGAAAATAATATATTGGGCGTTGTCTTTAAGAAATAAGTATCCGTATTCATTGATGTCAAAATTAAAACTTCCGTATGCAATGATTGAATACAAACATTTTCATTGAAACTTCATTAAATCCTGAAAGCATGTTTGTGTACATGTATAGCATAATTTATATGTGAGCCTTCTCGGCATGCTGATGATTGAAATGTCATTGTATCTAGGTTTGTTATTCAACGTATGTATCCACCAGAGAAGGCCTGGGAGTGGCCGTCATCATCTTACACGCACATCCTTTTACAATGTTGACTGTCAAAACTCCATTATAAATTCCAGCTAGAAAGTATTGATTAATGACACGTACTCCTGAACATACGTCCATGCTAACCTATTTTGACAATACGGGAAGGCATTGGTGATGACAGACGATATTTAAATGACGTTGATGATGATGGGCAATGTGGGAAGAATATTGGTGATGGCAGACAATATGTAAAGGACGTTGATGATGATGGGCAGTGTGGGAAGAATATTGGTGATGGCAGACAATGTTTAAATGACGTTGATGATGATGGGCAATGTGGGAAGAATAATGGTGATGACAGACAATATGTAAAGGACGTTGATTATGATGGGCAGTGTGGGAAGAATATTGGTGATGACAGACAATATGTAAAGGACGTTGATGATTATGGGCAATGTGGGAAGAATATTGGTGATGGCAGACAATGTTTAAATGACGTTGATGATGATGGGCAATGTAGGAAGAATAATGGTGATGACAGACAATATGTAAAGGACGTTGATGATGATGGGCAATGTGGGAAGAATATTGGTGATGACAGACAATATTTAAATGACGTTGATGATGATGGGAATGTGGGAAGAATATTGGTGATGGCAGACAATGTTTAAATGACGTTGATGATGATGGGCAATGTGGGAAGAATATTGGTGATGACAGACAATATGTAAAGGACGTTGATGATGACAGACAATACGGGAAGACATTAGTGATGACAGACAATGTTTAAATGACGTTGATGATGATGGTAGACAATGTGAAAAGGAGATTGGTGATGGTAGACAAAGCAAAAAGGAGATTGGTGATGATAGACGATGTGAAAAGGAGATTGGTGATGATAGACAAAGCGAGAAGGAGTTTGGTGATAGCAGACAAAGAAGAAGGAGATTGGTGATGGCAGACAATGTTTAAAGGAGATTAATGATGGCAGACAATGTGAAAAGGAGATTAGTGATGATAGACATTGTGAGAAGGACATTGGTGATAGCAGACAAAGCGAGAAGGAGATTGGTGATGGCAGACAATTTTGTAAAGGCGAACTGGTTATGGACGGTTGGAATGAAGAATACTGATTAATGTTACATCTGTAGATATGGCCGTGATTATCTCATTATATGACATTACACAAGAACTCCCCCACCCCCCCCCCCCCCCCAAAAAAAAAAAAAAAAAAAAACATTGGTGCTCCTTCTCAGATTGTTTTCATTATACCTATTTAGTTTGATATTGTCCCTTAGTTAAACGGCTCCAGTGACAATATCAATAGAGAAACAATTATATGTCTACATATCTTGCTACATAGTTGAACGTACAACATGCTGTCATGAAAGTTTCAAGAAGATCCATTCAATAGTTAGTGATATTTAGCTGTCACAACAGTCGAAAGTTGAACTCAGATATATGCCATGCACAGGAAGCGACCCAACCGAAACAATAAATAAAATATAAGAATTTATTGTAAATGTCATTAAAAATGTTTACCAGACGGACTGACTGTCCAACAAACGGACTGATGAACTATTGACGAAGAGTAATGTGAAAAGTCAACCCTCTAATCACGGAGTTTCGACGGACTTCGTTCAGTTGAGTTTCGTTTTGTATCGCTAGACGTGCTTCTTTATTCAAAATGGGGCAAAATCCATTTGTATGGCATTTTTTCTACGAAAGGATTTCTAGTCATATTTGAGGTTCTGAAGCTTGATTCCATCTACATCCTGATCACTGTAGGCTATCAGACTTTGTCACGGTCACTGGCAAGGTTCCGAGGCTTAAATCCATCTACATCCTGGTCACTGTAGGCTATCAGACTTTGTCATGGTCACTGGCAAGGTCCCGAAGCTTGATTCCATCTACATCCTGGTCACTGTAGGCTATCAGACTTTGTCACGGTCACAGGCAAGGTTCCGAAGCTTAATTCCATCTACATCCTGGTCACTGTAGGCTATCAGACTTTGTCACGGTCACTGGCAAGGTTCCGAAGCTTAATTCCATCTACATCCTGGTCACTGTAAGCTATCAGACTTTGTCACGGTCACTGGCAAGGTTCTACATCCTGGTCACTGTAGGCTGTCAGGCTTCCATTCCGAAGCTTAATTCTACATCCTGGTCTGTAGGCTGTCAGGCTTTGTCACGGGAGTCGACAAGGTGACGTTTGTTGAGTCGTTTGCTATCCCGGTCTCTGTAGGCTGTCAGGCTTTGTCACGGTCACAGGCAAGGTTCCGAAGCTTGATTCCATCTACATCCTGGTCACTGTAGGCTGTCAGGCTTTGTCACGGTCACAGGCAAGGTTCCGAAGCTTAATTCCATCTACATCCTGGTCACTGTAAGCTATCAGACTTTGTCACGGTCACTGGCAAGGTTCCGAAGCTTAATTCCATCTACATCCTGGTCACTGTAGGCTGTCAGGCTTTGTCACGGTCGTTGACAAGGTTCCGAAGCTTGATTCCATCTACATCCTGGTCACTGTAGGCTGTCAGGCTTTGTCACGGTCACAGGCAAGGTTCCGAAGCTTAATTCCATCTACATCCTGGTCACTGTAGGCTATCAGGCGTTGTCACGGTCACAGGCAAGGTTCCAAAGCTTAAATCCATCTACATCCTGGTCACTGTAGGCTATCAGGCAATGTTTAAACACCTCAATGCCATACAGGTTCAAAATACAACCGTTCATTATAACATACAGGTTCAAAATACAGCCATTTATTTGTACCATACAGGTTCAAAATACAACCGTTCATTATAACATACAGGTTCAAAATACAGCCATTTATTTGTACCATACAGGTTCAAAATACAACCGTTCATTATAACATACAGGTTCAAAATACAGCCGTTTATTTGTACCATACAGGTTCCAAATACAGCCGTTTATTTGTAACATACAGGTTCAAAATACAGCCGTTTATTTGTAACATACATATTCAAAATACAGCCGTTTATTTGTAACATACAGGTTCAAAATACAGCCGTTTATTTGTAACATACAGGTTCAAAATACAGCCGTTTATTTGTAACATACATATTCAAAATACAGCCGTTTATTTGTAACATACAGGTTCAAAATACAGCCGTTTATTTGTAACATACAGGTTCAAAATACATTTTATTGTAAAATACAGATTCAAAATACATTTTATTGTAAAATACAGGTTCAAAATACAACCGTTTATTGTAGCATAAAAGTTAGAAAAACATCCGTTAATTTTAACGTACAGGTTCAAAGTACAATTAGTTAATTGTAACATATGTATGCTCAATTTCATTTTAACATTTGTATGCTCAAAATGCGTGATACAGATATCATCGACATGCTCAAAATACAATGTTACTTACAGGATGTATACATTTAAAATATGATGTGACGTTCTGCATGATCTAAATTCAATAATACGTAACACACGTGTGTTAAAACAGTAGAAACGACAGGTTGCGTTACGGTTCATTGACTGCCAATCATCCATTTCATCAACATACATGTATTAATTAGCCCCACCATATATGATAAGGCGGAATGAAGAATTTAAGCAGCAGAACAACTTGGTAACATCCGTTTTATAGACAGACGCTCTAGGTTCAGCAATGCTTGCTAATTGAATTTATAAGACTTTAAGGGATATTGACGGCATGTTATCGCGGTGTCTGCCCAGACGAAATGTAGTTATAAACAGATCACGCAATTATAGCAGGTTAGGATATAAAGTGATCACTTGCATGTCTACTGAATTTTGCTTCTTAAGACTTATAACATTAGGGCAGATCTACATCATTATCGTTCAGGAACATCAGAACAGTTCAAGTAGATTCATCTTATTCAGTAATGAAGGACTACGGGAAAGGTTTCGTGTGACTATTATAATATATTCAACTTCTTACGCTGCAGGACTCTTAAACACAACGTTTCAATGGCTCCCTCTCGCTATACTACCTGGCTTTTTAGAATGTGAGATAATGGTTCCCTCTCACTATACTACCTGGCTTTTTAGAATGTAAGAGAATGGTTCCCTCTCGCTATACTAACTGGCTTTTTAGAATGTGAGAGAACGGTTCCCTCTCGCTATGCTACCTGGCTTTTTAGAATGTGAGAGAATAGTATTTGCCTTGGCCTTTTAGAATGTGAGAGAATGGTTCCCTCTCGCTATACTAACTGGCATTTTAGAATGTGAGAGAACGGTTCCCTCTCGCTATACTACCTGGCATTTTAGAATGTGAGAGAACGGTTCCCTCTCGCTATACTACCTGGCTTTTTAGAATGTGAGAGAACGGTTCCTTCTAACTATACTAACTGGCTTTTTAGAATGTGAGAGAACGGTTCCCTCTCGCTATACTACCTGGCTTTTTAGAATGTGAGAGAACGGTTCCTTCTAACTATACTGCCTGGCTTTTTAGAATGTGAGAGAACGGTTCCCTCGCTATACTAACTGGCTTTTTATAATGTGAGAGAATGGTTCCCTCTCGCTATACTTACTGGCTTTTTAGAATGTGAGAGAACGGTTCCCTCTCGCTATGCTACCTGGCTTTTTAGAATGTGAGAGAATAGCTACCTCTCGCTATACTACCTGGCCTTTTAGAATGTGAGAGAATGGTTCCCTCTCGCTATACTAACTGGCATTTTAGAATGTGAGAGAACGGTTCCCTCTCGCTATACTACCTGGCATTTTAGAATGTGAGAGAACGGTTCCCTCTCGCTATACTACCTGGCTTTTTAGAATGTGAGAGAACGGTTCCTTCTAACTATACTAACTGGCTTTTTAGAATGTGAGAGAACGGTTCCCTCTCGCTATACTACCTGGCTTTTTAGAATGTGAGAGAACGGTTCCTTCTAACTATACTAACTGGCTTTTTAGAATGTGAGAGAACGGTTCCTTCTAACTATACTAACTGGCATTTTAGAATGTGAGAGAACGGTTCCCTCTCGCTATACTAACTGGCATTTTAGAATGTGAGAGAACGGTTCCCTCTCGCTATGCTACCTGGCTTTTTAGAATGTGAGAGAATAGCTACCTCTCGCTATACTACCTGGCCTTTTAGAATGTGAGAGAATGGTTCCCTCTCGCTATACTAACTGGCATTTTAGAATGTGAGAGAACGGTTCCCTCTAGCTATACTGCTTGGCTTTTTAGAATGTGAGAGAATAGTTCCCTCTCGCTACAGTGTTTGCCATTTGAAATTTATGAGAGAATGGTTCCCTCTCGCTATACTACCTGGCTTTTTAGAATGTGAGAGAATAGTTTCCTCTCGCTATGCTACCTAACTTTTTAGAATGTGAGAGAACGGTTCCCTCTCGCTAAACTAACTGGCTTTTTAGAATGTGAGAGAATGGTTCCCTCTCGCTATACTACCTAACTTTTTAGAATGTGAGAGAACGGTTCCCTCTCGCTAAACTAACTGGCTTTTTAGAATGTGAGAGAACGATTCCCTCTCGCTATAGTATTTGCCTTTTTAAAATGTGAGAGAATAGTTCCCTCTCGCAAAACTAAATGGCTTTTTAGAATGTGAGAGAACGGTTCCCTCGCTATACTACCTGGCTTTTTAGAATGTGAGTGAATGTAACCCTCTCGCTATACTACATGGCCTTTTAGAATGTGAGAGAACGGTTCCCTCTCGCTATACTAACTGGCCTTTTAGAATGTGAGAGAATGGTTCCCTCTCGCTGTACTAAGTGGCTTTTTAGAATGTGAGAGAATGGTTCCCTCTCGCTATACTAACAGGCTTTTTAGAATGTGAGAGAACGGTTCATTCTTGCTATACTAGCTGGCTTTATTTAGAATATGAGAGAATGTTACCCCTCGCTATACTACCTGGCATTTTAGAATGTGAGAGAACGGTTCCCTCTAGCTATACTACCTAGCATTTTAGAATGTGAGAGAACGGTTCCCTCTCGCTATACTACCTGGCTTTTTGGAATGTGAGAGAATGGTTCCCTCTCGCTATACTAACTGGCTTTTTAGAATGTGAGAGAACGGTACCTCTCGCTAAACTAACTGGCTTTTTAGAATGTGAGAGAACGGTTCCCTCTCGCTATACTACCTGGCTTTTTAGAATGTGAGAGAATGGTTCCCTCTCGCTATACTACCTGGCCTTTTAGAATGTGTGAGAACGGTTCCCTCTATCTATACTACAGGTATCATACACTATATATAACGGCTCTATCAAAATGATCACACTTCATAATATTATATGAACCAGTAAAACACCTATATGGCAATATTACAAGAACCATTACAGGTATAATACATTACGTAATTAGGCTTAATAATAGATATCACTTCACTATAAGAGGTATCATACACTACTTACTACGGCCCTTTTACATGTATCGTACACTACTACGGCCCTATTACATGTATCGTACACTACTTACTACGGCCCTATTACATGTATCGTACACTACTACGGCCCTATTACATGTATCGTACACTACTACGGCCCTATTACATGTATCGTACACTACTACGGCCCTATTACATGTATCATACACTACTTACTACGGCCCTATTACATGTATCGTACACTACTACGGCCCTGTTACATGTATCGAACACTACTTACTACGGCCCTATTACAGGTATCATACACTACCTACACAGCCTTAGTGTAAACTATTACTACGGCCCTTTTACAGGTATCAGAACACTACCTACACAGCCTTAGTGGAAACTATTACTACGGCCCTATTACATGTATCAGAACACTACCTACACAGCCTTAGTGGAAACTATTACTACGGCCCTATTACAGGTATCAGAACACTACCTACACAGCCTGAGTGTAAACTATTACTACGGCCCTATTACAGGTATCAGAACACTACCTACACAGTCTTAGTGGGAGCTATTACTACGGCCCTATTACAGGTATCAGAACACTACCTACACAGCCTTAGTGTAAAGTATATCTACGGCCCTATTACAGGTATCAGAACACTACCTACACAGCCTTAGTGGAAACTATTACTACGGCCCTATTACAGGTATCAGAACACTACCTACACAGCCTTAGTGTAAAGTATATCTACGGCCCTATTACAGGTATCAGAACACTACCTACACAGCCTGAGTGTAAACTATTACTACGGCCCTATTACAGGTATCAGAACACTACCTACACAGCCTGAGTGTAAACTATTACTACGGCCCTATTACAGGTATCATACACTACCTACACAGCCTGAGTGTAAACTATTACTACGGCCCTATTACATGTATCATACACTACCTACACAGCCTCAGTGGGAACTATTACTACGGCCCTATTACAGGTATCAGAACCTATTACTTCGGCCCTATTACAGGTATCAGAACACTACCTACACAGTCTTAGTGAAAACTATTACTACGACCCTATTACATGTATCATACACTACCTACACAGTCTTAGTGAAAACTATTTCTACGGCACTATTACAGGTATCATACACTACCTACACAGCCTTAGTGGGAACTATTACAACGGCCCTATTACAGGTATCAGAACACTACCTACACAGCCTGAGTGTAAACTATTTCTACGGCCCTATTACAGGTATCATACACTACCTACACAGCCAGAGTGTAAACTATTACTACGGCCCTATTACAGGTATCAGAACACTACCTACACAGCCTTAGTGTAAAGTATATCTACGGCCCTATTACAGGTATCAGAACACTACCTACACAGCCTGAGTGTAAACTATTACTACGGCCCTATTACAGGTATCAGAACACTACCTACACAGCCTTAGTGTAAAGTATATCTACGGCCCTATTACAGGTATCAGAACACTACCTACACAGCCTGAGTGGAATCTATTACTACGGCCCTATTACAGGTATCAGAACACTACTTACACAGCCTGAGTGTAAACTATTACTACGGCGCCTACTACGCTGTATGTTGGCTGTGTATGGAACTCATTAATCAAAATGCGTCCGCAATTGTTATGTTAATTTTATATCTTAATCGAACGCACCGTTACAGCCCAGGTAGATCTGTCGCTAGTTAGGTCCCTCCTCTCGGTCCCGTCATGTGATGCCAATATAACTTATACAGACGAGCCTAATAATCACTTCATTCATACCATCGTCCGTCATAGGCATAGTAGTCACGTAGTATGGAGAAGCGACGTGTTTTTGGCAGACGATATCGGCCGTGTCTTTATTTACCGTACATAACCTGTGCACTTATATCTATCGCCCTACCCCCGGGCCATTAAACTTTTTCTACATACGTGTACCTGAACAACATCAAGTGTTTTGAGAAAAACGTGTCTACATGTGTGTGCTATGGGATGATATTGTGTTTCAGACTCATGGATACATACGCGACCTGTCATTGTTCAATACATCTTATTCTCCTCGTGTCCTGGGCGGGATATGCTTCAGGTAAGTGTCAAATACGGAGGCACACTCCAACAGTATAAACACTATCACGGGCACGTGTCGATTGATATCACCGTTATTGTATTATCTAGACACGTGTCGATAAATATCATTGTTAATGTAGTGTCTAAACACATGTCGATTGATATCATTGTTAATGTATTGTATAGACACGTGTCGATTGATAACATTGTAAATGTTATATCCAGACACGTGTCGATTGATAACATTGTAAATGTTATATCTCGACACGTGTCCGCTGATATCCCAGTTAATGTAGTATCTAGACACGTGTTGAGTAATATCCCTATTAATGTAGTATATAGACACGTGTTGAGTAATTTCCCTGTTAATGTAGTATCTAGACACGTGTCGGCTGATATCCCTGTTAAATTAGTATCTAGACACGTGTCCACTGATATCACGTTGATGTAAAAATTGATGTAATGCAATCGACGCAGCGCACGCATGTGTCTGCTGATAATCCTACATTAACATCTCTTACAGGTGTCGTTTGATATTACTCAGTGGACGTTTACCCTACCAAAGCTAAAATTTCTCGGGTAGAATAGAGATAAAGGTGACAGACTCTACATTTTTATAGTATACACTATTGTCAAACTCGTGTATAGAGGATAAATTACATTCGGGTAAAATAGTGTCAAACATTGTGAGGATTAAGTATCTTATGGCAAATCAATAAGTTGTAGGGATAAATTACTTTCAGATAATTTATTGTGAGTTGAAGGATTAATTGCACTCAGGTAAATAAAAAGGTTGTAGGGATCAATTACTCTCAGGTATCTTACTTACTTGTAGGGATTAAATACACTCAGGTAAAGCATTGTAAGATGTAGGGATTAATCGTATTCAGGTTAATCATTGTGAATTGTGTGGATTAATAACATTCAGGTAAATTAGTATGTTGTAGGGATTAATTACACTCAGGTAAATTAGTACGTTGTGAGGATTAATTACACTCAGGTAAATTAGTACGTTGTGAGGATTAATTACACTCAGGTAAATTAGTACGTTGTGAGGATTAATTACACTCAGGTAAATTAGTACGTTGTGAGGATTAATTACACTCAGATAAATTAGTACGTTGTGAGGATTAATTACACTCAGGTAAATTAGTACGTTGTGAGGATTAATTACACTCAGATAAATTAGTACGTTGTGAGTACGTTGTGAGGATTAATTACACTCAGGTAAATTAGTACGTTGTGAGGATTAATTACACTCAGATAAATTAGTACGTTGTGAGGATTAATTACACTCAGATAAATTAGTACGTTGTGAGGATTAATTACACGGAGATTATATGTAACGTTATAGAGACTAATTGAATGAAGTGATTTGTCCAGACGGCTCTCGTACATGTAACACAGCGTATATCCATATACACAGATCTTAAAAGTTTAATTGATCGGTAAATCGAAGTTGTATTAGAACTATAGCGTTAAAAACCAGGTAACCCATGTAACTACGACAATACCTCCCGAGAATTTACTTTCTGACCTGTAATTTTCTTTTTTAAAAGATCTTTCCCCGCTAGTTTTAAGTTTAGCTACTTAATTTGTTTTTTTTTACTTTAATTTATATTTACCCGCGAGTTTCAAGTTTAGTTTCTTAATCAGGTGTTTTCAGTTTTAGTAATCTTACCCTGAGAGATTTTTCGCTTACTTATCTTCACTGTTTCATAGTTAATCGATCAAAGTGCTAATAATCAAGTGCCTTGCCCTGAGAGCTTAACGGTGGAGTGTTTTAACTAGATAGTTTAACGATCGAGTGTCTTAACCAGAGACTTTAACGATCGAGTGTCTTAACTAGAGAGTTTAACGATCAAGTGTCTCGACTAGATAGTTAAACTATCAAGAGTCTTACTTAGATAGTTTGACGAGCAGGAGACTTCACGAGAGAGTTTAAAGATCGAATGTCTTAAGCAGAGAGTTTAACGATCAGGAGTCTTACCCAGAGAGTTTAACGATCAGGAGTCTTACCATGAGAGTTTAACAATCGAGTGTCTTAAGCAGAGAGTTTAACGATCAGGCCCCACTTGTATAAAACATCTCAACTTGAGATTTCCTCAAGCCCAGATTTTCTTCAGCTAATATCTCCTTGAAAATATCTTGTATGAAAATTCCTCAAGGAATTTCAGGACATCCTAGCCGATGCCTTCCTCCTGTTCCTTGAGAAAATTTTATACAAGCCGTTTTTGAGGAGATATCAGCTGAGGAAAATCTCGACTTGAGGAAATCTCAAGTTGAGATGTTTTATACAAGTGAGGCCAGGAGTCTTACCGAGAGAGTTTAACGATTAAGTGTTTTAACTAGAGAGTTTAACTATCAAGGAAGAATCTTCCCCTTGAGAGTCTGACGATCAATAATCTTACCATGATAGTTTAACGATCATGATTCTTGGTACGAGGGTTTGACGATCAAAAATCTTACCCCGAGAGCTTAACGGTCAAGATTTTTACCCCGAGGGCTCAACAATCAAAGGTCTCACTTAAACGATCAAGAGTCTTGCCCCGAGAGTTTAACGATTAAGTGTCTTAACGAGAGAGTTTAGCGATCAGGGCTCTTGCCCCGACAATTTCACTAGGAATTATGAAACTAACCCCGAGGTGTACTTTTTCATCAGACCATTCACATAGTTTAAATAGTTAGTCGAACGAGGCTTCAAAGCATACGGATATAAATAATCAATCAAAGAGTGCATATTGTATGAATACAGTAAGTTGATCGTATCATTACGGAGCAGTAGACAAGCACGTGAAGGATGATAGACTGTGACGTCAGCCATGATTTAATAGATACAGGTATCGGACGCAATTCGTTTTCTTATGAATTGTCGCTTTATAGATTTCTAATAAAGTTATCAAGTTAAATCACGTAGTAGCCAAAATATAGCATAATAAATTGTGACAAATACCTGTGAATAGACACGAACATGTTGGTATTACTGTGTCGTATGAAACACGGCAGACGGATCAGCCGTCTATTTCGAGCATAATAATTGTGACAAAATTAATACCGTCATTACATTCATGTAGCCGTAAATCAAACAAGCAGTACCTCACGCAATATGATATGGTGTGAACTTCAATCATTGTTACCGTACCATACATATATCAACCAGCATTTAACTTAATTCCTCGAATAGATTAACTTATCCAACTTGTGTAAATCAGTTTTATATCAGGTAATACCTATCGGTACTGCTACCAGATTAATGTTAATCACCAACAAGTTCATGTCATAGAGTACACAGTAGAACAGTACAAACAGTATAAATTTGGTCTGAAGTATCCCTGGGTGAATGGAATTTAATTTTGTATAACTGTCGGTATCGCCCCCCTAGTGCAGGAGGGTCTGTGTACAATACATAGAAATAGAGCAAATGTTTAAAAGCCTCCTTCTGTTTGAATGTCAGGATTCTGTCCCACTTGGGTTTGGAACATCCATAATTGAAGAGAAATAAGTAATGTATAAATTATAGGTCAGCCCTCCCCACTGTAAGGAGAAACAGATTAAATTATTTGAAATGTTCCTTCTTCAGTAGGAATGAGGACTCTCCCTCTTTGGTGTGAAGCATCCTTGGGTAAAGAGGAATCAGTTTTGTATAAACAGTGGGTCTTGACCACCTAGGGCGAAGAGATGGGGCCAATAGGGAATAGTTTTTTTCAAATCCTTCTTCTGTAGAAATGCGTGGATTTTGCCCTAGTTTGATCTGAAGCATCCCTGTGCAAGGAGGGATCGACTTTCTATAAACGATGGAACTATGCCCAATGGTACTGGAAGGGCGGGTCTTAATAAGGAAAATTCATGTCATTTTCAAAAATAGTTTTAGTTAAGATAAGGCAATATCAGCGAACACAATGAAGTTATAGATGCAGGCCCCATGGGCCTCTTCTTATTTCTCTCGGCCATACACCTGCATGAAACACATTTGTATAGGATTTGAAATTTAATCATTTTACATTAACAGATCAGTATAAAATGTAAGATCTTTACATTTATATGATACATTACATCGATGTCCATCCAATCGCTTGTCACCACACTCTGAATTATCAAAACACCTGTACGTTACATGACATCATGTGACATGTGCCTGTGTTCGACATTTAATCAATACACCTGTATGTCACCTATAAATCACGTGACACTTCCTTAGTGAGTAATGTTACATTTTCTTGGTGTGTGACATTAATCAACAAGCATGCGTTACCTACGAATCATTTGACACTTTCTCGGTGTGCGACATTAAATTAATACACCTGTATGTTTCTTGGTGTTTATTATTTAATCCACCTGCCTGTATGTTCCTCTGTGGGTAAGAATTAATCATCACACTTGTATGTTACATACAAATATTAGCACAATAGACCTCTATATTGTACATATTGTTGCAGGATTGAGATGTTGCGTTCTTTAGACCGCCGACATATTTATGATTGTTTTCGCTTTATATTAGGGTGAGACAAAACGGGGGCATGTAACTGCGACAGGTAGTGCTAATTTTTAGTATTAATACATGTTTTGTTTTAGGTTTCCACTAAATAAGGTTAGTGATATAAGTGTATTTAAGGTAAGAAAAGGGAGTATCTGACAAACTGGAGGCTTGTGAGGGGGATACATAGGAGCAAAATGTGGATCAAAGCACATAGAACGAACCCAACGAAAACAGATAATTTTACAGTATTATCACTGCGTGTTTACTTCCTACAGCTTATTGTACTCCACCTGTTTATACAGACATGATCCATCGTGATGTCGTTTTATTTGATGCTAAAATGATAATAACCGATAACGTAAGTCCATTAACGCCAAAGCTTTGGTCAGAAAAGGAGAGAGCAATGATCCGCCATCATTTATATAAATAACAATAAAAATGAAAAACGAACTAGAAATAAACTTTTGGATTTGCAAAACGAATATAACAGAAAAAATGATTTAGAATAGAGTGGTGATTCATGATACTGCCCGATACGTATGTATACATTACTAATTACAACTGTGTTGGAGTTATATGATTGGTGTGCCTTTATAACTGACATCTTGAATATTGAACATCAGTTGAGAATACCACCGAGCAAATCCCAGACGTCTTCAGTGCACCCAAAGTCGTCTAGGTTATGTAAAGTGACACTGTTTCGTCACCGATTCAGATGAACGTTCAGGTGTGTTGTAATAGAAGGAGTAAGTACAGTGGCCACGAGTTGTCCCGTACCACGTAACAACCGTTCACAAACAACGCATCCTTACTGAAAATCTTTTTGAAAATACAAGTACATTGTAATTACGGCGATCGATGACGTAACGTAGTTACGGAAAATTACACCTACTCAGCATCACCATTCACATCAACCAAAAACAGGCTACAATGTGTATTTATCGGAGTACAAACAGTTCATCTGGTCTTAAGCTAATAACAACTTCAGTCTCTGTAAATCTAAAAACCCTTTAATATTTTCTGTAATGAGTAATTGAATAAAATTTCTTACGTAACATCGTTTAAAATGTTTGTGCTTCAAACCGTTATATTTATACATTTGATTACGACATGGAATTCGCATTGTCATTATTCTATTATATGATGTACATATCTTTTGCTTTCTTAGTAAATACATGTATAGCCATATTTCTTCTGTACGTCTTAGTCAAAGGTTATTGACATCAAATGTTTACAGCTTTGTTTAAACATGACTGATAATCATGAGTAGGGATCAGATATTTGTAACTATTTTTCTTTACTTTATCAGTGTCAATCAGTTTTTCTGATATTTGTATTTTAGATATCTTTAGATGAAACTTGTGAAGAGTTGCCTTATATCTACAGCGGTGATGTTCTTCTCTCGTCCGTATGGATTAGATTTTACGTTGAAAGATTAGGTTACTATTTTTGTTAAATCTTTCAAAAATATCATGTTTACATTCCTGTTTAGAAAAGTAACAGATTCCATTTTATTTTATCATCGACCAGCGAAAATCAAAGTTGTTTACTATGTCTCTTTCCTCATTATGTTGCCTAGAATTCTACATAACCCCAAATTTCCGTGTACTAATTTGGATTCCCCCAGGACACTCCTGATAAGTAATACCATATCGCCTATATACATTAGTAAAATGATGTTAATATATTTTTTTTATCTAGAATTCATAAATGAATCATTAAGATAAATAAATAGAAAAAAAATAAGAATTAGATAAATACTTTCATCTGGAGTCAATGTAATTGTACAAGTTGTATATCCGGGAACAAGCTTAGTGTATGTACGCAGCACGTGCTCATCGGTCACGTAGTATATTAATAGGTGTGGTCAATTGTTTGTTTATTGGGTTTTAAATCCCACTAACAGTCAGGGTCATATTGAGAGGGAGTCTCCTTACAGCTAGTGGGTACCTTAATGAACAACATATGAGAGGTCCATCGCATGTCCACAGTGATATAGGTAACGTGACAACGTCACCAGAAACACAAACCGCCACGGTTTGATGGGTGTCGACATGAAGACAAACCACACAGTTATATCCTGATCGTTTATACGACTAGGACAGCGCTATCACGACATATATTTACATTCCTTATGTCGATATTATCCTGATTTCAACTATGATCCATAATCGACAGTGTAAGCCGTCACTTTCTGGTCTGTCTCCTGCTCCTGTACTGTCTAACCAATATTTGTTTTGTGACAACGACCTTGACCTTATCGAACGAGACCTTACGTAAGGAATTAATTCAGTTTGATCATTTGATTTCAATTAAAATTAAAAATTATTTTATATGCCTATGTTTTTATATAAATAGAATGTACTCAAATCAAAATTATGCGTATGGAAGCAGCCGTCTACCTATTTCAGTAACGTAACACATTATGTTTAAAGTGCACATGACTAAATTATACAAACACTAGGTATTTAATTTTTTTTTTTTTTTGTTTTTGAAAATCTTAGGATTGAAATCTGATACAGTTATGGTAGAGTACAGAGCACCTGTGGGCCCTGAACATACGCCATATAACTTTAAAACTCGTACTCAACCGGGAAAAAACTCTACTTGTGTGAACTGAAGTTTGTCGGTGGAGCCGAGGTGTATGTAGATTATGATATTTCCAGGTGCACGTGGAATAGACCTGTACCTATTATTACCCTTAATCTAACAAACAGTTACATTGTATATACACAAGTTACTTATATCTGAGAAAGATTAGTCCAGACTATGGCACAGAGATCTGATATAGGGAAGACAATCCGACACGGCTATCTGACGAAGGGAGACAACCCCAGACTTCGTTTTCAGTGGCGTAATCTAGTCCATGACTACGATCTGACGAAGGGAAGACAACCCATGACTGCGCTATCAGTGATATGATCTAGTCATTGCATAAAGAAGGGTCTACAACCCGTGATTACGCTACAAGTAATGTGATGTTATGACCTGCTGAAGGGGAGACAACACCAGACTTCGTTATCAGTTATGTAATTTAGTGATTATCTGACAAAGGGGAGACAATCCAACGTGTTTTAGTGATTTACTCTAGTTATGATCTGACGTGAGACAATCTGAAACCGTCTGTTCGGCAGCGTTGTTCGGAGAACTCAAATCTATAGCCAAGTAACCAATATTAATTAATATTTGAGATGTACATTTATCTATTTGTCAGTTGATCATCGCGATAGAAGCAATTGTTCAAGTTAATTAAATGAAGTTATTCCAGGCCAACGCCATTGGCTTGTGGTAATTTTTGGAATTTCATCTTTATTAGGAATATCAATTAAAGTGTTGCGTTTATCCGGTACGGTCATTTCTGAATCAGCAACATGATACTAATTGGTCAGCGAATATCTAATTTATTTAATATCCATCTTACCCTCATCGAAACCGGTTCTGTACTTTTATCCGTGTTCAGTAATACCCAGTCGCCCTAGTGCAACAAATATCAAAATCAAAGTGTGGTCAGTCCTAGACTACATCATAGAACAGTTTAGTTTAGGAAGTCTCCGGAATTCCTGGACAATACATCACAACAGCGACAACCGCCTGCTTCCACACGTTTCCTGCCGTTGATGTAGGTTCAATATTGCACTTTTATCACTGTTTTGTACAAGACGTGATATCTTTAGTCTGACCTCCAGCCGAGACATAGGACAGTGATAGCGAGCGGTAAAGAGCGCTGACAAGAAAAGAAACTAACACACTTGATTTCGTTATATTGGGGGGAGGGAACGGACAGATCTGAAACCTTTCGCGTTATAGTTTTTTTTTTGTTATTGCATTCTGCCACTGCGAAAAAAACATGTTTAAGCAAATTCACATCAGCCACCCTAAGGAGATACGCCAGCATTAGCAGCCGCCTCTAGAGACTCGTTTTGTCTAAACTAATGCTACAAACAATTACATGTAGGTTTATTGTCGAGATACTGACGGAAAGCAAAGTAATTTATGTGTACGTACGGGTGTTCCTGAAGGCCTCACTTGGCACTTTCATTCTGATTTCAATGATTTTCTACAGTTGCAATACTCCTTATCATCTGTGCACTGTTATGTATCTACTCACAATTATGTGCCTATTACCTAAACATGGCGGGAATTTAATCTATCTTCCCGGATCTGATGTAACGTCCTACAGGACAATGAACCAGCTACCGTAAATATTTAACAAGTTCACGTGTTGTTTTTGGATGTTATGCATTAAATCGTTTTGAAACTACTCTTAGAAGATTTGTCCGACCTGCTAATTACCTGATGCAGACGTCGACATTGATTCTTCTCTGTTCTGACAGCGATTCTCAGATCAACAATGGTGATATCAGCTCCAGGCGACACCACAGCTATACATGGAATACAAAATTCAATATTTAAAAGATAAAAAAACCCAAAGATAAATGGTTCAGATTAGTTCTAATTTTGTATCACCTTCATGCTTGTTGGATCGAATGCCGACACAAGTGTTAAGATTCAGTAGTACTTTACAGCTGGTTACATGTTAATGTCCTGTTGTAAATCCAGATCTGAGCACTTTAGTCCGGGTAATTCGTGTGAAAAAATATCTATGTAGGTCACTAGCAAATGAGCTTAAATTGAATTATATGTAGGTCAAAGGGCAATCACCAGGAAACACAGCTCTATGCAGTTTATGAGAAAGTAGCTTGATAAACTGACGTCATAAAAGTCATCTGAAGGGCGACAAGGAAGTCACTCCATAAAAACATGGCTGTATGTAGGTCACGGGAAAGTCATGTGGTGTCACAGCTTTATTAAGATCGCGGGAAAGGTCACGGGAAAGTCATGTGGTGTCACGGCTTTATTAAGATCGCGGGAAAGGTCATGGGAAAGTCATGTGGTGTCACAGCTTTATTAAGATCGCGGGAAAGGTCACGGGAAAGTCATGTGGTGTCACAGCTTTATTAAGATCGCGGGAAAGGTCACGGGAAAGTCATGTGGTGTCACAGCTTTATTAAGATCGCGGGAAGGTCACGGGAAAGTCATGTGGTGTCACAGCTTTATTAAGATCGCGGGAAAGGTCACGGGAAAGTCACGGGAAAGTCATGTGGTGTCACAGCTTTATTAAGATCGCGGGAAAGGTCACGGGAAAGTCATGTGGTGTCACAGCTTTATTAAGATCGCGGGAAAGGTCACGGGAAAGTCATGTGGTGTCATGGCTTTATTAAGATCGCGGGAAAGGTCACGGGAAAGTCATGTGGTGTCACAGCTTTATTAAAGATCGCGGGAAAGGTCACGGGAATGTCACGTGATATCACGGTGAACAGAACAGAAAAACGTAACACGATAGCATGACTTTCTTTAGGTCATGGGAAAATCACACGTTAATAAAATTATTCCTAGGTCACAGAAATACTTGGAGAGGTCAGTAGCTCGGACCATGGCGACGTGTATGCTAGTAACAATTGGGTCACGATTAACCGCGGTATTGTGTCGAGGAGAAGCCAAAGTATTCCCTTATATCTTTTATTTTGGGTGATGAATGGCAGTTTCAGCAGTCTCTGTAGATCACTAGTAGGCTTCTCTTCAAAATAACCAAGTTATGAAGGAATCCACTGCGGGCGTTACCTGGGCTAGCTAGACCACGTAAGGGATACTATAGTGGTTGTGGGCTTTCCCGAATACCAATTCTTCCATTTCTTGTTTGAATTAGACGCGACGCAGAATTGTCCAAGTGCTTTATATGTCTTCACACCAACGCCATCTGATAGAAAGGAACTTAAAATCTTGCACACTAGACAAAATCAATCATATAATTTTATCTTAATTTACTTTGCAAGTGTGTGTCGTCTGCTCAGTTTGTGTCGTATGACGGTGCACTCAGACGGTACAAATCCAATCCAGTGCCCGGCTGTCGGGAATGTGCTTTGAAGTTGGAAAGTTAACACTTACCTCAGTGTTTAATAGATTTCGTCGTCATCCTTTACTGATTGGATTTCGGTCTGCTAGCATGTCACAGACAAACGCAGAGAGAAAATTGATTGGTATCGGCCATGAAGAGGCATTGTTGTCTCAAGTTAGTGCTTACGAAGGGGAAACATTCTGATGACGTGTGCACATTGCCAAAGAATCAATTATACTTTTCTTCTCGTTCAGAAATAAACTGTCTGATTCGATCCCCTGTTAGAAGTCTAAACCCAAATTTTTTGTGTAACATGCCGGTTCCATAGATACCGCAAAATCCAGTGTGTCTCCCTTCTCGCCATCATTCGTGTCTGTCCGTTTATCCGTATATACACCTGCCCATTCTGATCGCAAACGAGAAAAGAAAAAGAAACAAAAAGAATCACTAAACAAGATCAAATTTTGATTGAAAAAATAAAAAATACCCAACTTTCAAACAAATTATTGTTCAACTTCAGAATAGCTAACAGAATAATGCTGAATACTGCTATCTCCCAGAATGCATTATGTTCCCAAAGAATCATCTCTTAACATTATTGCCGCTAATGATCTCAAAAAAACTTTGAAGCTTATGCCCTATTGTCCGATATACACTGTAGTTATACTTGTTTAAAACCCTTAAAGTTTGATAAAAAAATAATGATAATTAATTATACAATCATCGACGTTCCGCTTCGGATAACATCAATTTCTCAGGTCGATAAATTATTGCATTCACCGAAAAGCATGTCGATAATTGTGATATCATACGACATTTCCATGTTTACTTTGCAAACCAGCATTACCTGTCACTGGTAGCAAAATACTCGTCAAAAGAAAAAAATTATGATAAAAGATATAAAAAAATCGTACTACTGTTATCTTCAACAAAATTAACACGCATATGCATTGCGAGACATGACAGTGCAAACACCATTTCATTCGACTGATAAACTTAAGAGGATACAGTAGTGTTAAGTGCTGCAGTGTAGTGTATAATACACAACAAAATATATCGGGAAGTCCATTGTTGTCCTATAGCTTGTGACTTTCGAACTTGTGTTACTGGATCCTTTTATCAAACCGGGGTAGTGTTATCACGTCGTGGAATAAATCTCAGGTCCTTACTATATTTGGGTACGAGATAGTGTTACTGGGTCGTTTTATCAACCTAGGGTACTGTTATGACGTCATGAAATAACTCTCGGGTCCTTTATCACTATATTTGGGTACGAAATAGTGTTACTGGGTCGTTTTCTCAACCTGGGGTATTGTTATGACGTCATGGAATAACTTCCAGGTCCTTTATCACAAAATTTGGTACGAGATAGTGTTACTGGGTCGTTTTATCAACCTGGGGTATTGTTATGACGTCTTGAAATAACGCTCGGGTCCTTTATCACTAAATTTGGTACGAGATAGCGTTACTGGGTCGTTTTATCAACCCGGATTCGACTAGAATATAATAAAATGTCACAGGAGAATCCGGTTGCCCAATTTAAAATATAAAACAGATCGTGAGAGTTTAGTTCGGGAAGTTCTGATATGTCTAGGTGTCGTTATGTTGGATTGTGCTGCGCTATGAGAGAGGTCTCTTATATCGAGGAGCGTGAAGGCACGTGCAATCCATGTTGATGATTCTGACGTCGGAGACTAATGGTTAGTGTTGAATTGTTAGGGATGCCTGGCACTACCTAGAAGTAATAATGTTTCAGTTTTGAAGAATAGCGTAAAATAATCTGTCCTACAGTATGTGTGTATGCAGGACGTGCAATCAGTTGTTGAGTAGTTAGCCAATCAGAAGGTAGCCCTATGTGTGTCCAGTCTTCCAAAAACCACATACATCGGCAGGCCCTAATCTATTGATAGACGATGAGGACATTTCACAACACGATTCGTTGTTGTGATGGAACTTACACTGCAAATATTAACAAAATTGTCTTTATAATGAAGTGCAAACAACCTGAGTGAATACGTGAAACAGGTCGTACGAAATTGTATGTACATTAGGTATAGGTATAGAAATGAACATTTAGGTCATGCCTGTTTCGTACTGACTCGTTCTGATACCCATTGCCTTGTTATACAGTGAATGTACACCTGTGATATATATATGTACAAGATCCAACCCAATTAAAATAAGACTTATAGTTCAGCACCATTACGATAACACGAGAGGAATTAGTCTAACTTTAATTCAATAGATAGGACATTTCTAGTTTTTAAATTTATGCCATACGTTTCTTTGAATTTGTGTTTTTTTTAAACCTCGATGTTTAATAATTCTTGCTTCGGTCATATTGATATGACATTGGAAATAACGATTAAAATAAAGAGATAACTTCCTAAGATAACACTGAGGCTAAAGGCTATGTAGTATTACAATGTAATACCATTTTATTATTCACTTCAATGATCATGTTTAAATGATATAAATTGATGTGTAGCTAATTAATTTGTATGTTCCTTTTTAATAAGCCTAAATCACCAAGAAATTTTAAAAGCGTTCTCATCATTAGATAAATGTTCTGTAACCGATATTCAATTATGATAATTTCCAACTCATCGTCCATAAACAACTAATGTTAATGAAGGCCTCCGTTAAACCGTTAGTGGTGATGATGATGACGAAGCAGTGAATTATCTCCGGACTAACGAGTGGGATGACTGGTCCAGCTAATGTCAATGAAGGCGTCCGTTAAACTGTTAGTGGTGATGATGATGACGAAGCAGTGAATTGTCTCCGGACTAACGAATGAGATGACTGGTCCAGCTAATGTTAATGTAGGCCTCCGTTAAACTGTTAATGGATCTCCGGACTAACGAATGAGATGACTGGTCCAGCTAATGTTAATGTAGGCCTCCGTTAAACCGTTAGTGGTGATGATGATGACGAAGCAGTGAATTATCTCCGGACTAGCGAATGAGATGACTGGTCCAGCTAATGTTAATGAAGGCCTCCGTTAAACTGTTAGTGGTGATGATGATGACGAAGCAGTGAATTATCTCCGGACTAACGAATGAGATGACTGGTCCAGCTAATGTTAATGAAGGCCTGCGTTAAACTGTTAATGGATCTCCGGACTAACGAATGAGATGACTGGTCCAGCTAATGTTAATGTAGGCCTCCGTTAAACCGTTAGTGGTGATGATGATGACGAAGCAGTGAATTGTCTCCGGACTAACGAATGAGATGACTGGTCCAGCTAATGTTAATGTAGGCCTCCGTTAAACTGTTAATGGATCTCCGGACTAACGAATGAGATGACTGGTCCAGCTAATGTTATTGTAGGCCTCCGTTAAACAGTTAATGGTGATGATGATGACGAAGCAGTGAATTATCTCCGGACTAACGAATGAGATGACTGGTCCAGCTAATGTTAATGTAGGCCTCCGTTAAACTGTTAATGCTGATGATGATGACGAAGAAGTGAATTATCTCCAGACTAACGAATGAGATGACTGGTCCAGCTAATGTTAATGTAGGCCTCCGTTAAACCGTTAGTGGTGATGATGATGACGAAGAAGTGGATTATCTCCGGACTAACGAATGAGATGACTGGTCCAGCTAATGTTAATGTAGGCCTCCGTTAAACTGTTAGTGGTGATGATGATGACGAAGAAGTGAATTATCTCCGGACTAACAAATGAGATGATTGGTCCAGCGGGGGTTCATATGTCAACTAGAATTTCAGAAACAGTGTCACCATTATAAATTTCAAGACAAAACAAATCTGTGACTAAACTCTCTGTATGTGAAAGCAAATTAGATGTGATTCATACTAGACGCTGTCATGTTTGTAGTGCTTTGAAAGCAGATCTTTTTAAATATCATTCAGTCTTATCACCAGCATGTAACTGCTATTACTCAATACAAAAACACTTTCATTATTTCTGTCGTGATTTACTCAACAGAACATTGTCTAGTTATGACATATTGGTTAAACTAGATGCACCGATGAACGGTTCTGCTGATTTGAATCAGACTGATAATGATTAAACCAGGATTGTTGGTGTAAGAATATACTAAAAGGTACGAATCGATTTGTATCAATTTGCTTTAGATTCAAATCACTGCTGTTGGTTAAATCAAATGTTGAAAATTACTTACACAAACTGATTCCAAAACTTAATTATAAATGTGTCTTTTCATATACATGTGAACATACTATATATATATCTATGTCATATCAAGTAAAACTCTCAGAACTTCTGATGTAGGGAAGATTCATACATCTGTACACAGTAAAGTCTTTCTTTTTGTATATACTTATATAAACATACATTAACTTTTATCATCAAATGCTGCCACTATATGTTTGTTACCATGGTATCATTGTTTACAGAAGAGGACGTTCCTAAGGTTTATAACTTGTATCTAATCACATCTCAATTTTTCAAATAAAATATTTTTAAGTTAAGTTAAATTAAGTTTATTAACTGATATAGGATCTCATAAGCTCCTCTTCATCGGACTCAAAAACATGCCATAAAAATGAAAATGAAAGTGAATGTGATGTTATTTGTTAATGAATCTTAGATCTATAATTATAGTGAGGTCCTGATTTTGCCAATATTTATCCAGTCTGTTTAAAAATAATGTTTTTTGATATCATGCATTGGCATCAATCCTTCGTCTGTGAAATCAGTTCACATTCACCACGGACGGAGGGTTCTATAGTCGATCTATATAGTATAAGGTATGTAGTTCTATAGTCGATCTATATAGTATAAGGTATGTAGTTCTATAGTCGATCTATATAGTATAATGTATGTAGTTCTATAGTCGATCTATATGGTATAAGGTATGTAGTTCTATAGTCGATCTATATAGTATAAGGTATGTAGTTCTATAGTCGATCTATATAGTATAAGGTATGTAGTTATATAGTCGATCTATATAGTATAATGTATGTAGTTCTGTAGTCGATCTATATAGTATAAGGTGTGTAGTTCTATAGTCGATCTATATAGTATAAGGTGTGTAGTTCTATAGTATAAGGTATGTAGTTCTATAGTCGATCTATATAGTATAAGGTGTGTAGTTCTATAATCGATCTATATAGTATAATGTATGTAGTTCTATAGTCGATCTATATAGTATAAGGTATGTAGTTCTATAGTCGATCTATATAGTATAAGGTGTGTAGTTCTATAGTCGATCTATATAGTATAAGGTATGTAGTTCTATAGTCGATCTATATAGTATAAGGTATGTAGTTCTATATCGTATAAGGTATGTAGTTCTATAGTCGATCTATATAGTATAAGGTATGTAGTTCTATAGTCGATCTATATAGTATATGTAGTTCTATAATCTATATAGTATAAGGTATGTAGTTCTATAGTCGATCTATATAGTATAAGGTATGTAGTTCTATAGTCGATCTATATAGTATAAGGTGTGTAGTTCTATAGTATGTATAAGGTATGTATTCTATAGTCGATCTATATAGTATAAGGTGTGTAGTTCTATAGTCGATCTATATAGTATAATGTATGTATATAGTCGATCTATATAGTATAAGGTATGTAGTTCTATAGTCGATCTATATAGTACAATGTATGTAGTTCTATAGTCGATCTATATAGTATAAGGTATGTAGTTCTATAGTCGATCTATATAGTATAAGGTATGTAGGTATGTAGTTCTATAGTCGATCTATATAGTATAAGGTATGTAGTTCTATAGTCGATCTATATAGTATAAGGTGTGTAGTTCTATAGTCGATCTATATAGTATAAGGTATGTAGTTCTATAGTCGATCTATATAGTATAAGGTGTGTAGTTCTATAATCGATCTATATAGTATAAGGTATGTAGTTCTATAGTCGATCTATATAGTATAAGGTATGTAGTTATATAGTATAAGTGTAGTTCTATAGTCGATCTATATAGTATAAGGTATGTAGTTCTATAGTCGATCTATATAGTATAAGGTATGTAGTTCTATAGTCGATCTATATAGTATAAGGTATGTAGTTATATTGTCGATATATATAGTATAAGTTAGTTCTATAGTCGATCTATATAGTATAAGGTATGTAGTTCTATAGTCGATCTATATAGTATAAGGTATGTTCTATAGTCGATCTATAGTATAAGGTATGTAGTTCTATAGTCGATCTATATAGTATAAGGTAGTAGTTCTATATAGTATAAGGTATGTAGATCTATATAGTATAAGGTATGTAGTTCTATAGTCGATCTATATAGTATAAGGTATGTAGTTCTATAGTCGATCTATATAGTATAAGGTATGTAGTTATATAGTCGATCTATATAGTACAATGTATGTAGTTCTATAGTCGATCTATATAGTATAAGGTATGTAGTTCTATAGTCGATCTATATAGTATAAGGTGTGTAGTTCTATAGTCGATCTATATAGTATAAGGTTCTATAGTAGTATAAGGTGTGTAGTTCTATAGTCGATCTATATAGTATAAGGTGTGTAGTTCTATAGTCGTATATAGTATAAGGTTCTATAGTGTCTATATAGTATAAGGTATAGTTCGATCGATATATAGTATAAGGTAGTTCTATAGTCGATCTATATAGTATAAGGTATGTAGTTCTATAGTCGTCTATATAGTATAAGGTATGTAGTTCTATAGTCGATCTATATAGTATAAGGTATGTAGTTCTATAGTCGATCTATATAGTATAAGGTATGTAGTTCTATAGTCGATCTATATAGTATAAGGTATGTAGTATATAATAGTATAAGGTATGTAGTTCTATAGTCGATCTATATAGTATATAGTATGTAGTTGTAGTTCTATAGTCGATCTATATAGTATAAGGTATGTAGTTCTATAGTCGATCTATATAGTATAAGGTATGTAGTTCTATAGTCGATCTATATAGTATAAGGTATGTAGTTCTATAGTCGATCTATATAGTATAATGTATGTAGTTCTATAGTCGATCTATATAGTATAATGTATGTAGTTCTATAGTCGATCTATATAGTATAATGTATGTAGTTCTATAGTCGATCTATATAGTATAATGTGTGTAGTTCTATAGTCGATCTATATATATAGTATATAGTATAATGTCTGTAGTTCTATAGTCGATCTATATGGTATAAGGTATGTAGTTCTATAGTCGATCTATATAGTATAAGGTGTGTAGTTCTATAGTCGATCTATATAGTATAAGGTGTGTAGTTCTATAGTCGATCTATATAGTATAAGATAGTTCTATAGTCGATCTATATAGTATAAGGTATGTAGTTCTATAGTCGATCTATATAGTATAAGGTGTGTAGTTCGATAGTCGATCTATATAGTATAATGTCTGTAGTTCTATAGTCGATCTATATAGTATAAGATAGTTCTATAGTCGATCTATATAGTATAAGGTATGTAGTTCTATAGTCGATCTATATAGTATAAGGTATGTAGTTCTATAGTCGATCTATATAGTATAAGTTATGTAGTTCTATAGTCGATCTATATAGTAGAAGGTATGTAGTTATATAGTCGATCTATATAGTATAAGACATGTAGTTCTATAGTTAGTCGATCTGTATGATTTAAGTTATGCAGTTCTATATTAAGCCGATCTGTTTAGAATTCGGTCAATTTGTACTTTATAATTCACACACACACACGTTTTTGTGCTATTGGAATGTGGCTGCGTTCGTTCATTCACATAGAAATGACTGTATTGAGTTAGTGTGTGTGTTCGGAGTAAACCTCCGAAACATATGTCAGGTGTTTATAAATGTTGTATTGTATTTGACCTGGAACTCCGATGATTGACAGAGTCAGACAGAATATAGAACAGGGACTGTGTTTAGTCTTAGCTAGCTACTGGCACATGTATACCATTATATATTTAGTCTCATGGCTTAATTTTAGGCGAACAAGTTCTGCAACACTCTACATGTTAACTTCGTCTCCACGAATAACAACTAAGGGAGGTCCGCGAGTGTGGTGGTTGTAGCCCCCTCGTCTTTTGTCGAGTCGACATGAGTTCGACTCCTCCAAGGACATGAAAGGTTACAACACATATAAACATATAATACACAAATCATCATATATACTATAAATAGATACTGAAACACACGAAAAATCTCTTGTGGATACACGACTAAATCCGATAAGTCGCCATATTTATTTCCGATGCATTGCACAGGTGCACACGTGTTTTGACGCTAGCTAGTTCTAGATAGGATTTCTATCAGTTAGATATTAGAGTTGGTTGTTATGTAGAATTGATATACGAATTCACGAATTCCATAAGAACATAAGTAGATACTTATATGGTCGGTATGACAAGTTTTCACTATATAATCTATGATCGGTATGACAAGTTTTCACTATATAATCTATGGTCGGTATGACAAGTTTACACTATATAATCTATGGTCGGTATGACAAGTTTACACTATATAATCTATGGTCGGTATGACAAGTTTACACTATATAATCTATGGTCGGTATGACAAGTTTACACTATATAATCTATGATCGGTATGACAAGTTTACACTATATAATCTATGGTCGGTATGACAAGTTTTCACTATATAATCTATGGTCGGTATGACAAGTTTTCACTATATAATCTATGGTCGGTATGACAAGTTTACACTATATAATCTATGGTCGGTATGACAAGTTTACACTATATAATCTATGGTCGGTATGACAAGTTTTCACTATATAATCTATGGTCGGTATGACAAGTTTACACTATATAATCTATGGTCGGTATGACAAGTTTACACTATATAATCTATGGTCGGTATGACAAGTTTACACTATATAATCTATGGTCGGTATGACAAGTTTTCACTATATAATCTATGGTCGGTATGACAAGTTTACACTATATAATCTATGGTCGGTATGACAAGTTTACACTATATAATCTATGGTCGGTATGACAAGTTTTCACTATATAATCTATGGTCGGTATGACAAGTTTACACTATATAATCTATGGTCGGTATGACAAGTTTACACTATATAATCTATGGTCGGTATGACAAGTTTGCGCTATATATTGCATTTGATCTGCAAGATCAATTTACGCTATATTTCCTATTTAGATAGAAAATTGTAATGTATGGATTTTACTGAATTACGGTATTGTACTTTGGAGTGTCGCCTGTTCCTATCTAGTAACCTGCATGTGCTGGTATATAAATAGCTTCGATACATACCACTGGCTAAAGTAACGCGAATCCCGAGTGTATTATTGTGGTACATCTCCAAGTCACGTCTCTCTCTCTCTCTCTCTCTCTCTCTCTCTCTCTCTCTCTCTCTCTCTCTGTCTATCTTTCTCTGTCTTTCTCGCTCTAACACGCACTATATATATTTAATTACACGGATATAACGGGAAGTATACAGACCTATATACTGGGATATAACGGGAAGTATACAGACCTATATACTGGAATATAACGGGAAGTATACAGACCTATATACAGGGATATAACGGGAAGTATACAGACCTATATACTGGGATATAACGGGAAGTATACAGACCTATATACATTGACATGCACATACTACACTGGTAAACAGAATTGTTCTGATAATAGATCGTTATAATTATAAAAACGTTCGAAATGCAGGATTGCGTAATTATACCTGTGAACATTTGTTTGTGCCATAGCTTACAACCAGTTTTCTATATAAATATCTCGTTGTTCACATAATTATCTGATGTCTTCAGTTGGCTGCCGTACAACAATTGACAGAGATGTTTCCCTGTTAAATATGGCGCAGTTCTCGTAATTAGGACAATTATACTGATGTGATAATGTCACTTGGTGTTAAAAACACTGTATAACTTATCGGCATATTAAGGTTTCTTAGACCAAGAAATACATATCTATTTTAACTTGATTGCATTAAAAAATAAATAAATACACTTGTATGTCTCGAAATAGCGCGGTTCGTCTATTTACATAACTTAATTGAGGGCAGTTAATGTATTTTGATGCAGCGATATCCAAGGTTATTTTCTCTACATATCGCGATGTCCTGTTGGAACCGACCACATGCTGTACATTTTATCAATCAATCTATTCAACGATTTGACAGGATATTGTGATTGTATTTACTGCACATTTTGTGTATTTTACAAAATTGCAGAACAGCTAATTAAAGTGTAAACAGCGAACAAATTAGGTTTTTGTTCTGTTTATACATTAGATTAGACATCTTGGCAGTACGGTGGCCCACAAGGAACATGGGAATACATGATAGTACAGTCTTACGTAATCAAGGCAAAGCCAATTTCTTTATTCCGCTTGGCTGTGGAAAGAGGTCATGGATATCAATTCTACCATTTTGATTGGCTGATATTTATACTTACCACTGGTTATTCTTTTCCAGGATGGCGAATTTTTCTTTATTTTTTTGCGGAAAATGTCGAATGTCAATGGCAGCTACAATGACGTGAAATATCCAATATCAATGTTGCAGGAGAGGTAGAATACATGATCAGTGTTTAAAATATAAGCTACATTTTGGCTCGGGACAGACAACAAAATACAGCTTATGTTCTAAGATCGTGCATTTTATATGTACAATATATACAACACAAGTGTTCGTGGTAACATTCCCACTTACCGTTTTTTGTGAATTGACTGTTCAAATCGAATGTGAAGAGGGAATTCCGACAACGATTCGTTAACTGAATTGACGAATCAGCGTTGTTTTGGTCAATATATTGACCAAAATCGCGGACGTGACTTGTCTCACTTTCAATAAGACTGGATAACCTACCTTGGTTACAACATTTGCCGCTAGACTGCAATGGTTGAAACGAAGACAGGTCAGAGACGCTTATTGGTTAATTCAGTCTACAGTCGTTGGTTGGAAAAGCGTACGGAATATCATCAGGCGAATTGCTTACTTGACTAGAAATTCATCTCATAGAAATCAAAACGTATTTTAAAACACTTTATATTCTTCTGAAGGACTCATTGACGCAGGGGTTCCGCAAGGCTCTATTCTAGGACCACTTTTATTTCTCATTTTTATCAATGACATAGCAGATATTTTTGAATCAACATCTCGTCTCTTTACAGACCATACGTCATTACTTAAGTCATCTTCATCTTGTCTAGAAATTCAAGAAACGTTAAATAGAGACCTAGAGACTTTAAATACTTGGTCAAAAACTTGGTTGGTTAATTTTAATCCTAGAAAAAATAGATGTATTATTTATTTCAAATTCCACTGATATCGAAGAAGACTTAGACTTTGACGGGAAATTTGAAAAAAATTACAGACTATCATAGACATTTAGGTGTAACCTTTAATTCGAATGCAAAGTGAGGGGATCATGTAAATGAAATTTACACTTCGGTTTTGAAAAAAAAAATGTCTGAAGGAAATTGAAACACTTATAAAGCAGGGATGTTCTTTTAAAAAATTATATTACTTTTATTTTACCTGTTTTAGAATATGCTTGTGAGTTGTGGGACGGTCGCAGTATGTTAGAATCAGGAAAAGCTAGAAAAAAACCAAACGTGAAGCGGCTCGCATTATATTAGGATTGCCTTCATATTCTCCTGGTAATACCTAATACTACGAAACGGGTCTTGAAACCATATCTAATCGCAGAAAATTTAGGAAACTTCAGCTAATGTATAAGAAACATAATAAATTAACTCCTGAATACCTCAATCATCTTTTGCCGCCTTTATCTGGCGAAAATAATCGTTAGGAATTACATAACAATAAGAAATATAGGATTCCTCCTTTCAGACGGTCTCTAAGTAAGGCTTCTTTTCTACCTTCTACTCTTTGTTGTTTTGGAATAACTTTGAAAATTCGGTTCTATCCCAACCCACTATCAATTCATTCAAATCTTGTTTAACATTAAATAATCAGTCTAGTCCACCAATTTACTATAAAATTGGAAATCGCAAACTTAATATATTGCATACTAAGCTCCGACACCATTGCAGTTCCCTTAATTATGACCTTTTTAGAGATAACCTCGTTGAGAATGCATCTTGTGAATGTGGTCATCCTTGTGAGAATGTCTCTCACTATTTTATTGAATGTCAACGTTTCTCGAACGAATGACGTATTTCAGTTCATAATGTAAATAATGGGAACGTTGCGTTAGATATAGAAATTCTTTTGTTTTGCAATTCTCAATTTTCCGTGGACCTTAATGCAAACATTTTTAGATCTTGCAAAACTATATTAAATCCAGCAAGAGATTTTGATGGCAATGTGTAACAATAATTGTTTATTTGTATTGTCATTTAAAATGTATTTTGGGAGAAGGCGTTGATAAGTTGCAATAACTTGTGCCTAGTCCTTTTTCTATCTTTTGGCATTAAATATGGATAAAACACCAACAAATGTAGATAGAAACACATTAGTATTGTTTTAGAGTGCTACACAAATGTATGGTTGCGCACAGTGTAGCGATCGTTGAAACAGACATTTAATTTTACGCGACAAATCACACAAGTCGCCATGTTGGAAAGGAATACTCCATAGTAATTACAAATATCAGCCAATCACAACGGCGGGATTAATATCCCAGACCAATCGTTGTATTTTCGGAGAGAAGATCGTCGCACATCGGATTTAGCTACACGCGATGTGTATGCTAATGATAAATAATAATAATGAATAATAATATTAATGATAATGATAATTGTATTAAATAATAATGATAAGCTGTTGGAGGTGGTAAGGAAATATTTGTGTTCGCTTATCTGACGTAATGTAAGAGATCAAACCGTGATCTCATTGTTTCAGGAAGATCTACATTCACATTAGAAACACTGAGAAATTTAAACGTGTCGTTATACATTTATTTGACAAAAACAAAAGATGTACCTGGGGTGTACCTTTGGAGAAATGATGAAATCGAAGTTACTTTTCGTGCCAAACATTCAGATTAAATTCATTTTATATTACCGACATCTTATTATTGTTAGTAAACTGATATAATCACAACTCTCTGAATGTTACGTTTTAGTGTTGCACGTGCGTAAAATCGTCACTCTCACATTTAGACCAGTTGTCCTTTTTCTATAGTTTATTTATAGAATATCTACGATTCCATTATTCTTGACATTTATCTACCAATCTGTGTCTACATGGCGTGGTAATATCTTACCAGGAAAACAATGTTTTTTTCTATGATTATTCGTTATATATATATGATGATGTATTGATTGTGTTAAGTTTTTGTTGAGTTGAACAGAGAAGTCGTTTGATGTAACATCTGACAGACGAGTAAATAACCTTATCCGTCCACACTTCCATGAGCCTAAGAATAAAAGAACGTTATTCATAAGGCAAAGCTTTCAACATTATTTATTTAACAACAATTGTGAAACAGGTTATTCCAAATTATTCATCCTTGTTGGACCGGAAGAAAGCGCATAAGGGAGGAAATCTCA
Organism: Ylistrum balloti; assembly: GCF_031769215.1. Classification (NCBI taxonomy): domain Eukaryota; kingdom Metazoa; phylum Mollusca; class Bivalvia; order Pectinida; family Pectinidae; genus Ylistrum; species Ylistrum balloti. The sequence goes on along the minus strand of NW_026782008.1, from coordinate 557,937 downwards.
TCGACGAGCGTCAGTGTTCTGGCGACGTTTTGTTACGGGAATCGAACCTCGGACGTCTAGGTGAAAGCCGAATGCTTTGCCACTTCGGCACCCGATCACTGAATCACATTCAGCAAACTGTGCTTGTAACTGAAACTTGTATTTGGTATACATGTCATATCTTTGTAAACAAAAAAGCACAGAGCACAGATACTTGTGGTATTTAATCAAATATGCGTCACAATTGGTAGTATTTGGGCTAGGGGATGCTGACGTTTGGTGAGTACATACTATACGATAATAAATAGTCACATGGGATCCTATCTTAAAACTGATTTTTAATTATGCGTATGAAAATTCACAGATTGAACTATTTACCGATTAACGTAATGTTATAAATACAATTTGTCCCACAAATATATCGCCTGGATATTATCTTCCCTGATGTGTGCCCAGAAATGACAAGTCTGACTACGGTCCATCTATATGTGTTAAAGTTACAAGTCCCCCGATGTGTGCCCAGAAATGACAAGTCTGACTACGGTCCATCTATATGTGTTAAAGTTACAAGTCCCCCGATGTGTGCCCAGAAATGACAAGTCTGACTACGGTCCATCTATATGTGTTAAAGTTACAAGTCCCTGTTGGTTCGACTGCTTTTTCATAATAATTAGTCCTGTGGTTACACGAGACGTAAGCGTGTAAAGGATTATCCATCTGAAACATATAAGTAAGTCATCAATTAAACGGAGAGCAGATGTGATTAAACGGTTCGAATACTTCCCTTCACTACACAAACTTTAGGCCGTACATCTATGTCAGTCTATAACACTAATACTTACATGTCAAAGCTTTAACCCAGATTATTTACTCAATGTATTGATGTACACAACAGATAACTTGAATTATAATTTTATGAATTGTTTTAATGAAGACAAACATATCTGTTACCTTCTAACTTCATGACAGTTCGGGACAGGTACACCCCACACGTTATGTGAAATAATTTTACAATGATCCTCTATATTTCTAAATGTAACTGTAGAACTCCCTGAAACAATGAGACCGTCACATGGTCAGTAATGTCTCTACCGGTAAATACAAACGACAATATCTTACCTCCGAGTACCCTCTAGGGTTTTAGTTTTACAGCTACTTGTACATTCGCTGTACTGTTTCCCTCCTCTCCGCTACACTTCACTTCGAAAATAAAATGAGCAGTCTAGCGGAGAAAACTTGTGATCAAGTCTAGCGGAGAAAACTTGTAACTAAGGCAGGTAATCTAGTCTAGCGGAGAAAACTTGTAACTAAGGGAGGTAATCAAGTCTAGCGGAGAAAACTTGTAACTAAGGCAGGTAATCTAGTCTAGCGGAGAAAACTTGTAACTAAGGGAGGTAATCAAGTCTAGCGGAGAAAACTTGTAACTAAGGCAGGTAATCTAGTCTAGCGGAGAAAACTTGTAACTAAGGCAGGTAACATGAAACAAGGAACGGGGGGGGGGCATGAAACAAGGAATGGGTAAAAACATGAATCAAGGAATGGGGGGGGGGACATGAAACAAGGAATGGAAGGGGACATGAAACAAGGAATGGAAGGGGACATGAAACAAGGAATGGGGGGGACAAGAAACAAGGAATGGAGGGAAAACATGAAACAAGGAATGGGGGGGGGGAGGGGGGACATGAAAAAAGGAATGGGGGAGGGACATGAAACAAGGAATGGAGGAAACATGAAACAAGGAATGCAAGGGGACATGAAACAAGGAATGGAAGGAAAACATGAAACAAGGAATGGAAGGGGACATGAAACAAGGAATGGAAGGGGACATGAAACAAGGAATGGGGGGGGGACAAGAAACAAGGAATGGAAGGAAAACATGAAACAAGGAATGGAGGGAAAACATGAAACATGGAATTGGGGGAAAACATGAAACAAGGAATGGAGGAAAACACGAAAGAAAAGTGTTGTCTTTTGTAATTTATAGACTCTAAAATTTTGTGGAAAATAAAAACATTACAAATATTGCTATTTAATCATTTGCTAAACATACTGAAATAGCTTCGTGACGCGTGCAGGTGACGAGCAGAGAATATCTTCGTTGTGTCTCACTGCACGTCGTAAGAGGTAACTAATTGTATGATACTCCTTGCAGATCGAGGATGGTAGCTAGATGCCTTTGTTGGGGTGATTTTATAAGCCCTTCGTGTTTACTACCAAGGGGTCATTTAAGAGACCCTTACGATAATTGTAATGTTGTTCTGTATTTCTCTTCCTCTCCATAGTTTATTTACCATTCTCCGTGTACCCTTCACGTCCGTCCTCATGTGACACTGGTCTTTGCGTCAAATCCCGTGTAAACAAAGGACAAACAAACTAACTTACTAAGATTAATTAATGCGTTAAATTGGTTATTTAAAGACGTAAGGATTCGTACGGCAATCGTTCTGAACAAGGGACATTCAAGTTTTAAGTTACGACTGATTTAAGGCTGCGGAAAGAGCGACGTAATTTAACAAACTTTTTTTTCGGAAAAATATCTTTAAATACGTAAACACATAAACATGTTGGTGAAAAACGTTCTGACGAAAAGGATAAAAAGTTTTACGTTCATGTTTTAAATGATCTATAAAAGAAAAGAAATAACAGTTTTGCGCCAACTCGTGTCTACGGTCGACCATTTACATACTATTTATGTATAAATGTCCAGGTATGCTTTACAATTGATGTAAAACATTCCACAAGTCCCAACAATAAATTATAGCTTAACGTTAACCTTTAAAACCACATCATAGCTGTTGGTGGATTCGGTGACGGATTACAGCATTATAGTTATATAAACAAAGCTAAAGGTGACATGTAACAGAAACTTATTAGTGAACCCATACAGACATACGTTTGGCATTTAAAGCTGTTTCATCCTGATTACTATATCTCATTTCTATCAAACTTAGTATAGAATTACTCGCATTAAATAGTTGTAAATAACGTGTGTGATAAATGATAGTGATCCTAAAACTAGTGTTTATACACAGTGTTATATTACATGTATTGAACTCTTTTTTTCCGGATGACCACGATGGATTTGTTGGTAGAGTCATGTGGTTCGATCCTTAATCCCGGCGGTTTGACTTTCTCGGAAGACCACATACCGAATTATGTGATATCTGGGTTATTGTGTGGTGTAACTTACTGATTGGGTGAAGACTCAGTATTAAAACATCCAACAAACGAGCTTATCAATTTCGTTTAATACAGCGTAGTGTTAGATTCCGTCGACAACTATAATTTCTCTACCGTATAGTGATTATTGAATTATTTCTCGCACTTGAAGAGAGCGCCATGACTTGATGTGACATTCACAATATTTGTGTTGGTCGTTGTCCTTGAAGTCTTCTTTGTGTTGACCGTTGTACTCAGTGTTTGGTTATTGTTCGCCGGTTTACTCAATGTTTGGTTGTAAGTTTACCTCAGTGTTTGGTTTGTATTTATCACAGTGTTTGGTTTATGTTGAACACAGTGCTCAATGTTTGGTTTGTATTGACCGCTGTACTAAGTGTTTTGTTTGTAATGACCGCTGTACTCAGTGTTTGGTTGGTGTTGACCGCTGTACTCAGTGTTTGGTTGGTATTGACCGCTGTACTCAGTGTTTGGTTGGTGTTGACCGCTGTACTCAGTGTTTGGTTTGTATTGACCGCTGTACTCAATGTTTGGTTGGTGTTGACCTGAGTGATTAGTGTTTAGTTTGTGTCAATCACAATGTTTGGTTTGTGTTGACCGCTGTACTCAATGTTTGGTTTGTGTTGACCACTGTACTCAGTGTTTGATTTGTGTTGACCGCTGTAATCAGTGTTTGATTTGTGTTGACCGCTGTACTCAGTGTTGATATATTTCGACTGGTCTAACTATCATAAATATATCTTAGTGGAAATTTTGACCGCTGTAATCAGTGTTTGATTTGTGTTGACCGCTGTACTCAGTGTTGATATATTTCGACTGGTCTAACTATCATAAATATATCTTAGTGGAAATTTTGACCTCTGTAATCAGTGTTTGATTTGTGTTGACCGCTGTACTCAGTATTGATATATTTCGACTGGTCTAACTATCATAAATATATCTTAGTGGAAATTTTGCTATTATTACTTTGATTGATTACCGCTTAATCATGCTTGGTTTTATTAAACAGTGTCGGTCACTTTGTCTTGTGCAATGATTCGCTATTACGTAACGATTTCGGCAGAAGTTAAAATGTTGACTGCTTTACACATCTGACACGATTTGTTTTATTATAGGGGGCCTTTGTTGGGCCAACATTTCACCGTCCAATTCTTGCAGTACCTTGTACAGAGCCAATATTACCCGAGAGGACTGCTGTCGGACTTTCTCCCCCTCCATAGGCTGGTCCCCATCTGATCTTCTCACCAACGGACAGGTGTTTTATTGGAAGGCACTAATGAAGAGCGTGTCACACTGCCAACGTTGCCATAGTAAGTGTTGGTGACACGATCCTTACCGTCAGTTGTTGGTGTCAACAAATACCAGATGTGTCAATACAATTCAACATTGTGATGAAAACAGATTGTCGAACCTCAAGTTTAGCACGAGGCTTTATCTAGTGACAGAATTGTACCTTTTTACCTCATAAAACGGACTTTCTTTATCTTAATCATACTGGAACTATTCACCAATTTTCTCACACAATTTTCTACCAAAAAAATACGTGGAGAACCTTAATTGTTTTATTTTGGTGCATGCAGTATTGTGATATGATGACCATTATAGAATCAATGAGCATATTATCTGTCTGTGACTATAGAGGACAATAGAGACATCGAATTGTCTACCCTCAAACAGAGGAGATTTTTCTCGGTTGTGAGACACATCTAAATAATATCGATTTATTCTTTATCTACATCACATGGTATACGTTTTTAACATACATTTACAACTACTGCTATTATGTAAAGTACGGTCTAGTTTAACATGCACGTGTCATTACTCTTTGTCATTAGCTTTTATTCGGAACACCTCTCATGTTTTCCTCCTTTACCCTAGATAGTTGTGCCAACATCCGATGTGCCCCGGGTCGTGTTTGCCGGATGCGGAAGGGGGTACCTAAGTGCGTGTGTAGGCCCCGATGTACGAACGAAATGCGGAAGCGTGGTTCCTTGTGTGGAACTGATAGTGTCAACTACAAGAACTATTGTCACATGCTCAAAAGAAATTGCAGAAAGAACCAACAGACACACGTTGCCTACTTTGGCAAGTGTAAACGTGAGTCGAGTTATATCTGTATATTCGAATTTCTCAGGCGAAACTGACTTCCAAAAAATTCTTGACGATATCTAACATTTCAAAACCGGGATACATGTACGTCTTCGTCCTAAAACATAGGTTGTTTATTCTGAGCTATAATATATATATATGACCTATGACATATCGTTATGTGCCATAATCTTTCGATTTTTATTACAAACAACATTTTGTTATGGTTTGACAGGTGCATGTAAGAGAGTTAAATGTTTAACCGGAACTCAGTGCCTGGAGGACCAAAACGGACTTCCCCACTGTGTGCGATGCCGGTCAGTGTGTCCGGCAGTGACAAATCCCAATTACGTGTGTGGGGATGACCAGGTGTCTTACCCTAGCGTCTGTCACGTGAGGGCCTCTATATGTAGCCGACAGACACCGATACGTATCACAGTCGTCAGTAATAAAATCACAATCATTAATAATAAAATCAAAGTCGTCAGTAGTAAAAAATCACATCAGTAATAAAATCACAGTCGTCAGTAATAAAATCACAGTCGTCAGTAATAAAATCACATCAGTAATAAAATCACATCAGTAATAAAATCACAGTCGTCAGTAATAAAATCACAGTCATCAGTAATAAAATCACAGTCGTCAGTAATAAAATCACAGTCATCAGTAATAAAATCACAGTCGTCAGTAATAAAATCACAGTCGTCAGTAATAAAATCACAGTCATCAGTAATAAAATCACAGTCGTCAGTAATAAAATCACAGTCATCAGTAATAACACAAAATAAAATCAGTCATCAGTACATAAAATAAAATCACCGTCAGTAATAAAATCACAGTCATCAGTAATAAAATCACAGTCATCAGTAATAAAATCACAGTCATCAGTAATAAAATCACAGTCGTCAGTAATAAAATCACATCAGTAATAAAATCACAGTCATCATTAATAAAATCACAGACATCAGTAATAAAATCACAGTCATCAGTAAGGAAATCACATCAGTAATAAAATCACAGTCATCAGTAATAAAATCACAGTCATCAGTAATAAAATCACAGTCATCAGTAATAAAATCACATCAGTAATAAAATCACAGTCGTCAGTAATAAAATCACATCAGTAATAAAATCACATCAGTAATAAAATCACAGTCATCAGTAATAAAATCACATCAGTAATAAAATCACAGTCATCAGTAATAAAATCACATCAGTAATAAAATCACAGTCATCAGTAATAAAATCACATCAGTAATAAAATCACAGTCGTCAGTAATAAAATCACAGTCATCAGTAATAAAATCACAGTCGTCAGTAATAAAATCACAGTCATCAGTAATAAAATCACAGTCATCAGTAATAAAATCACAGTCATCAGTAATAAAATCACAGTCATCAGTAATAAAATCACAGTCATCAGTAATAAAATCACGGTCGTCAGTAATAAATCACAGTCGTGAGTAATAAAATCACAGTCGTCAGTAATAAAATCACAGTCGTCAGTAATAAAATCACAGTCGTCAGTAATAAAATCACAGTGGTCAGTAATAAAATCACGGTCATCAGTAATAAAATCACAGTCATCAGTGAGGAAATCACAGTCGTCAGTAATAAAATCACAGTCATCAGTAATGAACTCAGAGTCGTCAGTAATAAAATCACAGTCATCAGTAATAAATGACAGTCGTCAGTAATAAAATCACATCAGTAATAAAATCACAGTCGTCAGTAATAAAATCACAGTCATCATTAATAAAATCACAGACATCAGTAATAAAATCACAGTCATCAGTAAGGAAATCACAGTCGTCAGTAATAAAATCACATCAGTAATAAAATCACAGTCGTCAGTAATAAAATCACATTAGTAATAAAATCACAGTCATCATTAATAAAATCACAGTCGTCAGTAATAAAATCACAGTCATCAGTAATAAAATCACAGTCGTCAGTAATAAAATCACAGTCATCAGTAATAAAATCACAGTCATCAGTAATAAAATCACAGTCGTCAGTAATAAAATCACAGTCATCAGTAATAAAATCACAGTCGTCAGTAATAAAATCACAGTCATCAGTAATAAAATCACAGTCATCAGTAATAAAATCACAGTCGTCAGTAATAAAATCACATCAGTAATAAAAACACAGTCGTCAGTAATCAACTCACATTAGTAATAAAATCACAGTCGTGAGTAATCAAATCACATCAGTAATTAAAACACAGTCGTCAGTAAGAAAATCGCAGTCGTCAGTAATAAAATCACAGTCGTCAGTAATAAATTCACAGTAATAAAATCACAGTCGTCAGTAATAAAATAACAGTCATCAGTAATAAAATCACAGTCATCAGTAATAAAATCACAGTCATCAATAATAAAATCACAGTCATCAGTAATAAAATCACAGTCGTCAGTAATAAAATCACAGTCGTCAGTAATAAAATCACAGTCGTCAGTAATAAAATCACAGTTATCAGTAATAAAATCATAAAATCACAGTCATCAGTAATAAAATCACAGTCATCAGTAATAAAATCACAGTCATCAGTAATAAAATCACAGTCGTCAGTAATAAAATCACATCAGTAATAAAATCACAGTCATCAGTAATAAAATCACAGTCATCAGTAATAAAATCACAGTCATCAGTAATAAAATCACAGTCATCAGTAATAAAATCACAGTCATCAGTAATAAAATCACAGTCATCAGTAATATCAAATCATCAGTAATAAAATCACAGTCAGTAATAAAATCACAGTCAGTAATAAAATCACAGTCATCAGTAATAAAATCACTGTCATCAGTAATAAAATCACAGTCATCAGTAATAAAATCACAGTCATCAGTAATAAAATCACAGTCATCAGTAATAAAATCACATCAGTAATAAAATCACAGTCATCAGTAATAAAATCACAGTCATCAGTAATAAAATCACATTCATCAGTAATAAAATCACATCAGTAATAAAATCACAGTCATCAGTAATAAAATCACATTCATCAGTAATAAAATCACAGTCATCAGTAATAAAATCACATCAGTAATAAAATCACAGTCATCAGTAATAAAATCACAGTCATCAGTAATAAAATCACAGTCATCAGTAATAAAATCACAGTCATCAGTAATAAAATCACAGTTATCAGTAATAAAATCACAGTCATCAGTAATAAAATCACAGTCATCAGTAATAAAATCACAGTCATCAGTAATAAAATCACAGTCAGTAATAAAATCACAGTCGTCAGTAATAAAATCACAGTCATCAGTAATAAAATCACAGTCATCAGTAATAAAATCACAGTCATCAGTAATAAAATCACCGTCGTCAGTAGTAAAATCACAGTCATCAGTAATAAAATCACAGTCATCATTAATAAAATCACCGTCGTCAGTAGTAAAATCACAGTCATCAGTAATAAAATCACAGTCGTCAGTAATAAAATCACAGTCATCAGTAATAAAATCACAGTCATCAGTAATAAAATCACAGTCATCAGTAATAAAATCACAGTCATCAGTAATAAAATCACAGTCATCAGTAATAAAATCACAGTCATCAGTAATAAAATCACAGTCATCAGTAATAAAATCACAGTCATCAGTAATAAAATCACAGTCATCAGTAATAAAATCACAGTCATCAGTAATAAAATCACAGTCATCAGTAATAAAATCACAGTCATCAGTAATAAAATCACAGTCAGTAATAAAATCACAGTCCTAAGTAATAAAATCACATTAGTAAGTAATAAAATCTCATCAGTAATAAAATCACAGTCATCAGTAATATAATCAGAGTCAACAGTAATAAAATTACAGTCGTCAGTAATAAAATCACAGTCGTCAGTAATAAATTCACATCAATAATAAAATCACAGTCGTCAGTAATAAAATCACAGTCATCAGTAATAAAATCACAGTCATCAGTAATAAAATCACAGTCATCAGTAATAAAATCACATCAGTAATAAAATCACGTCAGTAAAAAAATCACAGTCATCAGTAATAAAATCACAGTCATCAGTAATAAAATCACAGTCATCAGTAATGAAATCACAGTCATCAGTAATAAAATCACATCAGTAATAAAATCACAGTCATCAGTAATAAAATCACAGTCGTCAGTAATAAAATCACATCAGTAATAAAATCACAGTCATCAGTAATAAAATCACAGTCATCAGTAATAAAATCACAGTCATCAGTAATAAAATCACAGTCGTCAGTAGTAAAATCACATCAGTAATAAAATCACAGTCATCAATAATAAAATCACAGTCATCAGTAATAAAACAACAGTCGTCAATAATAAAATCACAGTCATCAGTAATAAAATCACAGTAGTCAGTAATAAAATCACAGTCATCAGTAATAAAATCACAGTCGTCAGTAATAAAATCACAGTCATCAGTAATAAAATCACAGTCGTCAGTAATAAAATCACATTCGTCAGTAATAAAATCACAGTCATCAGTAATAAAATCACAGTCATCAGTAATAAAATCACAGTTGTCAGTAATAAAATCACAGTCATCAGTAATAAAATCACAGTCGTCAGTAGTAAAATCACAGTCATCAGTAATAAAATCACAGTCGTCAGTAATAAAATCACAGTCATCAGTAATAAAATCACAGTCATCAGTAATAAAATCACAGTCATCAGTAATAAAATCACAGTCATCAGTAATAAAATCACATCAGTAATAAAATCACAGTCGTCAGTAATAAAATCACAGTCATCAGTAATAAAATCACAGTCATCAGTAATAAAATCACAGTCATCAGTAATAAAATCACATCAGTAAAAAAATCACAGTCATCAGTAATAAAATCACATCAGTAATAAAATCACAGTCATCAGTAATAAAATCACAGTCATCAGTAATAAAATCACAGTCATCAGTAATAAAATCACAGTCGTCAGTAATAAAATCACAGTCATCAATAACATAATGACAGTCATCAGTAATAAAATCACAGTCATCAGTAACATAATGACAGTCATCAGTAATAAAATCACAGTCATCAGTAATAAAATCACAGTCATCAGTCATCAGTAATAAAATCACAGTCATCAGTAATAAAATCACAGTAATAAAATCACAGTCTTCAGTAATAAAATCACAGTCGTCAGTAATAAAATCACATCAGTAATAAAATCACAGTCACCAGTAATAAAATAACAGTCAGCAGTAATAAAACAACAGTCGTCAATAATAAAATCACAGTCATCAGTAATAAAATCACAGTCGTCAGTAATAAAATCACAGTCATCAGTAATAAAATCACAGTCATCAGTAATAAAATCACAGTCGTCAGTAATAAAATCACAGTCATCAGTAATAAAATCACAGTCATCAGTAATAAAATCACAGTCGTCAGTAATAAAATCACAGTCAGTAATAAAATCACATCAGTAATAAAATCACAGTCATCAGTAATAAAATCACAGTCATCAGTAATAAAATCACAGTCATCAGTAATAAAATCACAGTCGTCAGTAATAAAATCACAGTCATCAGTAATAAAATCACAGTCATCAGTATTAAAATCACAGTTATCATTAATAAAATCACCGTCGTCAGTAGTAAAATCACAGTCATCAGTAATAAAATCACAGTCATCAGTAATAAAATCACAGTCATCAGTAATAAAATCACATCAGTAATAAAATCACAGTCGTCAGTAATAAAATCACAGTCATCAGTAACATAATGACAGTCATCAGTAATAAAATCACAGTCATCAGTAATAAAATCACAGTCATCAGTAATAAAATCACAGTCATCAGTAATAAAATCACAGTCATCAGTAATAAAATCACAGTCATCGGTAATAAAATCACCGTCGTCAGTAATAAAATCACAGTCATCAATAACATAATGACAGTCAACAGTAATAAAATGATAGTCATCAGTAATAAAATCACAGTCATCGGTAATAAAATCACCGTCGTCAGTAATAAAATCACAGTCATCATTAATAAAATCACAGTCGTCAGTAATAAAATCACAGTCATCAGTAATAAAATCACAGTCATCAGTAATAAAATCACAGTCATCAGTAATAAAATCACAGTCATCAGTAATAAAATCACAGTCGTCAGTAATAAAATCACAGTCGTCAGTAATAAAATCACAGTCGTCAGTAATAAAATCACAGTCGTCAGTAATAAAATCACAGTCGTCAGTAATAAAATCACAGTCATCAGTAATAAAATCACAGTCATCAGTAATAAAATCACAGTCATCAGTAATAAAATCACAGTCGTCAGTAATAAAATCACAGTCATCAGTAATAAAATCACAGTCATCAGTAATAAAATCACAGTCATCATTAATAAAATCACCGTCGTCAGTAGTAAAATCACAGTCATCAGTAATAAAATCACAGTCATCAGTAATAAAATCACAGTCGTCAGTAATAAAATCACAGTCATCAGTAATAAAATCACAGTCATCAGTAATAAAATCACAGTCGTCAGTAATAAAATCACAGTCATCAGTAATAAAATCACAGTCATCAGTAATAAAATCACAGTCATCAGTAATAAAATCACAGTCACAGTCAGTAATAAAATCACAGTCATCAGTAATAAAATCACAGTCATTAATAAAATCACAGTCTTCAGTAATAAAATCACAGTCATCAGTAATAAAATCACAGTCATCAGTAATAAAATCACATCAGTAATAAAATCACAGTCGTCAGTAATAAAATCACAGTCGTCAGTAATAAAATCACAGTCATCAGTAATAAAATCACATCAGTAATAAAATCACAGTAATAAAATCACAGTCATCAGTAATAAAATCACGGTCATCAGTAATAAAATCACAGTCATCAGTAATAAAATCACAGTCATCAGTAATAAAATCACAGTCGTCAGTAATAAAATCACAGTCATCAGTAAGAAAATCACAGTCATCAGTAATAAAATCACAGTCATCAGTAATAAAATCACAGTCGTCAGTAATAAAATCACAGTCGTCAGTAATAAAATCACAGTCATCAGTAATAAAATCACAGTCATCAGTAATAAAATCACAGTCATCAGTAATAAAATCACAGTCATCAGTAATAAAATCACAGTCATCAGTAATAAAATCACAGTCGTGAGTAATAAAATCACAGTCATCAGTAATAAAATCACAGTCATCAGTAATAAAATCACAGTCGTCAGTAATAAAATCACATCATCAGTAATAAAATCACAGTCAGTAATAAAATCACCGTCATCATTAATAAAATCACATCAGTAATAAAATCACAGTCGTCAGTAATAAAATCACAGTCGTCAGTAATAAAATCACAGTCATCAGTAATAAAATCACAGTCATCAGTAATAAAATCACAGTCATCAGTAATAAAATCACAGTCATCAGTAATAAAATCACAGTCATCAGTAATAAAATCACAGTCGTCAGTAGTAAAATCACAGTCATCAGTATAAAATCACAGTCATCAGTAATAAAATCACAGTCATCAATAATAAAATCACAGTCATCAGTAATAAAATCACAGTCGTCAGTAATAAAATCACAGTCATCAGTAATAAAATCACAGTCATCAATAATAAAATCACAGTCATCAGTAATAAAATCACAGTCATCAGTAATAAAATCACAGTCATCAGTAATAAAATCACAGTCATCAGTAATAAAATCACAGTCATCAATAATAAAATCACAGCAGTAATAAAATCACAGTTATCAGTAATAAAATCACAGTCGTCAGTAATAAAATCACAGTCGTCAGTAATAAAATAACAGTCATCAGTAATAAAATCACAGTTGTCAGTAATAAAATCACATCAGTAATAAAATCACAGTTATCAGTAATAAAATCACAGACATCAGTAATAAAATCACAGTCATCAGTAATAAAATCACAGTCATCAGTAATAAAATCACAGTCATCAGTAATAAAATCACAGTCATCAGTAATAAAATCACAGTCATCAGTAATAAAATCACAGTCGTCAGTAATAAAATCACAGTCGTCAGTAATAAAATCACAGTCGTCAGTAATAAAGTAACAGTCATCCGTAATAAAATCACACACATTATTAATAAAATCACAGTCATCAGTAATAAAGTAACAGTCATCCGTAATAAAATCATAGTCGTCAGTAATAAAATCACAGTCTTCAATAAAATTATCACAGTCATCATTAATAAAATCACAGTCATCAGTAATAAAATCACATTCGTCAGTAATAAAATCACAGTTATCAGTAATAAAATCACAGTCATCAGTAATAAAATCACGGTCATCAGTAATAAAATCACAGTCATCAGTAATAAATCACAGTCGTGAGTAAAAAAATCATAGTCATCAGTAATAAAATCACAGTCGTCAGTAATAAATTCATAGTCATCAGCAATAAATTCACATCAGTAATAAAATCACAGTCGTCAGTAATAAAATCACAGTCATCAGTAATAAAATCACAGTCTTCAGTAATAAAATCACAGACGTCAGTAATAAAATCACAGTCATTAATAATAAAATCAATGTCGTCAGTAGTAAAAAATCACATCAGTAATAAAATCACAGTCGTCAGTAAGAAAATCACAGCCATCAGTAATAAAATCACATCAGTAATAAAATCACAGTTATCAATAATAAAATTACAGTCGTCAGTAATAAAATCACAGTCATCAGTAATAAAATCACAGTCGTCAATAATAAAATCACAGTCATCAGTAATAAAATCACAGTCATCAGTAATAAAATCACAGTCATCAGTAATAAATTCACAGTCATCAGTAATAAAATCACAGTCATCAGTAATAAAATCACAGTCATCAGTAATAAAATCACAGTCATCAGTAATAAAATCACAGTCATCAGTAATAAAATCACAGTCATCAGTAATAAAATCACAGTCATCAGTAATAAAATCACAGTCATCAGTAATAAAATCACAGTCATCAGTAATAAAATCACAGTCATCAGTAATAAAATCACAGTCATCAGTAATAAAATCACAGTCTTCAGTAATAAAATCACAGTCATCAGTAATAAAATCACAGTCATCAGTAATAAAATCACAGTCATCAGTAATAAAATCACAGTCATCAGTAATAAAATCACAGTCATCAGTAATAAAATCACAGTCCAGTAATAAAATCACAGTCATCAGTAATAAAATCACAGTCATCAGTAATAAAATCACAGTCATCAGTAATAAAATCACAGTCGTCAGTAATAAAATCACAGTCGTCAGTAATAAAATCACATCAGTAATAAAATCACAGTCATCAGTAATAAAATCACAGTAGTCAGTAATAAAATCACAGTCGTCAGTAATAAAATCACAGTCATCAGTAATAAAATCACAGTCGTCAGTAATAAAATCACAGTCATCAGTAATAAAATCACAGTCATCAGTAATAAAATCACAGTCATCAGTAATAAAATCACAGTCGTCAGTAATAAAATCACAGTCATCAGTAATAAAATCACAGTCGTCAGTAATAAAATCACAGTCATCAGTAATAAAATCACAGTCGTCAGTAATAAAATCACAGTCATCAGTAATAAAATCACAGTCATTAATAACATAATCATCAGTAATAAAATCACAGTCATCAGTAATAAAATCACAGTCATCAGTAATAAAATCACATCAGTAATAAAATCACATCAGTAATAAAATCACAGTCATCAGTAATAAAATCACAGTCATCAGTAATAAAATCACAGTCATCAGTAATAAAATCACAGTCATCAGTAATAAAATCACAGTCGTCAGTAATAAAATCACAGTCGTGAGTAATAAAATCACAGTCATCAGTAATAAAATCACAGTCATCAGTAATAAAATCACAGTCGTCAGTAATAAAATCACAGTCATCAGTAATAAAATCACAGTCATCAGTAATAAAATCACAGTCATCAATCACATCAGTAATAAAATCACAGTCGTCAGTAATAAAATCACAGTCATCAGTAATAAAATCACAGTCATCAGTAATAAAATCACAGTCGTCAGTAATAAAATCACAGTCATCAGTAATAAAATCACAGTCATCAGTAATAAAATCACAGTCATCAGTAATAAAATCACAGTCATCAGTAATAAAATCACAGTCATCAGTAATAAAATCACATTCGTCAGTAATAAAATCACAGTCATCAGTAATAAAATCACAGTCGTCAGTAATAAAATAACAGTCGTCAATAATAAAATCACAGTCATCAGTAATAAATTCACATCAGTAATAAAATCACAGTCATCAGTAATAAAATCACAGTCGTCAGTAATAAAATCACAGTCATCAGTAATAAAATCACAGTCATCAGTAATAAAATCACAGTCATCAGTAATAAAATCACAGTCGTGAGTAATAAAATCACAGTCATCAGTAATAAAATCACAGTTATCAATAACATAATGACAGTCATCAGTAATAAAATCACAGTCATCAGTAATAAAATCACAGTCATCAATAACATAATGACAGTCATCAGTAATAAAATCACAGTCATCAGTAATAAAATCACAGTCAGTAATAAAATCACAGTCGTGAGTAAAAAAATCAAAGTCATCAGTAATAAAATCACATCATTAATAAAATCACATCAGTAATAAAATCACAGTCATCAGTAATAAAATCACAGTCATCAATAACATAATGACAGTCATCAGTAATAAAATGATAGTCATCAGTAATAAAATCACAGTCGTGAGTAATAAAATCACAGTCATCAGTAATAAAATCACAGTCATCAGTAACATAATGACAGTCATCAGTAATAAAATCACAGTCATCAGTAACATAATGACAGTCATCAGTAATAAAATCACAGTCGTCAATAATAAAATCACAGTCATCAGTAATAAAATCACAGTAGTTAGTAATAAAATAACAGTCATCCGTAATAAAATCACAGTCGTCAGTAATAAAATCATAGTCGTCAGTAATAAAATCACAGTAGTCAGTAATAAAATCACAGTCATCAATAACATAATCACAGTCATCAGTAATAAAATCACAGTCGTCAGTAATAAAATCACAGTCATCAGCACATCATCAGTAATAAAATCACAGTCATCAGTAATAAAATCACAGTCATCAGTAATAAAATCACAGTCGTCAGTAATAAAATCACATCAGTAATAAAATCACAGTCATCAGTAATAAAATCACACTCATCAGTAATAAAATCACAGTCATCAATAACATAATCACAGTCATCAGTAATAAAATCACAGTCATCAATAACATAATGACAGTCATCAGTAATAAAATCACAGTCATCAGTAATAAAATCACAGTCATCAGTAATAAAATCACAGTCATCAGTAATAAAATCACAGTCGTCAGTAATAAAATCACAGTCAAGTAATAAAATCACAGTCAGTAATAAAATCACAGTCAGTAATAAAATCACAGTCGTCAGTAGTAAAATCACAGTCATCAGTAATAAAATCACAGTCATCAGTAATAAAATCACAGTCGTCAGTAGAAAAATCACAGTCATCAGTAATAAAATCACCGTCGTCAGTAGTAAAATCACAGTCATCAGTAATAAAATCACAGTCATCAGTAATAAAATCACAGTCGTCAGTAATAAAATCACAGTCATCAGTAATAAAATCACAGTCATCAGTAATAAAATCACCGTCGTCAGTAGTAAAATCACAGTCATCAGTAATAAAATCACAGTCGTCAGTAATAAAATAACAGTCAGCAGTAATAAAACAACAGTCGTCAGTAATAAAATCACATCAGTAATAAAATCACAGTCGTCAGTAATAAAATCACAGTCGTCAGTAATAAAATCACAGTCGTCAGTAATAAATTCACATAAAGAATGAAATCACCGTCGTCAGTAATAAAGTAACAGTCATCCGTAATAAAATCACAGTCGTCAGTAATAAAATCACAGTCGTCAGTAATAAAATCACAGTCAGTAATAAAATCACAGTCGTCAGTAATAAAATCACATCAGTAATAAAATCACAGTCATCAGTAATAAAATCACAGTCGTCAGTAATAAAATCACAGTCATCAGTAATAAAATCACAGTCATCAGTAATAAAATCACAGTCATCAGTAATAAAATCACAGTCGTCAGTAATAAAATCACAGTCATCAATAATAAAATCACAGTCATCAGTAATAAAATCACAGTCATCAGTAATAAAATCACAGTCATCAGTAATAAAATCACAGTCGTCAGTAGTAAAATCACAGTCATCAGTAATAAAATCACAGTCATCAGTAATAAAATCACAGTCATCAGTAATAAAATCACAGTCGTCAGTAATAAAATCACAGTCGTCAGTAATAAAATCACAGTCGTCAGTAATAAAATCACAGTCATCAGTAATAAAATCACAGTCATCAGTAATAAAATCACAGTCATCAGTAATAAAATCACAGTCGTCAGTAATAAAATCACAGTCATCAGTAATAAAATCACAGTCATCAGTAATAAAATCACAGTCATCAGTAATAAAATCATAGTCGTCAGTAATAAAATCACAGTCGTCAGTAATAAAATCACAGTCATCAGTAATAAAATCACAGTCATCAGTAATAAAATCACAGTCATCAGTAATAAAATCACAGTCGTCAGTAATAAAATCACAGTCGTCAGTAATAAAATCACAGTCATCAGTAATAAAATCACAGTCATCAGTAATAAAATCACAGTCGTCAGTATGTAAAAATAGGTTACAGATCACAGTCAAAATTATATATAAATATCTTTAAAAATAGGTTACAGATCACAGTCAAAATTAGAATATAAATATGTAAAATTAGGTTACAGATCACTGTATAAATTAAAATAGAAATATGTAAAAACAAGCAACAGATCACAGTCAAAATCAAAATAGAAATATCTTAAATAAACAGGCTACAGATGACTGTAAAATTGGAATAGAAATATCTTAAATAATAGGATTCAGATCACTGTAAAAATGGAAATAGAAATATCTAAAACATAGGTTACAGATCACATTCAAAATTAGAACAAAAATATGTAAAAAAAAAACAGGCTGCATTTCACTGTTAAAATTAGAATAGAAATTGAAGTAAATAAGTGTATTTTACAGATTATTCCGACATATATGTTTGACATAGAGCTATATATATATAATACTGGCAACATAATATTGTAAAAAGATAAAAAGATAAAATCAGGAGAGAAACACTAAAAAACAGTTATGAGAATGGTGGTCTTAATATTATTGATATTGAAAGTTTCATTAAATCTTTGAAAATGACCTGGATCAAGAAATTAATTGATCCTCAAAACACATCCCCTTGGAAACTACTTCTGTTATATCAATTGGATGAATATGGAAATTTAAACATTCTCTCATATGTAAAAAATGATATGCTTTAAATCACTAACAAATTTAATCTTTTCTGGAAAGAAGTATTTTTGGCTTGGAGTGAACAAAATTTGGAACAGCAGGATGCAGAGTATTTTTTGTCCCAACCAATATGGTTTAATCATAATATAAAAATAGGTAACAAAACAGTATATTTCCAGTCATGGCAAGAGAGTGGCATCAACCAGATAACAGATCTTATTCTAAATGATGGTAAAGTGATGACTTTCCAGAATTTACAAGAACATTTTAATATACCACAAAGTCAAAGGATGCAGTTTTATTGCATTATTTCCGCCATCCCGGGTGCATGGAAAAGGTCAATCAGTCACCATGGTAACAATACGGTGCGAAAACTAATAATATTAGACTTATAAAATTCCTCGTCAAACCTACTTGAATTTTCTATTCAAAATTGTGTTCCTCTGTTCTTTCTATAAATCAAAAAGCAATTGAAAAGTGGTCTCAAGATCTGCAAAACCTAGAAATAGATTGGAAATATACGTATTTGATACGTTAGATGTAAATCAAAGAAATTTTCAATTCAAAAGTTTTCATAGAACAATATGTACTAATACACCTTTATATAAATTCGGTATAAATGATAACAGGAATTGTACCTTTTGTAATTATGAAGATGAAGATTTGTATCATCTAATGTAGCAATGCATTCACGTAAATGCTATTTGGAGGAAACTTTCAGATTTAATCAAGGTGAAATGTAACATTGAATATGAAATTGACAAAATGGATGCCATGTTTGGATGTAAAATCAATAATTATAATAATTTGCTTAATTGTTGTTTTCTGATAATAAGACGCTACATATATATATGTAGATGTATTTTTTCTCTTCCTTCAATAACAGGTATGTTATCGTTTTTAGGTCGCCTGAGCCGAAGGTTCATGGTGACCTAATGCCATCATGATTTGTCTGTCGTCGTGCGTCGTGTGTCGTTAACTTTTCACATATTCGACTTCTTCCCAAGAACCATTGAATGGATTTTGACCAAACTTGGCGCAAACCATCCCCATATTCACATATTCGACTTCTTCCCAAGAACCATTGAATGGATTTTGACCAAACTTGGCACAAACCATTCCCATGGGAAGCCGCTTCAAGTTTGCGAAGAAAAAGGGCGTGGCCCCAGGAGGGGGGAAAAGGGGGTAAAATTAGGTAAAGCTTTAAAAATCTTCTTCTCATGAACCAACAGTCAGATTAAATTCATATTTGATATTTAGGGTCCTTATGGCAAGGTCTACAAAGTTTGCGAATGAAAAAAAATCGGGTCAAAAACGGCCTCACTAGGGGGCGCTCAAAAGGGTCAAAAATTCAACTTTGACCGATTTCAACCAAATTTGGTAGACAGCATCCCTTAGTGAAGGACATATGAAATTGTGTTGAAAAAAGTGATTATGTTCCCTTTGGAGCCCATAAGGGGTGTAAAAGGGGCCATATGTAAAAACCTTTAAATGACTTCTCAAGAACTATTGGATGGATTTTGACCAAACTTGGCACAAAGCATTCCCATGGGAAGCCGCTTCAAGTTTGCGAAGAAAAAGGGCGTGGCCTCAATAGGGGCCGCAGGAGGGGGGGAAGGGGGTAAAATTAGGTAAAGCTTTAAAAATCTTCTCATGAACCAACAGTCAGATTAAATTCCTATTTGATATTTATGGTCCGTATAGCAAGGTCTACAAAGTTTGCGAATGAAAAAAAAAATCGGGTCAAAACCGGCCTCACTAGGGGGCGCTCAAAAGGGTCAAAAATTCAACTTTGACCGATTTCAACCAAATTTGGTAGACAGCATCCCTTAGCGAAGAACATATGAAATTATGTTGAAAAAAGTGATAATGTCCCCTTTGTGGCCCATAAGGGGTGTAAAAGGGCCATGTGTAAAAACCTTCATTAAATGACTACTTCTCAAGAACCAGTAGATGGATTTTGACCAAACTTGGCACAAAGCATCCCCATGGGAAACCGCTTCAAGTTTGCGAAGAAAAATGTCGTGGCCCCATTAGGGGCCCCAGGAGGGGGGAAAAGGGGAAACTTGATACGAATGTTCTACACAAGGTCCTGGCAAGTGTTTTAACTTTTTGGGCGATTCAATATCCAAGATGGCCACCCTGGCCTCTGTTTCGCTAAGACATTATGGACTTACTCTCAAGAACCATTGGGTGGGTCATGTTCAAACTTGGTACAGATGTTTTAAACATAGTCCTGCACAAGTGTTGTTACATTTTTGCAACATTTTAAAATCCCCAGATTATTGACATATATTCCTCAGGTGACCGTTAAGGTCCCTTGGGCCTCTTGTTAAAACGTAACAGAGAAATTTAAATAACTTCATACAGGTATTACAGCTCAAATACGTTTCTTGAAATAATTTTAAAAAATGGCAACCAATGGACAATCTATTAAATCAATAACATTTCGTTATACTATACAAACATCTGTAACTAGAAATATTATATCTGTGGATATATGTTTTTTTTTCAAATTTGTAACAAACTGATTATGTGTGAATCAAAAGAAATAAAAAATATGCATTACAAAAAAAAGTATTGTTCGGTCCACCATAGTTGACATTATCAAATATAATATTAAATATAATGAAACATTTGTGTTATTTTTTCAGGAAAAAGAGATTTTAACAGAACATGTAAGAAATGTAGAAGGAAAAAGAGAAGAAAACATAGACGAAAACAGCGACGATATAAAACCAGCATAGGATATTATAAAGTAAATGTTTACAGTACGTATACATCATCTATAGGTCAAAACCTGGGATCTTATACAGTAGGTATACATCATATATAGGTCAAAAGCTGGAATCTTATACAGTAGGTATACATCATATATAGGTCAAAAACTGGGATCTTTTACAGCAGGTATACATCATATATAGGTCAAAAACTGCGATCTTTTACAGTAGGTATACATCATATATAGGTCAAAACCTGGAATCTTATACAGCAGGTATACATCATATATAGGTCAAAAACTGGGATCTTTTACAGCAGGTATACATCATATATAGGTCAAAATCTGGGATCTTTTACACTAGGTATACATCATATATAGGTCAAAAACTGGGATCTTATACAGCAGGTATACATCATATATAGGTCAAATCCTGGATTCTTTTACAGTAGGTATACATCATATATAGGTCAAAAGCTGGAATCTTATACAGTAGGTATACATCATATATAGGTCAAAACCTGGATTCTTTTACAGTAGGTATACATCATATATAGGTCAAAAGCTGGAATCTTATACAGCAGGTATACATCATATATAGGTCAAAAACTGGGATCTTTTACAGCAGGTATACATCATATATAGGTCAAAAACTGGGATCTTATACAGTAGGTATACATCATATATAGGTCAAAACCTGGATTCTTTTACAGCAGGTATACATCATATATAGGTCAAAAACTGGGATCTTTTACAGTAGGTATACATCATATATAGGTCAAAATCTGGGATCTTTTACAGTAGGTATACATCATATATAGGTCAAAAACTGGGATCTTTTACAGTAGGTATACATCATATATAGGTCAAAATCTGGGATCTTTTACAGTAGGTATACATCATATACAGGTAAAAAACTGAATTCTTTTACAGCAGGTATACATCATATACAGGTAAAAAACTGAATTTTTTACAGTAGGTATACATCATATATAGGTCAAAAACTGGGATCTTTTACAGCAGGTATACATCATATATAGGTCAAAAACTGGGATCTTTTACAGTAGGTATACATCATATATAGGTCAAAAACTGGAATCTTATACAGCAGGTATACATCATATATAGGTCAAAAACTGGGATCTTTTACAGCAGGTATACATCATATATAGGTCAAAAACTGGGATCTTTTACAGCAGGTATACATCATATATAGGTCAAAAACTGGGATCTTTTACAGCAGGTATACATCATACATAGGTCAAAAACTGGGATCTTTTACAGTAGGTATACATCATATATAGGTCAAAAACTGGTATATTATTCTGTTGGTTTACTTCATATATATGTCAATACCTGGATTCTTTTACAGTAGGTATACATCATATATAGGTCAAAAGCTGGAATCTTATACAGCAGGTATACATCATATATAGGTCAAAAACTGGGATCTTATACAGCAGGTATACATCATACATAGGTCAAAAACTGGGATCTTTTACACTAGGTATACATC
The DNA here is from genome assembly GCF_031769215.1 of Ylistrum balloti. NCBI lineage: Eukaryota > Metazoa > Mollusca > Bivalvia > Pectinida > Pectinidae > Ylistrum > Ylistrum balloti. The sequence goes on along the minus strand of NW_026782008.1, from coordinate 535,105 downwards.
ATATATAGGTCAAAAACTGGGATCTTTTACAGCAGGTATACATCATATATAGGTCAAAAATTGGGATCTTATACAGCAGGTATACATCATATATAGGTCAAAAATTGGGATCTTATACAGCAGGTATACATCATATATCTGATACAGTAGGTACACATCATATATAAGTCAAAAACTGGGATCTTTTGTAGTAGGTAAACATGATATATAGGTAAAAAAATCTAGGTCGTAGTAAAGATGGAAATTTTGATAGTATATATGTAACATATATAGGTCTGAGACATAAAATGGAAACTTTCACAGTAGGTATGCATCCTTTAACAATACTTTCACAATAGTAATAGGTTTTAGTCGAAAACTATAACGTTTTATAGTTGACATACTGAATATATAAATCTAAGTTGTAATGATTTGGTAGATAATGCGGCAAAGTTGAAATGATTGGTCAGATGGAACCGCGGAGTTGAAATGATTGGGTAACTCGCCATAGTATATATGGTGTTGTAGTGTTGTAATAGTCACTGGTTAGATGCAGCCGCGGAGTTGAAATGATTGGGTAACTTGCCATAGTGTATATAGTGTTGTAGTGTTGTAATAGTCACTGGGTAGATGTGGCCGCGGAGTTGAAATGTGATATTGTAGTGTTGTAATAGTCACTGGGTAGATGTGGCCGCGGAGTTGAAATGTAACATTGTAGTGTTGTAATAGTCACTGGGTAGATGTGGCCGCGGAGTTGAAATGTGATATTGTAGTGTTGTAATAGTCACTGGGTAGATGTGGCCGCGGAGTTGAAATGTGATATTGTAGTGTTGTAATAGTCACTGGGTAGATGGAGCCGCGGAGTTGAAATGTGATAGTGTAGTGTTGTAATAGTCACTGGGTAGATGTGGCCGCGGACTTGAAATGTGATATTGTAGTGTTGTAATAGTCACTGGGTAGATGTGGTCGAGTAGTTGAAATGTGATATTGTAGTGCTGTAATAGTCACTGGGTAGATGTGGCCGCGGAGTTGAAATGTGATATTGTAGTGTTGTAATAGTCACTGGTTAGATGTGGCCGCGGAGTTGAAATGTGATATTGTAGTGTTGTAATAGTCACTGGGTAGATGGAGCAGCGGAGTTGAAATGTGATATTGTAGTGTTGTAATAGTCACTGGGTAGATGGAGCAGCGGAGTTGAAATGTGATATTGTAGTGTTGTAATAGTCACTGGGTAGATGTGGCCGCGGAGTTGAAATGTGATATTGTAGTGTTGTAATAGTCACTGGGTAGATGTGGCCGCGGAGTTGAAATGTGATATTGTAGTGTTGTAATAGTCACTGGGTAGATGGAGCAGCGGAGTTGAAATGTGATATTGTAGTGTTGTAATAGTCACTGGGTAGATGTGGCCGCGGAGTTGAAATGTGATATTGTAGTGTTGTAATAGTCACTGGTTAGATGTGGCCGCGGAGTTTAAATGATTGGGTAACTTGCCATAGTGTATATAGTGTTGTAGTGTTGTAATAGTCACTGGTTAGATGTGGCCGCGGAGTTGAAATGTGATATTGTAGTGTTGTAATAGTCACTGGGTAGATGGAGCAGCGGAGTTGAAATGGGATATTGTAGTGTTGTAATAGTCACTGGGTAGATGTGGCCGCGGAGTTGAACTGTGATATTGTAGTGTTATAATAGTCACTGGTTAGATGTGGCCGCGGAGTTGAAATGTGATATTGTAGTGTTATAATAGTCACTGGTTAGATGGAGCCGCGGAGTTGAAATGTGATATTGTAGTGTTGTAATAGTTACTGGGTAGATGTGGCCGCGGAGTTGAAATGTGATATTGTAGTGTTGTAATAGTCACTGGGTAGATGTGGCCGCGGAGTTGAAATGTAATATTGTAGTGTTGTAATAGTCACTGGGTAGATGTGGCCGCGGAGTTGAAATGTGATATTGTAGTGTTGTAATAGTCACTGGGTAGATGTGGCCGCGGAGTTTAAATGATTGGGTAACTTGACATAGTGTGTATGGTGTTGTAGTGTTGTAATAGTCACTGGTTAGATGTGGCCGCGGAGTTGAAATGTGATATTGTAGTGTTGTAATAGTCACTGGGTAGATGAAGCCGCGGAGTTGAAATGGGATATTGTAGTGTTGTAATAGTCACTGGTTAGATGTGGCCGCGGAGTTGAAATGTGATATTGTAGTGTTATAATAGTCACTGGTTAGATGTGGCCGCGGAGTTGAAATGTGATATTGTAGTGTTGTAATAGTCACTGGGTAGATGTGGCCGAGGAGTTGAAATGTGATATTGTAGTGTTATAATAGTCACTGGTTAGATGGAGCCGCGGAGTTGAAATGTGATATTGTAGTGTTGTAATAGTTACTGGGTAGATGTGGCCGCAGAGTTGAAATGTGATATTGTAGTGTTGTAATAGTCACTGGGTAGATGTGGCCGCGGAGTTGAAATGTGATATTGTATTTTTGTAATAGTCACTGGGTAGATGGAGCCGCGGAGTTGAAATGTGATATTGTAGTGTTGTAATAGTCACTGGTTAGATGTGGCCGCGGAGTTGAAATGTGATATTGTAGTGTTGTAATAGTCACTGGGTAGATGTGGCCGCGGAGTTGAAATGTGATATTTTAGTGTTGTAATAGTCACTGGGTAGATGTGGCCGCGGACTTGAAATGTGATATTTTAGTGTTGTAATAGTCACTGGGTAGATGTGGCCGCGGAGTTGAAATGTGATATTGTAGTGTTATAATAGTCACTGGTTAGATGGAGCCGCGGAGTTGAAATGTGATATTGTAGTGTTGTAATAGTTACTGGGTAGATGTGGCCGCGGAGTTGAAATGTGATATTGTAGTGTTGTAATAGTCACTGGGTAGATGTGGCCGCGGAGTTGAAATGTAACATTGTAGTGTTGTAATAGTCACTGGGTAGATGTGGCCGCGGAGTTGAAATGTGATATTGTAGTGTTGTAATAGTCACTGGGTAGATGTGGCCGCGGAGTTGAAATGTGATATTGTATTTTTGTAATAGTCACTGGGTAGATGGAGCCGCGGAGTTGAAATGTGATATTGTAGTGTTGTAATAGTCACTGGTTAGATGTGGCCGCGGAGTTGAAATGTGATATTGTAGTGTTGTAATAGTTACTGGGTAGATGTGGCCGCGGAGTTGAAATGTGATATTGTAGTGTTGTAATAGTCACTGGGTAGATGTGGCCGCGAAGTTGAAATGTGATATTTTAGTGTTGTAATAGTCACTGGTTAGATGTGGCCTCGGAGTTTAAATGATTGGGTAACTTGACATAGTGTGTATGGTGTTGTAGTGTTGTAATAGTCACTGGTTAGATGTGGCCGCGGAGTTGAAATGTGATATTGTATTGTTGTAATAGTCACTGGGTAGATGGAGCAGCGGAGTTGAAATGGGATATTGTAGTGTTGTAATAGTCACTGGGTAGATGTGGCCGCGGAGTTGAACTGTGATATTGTAGTGTTATAATAGTCACTGGTTAGATGTGGCCGCGGAGTTGAAATGTGATATTGTAGTGTTATAATAGTCACTGGTTAGATGGAGCCGCGGAGTTGAAATGTGATATTGTAGTGTTGTAATAGTTACTGGGTAGATGTGGCCGCGGAGTTGAAATGTGATATTGTAGTGTTGTAATAGTCACTGGGTAGATGTGGCCGCGGAGTTGAAATGTAATATTGTAGTGTTGTAATAGTCAGTGGGTAGATGTGGCCGCGGAGTTGAAATGTGATATTGTAGTGTTGTAATAGTCACTGGGTAGATGTGGCCGCGGAGTTTAAATGATTGGGTAACTTGACATAGTGTGTATGGTGTTGTAGTGTTGTAATAGTCACTGGTTAGATGTGGCCGCGGAGTTGAAATGTGATATTGTAGTGTTGTAATAGTCACTGGGTAGATGGAGCCGCGGAGTTGAAATGGGATATTGTAGTGTTGTAATAGTCACTGGTTAGATGTGGCCGCGGAGTTGAAATGTGATATTGTAGTGTTATAATAGTCACTGGTTAGATGTGGCCGCGGAGTTGAAATGTGATATTGTAGTGTTGTAATAGTCACTGGGTAGATGTGGCCGAGGAGTTGAAATGTGATATTGTAGTGTTATAATAGTCACTGGTTAGATGGAGCCGCGGAGTTGAAATGTGATATTGTAGTGTTGTAATAGTTACTGGGTAGATGTGGCCGCGGAGTTGAAATGTGATATTGTAGTGTTGTAATAGTCACTGGGTAGATGTGGCCGCGGAGTTGAAATGTGATATTGTATTTTTGTAATAGTCACTGGGTAGATGGAGCCGCGGAGTTGAAATGTGATATTGTAGTGTTGTAATAGTCACTGGTTAGATGTGGCCGCGGAGTTGAAATGTGATATTGTAGTGTTATAATAGTCACTGGGTAGATGTGGTCGAGTAGTTGAAATGTGATATTGTAGTGTTGTAATAGTCACTGGGTAGATGTGGCCGCGGAGTTGAAATGTGATATTGTAGTGTTATAATAGTCACTGGTTAGATGGAGCCGCGGAGTTGAAATGTGATATTGTAGTGTTGTAATAGTTACTGGGTAGATGTGGCCGCGGAGTTGAAATGTGATATTGTAGTGTTGTAATAGTCACTGGGTAGATGTGGCCGCGGAGTTGAAATGTAACATTGTAGTGTTGTAATAGTCACTGGGTAGATGTGGCCGCGGAGTTGAAATGTGATATTGTAGTGTTGTAATAGTCACTGGGTAGATGTGGCCGCGGAGTTGAAATGTGATATTGTATTTTTGTAATAGTCACTGGGTAGATGGAGCCGCGGAGTTGAAATGTGATATTGTAGTGTTGTAATAGTCACTGGTTAGATGTGGCCGCGGAGTTGAAATGTGATATTGTAGTGTTGTAATAGTTACTGGGTAGATGTGGCCGCGGAGTTGAAATGTGATATTGTAGTGTTGTAATAGTCACTGGGTAGATGTGGCCGCGAAGTTGAAATGTGATATTTTAGTGTTGTAATAGTCACTGGGTAGATGTGGCCGCGGAGTTGAAATGATGGTTTGATAGTGTTGTTTTTTTTTAATTTCGGACATGTTGGCTTTAATTACTGCGTTTTTATCAACTAGTTATCGACTGGCGGCATCGTGTTGTTGTTGGCGTTGTGTTGGGTTCCTATATTGTGTGTTAAAAAGTAAGATAATTGTTTTTTTATCATTAACAGGAGAAGAATTGATTTTGAAGTACCGTTTATTGTTGGTTTCAGGTTCGCTTCAAGTTATGTATGATTTTTTTTTTTTTTTTTTGCTTTTTTAGATCCACAAAAATCCGGGAAATCAGAACAGATCCTGAAACTGCAAATCATTTCTGATGCGAACAGTTTGTCACGAGATGTCAGTTGACCCGATTTCTGAACGAATGACAATAGAGAGGTCAAAACGTGCATTCCCAACAAGAACTTTATTATCCAGAGATGTATGATGTTATAGCGTTGGTCTTCCCAGTTACAGTGACGATAAGGCCTAAGGATGAAGGAGTGACGTCACAAGAAATGAAAGACTAGGTCGAGGCTTCCAGGAAGCAAAAGTTGCAAAGATTGTGATGTCAGCAGCGGTTTATTTTCAAAGCTGTCGATAATTTAATGTTCTTTATTTTGATATTATTAGCACCACAACCCCATAATTTTATTTAACTTTCATCATAACATCTTGTGATCGATAAGCCATAATTGGTTTATTTATAAATGTGTATCATCATAACACTGCCATATTGTCATTATTACATTGTATCATCGTCATCAGACGTTTACTCAAAGGTGTCTCCAATGTCACGTGACCGGCTCAGTTAGTGTTGTGTTAATTCAGTAAGTTGTCGTGTTGCGTGAGTTGTGCGAGGTAGATTTGGGCCTGTCCACATTATAGTACAGTGTAGGTGACAAGTGGTGATTTGGCCTGGAATAGTTTTTGTGAGATAGTAAACACATTTAACACAGCACTCACATTGGGAATGTTACCAAACTAGGTCACTAGAATAACTTAGCCTGTATCAATAAGACTGCGCATGCTGTCTGTCATTGGATGTAAGCAATAAAACCACGACATTAGACATGTCAATTATGCGTGTGCCTTTCTGCTCTGTACAAGATAGCCATGGTTTTTCTTGGCTTCGACACGTTTTCAGGATCAGATAATATAAAGAAAACCAGTTTGTCACTTAGGAACGTGATAAAAACGTCTGCAACAAGTGCGTCTGAGACGTACTGCCAACAGCCACAAGGACCAAACGAGGACAGATAAACGGAAACTGGTTAGTCAGCACACAGCAAATGAAGCCAATCTGTTTCTGTACATACTTTCAATATTGAATAGACCACAAGAAAAGTTCGGGAACAGAATCCATCAATAACCTTAAGTGTAGATAAACACGTACTAGTATAGACTAATACTTATGTGAATGCAGATGGTTGGTTAGGGGATTAGTTGGTTGGTTACAAGTTTTTCGTCTTCTTGAGGATGCAGAGATTTAGTGAATTATCAGGAATTGAAAATCAAAGTTTGTCATGCGCTGATATAATGTGAGGACGACTTTTAGAAAAAACGTAATTTGTGGTGTGTGATGTGTCGTGCGCTTTGTGAGAACGATAGAGCGTGACGTATTTTGTGTTAGATCGGTAGAGCGTGACGTATTTTGTGTCATTGTTCTGTCGTGTATCCAGTAATTTCGGTAGAGCATGACGTATATTGTGTCATTGTTCTGTCGTGTATCCAGTAAGATTGGTAGAGGGTGACGTATTTTGGGTCATTGTTCTGTCGTGTATCCAGTAAGTTCAGTAGAGCGTGACGTATTTTGTGTTATTGTTCTGTCGTGTATCCAGTAAGTTCAGTAGAGCTTGGCGTATTTTGTATCATTGTTCTGTCGTGTATCCAGTAAGTCCAGTAGAGCGTGACGTATTTTGTGTCATTGTCCTGTTGCGTATTCAGTAAGTTGGGTAAAACACAAGAAATATTTTGTGTAATTTGTCGTATTTGAAATAACTGTGGGACGTAAATGCCGTTTAAAGTCAGTAGAGTGTGATACTTTTGTGAAGCGTGACGCGTATTTAGTGTATGACCAGTAACGGCGTCTTTTGTCCTTACTTCTTAATGAGAATATTTGTATCCAGAAATCGACTTCCTTAGGAGGCAAGGCAATTCATTATATCATAGTCATATTACTAATTTTATTTCTGTTTCATTAAAAGCAACATTATGAAAAGGAAGTTTTGTTCCTTTTTTCAACAAAGGCAAATAAGTTTCCAGTTGAAATTGTTTAAACAATAGAGATTTTATTTGTCTCAATCATCTCTCAATCCAATTTTTTTTTCAATTACATCAACTGTGATTTTACCATTAACAGTGACGCTACTTTACAAACATACTAAAACATCCGTGGTAAACATGACGGTAACGTAAGCTGGACACAGGATATATCGGAATTCACTTATATATTTTTTATACAAACATTATCATTGAAAAATGGTACACTTACACGAGTATCGCTTGGTATTATAAAACAAGAGGCCGGCCAGACCTGTATGATTAACTGTTTCTAGTGATATAACAAATTCTCCAAGTCAGTAAATGTTACAATGTATCGGACATCATTTAATAACGTTATCTTTCTAGGTATTGTCCTGAAAGAACTGTTAAAACGCCTCCCCAGCTTTTACTTAAAGAGTAAGTTATCGATGTAAACAAACTCTATTACCCTCCCTTCCAAAATGTTATCGGCGAAACATCACAACAACGGACCTCTGTGATTTTCAGGTAAAAAAACAATCAATCTGACAGGTGTACTAGATACAATTTTACGCCGATATTTTTTAATACTTGTGTGGTATGTATATAAGGGAGATAATCGTTTATTTCAGTACTTCCGTTAGGATTCGAACCCGGGACATTTGGCTTTACTATCGTGACACTAAACCGATATAGCTAAAGAGAAGTTTTCTGTAACCGGGCGGTATATTGCGCCTAGTATTTACCAGGGTTACATATAGACTAGTGAGATAAAACTTCAGTAATATAAACTTTGACGTATGTAGATATATGGAGTCTGTTCATTAGAACTCACTAAAACACTAATTATTCATTTTCAAACACAATAATAATCACGCTTAGATTTTCTGCACTTTCAGTTAACATGATTACCGTATACCCTGATCATATCGAAACGTCAATTCAATTCGTTTCACAAGGCAGATAAAACACGTTTAAGCTATTATGAGATGGTATTGAATTTTATGTCTCAGTATTAAGAACAGAAGAAAGCATATTTTCTTCAAAAGAAAGGCTTCGTTGTTTTTCCATTGAAGACTAACAACAACCGACAAGCTGGTTTTGATCTATTGTACATTGTTAAGTGTATAGTTTTACTTTGCGGGTGGGTATTTGTACATTTGAATAACAAAACACAAAACACGCCGCAACATCAAACCAGATTCGGATACGTTGTAAGATACGCCGACGGAATAAAACCAGATTCGGATACGTTGTAAGATACGCCGACGGAATAAAACCAGTTTCTGATAGGTTGTAAGATACGCCGACGGAATAAAACCAGTTTCTGATAGGTTGTAAGATACGCCGACGGAATAAAACCAGTTTCGGATACGTTGTAAGATACGCCGACGGAATAAAACCAGTTTCGGATACGTTGTAGGATACGCAGGCGGAATAAAAACAATTTCGAATTCCATCTTTGAGAATTGCATATCAAGACGGCACAGGCTTTGTCACGTGGTGTGAATCCAACACCTGATGACTAAAGCCTCCGTACGATCGGCTGATTGATCTCTGCTCTATTGTTATACAACGTATTATTATTTCCAAGAATACACAGTACAATTTATCTATTTCAGAATTTGACAAAAAGCGAGCACTTTTCTATGTGTCAGTGATTTCACAAACATCATCGTTCTTTGATGTTTTTATAATAGTGTTTTGCTCTAGTCGGTTTCTCCGCCAATCCAATCAGCAGTCAACATGATTGAACTCTCACGACCTTGATGTCAATAAATAAGGTAGGAAGATATATCGGAGTGACCGACATCGACAATTCTGTTCTGTAATCAAGGTCAGCGATCAATACCTATTCCCGTGAGAAATATTTGTTTACCATTCTCCATATTTCATGTGCTGTTCCAGACATTCGGGTGATATTTGTAAACAGAAAATAACAGTCAAGGACAATCAGAGAATCGATATATATATATATATATGGCACTTCCAACTCATACGAGTGGGACACCAATGTAAGGTCTGATACACACTGAATGGCAGTTCTCAAACGTCTGATACACCATGAATGTCAGGTCTCAAACGTCTAACACACCATGAATGTCAGGTCTCAAACGTCTGATACACCATGAATGTCAGGTCTCAAACATCTGATACACCATGAATGTCAGGTCTCAAACATCTGATACACACTGAACGATAGATCCCAAACGTCTAACACACCATGAACTCAAGGTCTCAAACATATGATACATCATGAATTCAAGGTCTCAAACATCTGATACACCATGAATGTCAGGTCTCAAACATCTGATACACACTGAACGTTAGATACCAAACGTCTGATACATTATGAACGTCAGATCCCAGACGTTTGAAACACCATTAATGCCAGATCTCACATATCTGATAACACCATGAACGTCAGATCCCAATCAGCTTAAACACAATGAATATCAGGTCTCAGACGTCTGGTACACCATGAACGTCGGGGCCCGAACATCTGATACTTTTGGAAATTCAGGTTCCAAACATCTTATACACCATGAACGTCAGGTCTCAAACGTCTGGTACACCATGGACGTCGGGGCTCGAACGTCTAATACATTCGCAGCTCTACTTTCGGTTATGGTTTTATGCCTACACACTCTACCGTTCACCAACTCATTGAAATCTACCACAACATTTGTCTCAATCTTGAGGAAAAGAAACACACATACATTGTTTTTTTGTGATATTTCAAAAGCATTTGACAGAGTTTGGCACAAGGGTCTATATCAAAACTTAAATCTTATGTATATCAGGAACTGGTTAACATTATTTAAAATCAAGACAACAAAGAGTATTTGTATTACCAAACAATTAAAACTGGAGTTCCCCATGGTTCAATTTTAGGGCCTCTTTTGTTCCTAATATACACCAATGATATAACTGAATTTATTAAGTGTATCACGTTTGTTTGCCGACGATACTTCATTGAATTATGGTTCTTCCTCTATACTAAAAATAGAACGAATTTTAAATTTTGATATGCAGCGTATAATAGATTGGTCCAAAAAGTGGTTGGTAACATTTAATCCTAATAGAACTAATGCCATTTACACAATGCCATTCATTTACAATTTGGTGAAACACGATTAAATATGTCAGAAAGCCACAGGCACTTAGGAGTCTTATTGAGTGCTAATGCAAAGTGGGGGAATCATGTTGACTTTATATATCAGTCAGTATTAAAAAAGATCAATGCCTTAAGGCAATTAAAATTTTAGTAAATAGAAAAACTCTATCTAAAATTTATACCTCATTTATACCGCCAGTTCTTGAATACTCTTGTGAAGTTTGGAGTGGTTGTTCTAAATTTCATTCTGATTTACTAGAAAAATTACAATTAGAAGTAGCGAGAATTGTGACCGGTCTACCAAGTTACGTTACTAGGCAAGCATTATATTTCGAAACGGGGTGGGAATCATTAGAAAACAGACGAAATAGAAGAAATTTGCTTTTATTTTACAAGATCCATAATAATCTAACACCTTCTTATTTACACGATCTTTTACCAACAGTTAACAGTAATTTAAACAGGTATGAATTAAGAAATAACAATGATTATGTATTACCGAATTATAGACTAACCAATACCAGACTGTCTTTTTCGCCTAACACTATTAAACTCTGGAACAATCTTTCCGATGAAATAAGAAATCTACCAACTGTGTCTAAATTTAGAAAAGCTATCAGTCCAAGACAAAACAAATCTACTATTTTTTTTTAATTACGTACCACGTCGTTTAAATATAATTCATACTAAATTAAGATATAACTGCGGTGCGTTAAATAACGATTTGTACCGTGTAAACTTAGTAGAATCATCATCATGTTCTTGTGGACACTTTTGTGAAGATGCATATCATTATTTTTTGAATGTCCTAATGATACTATTTTGAGAGCAAACATGTTTGTAAATTTGCGTCCATATTACCCAATTAATCTCGAAACTCTTTTGTCTGGAAAATCTTAACTCGCCGTTAGTGCAACCGAAGATATTTTTCACATCGTACAAACATACATGCGGGCCAGCAACAGATTCTGACTTCACTCTGTGAATTGGTGACCTTGCCCTCTGCTCCTTTCTGTATCTCTAATAGCTACTTGTAACTATATTATTTTTTTAATATTGAATGTTATTAATTAATTACGAGGAATGCTTGCCTGGCACTTTAGTTAAGCTTAATTGAAAGCCTTGAAGAGAACGAGATGGGCTATAGGAATGGTGTTTTAATGAACTGTGTAAGAAGGAATGATGTGTTGTGCAGTTATAGTGCCAGGCATGAGCGTTGACTACGTCAGATTGTTAAATAAATTTCTTCTCTTCCTCTCCCATCTTTTCTTTCCTTCCTTTTTCCCTACTACATTTAACATTTAAAAATGAATTGTAACTGTACATAGCTGTTGTCACATTCATTGTATATATTATTGTGGAGAGGGCTCTTATAAGTTGTGATAACTTGTGCCCAATCCATTTGCTTTCGGCAATAGAATATGTTTAAACTATAATACGTAGTGTGACCAGGTTGGCCTCGTTGGGGTTTTCATCACTTCTCTCATTTCAAAACAAAACTTGCAAACCACTTGGCTACCGTTATGCGTACACCTCTCTTTTGGCCATACTGTTGAGTGTCCGCCCAAGAGAGAAATGTTGTAGGTTTCATCCTAAGACCAAAACCAACAACCAAACAGCTAAATAGTGACACTTTAGAGTCACACCAACAACTTCACCAACCAATCACTACGCCAAACAGAACAAGGAAATTTTAGCGACTATATCAGTAACACTGATCTCCAACATACAATGTAAAAGAAATATTATTTTGTGTCGTTTAGAGAGAATGGCATTGTGCATTAGATATACTCCAAACGACATGTAGATTCTACACGAGAAATACGAATAATCAGAGACTCATATCACTCTTAAGTTTACGTAGGAAATGAACAAAAAACAAAAGCCTTGCTGTCGAATCTCACTACTAAACACTCGACAATCGGAAACTGTCGTGACGAAGACCTGGACCCTCATGAGGTAGAGTTAACACGAATAGTCCTGTATACATTCACGTGTATTATGTAACTGATCTGTAGAGTAGTTTTTGTTTTATTGTCTGGTAAAATGTTTACTTAACGTAACAACCACCGTGTTGAGAGTCAGTCAATATTGACACGTGTATTTCATGACACGGGGCAGCGATGTTTGTCTACTTGTTAATACATAAGATGTTTGCCGAATTCTCGTTATGCAATTGTGAAAAACACACAATACAGATTTGTACTATGACACATATATGTTAGTCTCCATACATTTGTGAAAGAACACGGAAAAACAAACTCCTGCTGAGAAACCTCGACAGAAATCGAACCTGGGTCACTGGCGTAATGGCGAAGCATGCTCTGTCAACTCAGTGACAGAGACTGTATTTAACAGCTATTACCCAACTAACCATGTTTTCTTACATCTTACCAACCGAAACTCTTAGAATGGATGAAAGAACAGTAGAAAACATTGGATTTCTCACACTCCCCGCTACATGACCCATACTTTAGTCTCCTACATAAATGACTACTACGCGCAATAATTATCACGTGACCCGTACATCGGTCCTTTACATTTATTACCACGAGACACATTCAACAGTATGTTTACACTACCACATGACCAGTTCATCAGCCCGTGCAAATTACCAAGGGACACATAAATCAACCCGCACATACATTTTCACGTGATTCATGCATCAAACCTTTACATCTATTCCCACGTGACTCGTCCATAAGTGTCCTAATACTTCATACTAAATGAACAAAAGAGAAGTATATTTCTGTACATTAATCACCAGTTCCCTTCCATTCCGTATCACGTGGCCTGTACACCAGTTCCCTTCCATTCCATACCACGTGGTTTGAACACCAGTTCCCTTCCATTCCATACCACGTGGCCTGTACACTAGTCCCCTTCCATTCCATACCACGTGGCCTGTACACAGTTCCCTTCCATTCCATACCACGTGGTTTGTACACCAGTTCTTTTCCATCCTATACCACGTGGCCAGTACACTAGCTCCCTTCCATCTCATACCACGTGGATTGTACACCAGTTCCCTTCCATCACATTCCACGTGGCCAGTACACCAGTTCCCTTTCACCTCATACCACGTGGCTTGAACACCAGTTCCCTTCCATCCCATACTACGTGGCCCGTACACCACTTCCCTTCCATCCAATACCATGCGGCCTGTACACCAGTTCCCTTCCACCTCGTACCATGCGGCCTGTACACCAGTTCCCTTCCACCTCATACCATGCGGCCTGTACACCAGTTCCCTTCCACCTCATACCACGTGGCCTGTACACCAGTTCCTTTCCATTCCATACCACGTGGCTTGAACACCAGTTCCCTTCCATTCCATACCACGTGGCTTGAACACCAGTTCCCTTCCATCCCATACCACGTGGTTTGTACACCAGTTCCCTTCCATTCCATATCATGTGACCTGTACAACAGTTCCCTTCCACCTCATATCACGTGGCCTGTACACTAGTTCCCTTCCATTCCATACCACGTGGTTTGTACACCAGTTCCCTTCCATTCCATACCACGTGGCCTGTACACAGTTCCCTTCCATTCCATACCACGTGGTTTGTACACCAGTTCTTTTCCATCCCATACCACGTGGCCTGTACACCAGTTCCCTTCCACCTCATACCACGTGGTTCCCTTCCATCCCATACTACGTGGCCTGTACACCACTTCCCTTCCATCCAATACCATGTGGCCTGTACACCAATTCCCTTCCACCTCATACCATGCGGCCTGTACACCAGTTCCCTTCCACCTCATACCTCATACCACGTGGCCTGACTTGAACACCAGTTCCCTTCCATCCCATACGACGTGGCTTGTACACCAGTTCCCTTCCATCCCATACATGTGGCCTGTACACCAGTTCCCTTCCACCTCATATAACATGAGTCCTGTACACCAGTTCCCTTCCACCTCATACCACGTGGTTTGTACACCAGTTCCCTTCCACCTCATACCACGTGGCCTGTACACCAGTTCCTTTCCATTCCATACCACGTGGCTTGAACACCAGTTCCCTTCCATCCCATACCACGTGGTTTGTACACCAGTTCCCTTCCATTCCATATCATGTGACCTGTACACCAGTTCCCTTCCACCTCATACCATGCGGCCTGTACACCAGTTCCCTTCCACCTCATACCACGTGGCCTGTACACCAGTTCCCTTCCATTCCATATCATGTGACCTGTACAACAGTTCCCTTCCACCTCATATCACGTGGCCTGTACACTAGTTCCCTTCCATCCAACACCATGCGGCCTGTACACCAGTTCCCTTCCATCCCATACCACGTGGTTTGTACACCAGTTCCCTTCCATTCCATATCATGTGACCTGTACAACAGTTCCCTTCCACCTCATATCACGTGGTTTGTACACCAGTTCCCTTCCATTCCATATCATGTGACCTGTACAATAGTTCCCTTCCACCTCATACCACGTGGTTTTTACACCAGTTCCCTTCTATTCCATATTATGTAACATGTACAAATGTCTTTTCCATTCCATACCACGTGACTTGTACACTTGTTTTATCTATTTATTCATCTGTTTATTTATCTGTTTATTCAGTTTGCTTTAATATGATACCACTCTACCCCTGCGTTCCTAGGAAATATAAAACTTAGCTCCTCTCCTTTGCTTCTTCTTTCGTCCAAATAACTTTCATGGACATCAAACCATTTAACTATCATAACGAGGCTTGGTGGACGTACTAGATTAGTGTTCAATTTGTTTCCTTTTGCTGTTTTTCTGTTACTATTGAAATAAATAGTCAGACATACTAAATTCATTGTATGCAAGTTTTTTCCTGTTACAACTCTCCAACCACGTCTATGAAAGATAGCAAACAGTGACAGACACAGAACATCTCCATCAAAATTCCATAATTTGGCGAAGAGTATAATATAAAGTGTTGGGGTTTCATATATTTTGAATTTCTATTACATTCAGCAAAGTTGTTACAGTCCATTTTTTCTGTCGATGCGACAATATTTGATATGCTCACGAACACGTAGTTAAAACTGATTTCGCCACTTTCTTGCAGATAAAAATTATATCGGAAAATATGCTAGATGTGTGAAATAGTTTTATCTCGGAGTTTTCCTTACTATGACCTAATCTTTACCGATCTCGCTGAGTCTCCGAGATGTTAAACAATCTACAGAAAATAATCGTGCACAAGACAAGTAAAAATGTTAATTTTTTCAATATTCCACTCGTATGTCTGCTGAAACTAAACCAAACTTATATTGAAATAACTTACCAACTGAAGCGGAGTAAAAAAGAAATTATGTCAACCACCTTCTAAAGCTGATAATACACATTTCTATATATGTAAAAAGAAAACATGTAAAAATGTAGGTTACACACATAGTGATCAGACATTAAGATACGTGCTGATATAGCAGGTATCGTCACTGTATAGGGTTCTCACAGGAAGTAGTATTGTATCGCCTGAACCGGACTAATGAACGAGACCCCAATGGATCCGGATCGAGTTTCAAAGGAGACCAAAGTATTGGAGTGTAAACAAAGCGTGGCGGGTATATCTGATGGTAGGTTGGACACATCACTAGCTCTGATGGATGTACTCTCCCCATGCAATATGCGCATTTGGACACAATAGCGTATGGCTATCCAATTACATCACACAGCCGTTTTCAGTTCGCCAGGACTCCGCACACAATGTCCGCATACCACACATGGAAGTAAGATATGAAAGAGGTCAACACGGATCTATCTAAGCGTGATATATGACTGGCGTAATACATATATCTTAACACTAATTGGGTGTGCCGATAAATGTATCCTAGCTTGAGGTTGTAGATTTAGCATATCCAACTCACTGGAAATAATGACTTATACCAGGGGATAGTCAGTTTTTACATTCAATCCTGATGTAAATTTGTTATCTTTTAGAATTTTAACGACGCTGTTATGTGTTATAATATCTTACTTAACATAAGAGGTAGCAAACCAGAGGAAAATAATGGTAATTTTGTCGTCTATTCCCGCTACAGAGAGTACAAATGTACACGTGAAGTCTCTTAAACACTTATAAAGAATTGTTTTAGAAATCTCCTTGAAACATTGTATGTATGCTTTCTGGATTGTAATGTCGTATTTTCATTGTATTTCCAGATTGCCACCAATTGTGAAACTAGATTTTGACAGTAAAAATGTTTTGACACTATTTTTGAACATGTTAAGCATGGTTTCTAATTTAAAATGTAACATTTTGAGTATGACTTTTAGTTTCAAGATGGCCGCCAGTAGCCAGACTGGATTTTAACAGTTAAGGAATGATATCAATGTTTATGAGCTGCTCAATCTACTTCATGTTAGATATGGAGCTCGACTGGATTTTCACGATAATCGCTTGTTGCTAATTTGACATTTTACCCCTTACTGAGGAGATATCGGTAAGAATTCTTGTGTACGTCACTGATAGCATTTATGACACAGATCCCATTGTTACGACTGATTGTGGAGAACTGCTGAACATTAATTATAATAATCAAGGTCAGTACGGAACTCATTGCATTTCCAAGAGTGGCGATATTGGGTATGGACATCTAAAGATTATTGCCACTATTTCCGAAGAATGACTGAAGGGAATTCTTAAAACATTATAAACATGCTAAATATGGTTCCTTCTGTGCCACATTTTCACCTTCTCCAAATGTTCAAGATGGCCACCAAGAGTCATTTTGAATTTTGAAACTCAAAGTAAGCAATCATGTTTTTTTTTGGAGGGGGGGGGGAGACTGGTAAAACATTATCGAAACGTTATTAATACTTTGTATCCTGTTTTAAACTACGTAGACAACTTGTTAGGATCTTGGGTACCGGAGGGATCTTTATCAAATACCACGTGAACATATTTCCTGGTCTTGTTACGTTAGATACTAAATATACTTCTGTGGAAGGATTTCATTCACCAAGTGGCCGTGAGAAAAGAACAGAAACAGAGGAAGTGTTGTCACTGCCATAGGATCTAAACAGATCTTACAATGATGTGCGCCAGGGTCCGTCCAGACCCTCATTTTATCAACGATTGTCCGAATGTAGAGACTTACAAACTGGAAGTAACACCTTGTTTTATGATAGCAATGCTATAGGAAAATGTAGAGTGCTTGTCATATAGAACAGAAACTGGTGACGTAATCGATAACATCGATAATTACGGAAGAATAGACAAGATATAGAAAATGTATTTAACGTGTAGCCATGAAAAACACGAACAGCCCTTGTGCTACTACTAGTGAACAGGGGTCGACAAGTATAATGGGGAACTGTCTGGGAATCACATCATAAGTTGATACAAAAATAATGCTGTTTGATGATTATTACATGCTTATTTACCAGTAAATAAATAAAATGCGTTACAAACGTTTTGGTGGTGTTGATTCTATAATCCCGGTAAATCTCTGTAACTTTGCATGGGGTGGGTGTAGACAGGGCGTCCTTGATTAAGTTTATGATTTACCACGGATTAAAGTACCTCAGTTCCTTTATCGGTGTCTTTAACTAACATTTCAAACACACTGGCAGCTAGTTTGGAATCGGGTATAAAACCAGTATTTAGAGGATTAAAGGATGATGACTTGCACATCTTTATTTTTTGGCTTCGAGATTCACAATGTTCAAAACCTACATTGAGGACATCAGACAGTACATGATGTATGTAAGTGTAGCATAACCAACAGGCCCGATATACCTTTGGCTCCAACGTTAGATGACATCACAGATAAAGGACTAGCATGGATCTAGTGTACAGAGCAAAACCTAACTTAAATACAACCTGATATGTCAAGGAAGAAGTCATTGTCGAATCCCACAATCAAACCTGACATGGACGACAAACTTTTTTTATATGTTTGAGAAGTAACGTCAGAATCATCTTCCTTTCCTGCTTACCACTCCTAACCACTACCTTTTTCTATCCACTCATAACTCCCTCCCAACCCATGTCTTTCTCTTTCCACTCATAACTCCCTCCCCACCCATGTCTTTGTCTATCCACTCATAACTCCCTCCCCACCCATGTCTTTGTCTATCCACTCATAACTCCCTCCCCACCCATGTCTTTGTCTATCCACTCATAACTCCCTCCCCACCCATGTCTTTGTCTATCCACTATCCACTTTGTCTATCCACTCTCTCCCCACCCATGTCTTTGTCTATACTCATAACTCCCTCCCCACCCATGTCTCATAACTCCCTCCCCACCCATGTCTTTGTCTATCCACTCATAACTCCCTCCCCACCCATGTCTTTGTCTATCCACTCATAACTCCCTCCCCACCCATGTCTTTGTCTATCCACTCATAACTCCCTCCCCACCCATGTCTTTGTCTATCCACTCATAACTCCCTCCCCACCCATGTCTTTGTCTATCCACTCATAACTCCCTCCCCACCCATGTCTTTGTCTATCCACTCATAACTCCCTCCCCACCCATGTCTTTGTCTATCCACTCATAACTCCCTCCCCACCCATGTCTTTGTCTATCCTCTCATTACTCCCGCCCCTACCATGTCTTTGTCTATCCACTCATTACTCCCTCCCCACCCATGTCTTTGTCTATCCTCTCATTACTCCCGCCCCTACCATGTCTTTGTCTACCCACTCATAACTCCCTCCCCACCCATGTCTTTGCCTATCCACTCATAACTCCCTCCCAACCCATGTCTTTGTCTATCCACTCATTACTCCCTCCCCTCACTTGTCTTTGTCTATCCACTCATAACTCCCTCCCCACCCATGTCTTTGTCTATCCACTCATAACTCCCTCCCAACCCATGTCTTTGTCTATCCACTCATTACTCCCTCCCCACCCATGTCTTTCTCTTTCCACTCATAACTCCCTCCACACCCATGTCTTTGTCTATCCACTCATAACTCCCTCCACACCCATGTCTTTGTCTATCCACTCATTACTCCCTCCCCACCCATGTCTTTGTCTATCCACTCATAACTCCCTCCCAACCCATGTCTTTGTCTATCCACTCATAACTCCCTCCCCACCCATGTCTTTGTCTATCCACTCATAACTCCCTCTCCACCCATGTCTTTGTCTATCCTCTCATTACTCCCGCCCCTACCATGTCTTTGTCTATCCACTCATCACTCCCTCCCAATCCATGTCTTTGTCTATCCACTCATAACTCCCTCCCCATCCATGTCTTTGTCTATCCACTCATTACTCCCTCCCCACCCATGCCATCCTCCCCTTATAACTTCATCTCCATCCCTACCAACCTTCTTTCTCTCATAACTCACAACTTCCTTCCAACACTCCCTTATCTGTCTCTATTCCTGTATAACTCCCTGCATACCTCCCCATCTTTCTCCTTTCCCCTTTAGTTTCCTTTTTGTCCTGTTCTTCATAATTCCCTCATATTCCTCATGACCCCTGCACTTCTGTCCTTTTTTTATTATAAATGCCTCCTCCTACTTTTGTTTTCCTTTCTGTGTCCATACTTGCTTCCCTGTGGTACCGAGATATGATTTATATTTGAAGGTGTACTTTTATTCTCGGTGCGTTGTCTTTAGGTTATTTTTTTAAAAATAAATTTTCATGCAACATAACACATACAAACACTGGATAGGAAATCAAGCTTAAAGTTATGACTTTGCATATAAGAACTGTGAAATCCACTCGAATCCTTATCTTACATGGTAATGCGTGTCTGTCTTCAATCTGTCCAGACAGCAGTTTAGCGCGGACGGCACCGCGGGGGCCGGTTGTGGAGGATAGCCAGTCCAACAAATCAACTTATATGATTATCACAGAAGATACAACCTACAAGATTAGAAAGATACTGGAGACATCTTAACTCTAAACTGTTAGACTATACCATTTACAGACCAAAGTGTTTATATAACATCGCCACCACCTCAGTCTATATATAACATCACCAGCACCTCAGTCTATATATAACATCACCACCACCTCAGTCTATATATAACATCACCACCACCTCAGTCTATATGTAACATCACCTCCACCTCAGTCTATATGTAACATCACTACCACCTCAGTCTATATATATAACATCACCACCACCTCAGTCTATATATAACATCACCACCACCTCAGTCTATATATAACATCACCACCACCTCAGTCTATATATAACATCACCACCACCTCAGTCTATATATAACATCACCACCACCTCAGTCTATATATAACATCACCACCACCTCAGTCTATATATAACATCACCACCACCTCAGTCTATATATAACATCACCACCACCTCAGTCTATATATAACTTCACCACCACCTCAGTCTATATATAACATCACCACCACCTCAGTCTATATCATATATATACCAAAGTGTTTATATAACATCACCATCACCTCAGTCTGTATATAACATCACCACCACCTCAGTCTATATGTAACATCACCACCACCTCAGTCTATATGTAACTTCACCACCACCTCAGTCTATATATAACATCACCACCACCTCAGTTTATATATAACATCACCACCACCTCAGTCTATATCATATATAGACCAAATTGAAAAAGAGTAGAATAGTGAGATGATAGTGTGCGATGTGAAAAAGAGTAGAATAGTGAGATGATAGTGTACCATGTGAAAAATAGGAGAATTGTCAGATGATAGTGTGCGATGTGAAAAAGAGGAGAATTGTCAGATGATAGTGTACCATGTGAAGGTATCTAAGCCTCGAAATGAACGTGGCTGTTGACGGGACGTTAAACTCAGCAAGCAAGAAAAATAATTTGCTTGTATTCCAAGGACATCCTTATACGGAACAATTGTGTAGATATACAATGCAAGTTAGTGACACCATTAAGAGTATATATTTCAGATTGGAGGTAGAATATGTGTTTCGAAATGTATTAGGCCTATAACGTACTATGTACGCCTATGTACTTGATGAAGAATAACATCGATAATTACTAGCTGTCCCAAGAGTTAACCGCCAGTAATTTTAAGCTAACTACGCAAAACCTTGGATCGAAGCCGGGGGTGACAATGACAAAGATATGCCAAACGTCCAACAAAACCCTAATACGGCCGTAATTACTAGCTAATCTGCCTATTATTTTACATAACAATCAGGATACAAGGTCAGATAACAGTATATCGCCATCGGGCCTTTTCCGTCTAAATAATCAATATGTCACCACTTCAAACAATCTTATATTAAGTGGGTTGAATATTTACCGATACAGGGCAAAATCAAATACTGTATGTACAAACAAAGTCAAAACAGTATCATTATTGAATATAATCTGATAATTACATTAATGATATTCTTTGTCGGAATAAAACCGTGAATAAAGCAGTCCTTTTCTGATACAATCCAACGATGACTGCCAACACCCATACAAAGTGCACATAAATCCGCACCAACCGATGCTTGCTCAACACCTTGTTCTCAGTATGTCGTCTTCCTTACAGAGCACACGTTGCGACTTGTCACTGAAGAAGAAGCGCAAGGATAATTACTGTACTTCAAATCCACTTTATATGGATTTTATGTCCACAGACACATTTCCCTAAAATAAAAATCACACGCTTGTTTAGTGATAGGAAATAGATAGGTCGTAGTTTCAAAGTGTAGCAAAATTGCAGCCATAACAAAATATCTGCCTGAGCGGAGATTTACGATTTGTGACGTCAAAATTGGCTGCTGGAGTAACGTCTTCTAGAAAATGTTTGTATGGCATTTATTTCTCACAAATGTAAATGTACGTAACATTGATTGATAGCTTTGCCTAAGCTATCGACTTCGGCCTTTGAACCTTTGTACCGTCTTATTATAATAGAGTGGACGTAAATATGACCAAAACAGTTCAGAGGTTCTTGAGATATGACACCGAGTCCCACCAACAAGGAGTTCCGAAATTCTTGGCACTATTTAAAACTGTAGTAGAGTTGGAGGTAGGGCCAAAATCAGTTTGCAGTATATGACAGTGTACAATGTGAAAAAGAGGTCAGCGGACAGATAACGGTGTACGATGTGGAAAAGAGGTCAGTGGACAGATGACAGTGTACGATGTGGAAAAGAGGTTAGTGGACAGATGACAGTGTACAATGTGAAAAAGAGGTCAGCGGACAGATAACGGTGTACGATGTGGAAAAGAGGTCAGTGGACAGATGACAGTGTACGATGTGGAAAAGAGGCTAGTGGACAGATGACAGTGTACAATGTGGAAACGAGGTCAGTGGACAGATAACGGTGTACGATGTGGAAAAGAGGTCAGTGGACAGATGACAGTGTACGATGTGGAAAAGAGGTTAGTGGACAGATGACAGTGTACGATGTGGAAAAGAGGTTAGTGGACAGATGACAGTGTACAATGTGGAAAAGAAGTCAGTGGACAGATGACAGTGTACAGTGTGGAAAAGAGTTCAAAAGAAAACTAACTTATATGGTTTGAAAAGGTCAATGGACAGATGATAGAGTACAGTTTAAAATATGACTGTGGACAGATGACGAAATAGCGTCAGGATAGCAGTTGGAATCTATGACAAAGGATTTTAACTGATCTGAATCGTCTAAGTTTTAGCTCGACAAAGAGGAGTTAGGGTGAATGAGTGTAGAACGACCGCCATGTTTTTCTAGTTCCGTAGTGAAATAAACAAGTATGCTTGGGTTGATTGCATTCCGCTACATTTAGCAGAAAAGGTCCCTTCACCGACTTCCGGACTGGGCTTGTTAAGGAGGGTTGATACCGTGTCCTATATGTAACACCGTTTTACGTCCACAATGTGACTTTGAATATAAAATTCCTGTCAAGAACTGCGATATCCATTGCGTGATTAAATGAGAGGCGGCCATTAAATTGTTGTTGTGGTCCTGTGTCCTTGAGATTTGTATGTAGGGTCGATACCAGGGCAGACAATAAGCCTGGGCATATTCATGTGGAGTGAGCAAAGCATTATATCATCTACAAACTTTGTAAATAAACAAAAGATCATCCGCGCCCATATTCGTTAAAACGACATTGCATGCAGTTTAATACACATTCCATTGAATCCTTTGAGGTAGAAACTATTTGTTCATTAAACCATGAACAGAGTCTGCCAAACACAGTCCACGTAGGAAACATTACTCTTTCTCTAATGAGAAAGGATTCGAATCTCCATTTTCGAAGTTGTCTAACACCTCCGCCGATCGCATATTGTCGTCCTCGAATTTCCTGAGGGTCCGACCTGACCGGGTCTCAGGGGATTGGCTTTCATAATCTTGTCAACAAGTGAGATGCCTTTGTTACAAGCCGCTACGGAAATGTTTCTTAATAGCTCTTGTCCAGTCATCATACCTCCTTAACGGGGCACAATTACACCTGATTAACATTAAAATTCACGGGCAATTACACATTCTATTACATAATGAACAGTAAACAACTAAATACTTCGTCATGCTTATACTGCAGATTGTTAAATGCGATAGATATCGTCTTCTCCGGGGAGGTAATCTTCAGGATTAGCGACGTAGGCCGGTAACGTTAGGAGTAGTATTAATAGGCCAGGTTAACCAATAATTGATCAGTATTGATCAGAGAAGTGGTGACCTGTCGAGATAACCGATGTAGGACGGTAACGATTATTGTGGTGGTGACATGTCGGGATTAGCAATGTAGGACGGTAACGATTATTGTGGTGGTGACATGTCGGGATTAGCGATGTAGGACGGTAACGATCAGTGTAGTGGTGACATGTCGGGATTAGCGATGTAAGACGGTAACGATCAGTGAAGTGTTGACATGTCGGGATTAGTGATGTAGGACGATAACGACCAGTGTACTGGTGACATGTCGGGATTAGCGATGTAAGACGGTAACGATCAGTGTAGTGGTGACATGTCGGGATTAGCGATGTAGGACGGTAACGATCAGTGTAGTGGTGACATGTCGGGATTAGTGATGTAGGACGGTAACGATCACTGTAGTGGTGACATGTCGGGATTAGCGATGTAAGACGGTAACAATCAGTGAAGTGGTGACATGTCGGGATTAGCGATGTAGGACGATAACGATCAGTGTAGTGGTGACATGTCGGGATTAGTGATGAAGGACGGTAACGATCAGTGTAGTGGTGACATGTCGGGATTAGTGATGTAGGACGGTAACGATCAGTGTAGTGGTGACATGTCGGGATTAGTGATGTAGGACGATAACGATCAGTGTAGTGGTGACATTAGGACGTTCTGTTGGGACATGATATAATAATCTACGTTAGGACGTTCTGTTGGGACACGATATACTTATCTACGTTAGGACGTTCTGTTGGCACTGATATAATAATCTGCGTTAGGACGTTCTGTTGGGACACGATATGCTAATCTACGTTAGGACGTTCTGTTGGGACACGATATGCTAATATATGTTAGGACGTTCTGTTGGGACATGATATAATAATCTACGTTAGGACGTTCTGTTGGGACACGATATACTTATCTACGTTAGGACGTTCTGTTGGGACACGATATGATAATCTACGTTAGGACGTTCTGTTGGGACACGATATACTTATCTACGTTAGGACGTTCTGTTGGGACACGATATGCTAATATATACGTTAGGACGTTCTGTTGGGACACGATATGCTAATATATGTTAGGACGTTCTGTTGGGACACGATATACTTATCTACGTTAGGACGTTCTGTTGGGACACGATATTCAAATCTACTTAGGACGTTCTGTTGGGACACGATAAACTAATCTACTTAGGACGTTCTGTTGGTACACGATATACTTATCTACGTTAGGACGTTCTGTTGGGACACGATATACTTATCTACGTTAGGACGTTCTGTTGGGACACGATATTCAAATCTACTTAGGACGTTCTGTTGGGACACGATAAACTAATCTACTTAGGACGTTCTGTTGGTACACGATATACTTATCTACGTTAGGACGTTCTGTTGGGACACGATAAACTTATCTACGTTAGGACGTTCTGTTGGGACACGATATACTTATCTACGTTAGGACGTTCTGTTGGGACACGATATACTTATCTACGTTAGGACGTTCTGTTGGGACACGATAAACTAATCTACGTTAGGACGTTCTGTTGGGACACGATATGCTAATATATGTTAGGACGTTCTGTTGGGACACGATATACTTATCTACGTTAGGACGTTCTGTTGGGACACGATATTCTAATCTACTTAGGACGTTCTGTTGGGACACGATAAACTAATCTACTTAGGACGTTCTGTTGGGACACGATATACTTATCTACGTTAGGACGTTCTGTTGGGACACGATAAACTTATCTACGTTAGGACGTTCTGTTGGGACACGATAAACTAATCTACTTAGGACGTTCTGTTGGGACACGATATACTTATCTACGTTAGGACGTTCTGTTGGGACACGGTAAACTAATCTACGTTAGGACGTTCTGTTGGGACACGATATGCTAATATATGTTAGGACGTTCTGTTGGGACACGATATTCTAATCAACTTAGGACGTTCTGTTGGGACACGATAAACTAATCTACGTTAGGACGTTCTGTTGGGACAGGATATGCTAATATATGTTTGAACGATGGAAATGGTGAATATTCCTGTTTTTCTCGGGTATGCCTGTTTATAAATGTTTGACAATAAGATAAGTCCCTACAGCTGGATCTATCTCCTTGTATCATGTAACATCCTGTTAGTTCAGGTTTACATAAACAGATGAAAATTTTCCAATTACATTATAATAAAAAGTTTTTTGTCAATATCGCTTTCCTTTGTATCATTAAACAAAACACGCCAGTGGTGTCCTTATTTAACAGAAAGTACAGACGTGCCAAACACGCAGCTCACGTGTTCCACGTCTCCGTTATGTACTTGATGTCCCCTGTCACAATATACACGTTATACACAAGCTATAAAAGGAACACGGGTAGTGTTAACTCTGGAGCGTGTCTAATATCCACTAACATTACTTCTAATCAGAAAACAACAAGTCGACCATTTTTATAAAATTATTAAAAACGCAACTATACGATTTCAATGTTTGTGTGTGTGGTATCGGTCACAAAGAGGTTGGTGTTACGTCAGAACACCAGGACGCCCTGATCTCCCTATACACCTGTCCCAGGGAACCAAGACTTTCGTGGATGCATGCTCAGATTATTCGTGGAGGTCTTACAACGTGAACTCTTTCATGTCGTGTGAAGAGATGGCGTTGAACGGAAGCACCTTTGCTATAGCGCTCGCCTGAACTGATAGTGCCATCGTACTTCCGGTTCCAAATCATAGCCCTCCAACGGAGTCGGGCAAGGTACGCAATAACGCTAACATCCTCGATCTACCTTCAATCGCGTAACGCTCAGAACTTCAGCATAGACGACCTTCATTAATTTATCTTTTTTGTCAAAATAGAACTTCAATGATTCTTATTAGTTCATCGGCTTGCTAATGGCCATGCAATTACCAGTGTGTCAGTGCACGCGATACTAACTCGTCTGACTTACAGCAGACGAACACATCTGAATAGACAACAATTATCGATGGCTGCCTGCATTTGATTTAACGACAGATTGATGTAACACTATTAATCAGTCATCATATTCCGTCAGGAATACTCAGTGTTTGACGAGGTCATGTTTTCGTGCAGTTCGGAAGCAATGGTACTCAATAAAGGTAAACTAGCACTAAGCACCCGCGCCGTTCGGAACCATGGATATCGCTAACTAAACCAGCACTAGGAACCATGTTAAATACTAGCCGTAATAGGTGGACGGGTTCGACCCTCGCATAGACATGTAAATAATGACCTGTTACATATGGATACCCTAACGATACCAACATTAGCTACTCATTCTGTTCGGAACCAAGAAAAAACACTAACTCATTCCCAATACGTTACAAGAATGCTCGTAACTGTTAAAGAATCACTATTAAGGTCACGTGGCCTATCGGGTGTAATTAAAACCCGAAGGATCTGATTCGACACTCAGTCATATGACCTCTTTACGTGTTTTGATTTTTTTTATTAAATATATGTCATGGACATATTCCATCATAATGTTACTATCATTGAACACATGTCGCAAAAGTTCAAGGTAATATATATAGTACTGCAGTGTCTCATGTAAATAATCCACACTGAAGACGTGTTTCATTTTTGTTTAGTTTATTGTATATTTACGTTGTATTAACAGCCAAGGTCATTTAAGGACGTTTCAGAGTGGTGGAAGAAAGTCGCAGTTCCCGGAGAAAAACCACCGACCTTGTTTGGACGCGAAGTTATATAGAATCGAATTGATACATTTACAATTTTGATTCGTCAGTGCCGCGAGCACGGAAGTGAGCTTTCAGTCACTCACTTTTCGTCCTATGTAAGCCACGTGACTGTCAGAAATGTCCTACCTCGTTTAAGACCGTTTCAGTAACCAGACCTCTAATCCGGATCACATATAATCTTGCGGTCTTCAGCAGCTCAATGGCTAACAGCAATTTCTTCAACTTCAACAGACAACTAAACGGTATTTCCTTTCGAGACCCAACTCAATTTTCAAATTTCGCAATAGAATGTTATAAAAAATACCGCTGTGCATTAAAGACTTCTTTACGAAGAGTAAAATGTAACAGGATGAGCGATTTTTCAACCAGTTATCGGCGAAATGTTCATTTAAAAGTCTTCATCATAACAAGCAAGCCCCGAGGTTCTGTTACAAGAAAAACACGTGCTATGTGATGTACCTCACGTTCATTTGTTTCAGCGGTATATTCCTGATATATATTAAGGAGTTGGTCGATATTAGTCTGCCGTAAACCACACAAACTACTATTGACCTTGCGATACTGTACAATTGTTAATTTTCGCGAGGTTTTGTTTTTGCGTGAATATTCTAAATCAAGGAATGTACATGTCCACGAAATGATAAACAGATAAACGATGACATGGATTAAAGCACGAGTTGATCTGTTTAATCATGATTAATCAGTGAAATTAAGCATCAACGAAAATTAATATCTTTGGAAAACCACGAAATTTTAGCACCATGAAAACGTATGTATATGTATAATGTTAATTCCAACTGCGGAATTTGACATGATCAATAAGATATCCAGGCAGGTCCCCGGTGTATATTGCAAACCGTTATTTCAAGCATATGTTCGTCAGTAATGTATGTTTTCTTCTCAATAATTCATCATATACTCTCCATTATTATACATACATATTATAACAAATACGTGTCAGTCAATAAAATGTTTTTTAATTGTCGTTTGACAGTAATCTAGCCCAAAGATCTTTATAACCATCAAAGATTTTACAATTTTTTTACACATATTTGCACTTAGAAATGTTTAGATACAAAAACTATCAACAATACACTGATGTCCCAGAGTCTTCCTAAACAAGTAAATAAAATCATAAATCAAAAATAATTTGCGCCCTTGTTGAACGTCGGGTGCCCTTTGGTTTAGAGATGTTGACTCTCCAGATGGTAACCTCCGATGCAGCGTCACTGTATCCATATCAGTAGATCAGGTCACATACTAGGCATCCAGTTTTGACACGACACGTGCAGACGTCATTCTCTCTCTAGACTGTCTCACTAATCACCGTATTGCATGTTGTACTGCCGACCGCCAGCGTCCTCACCCGACACCTTTTAGTAAGCGATACACCTGACGGTCGTGCGTGCCTGACAGCTGAGCAGGCCTGTAAGTCGTACGTTATTATTAAAGCACTTTGTTTACCGTGGACGCCTTTTTGCTTTTGTTTTTGTTTTTTTTTTTCAAAATAAACTATTGAATGTCAAAAGCCTTTGATGGTGGGTTTGAAAACTTTACACTAACACAAACTGTAAACAAAATTAATTAGTTTACTCAAGCGCATTACTCCGCACTCAAAATTATAAGATTAGAATATTACGTACAAGACATCCAACTGCTCTTAGTGTCCAATAAATTATATCAGTTGATTAGTTACAAGAAAAGATCGAAACTTCGTCATTGCGTGATTACAGGTCAAACTAAAATCTCTCGAAGCTGTCGACCACCGCGAACATCAACCTAGGAAGACATCTACAGTACTACGTAACTCTTTGATTGACATTTCAATACACATACGGTTTCATGTTTATAATGACGGTAAATGTTGTTTATCATACAGCGTTTGATAGACTCACCTTGTCAGCCCCACATCCTAACTCTTCATTGTTTGATTTTTTATTGTTTTTTTTTTATAATTACAATTAAAGTGGCAGACAGAAGGCATAAAAGTGCAGACCAACAGCATATAAATACTGACGCATTACTAACAAACGCTAAACACAACCCGTCAGATGGGACTCAAAATGGTGGCCCGTGTGAGAAGGTTCAACTCGCACGATAAGGGTAGGCGTGATAACGCCAGCCCAGAGGTTAGTGCTAGATTAGCAATAAGGACTATTCATTAAATAATTTTGATAGACTTCCAAAATATTAGATATATATCAAAATTTAGATAGTGTAGGATTCTTCCTCGTCCACTCTGTCTTTAACAGATCCTGTCGTTGCGATGTGCCTAACTAGTGGTAAATTAGAGCTATACTTGAGCCAAGGGGGTCGTAATCGAAATTATAGTTAAAACAGGTCTGGTAGTATAGACGGCCCATTTCTACCTTATCTCTGTTTCCCACTCTCATCTCTTCATACTATCTCCTGTCTACTCACCCTCCTATCTTCGCTCATCTGCTGAAAGGCCGATAATTGTAGATATAAAACTGTACATTGTGTATAATTTACCTGTACTTGTATGAGTGAGTACTTCTCGGTACCAGAAACTTGTTACTCCGTATTGAAATTAGTCTGTCATTATCCATTATAATGGACACAAAGGTTGCCTGCCTGTAAATATGATTATTTTACTTAAAATCAGCAAACTGTGATATATTTATTACTGACATTTCAACAAAAATGTGCAGAGAGAATCAGGGAAATTTGAAAATATAAATCCTGATTAATTGGATAGCTCAAATACCAGTATCAGAGAAAAAATACTAGATACAAGGGAAAAAATATGTTCTGGAAACAGAGAAAAGATGTACGTTGTGAACATGAATGAGATAGTTTCAAGATACAGGATTCTAAAACCGTTTCCATACAAGAGGAATTTCCAGTGTGTACCTTTCAAGGAATGGTTTATTGGAAGGTGCTATTTCGTGTAGAAATACACTATATAGCTCCTAGAGATTACTACACTTTTCCAGAAAAAGATGTTTTACACTCTGGTGACAAATCAAAAAGATTATCGTTATTGCTTAGTTTATTTTTAAGATAATGACACATTGTTAATTACATGTGCATTACCTGATTGCGTCGCACGAGGGCAGGTTGACAACCAAATATTAAGTCCCGCACGTGCTCTGAACAGTTTAGTATTTGAATATTAACCCATGTTTTTGCGCTGTAGCCTGGTAATACGTTCTAAACAACAACACAAAGTTAAAGGAACCATGAGATAACGGGATGAGGATAAGGTTGGCGTTTGGGTGAACGCCGTTAAGATAGAAGCATAGGGTCTATCTCCGTTATGAGTTGTAGAATAAAAAAAACATCAAAATGTATTACGCATATCGACAGCACAATACACGATGGTATCACATAGTTAGGACAATTTAGTTAAATATAAATATAAACTTTATTTATTTTACAACAATTGCGAAACAAGTTATGGGAAAACCCACGTGGTCGGGCAGGTGACCCCTTACCTTTTCACGTCCGTTCCGGGAACCCCGGTCGGCTAGGTGAAATGCGAGTGCGTTACCACTGCGCCACCCGACCACCAATTTAGTTACAACTGGGCGGTCATCGTCACATCATTCCCTCCAAAATAGGAGATAATACTACTACAGATTACAACTGGGCGGTCATCATCACATCATTTCCTCCAAAATAGGAGATAATACAACTACACATTACAACTAAGGAATACTACAGAATACTACTACATAATAAAAGTGAGGAATTCTACTGAATACTACTACAGACTACAGCTATAGAGAATACTACAGGAAACAGCTATAGAGAATACTACAGAATACTACTACATAATAAAAGTGAGGAATTCTACTGAATACTACTACAGACTACAGCTATAGAGAATACTACAGGAAACAGCTATAGAGAATACTACAGAATACTACTACATAATAAAAGTGAGGAATTCTACTGAATACTACTACAGACTACAGCTATAGAGAATACTACAGGAAACAGCTATAGAGAATACTACAGAATACTACTACATAATAAAAGTGAGGAATTCTACTGAATACTTCTACAGACTACAGCTATAGAGATTACTACAGAATACAGCTATAGAGAATACTACAGAATACAGCTATAGAGAATACTACAGACTACAGCTATAGAGATTACTACAGACTACAGCTATAGAGAATACTACAGAATACAGCTATAGAGAATACTACAGACTACAGCTATAGAGAATACTACAGAATACAGCTATAGAGAATACTACAGAATACAGCTATAGAAAATACTACAGAATACAGCTATAGAGAATACTACAGAATACAGCTATACAGAATACTACAGAATACAGCTATAGAGAATACTACAGAATATATCTATAGAGATTACTACAGAATACAGCTATAGAGAATACTACAGAATATATCTATAAAGAATACAACAGAATATAGCTCTAGAGAATACTACAGAATACAGCTGAAAATTAAAACTACTTCAGTGGGTTAGGTAACACAAGCAATAGCGATTGTGTCCTCCACTGACCCTAATTACGATACGACATCGGCTTGGTATGCTGTGTATCAGGCGCCCTATAGCCATTTGTGGAATTAGTGGTCATTCTTGACGAAGAGCGTCGGCAAGCTGTTGTCGATTGACAGGAAGCCGCGGACGATTAGGAAAAGTTCGGGTGAAAGACTAAACCAGTCCATACACTCGATAGTTTCTACTTGCAGTACTTATGTACAAGTCTAGCTCTATGTGGTCGAGCTCTTTCGGTCATCAGTACAAATTCAAGGACGACAGCACCTGTAAAGGGTCTTACAGTTGGATAAATTATTTCATCCCGGTACCGTAAACTGCTGACCATCAAAATCCATTCCCGCATACCACTGAGCCTCCGAAGAAACGGTCATGCTCAGTGACGCAGCAGTCAGCATACCTCTCACCCAACCCATGCCAAACACTCCTCCTGCCATCATGAAAGTTTAGAGAAAACCTAGACTCGAACGTAAAAAGAATACATTGCCACCGACGCAGTCACCGATTCACGTGGTCAGCCGCCCAACGCTGCCGAGCTATACGGTGACGGCGTGCGAGTCGAGGGCGTACAGTGGGTCTGTGAGTTTTGAAGTCTATTCCTAACTGTTTGTGTAGAAAAATCTTGTTCAGTTACTTGACGGAAGTCGTTACTCAGCTCCTTGGAACTCCCAAACCGATGTCGCCTAGTAAGAGTGCTTACATGACGATACTAACGGGCTAGCCTACACATGGTCCACAAATGTTCAAAACAGGTTTCAAAAAAATGACAGAAGAAACACAACATTTGTTGATTGATTTGACGGTAGGACCACACAGACATACAATAAAACCATCATTGACAGTTATAGGATGTCTTGCGTCACGCCTACTACAGGTTACTCAGGCAAATCGTTACCGAAAAGTGATTTTGCATACATTGGCGATAAAACAGTAGCCGAGGAGTGTCAAGCTTTATTTATCTTAATGGTAGAAAAAAAACATATATTTTATTCCTTAACTTTTTGTCCAGTATATATGATGACCTTCCTGCACAGGAAAGACTATCATTACCACATCGATGGTCACGTGACTTAGTAGTGTTCAGAGTCTGATTACACTCACCACAGCGCATCCATTCCGTCTAGACTTAGAAAGTCTTTTAGTATCTCACTGTAAGAAATTTTAAAAACAAAACCTAAAGGATATGCGTGTAAGTGAATTTTGTGTAAAATTAAAGTAAACTGACACCTCCCTAAAACAGCGAAATGTTCACGACCCATGCATGATGGGTTTGGAGAAGTTTTACGGTATATTGGGACCAACAATATTAGAATGTCATAATTAAGTGCATTTGTTTGATTTCTCTGGCAACAATAAAAAACCGATTGATTTATTCTTGTAGCTGATGTTTTTTTTCTATGGATCAAAACGTGTTAAATATTCTTTATTTTGGTTCACTCCTTTGGTCCACTTGAATAACTCACTTGTCATTGCTTTTCAAGTTGTCTCAAAAACATGTTTTTATGTCTCACAACTATAAGGAAGTTGATCTACCTCGGCCATGAATTATGTTAAAAATTCAGCCGAAAGCGTTAAAGGTAACGTTTTAAATCGCGCAAACATAGGTGTTCCGATTTGTGGCCATGTCGCCAGACAGCGCGGGTATTACAGCACTGGTATTACAGCGCGTGCTCGGGATCACACACTCATTAACAAAACATAACTTTAATGAGAGAGCCAATGAGTAGATTGCAATCTAAAAGTCTTGCTTATGCGAAATAAATGATGGACGAAGAGACGAAACTCTGAGCGGATATGCAGATCACACTTTGATGCAAAAATAAGAAAAATGTACTTTTATAATTACCAAGTACAGACCTATCTATCAAATTCCCCATTTTATCAAATTAATGCATTTGCTCGTTTTCGATGTGGGATAATTTCCCCACAAAGGTAACATCACATACTTAGTAGTTTTATATAAAGAATTTCTTGGGCGTTTCTCCCAACGTCACAGGATAGAACGTGCGTTCATTAGACCTAAGAACGTTACCGCCCCCTCGCGAGTTAATCGACACGATATATTCTTACGTGTAACTTTGGAATTCTAATTTAATAAAATAGTGCAATCATGTCATGGTTCCAATAATGAAAAAATAATGTCAGAATCGTTATGGTTATGGTGATGTTGAGATCATGTCAGTGTTGGCATGGTTACGGTACTCTTAATATCCTGTCAGTGTTGTCATGGTTACGGTACTATTAATATCCTGTCAGTGATGTCATTGTCACGGTACTATTGATATCATGTAAGTGTTGTATGGTCACGGTACTGTTGAGATTTTGTCAAGAGTTGTCATGGTCACGTTACTGTTGAGATTGTGTCGGGGTTGGCATGGTCACGGTACTGTTGAGATCTTGTCAGTGTTGTTGTGGTCACGGTACTGTTGAGATTTTATCAGAGTTGGCATGGTCACGGTACTGTTGAGATTTTGTCAGAGTTGGCATGGTCACGGTACTGTTGAGATTTTATCAGAGTTGGCATGGTCACGGTACTGTTGAGATTTTGTCAGAGTTGGCATGGTCACGGTACTGTTGAGATTTTGTCAGAGTTGACATGGTCACGGTACTGTTGAGATTTTGTCAGTGTTGTTATGGTTCGCGGTACTGTTGATATATTATCAGAGTTGACATGGTCACGGTACTGTTGAGATTTTGTCAGTGTTGGCATGGTCACGGTACTGTTAAGATTTTGTCAGGGTTGGCATGGTTACGGTACTGTTGAGATTTTGTCAGAGTTGGCATGGTCGCGGTACTGTTGAGATTTTGTCAGAGTTGGCATGGTCACGGTACTGTTGAGATTTTGTCAGTGTTGGCATGGTCACGGTACTGTTGAGATTTTGTCAGTGTTGGCATGGTCACGGTACTGTTGAGATTTTGTCAGTGTTGGCATGGTCGCGGTACTGTTGAGATTTTGTCGGAGTTGGCATGGTTACGGTACTGTTGAGATTTTGTCAGAGTTGACATGGTCACGGTACTGTTGAGATTTTGTCAGTGTTGTTATGGTTCGCGGTACTGTTGAGATATTATCAGAGTTGGCATGGTCACGGTACTGTTGAGATTTTGTCAGTGTTGGCATGGTCACGGTACTGTTAAGATTTTGTCAGGGTTGGCATGGTTACGGTACTGTTGAGATTTTGTCAGAGTTGACATGGTCACGGTACTGTTGAGATTTTGTCAGAGTTGACATGGTCACGGTACTGTTGAGATTTTGTCAGTGTTGTTATGGTTCGCGGTACTGTTGAGATATTATCAGAGTTGGCATGGTCACGGTACTGTTGAGATTTTGTCAGTGTTGGCATGGTCACGGTACTGTTGAGATTTTGTCGGAGTTGGCATGGTCACGGTACTATTTGGAATTCTGGTATGTACTAATCAAACATATTCAACAATAAAGGAATGTTATTTATCATATGTTTCTTCCCACAGGCGATATCGTCTATTATCGCAAACACACCCAAGTAGTAAAAAAGTACAATGAATTGTTTTTCCACATTCGTTTTATCCTCTGTCATGAAAGACGACTTGCTCTTTTTCATCCCATACTAAAAACAGTAAACCTCTACATGGTTGGTACCCGATCAGATAAACGGGTCGACCTCGTCGCAACAAGAAAATTTAGTGTCTCCAATACACTGTCATTGACACTTATCGTCTTACAGTCATCAACATCTATCATCGCACCCTTCAGTTCCCCCGTGTACAATGATAGTTGTAGAGTGTGGATCAGGACACCTTGGTTTATCGTTAATACTAAAGGGCCGTGTCTGGCGTCAAGTGGAACAGAATATTTCCTTTCCCCCGTGCAAAATGACCCCCTCCCTAGACACCATCCTGCTGCAGCTTCCCAATGTGAGGGAAGACGATCGTACCGTTGACAGATGGTTTCATGTTAAATACAGAGTAAGTAATGAAGTGTTCCGCGTTCCTAATGCCAATTGTTTGGGTGGTCGAGCGGCGCAGTAGTAACGTAATCGTCGCCTTTCACCTCAGCGTCCGGTGTTCGATTCCCTAAAATGGTAAGATGTCAGCTACCCGACCACGTGTTGGGTTTCCCTGAGTACACTGGTTTCTCTGCCACAATAAAACCATATGGGCCAACAAGAGTGATAAGTAAAGTTGGACAAGTTGTTGCGCAATTGTTATAAAATTAATAAAGTTTTTTGATATAAAGGAGAATATGCGGGGTTACTAAAGGCCTCTGATTCGAGGCAAGAAACGAGCGTTATATCGGGATATTTACTCCATCCTGAATCAATGCGTCAGTAATATTTTACCGGCTAGCTAGCTAAGACGACCGTCAAACAAAAAACCGTGGTAAGAAATCATAATATACACGGTAATATCTTCTCGACAATTAAGTTTAGTCACTAATTTACCGAATAATTTTCTTTTCCAATAAAAACGATGTCAGTTCAGAAATATCGTATTTTTTTTAAATTTAAATTCGTCATGACATATGAGTAGATCAAGTGTATAAGTGACATGATAGTGATAAGTACTACCGCCACTCTCTAATCGGTCAGTGACATGATAAGTACTTCCGCCTCTCTCTACTCGGTCAGACATGATAATTACCACCGTCCTCCTCTAATCGGTCAGACACATGATAACTACTACCGCCTCTCTGTAATCGGTCAGTGACATGATAAGTACCACCGTCTCCCTCTAATCGGTTAGACATGATAAGTACTACCGCCTCTCTCTAATCGGTCAGACACATGATAAGTACTACCGCCTCTCTGTAATCGGTCAGATATAATAAGTACTACCGCCTCTCTCTAATCGGTCAGACACATGATAAGTACTACCACCTCTCTCTAATCGGTCAGCGACATGATAAGTACTACCGCCTCTCTCTAATCGGTCAGACACATGATAAGTACTACCACCTCTCTCTAATCGGTCAGCGACATGATAAGTACTACCGCCTCTCTCTAATCGGTCAGACACATGATAAGTACTACCGCCTCTCTCTAATTTGCTAGAGACATGATGGATACTTGCGCTTTTCTGTAGTCGTTCAGAAACGTTCGAAAGATCTCCACTTTTCTCTTGTTTGCCAGAGACATGATTCGGACTTCAAATTTTACTGGTCAATTTGAGATGTGATAAGGAATAACGCATTTCTTCAG
Organism: Ylistrum balloti; assembly: GCF_031769215.1. Classification (NCBI taxonomy): domain Eukaryota; kingdom Metazoa; phylum Mollusca; class Bivalvia; order Pectinida; family Pectinidae; genus Ylistrum; species Ylistrum balloti. The sequence continues at coordinate 497,799 of NW_026782008.1, read as the reverse complement.
TTAGTCATTACTGTAATATTGACTAACGCCTTTTTTCTAGTTAGAGGTGTAATTAAACATTCCCCCAAAATCTAGTTTTAAACTTGATGAGTCTATAATCTGTAACAAGTCTCACGCCCCCGGGTCTCTAGACCTTTCCTTTATATTGGTCTTTATCTAACAACAGCTAAAATGGTTAAAACTCGGATCTGCTGTTTCCTAGCAGTGCCTCAGCGGTGTGTACGGTTTTTTTGGGCTCATTTGAAGGCGACGGGGGCTGACCTTTCTTCTGAATTGAATGGTCAATGCCCATGTCGCCAAACCCAACACTTGTAATTATTGTCTGCTCAGGTGAAACCCTATTAATTAACCATGGTTTACCTGTCAACGGGGTACGTGGTAACGTACGCTATCTATATCGCACAGACACGTGCATTGAGGGAGTTAAATTGGCAATAAAGATGAGCCGGCGACAATCACGGTTGGTTAGGTGGAAGTTTGCTATATTGTTAAATTGGCAGACACCGTTTCTTTGATGTCTCGTTAACGGGTGTGAGACAGATCCGGATGCATTGTACAGATATACGTACTAAGTTCGTATCGTATTTCTAGATTACTTCGATAGAGTTGCACGTTCACTTCCGCACCAATGTGCACTTTATTGCAGAGAGTTAAAAACCAATTTGGGTCCAGATTCAAAACTCATATAAAGATAAAAAGACATTTGTCTTGAACTGTCGTACGCGATGACATATTCGGGAATCCTACATGTTGGCGATGCCGTAGGGGTAGAAACAGCTAGCGTTATATTGACTGGTTAGTTGATTTAAAAACCATCGTAGGCGTTTATTATTCGGCCATGATTTAATGTTCATTACATGTTTATTGTTTCCAATCTAATCATGTTTCGTGACCTGTCAATTGGCAAAAAACAAAGATCACAGAATCCACGCATAATCAGTTTGTTCTCAACTGTCCTTTCCCCGCTATACCGACTGTTCACTCCCCGCTATACCGACTGTCCTCTCCCCGCTATACTGACTGTCCACTCCCCGCTATACCGACTGTCCTCTCCCCGCTATACTGACTGTACACTCTCCGCTATACCGACTGTCATCTCCCCGCTATACCGACTGTACACTCTCCGCTATACCTACTGTCCCGTTCCCACTATACCGACTGTCCCGTTCCCACTATACCTACTGTCCCGTTCCCACTATACCGACTGTTCACTCCCCGCTATACCGACTGTCCTCTCCCCGCCATACTGACTGTACACTCTCCGCTATACCGACTTTTCCGTTCCCACTATACCGACTGTCCCGTTCCCACTATACCGACTGTCTCGTTCCCACTATACCGACTGTCCCGTTCCCACTATAGCTACTGCCCCGTTCCCACTATACCGACTGTTCCGTTCCCACTATACCTACTGCCCCGTTCCCACTATACCGACTGTCCAGTTCCCACCATACCGATTGTCCCGTTCCCACTATACCTACTGTCCCATTCCCACTACTCCGACTGTCCAGTTCCCACCATACCGATTGTCCCGTTCCCACTATACCTACTGTCCCGTTCCCACTATACCGACTGTCCAGTTCCTACTATACCGACTGTCCAGTTCCCGCTATACCTACTGTCATCTCCCCGCCATACTGACTGTACACTCTCCGCTATACCGACTTTTCCGTTCCCACTATACCGACTGTTCCGTTCCCACTATACCTACTGTTCCGTTCCCACTATACCTACTGTCCAGTTCCCACTACACCGGTTGTCCCATTCCCACTACTCCGACTGTCCCGTTCCCACTATACCTACTCTTCCGTTCCCACTATACCTACTGTCCCATTCCCACTACTCCGACTGTCCAGTTCCCACCATACCGATTGTCCCGTTCCCACTATACCTACTGTCCCGTTCCCACTATACCGACTGTCCAGTTCCTACTATACCGACTGTCCAGTTCCCGCTATACCTACTGTCATCTCCCCGCCATACTGACTGTACACTCTCCGCTATACCGACTTTTCCGTTCCCACTATACCGACTGTTCCGTTCCCACTATACCTACTGTTCCGTTCCCACTATACCTACTGTCCAGTTCCCACTACACCGGCTGTCCCATTCCCACTACTCCGACTGTCCCGTTCCCACTATACCTACTGTTCCGTTCCCACCATACCTACTGTCCAGTTCCCACTACACCGGCTGTCCCATTCCCACTACTCCGACTGTCCCGTTCCCACTATACCTACTGTTCCGTTCCCACTATACCTACTGTCCAGTTCCCACTACACCGGCTGTCCCATTCCCACTACTCCGACTGTCCCGTTCCCACTATACCTACTGTTCCGTTCCCACTATACCTACTGTCCAGTTCCCACTACACCGGCTGTCCCATTGCCACTACTCCGACTGTTCCGTTCCCACTATACCTACTGTTCCGTTCCCACTATACCTACTGTTCCGTTCCCACTACACCGGCTGTCCAGTTCCCACTACACCGGCTGTCCCATTCCCACTACTCCGACTGTCCCGTTCCCACTATACCGATTGTCCCGTTCCCACTATACCGATTGTTCCGTTCCCACTATACCGATTGTCCCGTTCCCACTATACCGATTGTCCCGTTCCCACTATACCGATTGTCCCGTTCCCATTATACCGATTGTCCTGTTCATTGAAGGTGATAAATAACTGGTCAAAATATATGTACCTTACGTACACGTCTTGCCGTGAAAATCGACATTCGTTTCAGTTAAATGAATCCAACAGACAGTTGGGGCTTGTAATTAAATTACGCGCCTAAAATGGCGTGGCTCTAAGTACTCATTCCTCCGTAAACGACCGTCCCACGTTATAATCTATTATTTTTTTTTATTTCACACTTAATTTTCACTAGTTTTTTTTAACAATTTACATCTTTCAAAACACAGACAGCAATAGAGCGGACAAAGGTTTCTCGTGGAAGTGTTTTGTCTCCAAAATATAAACAATTTAATGACGCCGACAAGTTGCTTGTTGTTTACTGCAAAATATATACAGTATCGGAAGTGCACCAATTATCATATATACGTATTTTACAGTGCATATGCCTAACCGATATTCTCCTGTGGCTGTCTACGATCAATGGTACACTAATCCGGCACGGATTACCAACGTAAGATGGACACGTGCGTATTATGCTGGTTTGATCACAACCACCTGTCAACCTCCATCGCCAATCCCCTTCCCACAAATGGCAGAGGAAGAGAAGAGGTCAGAGGTCGTATGCACTCTTTGTCGATTTTCTGTGATGAGATCAGCGCTAATTTGTTTTCAATATGTTTTAATTTTTAGTTACGCATATATAAGTACAACTTGATCAAGATGTGACCGACATCAAATGTACACGTACTTACGTAATAGTCTGGGTTATCGAGTGTGAACACACTAAATTACTCCAATCAAAACAAGATGTTTGAATATGTGTGAGAATACAACATTCATTGAAATGCATCTGATTTACTATTACATAACACAATCCCCTAGCGATCCAGTAGGTTAGCAAAGACATTATAATGTAAGCGGATTACACCACCCATGTGAAAGGAATGTTTTTAACGGTTACAACTAAAACTTTTAATTGTTAAAACTGTCATGGTGTAACCGATGGAAGGGGTGGTGGTGGTGGGTGGGTGGGCCTTTTTATTATTGTTTTTTCCCAGATAGTGTGGATAGATGTTTTGTTCTCCTTTTAAAAATCCTAGATCCTCATTTGACTGTTCACATGAAACCAGTGTTATTGTTATTTGTTGGCAACTTCTGTGCTGGAACAGCACGTACTCCGATGTAACTCATTCTAGAAATTGTACAGGTAGAGTGCTGGGTCTAACCGTCTTACTTATTCTAGAAATTGTACAGGTAGAGAGCTGGGTCTAACCGTCTTACTTATTCTAGAAATTGTACAGGTAGAGTGCTGGGTCTAACCGTCTTACTTATTCTAGAAATTGTACAGGTAGAGTGCTGGGTCTAACCGTCTTACTTATTCTAGAAATTGTACAGGTAGAGTGCTGGGTCTAACCGTCTTACTTATTCTAGAAATTGTACAGGTAGAGTGCTGGGTCTAACCGTCTTACTTATTCTAGAAATTGTACAGGTAGAGTGCTGGGTCTAACCGTCTTACTTATTCTAGAAATTGTACAGGTAGAGAACTGGGTCTAACCGTCTTACTTATTCTAGAAATTGTACAGGTAGAGAACTGGGTCTAACCGTCTTACTTATTCTACAAATTGTACAGGTAGAGAACTGGGTCTAACTGCGTTACTAAAAAAATGTCAGATGGATCTTTGCACCCATCATCATATGACCGTTATTGATTCTATACAAGTTACAATTTTCTCTTTATACCATTTGTTTTTTTTTCTTTTCCAATCAGCCCAAAAACATTTTGCAGAACTCATAATAAAGAGGAACTCATTCAATTTTTTCCACATGTGTAGCTACCAGAGTTAATGTGTTGGAATTCTGGGACTGATCCACATCTTGATACTGAAGACAATGGTATCTTATGTTAAAATGGCATATATTTAATAGCAAGAACAAATCAATCAGCATATATTTTTCTCTGTGAACAAAGCAGCTGTATTTATATTAGCTGGGTTTCATCTCCTCCCTCTGTATGTAATAACAAAGTCTGTTAACACAGACTTTATTTTTTTTTCTATTTCTAGCAAAAAAGCTGGCACTTTGATAAGCTGTGTGGTCCATGTTTATAATATCCACAAACGGTTTATGGTGTAAGTTCCTGTAGTTCCCAACCATGATAACATTAAGCCACCTGTCAAATGTTCCTGCTTAAGGAAATCAAGGAAGACAGTTAACAAGGAATAGCCAGGACAAGATATAGGTATACACAGACCTGGTTGTGGTGGGATGACCATGAAAGGCACCAGTATGCCCAAACCTGTCCAGTATGAGATGACCATGAAAAGGCACCAGTATGCCCAGACCTGGTTGTGGTGGGATGACCATGAAAGGCACCAGTATGCTCAGACCTGGTTGTGGTGTGATGACCATGAAAGGCACCAGTATGCCCAGACCTGGTTGTGGTGGGATGACCATGAAAGGCACCAGTATGCCCAGACCTGGTTGTGGTGTGATGACCATGAAAGGCACCAGTATGCCCAGACCTGGTTGTGGTGGGATGACCATGAAAGGCACCAGTATGCTCAGACCTGGTTGTGGTGGGATGACCATGAAAGGCACCAGTATGCTCAGACCTGGTTGTGGTGTGATGACCATGAAAGGCACCAGTATGCCCAGACCTGGTTGTGGTGGGATGACCATGAAAAGGCACCAGTATGCCCAGACCTGGTTGTGGTGGGATGACCATGAAAGGCACCAGTATGCTCAGACCTGGTTGTGGTGTGATGACCATGAAAGGCACCAGTATGCCCAGACCTGGTTGTGGTGTGATGACCATGAAAGGCACCAGTATGCCCAGACCTGGTTGTGGTGTGATGACCATGAAAGGCACCAGTATGCCCAGACCTGGTTGTGGTGGGATGACCATGAAAGGCACCAGTATGCTCAGACCTGGTTGTGGTGGGATGACCATGAAAGGCACCAGTATGTGCATACCTGGTCAGTATGGTATGACAAAGGCATACCCAGACAAGGTCCTCTTGAGATGGTCATTATAAGGCACAGGTATACTCAGACCAGGTCCCCGCGGGATGGCTATAACGAGAGACAGGTATATCTAGACCTGGTCCCTGTGAGATGGTCATTATAAGGCACAGGTATACCCAGACCTTATTACCATTGAATGGCCATGACAAAACACAGGTACACCTGGACCTGGTCCCCGTGAGATGGTCATTATAGGGCACATTAGCCCCTGGGGGTCGGTCAGGATCGAAATGGGCATACCGTCAAGCTGTCATCCTTCACTCATTATTCTAACCAAGTCTGAAATATTTCCAATCAAAATAAAACAAATCAATCTAGTTTTCCTATATAAACTGCAGTAAACTTTACCCCTCCCCACAGGGAAATGCGAAACACTGGGGCCATGAAATTCACAAGTTTGGTAAAACACCTTAGCATGCTTCAATTCATATGTATTTGATTCTACCATATCTGGGTCTTGAGAAGAAGATTTTTGAAATCCAAGTCAATTTGACCCATCTGGCCCTGCCCCTCAGGCGTCTTAGGGGTGAGGACTGTATAATTCACAATCTGCAAGATAACACACAGGTATATCTAGAACTGGTCACTGTGGGATGGTCATGATTAGACACAGGTATATCTAGACCTGGTCACCGTGGGATGGTCATTACAAGACACAGGTATATCTAGACCTGGTCACTGTGGGATGGTCATTACAAGACACAGGTATATCTAGACCTGGTTGCTGTGGGATGGTCATTACAAGACACAAGTATATCTAGACCTGGTCGCCGTGGGATGGTCATTACAAGACACAGGTATATCTAGACCTGGTCGCCGTGGAATGGTCATTACAAGACACAGGTATATCTAGACCTGGTCGCCGTGGGATGGTCATTACAAGACACAAGTATATCTAGACCTGGTCACTGTGGGATGGTCATTACAAGACACAGGTATATCTAGACCTGGTCACTGTGGGATGGTCATTACAAGACACAGGTATATCTAGACCTGGTCACTGTGGGATGGTCATAACAAGACACAGTTATATCTAGACCTGGTCACTGTGGGATGGTCATAACAAGACACAGGTATATCTAGACCTGGTCGCCGTGGGATGGTCATTACAAGACACAGTTATATCTAGACCTGGTTACTGTGGGATGGTCATAACAAGACACAGGTATATCTAGACCTGGTCGCCGTGGGATGGTCATTAAAAGACACAGGTATATCTAGACCTGGTCACTGTGGGATGGTCATAACAAGACACAGGTATATCTAGACCTGGTCACTGTGGGATGGTCATAACAAGACACAGGTATATCTAGACCTGGTCACTGTGGGATGGTCATAACAAGACACAGGTATATCTAGACCTGGTCACTGTGGGATGGTCATAACAAGACACAGGTATATCTAGACCTGGTCACTGTGGGATGGTCATTACAAGACACAGGTATATCTAGACCTGGTCACTGTGGGATGGTCATAACAAGACACAGGTATATCTAGACCTGGTCACTGTGGGATGGTCATTACAAGACACAGGTATATCTAGACCTGGTCACTGTGGGATGGTCATAACAAGACACAGGTATATCTAGACCTGGTTATCACAGTATGACTACAATGAGGCACAGGTATACACAGACCTAGTCATTATGGTATGACCCAATTAATGGTTGAAAGGCAATTCTATAAGCCCACTATCAGATGATGATTGACTACCAAACTGACATAACAAATAAAAGAAAGACATACTGAGAAATTAGTCAACCATCCGGTTTATTTCCAACAAATTTCCTGAAATTAGAAAAAATGCCTGGTAATTTCTACTTTGGTGAAAATATCTCTGTAGTATAAAAATTGTAAGCTTCTGTATTTCAGTATCTACAATACAGCCAGACTGTGGTTTATCCAAATATACACATCCTTTCATCTTGATGCAGACAGCATCTGTTGGTTAAAGATTCCCTTAGGAAGTCTACAAACCACTGCCCACACAGAGGGATGTCTACAGCCTCAAGCTTTTATGATCAGTTAGCTTACCATATTTATCCTATGCTAATCCCATCCATATCTACTGCTGTTTAGCATGATTAAAAGCAAATACTCATTGACTGCCTTGCAGCATGTTCACCTCTGGACTTTGTATTTGTATGAATGTAGTGAACCATTACTGATTCAGAAAAATTTCACCATCTTCTATGTGTGTTCCGTCACTCATTCCAAGGAATGCTGATCACATTCTAAATCTAAACTTCAAATTGTTTTAAACAACAGTTGAATGGATAGGGGTGGTGGGAGTAGGGGCTATAATGTAGTACGAAACCAGTCTGATTGAGGAACATAGTTCTGGTTACTATGTGAAAGTAAGCAGTGTATATCTGTTCATACAAAACCTAATAAATTAAATAGCTCGAGAGATTTAACAAGCATAAGACCTCGCAGACAAGGAGTCCCTCCCAACTACTCAAAAGAACCAACAGAAACTGTATTCCTATCTCTCCTCATTATGGAATATCTTATGTTATCACCCACAGGATCTGCAAAACAGGATGTCCACCAAATCCTCTTCAATGTCGGTAAAGTATCAATTCTCCTACAGGAACCTCCCCGACACCTCTTTTTGTGCACAAGTATAACCTCCATTATAGGAAGTCAGTCACAGCCCTCTTGAAAATTCAAAAGAAATTTCTGCTCCAGAGCAGAAAATTAATTTATTCCCTCCATGTAAACAGAAAGTAAATTTCCTCAGCAGGACACATATCCTCATCCTTCCTCAACATCTATAAAAACTTTCAATACAGAAGGCTCCACATCCTTTCCTTTCATTCAGTATTAGAATATAAAAAGTCTCAGCTCTCTTGTGTTTCTCCTTGTACCCATTTAGGTGTAGTTAATGTTTTTTTAATATTTCCACCGCCAGGTGCTTCTTCTTCCATTTTGTTATAGCGTCTTTGGACTTCTAACCATTTCTGTCGCCGATGTAGATCTCCAACTTCCTCCACTGACCCTTCTCCAACATCACCTGACCCAAGTCCTGCTGATCTGTTGGCCCGAAACTTGACAGAGATCTGCAACGGAAATGGGACATATAAACATAAAGACACATGTCAAACAGTCACCCGCATTTCTCTTTTGACCATCCTTACTTAATATCTTTTAATTTGTAAAACATTTATGACTGACTTGGCAATCGTGTATATTTGTGTCTAGAAACTGCAACTGCTGCCCAACTTCTCCATATTGCTTGTTTATCTCACATCTGATATCATTAGGTAGAAATTATGATAAATACATCAATACATAGTTGGCAGAGCTGATAATTGCTATAATGATGAAGTGTCAAATGTACACTTCCTATGTTCCCGATTTCTGTCTAATTTCTATAGCTTGCGATTAATGATGTGAAACATCTGATGTGAGAGTTCTGTTTACGTCTCTGCCAGAAAGGGAAAAGATGCCACTGCCAGAACCTAAACATAACCAGCAAGTGACTATCGCCAAAAACCATCACAGTGCTCATAAAACCCTGAACAGGTCAGAACCAAGAAATCAATGACACCAATCTTAGTGTTTGTTTAACCAGTAAGACAAAACTGTCCCAACTTTACACAAAAAATTGATGTATAGATATACTTGTACTTCCTTAGGTTATACAAGGGCACCTTTACCCAATTGTTCTACCTCAGGACAAACAATGGCTGCAAGACCAATTTGTCCTTCATTAAATGACAAGCAAGGGCGTAAGACCTACTTCTTCACCTTCTTCAAAGGAAAAATAAGGGCAACAAGACCTGAACTTGTCCTTTTTCAAAAGACCAAAAAAGGCATCATCCATCCTTAAATGACAATGAATAACATCAACTTAAATTTCTTCAAATGAAAAACATAGTCCAGGGCAAACTTGTCCTGACTAAGGACATACGAGGGCACAAGACCAACTTCTCCTCCCTGAAATGACAAACAAGGGTGTAAAAACAACTCCACCTTTTTCAAAGTACAAACAAAGACACAAAGATCAACATATCCTTTCTTATGACAAACAAGAGCTCCCAGATCAACTTGACATTCCTCAAAGGAGAAACAAGGGCTCTAAGAAACAAGAGGAGTCTGAATCACTCTCCTGGTTTATTTAGCTATTAAATTATTTAACAAAGATTTTTAAATATAACAAATTATTTCTAAAATAATTTCTGAAATACCCCATTGGGAAGCCGCATTGTGGTCAAACGAAAGTCAGATTCACCATTCTTAAAAATGGCTATATACCAACCTTCAACATTATCCTTGTAAGGAAGAAGAACTTTTCAGAACTTAAATTTCCCCTATAGGACCCCACATCTCTGATGTCAGATTCCTGGTTGATACAAAATAAGTATCTTTCAATAGGCATGCTTCAGATCAAATCGGGACAGAATCAAAGCATTTCCACAGCTCTGCCCTAGTGGTCCCAGTGGAGATCCACCATTTATACAAAACTATTTCCCTTGCTTCAGACCAAATTAGTACAGAATTCTGACATTTCTATGAAAGAATTGGTTTTTTTCAAGAATTTGCTCTATTTCCCCTATTGGGCCCCTATTGGGAGATATGACCCATTTGTACAACACTGATTCACCCTTCACCCAAATATGCTTCAGACAAAATTTGGGTAACATCTGTCCATTCCTTCGGAAGCAGAAGGATTTTACCGTATTTCCCAGGTTATAAACTGCACTGGGATGTAAGCCACAGAACCAGTTTTTAATGAGTTTTTTCTATTTGATCCATATATTAGTCGCACCGCAAGATAAGCCGCACCCTTCTTACAATGATGTAACCTTTAAGTTGACCAAAGTTTGTTAATATAACTGGCAACATAAGACAATTTATCAAGATCGTTGGTGAAATATTTAATGTATGATTGCAAATGAATCCTTTCTTCTATTGATGTGTTTCACAAACGTAAAATAGCAATTATCGAACTTGTTTGGCTTGGAAGCCTACACAGATTGTCTATGCACAGATATAGTGCCTGATGTTACATACGGTTTACTTAACAATATCTCCATCAGTGTCTGCACTCTTAAATAATAGTAAAGGCCCAGGCATGCTGAATAAATTTTTATAGTCCGATATTATTTCTTGTAAGTTACTTGAAGCCATTTTTCTAGAATTTGACCTGATGACCTATCAATCCCAAGATGCAACAGGCTATTGTTAACTTCTGCTATGGTTTCCAAATAAACCACGAAAGTTCAGATGATATTATTGTGATTCATATTTAAAGGCATGATTAATTAAATCCACAAGAATGTTATTTTTATTTCATTCTTAAAATCACCCTGTATACAGTTGCAAATGACGACTCTAGACAATCATCCAAGACCAATTTGTGTATTCATCTTTCATCAGGATACAAAGATGTCATGACCACCCTGTTCTTCCTTATAGGACAAACCAAGACCAATTTGTCCTTCCATCCTTCCTGAGAATGTACGAGGATGCCAAGACAACTTTGTCTTTCCTGAAGCCATAAAAGGGCAGCAAGACCAACTGACCTTCTCGAGGATGAACAGACAAAGCTATTGCCATATAACCCTTCATGAAGAGTGCAACACCTATACACTTCAAATTCATTAAAGGTCGGCTATCTGTTGTTGATTTCCAAAATAGTCCTTTTCCACACATTTCTGAAGAGTTTAGAACAATATTGGGACATACTGTATTAGTTTTCAAGGTAAGGTATTCAAATGTTTTTCTTCCTGAAGTGATATGGCTAATTCACAAGAAAGCCACTGAGTATTAAACATTAAAGCTATAGATAATCCAATGAAGTAAGAGGTACATAGCTGACATAGATGTCAGATCCTGTGGAGACTAAGTTTATATCCAAGTGTGTTTAACAAACTCATAAAAGCAATAGAGTTTAAAACATGCAGGAAGCCAGGATACTTTGGATTGGTAAAATTACATCACTGTAAACATTCTAATAATAGACATATTCAATTTATATTTATTTAAATGTTTGGATATGATATAAGACTACCACAGCGGTAGACTGCATGCCTATGCATGAACAAACGAAAGATTTTGAAAATAAAATTTTATATGCAATATATTGAAAGAAATTGAAGGAGATGACTTCTACCTTTTCATGTTTACCTACATCATGGAGGCCTTGATATCTTTCACATGTACAAGACAATTCACACTCCAACATTTGTTGTAGTGATATTATATATATCTACACTTGTCCAGAATTAAGATCTATCTACTGACAATGTTGTATATAAAGGAAATGTCTGAACGCTGGCCAGAAAACTAACATGCTGATATATGGGCCATTACACTATCTTATATCATTCATGCCAACTCACTGGTAACTACAGTAGTGCTGTACATTCTGATTGGTAGAAAATGCAAACATTTACGTCGTTATTTTTATTGACAACTTCTGATTCATGTGGATTTTTTCCCCCTTAAAAAGAGAAATGAATGAAATAAGCAACGGATAATGAAAGTTGGTCAATGTGGTGCCAAAATAACGTAAAAGTTTTCAGATAAGCTGCAGATGGGGTTCAGCTTTACTACTATACTGGAGGAGTCTGTCCCAACCCATCACTTAGGTATTATACAACGAGCTATGTACTCAGTCACCCCACTACAAGGCCATCATATATCACTATGAATAATTCAACATACCCTGCCATCAATAAAGCACTTGTCATTAATTACAACATTAGAGCTGTGTGTTGGAAGAAACACTGGCCGAGACACGTGTGATCAGCTGAGATCATCAACATATACACCATCAATCATTGTTTTGTAATAGATCAATCTACCATCGATCAAGGAGACATTTGTCAAGTAGATTTATCCAAAGAACATCATCCTATTGTTTGCGGTAAAACCTCATTTACATTGATATGGAAAAGCCGAGATGAAATGACAACTTTTTATACAACTTCAAAAGCACACAAAAGTTATTAGATGCTAATATGATCTTTAATCATCAACCTTACACTTACCAAGATGAGACAATTATTGTGAAAACCTTTTATATCATAACTTCCATCTCAAACAAGTACAATTTACAAACTTCAATGTATGTTCACATTTTGTACATATATTTTTGCATACATTTTAAGTCAGAATGAAATTGCTTCAATTATATATATAAATGATCCCTTATTAAGTACATGAGACCTTGCTACACTGTGGTTATTTTTATAATACAACACTGTCAGTCTGCCTTGTAATATTGACCATTGTAATGTAAAACCTGTAGTTATACAGTCATTACAGCACAGCATACCTTGTTATACAACCTGCATTATAAAGTAAACATTTGTATACTGCCACTATTATACAGTAAAACCATGTTATACTGCCACAATTATACTGTAAAACCATGTTATACTGCCACAATTATACAGTAAAACCTTGTTATACTGCCACTATTATACAGTAAAACCATGTTATACTGCCACAATTATACAGTAAATCCATGTTATACTGCCACAATTATACATGTTATACTGCCACAATTATACAGTAAAACCATGCTATACTGCCACAATTACACAGTAAAACCTTGCTATATGTTGCCACAAATATACAGTAAAACCATGTTATACTGCCACTATTATACAGTAAAACCATGTTATATTGCCACAATTATAAAGTAAATCCATGTTATACTGCCACAATTATACCGTAAAACCTTGCTATATGTTGCCGCAAATATACAGTAAAACCATGTTATACTGCCACTATTATACAGTCAAACCATGTTATACTGCCACAATTATACAGTAAAACCATGTTATACTGCCACAATTATACAGTAAAACCATGTTATACTGCCACAATTATACAGTAAAACCATGTTATACTGCCACAATTATACAGTAAAACCATGTTATACTGCCACAATTATACAGTAAAACCATGTTATACTGCCACAATTATACAGTAAAACCATGTTATACTGCCACTATTATACAGTAAAACCATGTTATACTGCCACAATTATACAGTAAAACCATGTTATACTGCCACAATTATACAGTAAAACCATGTTATACTGCCACAATTACACAGTAAAACCTTGCTATATGTTGCCACAAATATACAGTAAAACCATGTTATATTGCCACAATTATACAATAAATCCATGTTATACTGTCACCATTATACAGTAAAACCATGTTATACTGCCACCATTATAAAGTAAAACCATGTTATACTGCCACCATTATACAGTAAAACCTTGCTATATGTTGCCACAAATATACAGTAAAACCATGTTATACTGCCACTATTATACAGTAAAACCATGTTATATTGCCACAATTATACAGTAAATCCATGTTATACTGCCACAATTATACAGTAAATCCATGTTATACTCTCACCATTATACAGTAAAACCATGTTATACTGCCACCATTATACAGTAAAACCTTGCTATATGTTGGCACAAATATACAGTAAAACCATGTTATACTGCCACAATTATACAGTAAAACCATGTTATACTGCCACAATTATACAGTAAAACCATGTTATACTGCCACAATTATACAGTAAAACCTTGCTATATGTTGCCACAAATATACAGTAAAACCATGTTATACTGCCACTATTATACAGTAAATCTATGTTATACTCTCACCATTATACAGTAAAACCATGTTATACTGCCACCATTATACAGTAAAACCTTGCTATATGTTGGCACAAATATACAGTAAAACCATGTTATACTGTCACTATTATACAGTAAAACTTTATTATATTGCCACCATTATACAGTAAAACCTTGCTATACTGTCATCACTATGCAGAAATCATTATCATACATTGAACAATACTGCAAACTTTGTTGCTGCCACCACTTTAAAACAAAAGCCTGATTCATAAAATGCTACTCAACAATATACTGTCAAGACTTATCATACAAAATCTTGTTATACTGCAATAGGTGTACAGCAGTACAAACAAATCTCTTGGCACCCACCACTGTTTGATCTTTTATTCTTTTAAGGGTAAAGTTTTCCCTCTAATTTTATTTATTTTTTTTGCTCTTAGTTACTAATTTTAAAATTCCTTATAAGAAATAGGAAAAACAAGAGGCCCAAGGGGCCTGGATCACTCACCTGACTAATTAAGCTATTCAGCCATTTAATAAAGAATTTCAAATATGACAAATAATTTCTTACATCACTTCCTATTGGGTCTTCATCTTGAGGTCAAACAAAAGTCAGATTCACTATTCATAAAAATTGCTTCAGACCAAACTTGGACATCTTTGTACGGAATTTTAAAGAACTTACATTTCCCCAATTTGAGCCTAACCCTCCTCCTCTTAGGAGCCAGGATGCATTGTTTATACAGAACTGATCTCCCTTCACCTAGGAACACTTCAGACCAAATTTAGGCAAAATCCAATCACTCCTACAGAAAGAGTAGAATTTTAAAGAATTTACTCTATTTCCCCTATGTGGCATTGCCTTGCCTCACAAGGCGGCCAAAATTTACTGTTAAAACAAAACTGAAAATGGCTGCTGGCAGCCACCTTGAGTAGCTATTGAAGCTCAAAATACTAGTATGCTGTCTAGGATCTGTACTAAACAGTGTGTTTCAAGGAGAATCCCTTAACTATATATATATTGGAGATCTTCAGAAATTCAGTTGTAATGATAACAAACTTACATGCCAAAATTCAGAATGTCTCTAACCGTCTTGCAAAAAGATCAAAATTTGGCATGTAATTACATTTACAGGAGATCCATTTAATAGTTCAGAAAAAAACCCGACAAGAAATTGTAACAAAAGCATGTTTTAGCCAGTATATATCCATGTAGCTAAACCATCCTCTTCTCATCATACAGTAACACCTTGCTACATGTATACTCTCATTATTAGTACGAAAAAATTATATCACCATAATGAGGTTGTGTGCATGAAATAGAACAAATGAAGCACCAGGATGACTGAGGCTAGCTTTTTTATTTCCTTGTTATTTTCATAAGTAACATTTCCATTGATGGACCACGGAGATAATTCATGATGTCAGCCTTCATATGACTTCCTGTTATTGAGAATGTCTACACTCAAACAAAAACACTGGTAATTCCTGTACAATCATGAAGGGGAAATTCTATGTAAAATTTCCATTCCGATCACACCTATTACATGACTCACAGCGATAATAGTCTACGGAAATGACTTTCTTTATCTGAAAGTCAGAACCCTACTGAATGTGTCACTTCCTCAACCTAGGAAAGTCAATACAAAAGAACTTTGTATTTTGACAGTTAAAATCAGGAAAACATTATGTAAGTCTATTGGTATCTGAAGATCAGGACAACTGCAATAACATATACGTACTTGGTTAGTCTAAACAAGGCAACCACTAACACTCCAAATTGCTCTATAGCCAACCTTGTGTGTTGCATTGTTTAAGATGGCCAAGATCCTGACGTTTTATCCATATCTCTACATGAAATAGATCCAAGTGCTGACAAGGATTTTTCAAAAACAGTAACATAGTGACCTTGACTCTACAATTCTGAAACTAGAACTTGTCAGAGATATTACAGACTTTAATTTAGTGTGAAATTTTATCAAAGTCCCTTAAGGACTGAAGCTAAACATGAAGAGGTGACAAAATAGGGTGTCATTTACAATGTCATACAACGATGTACAAACCTAGAGCAATATTCCTGAATCCCCTCCAATCTTCATTTGTGAGGGGTTAATGAAACAATATATGAATTACTTTTGTCGTATATGAATGAGTGTTTAGAATTAAAAGAAATTCTACACAAATCATCGGTCATGTATGTGTACCTAGTAACTTGTGACATAACAAAGCTATAAGGTACAGTTTGGATTGAGGAAAAGCACATCACCACATGTTAAATGAGGTACAGTATGACTTTTGGAGAACTAATGATTCCTGGAGGTCACCTACTGCTTTTTCCTGTGAATCCATCTAGTCCCCCACCATCAGGTGTGGCCCCAGATTAACTCCATCATCCAATCCAAATTAAGTCCTGGATAACCCCCCTCAGTGGGGGTAATCAAAGTATAGCCCCTTATTAGCCCCTCCTGGGGGGACAGAACAAGTGTGAGGATCTTTATCATTATTCACTTGTTTCTGTCAATAAGCCGATTAATTTTGGTATTTAAACACCAGTGACCAGTGTTCAGGAGCTCTTTATTTAGTTTTGAAGTGTTATTGATTAATAATAAAGTGGATTAAGTAGTAGGGACAACCAATGCAAATCAATGGCATTGGGGACAGATAAACACCAGACAGATTGATTGACAGAAATATGGAACCATCAACATAGTTGATGTCAAACAAACACAAATACATGTACAGGGCTGATGACAGTCTGGAATTTTAATCCAAATCATATCACGCTTACTGTTAAGTATGGGCGGGTATGTACATCTATTACAGGTATGTATGCTAACATTACTAAGAACACAGGAGAGTGGCCAATCCCCTCACAGCAGGCAACCGGCTTTCCTGTCTAAAAGAATGATGATGCAATAGACTTAATCCACAAAAATGACATGAATTTATTGTTTATTTGAATGGCTTTATTTCCATGCCACAAGTCCTAAAATACAGCCAGATAAAAGTTAATAATATCCCATTAACTTTGTAGTATGTTGCGCAATAAAAACTTTGACAATGTGCATAGAAATCCACAATCCTAAATATATCTATATGATACTCTAACTATCTTGTAACATTTTGGCAAACTGTGTGAAATATGAATCACCTGGTATGATCTCGCCCTCCACACTTGACTTTGACATACAACTGTCTGAATGCTGTTCAGGAGTTACTCCCTATGGACCGACAATGTGAACACAGGTTGTATCAATATCTTGTTGCCATGACACTAACCCTTGACCTATGACCAGTACAAGTGACTTAAAACCTTCACCTCACTGATAAGACTAATTCAACATCTATTTAACACTTTTTCCATGATACAGCAAATTAAAAAAATAAAACCATTTAACTATGGTGACCTTGACCTCAGACCTCTGTCCTTCACAATTAAGTCAGACTATAGAAGTTTATGTAAGAAAGAATGATAAGAAGTTCCATTAAAGTATTGGTTTAATGTTTTTTTCCAGAAAATTGCAGACATTAGACAGCACTAATAATCAGATGCTGTAACCTTGACACTTTTGTAAGGAACAATTCTGCCATAAGTATCATTGATATCAGCAGTTTTTTCCAAGTTGTTGTAGTCAAGACAGTAGTAACATTCTGCAGCTGTGACCTTGACCATTAACCTTTTACTTAGAACGTGATAAAAGTTGAGTGATTTTTTCCAGACTGTTGCAGCCATGAAATTGAGAACATTCTGCAGCTGTGGCCTTAAATGTTGACCTTGACATGTAACTGGGACAATGCATGTTATTAAATTAAGAAACATCTGTGGGATTTCTAATGGTTAGTTGTTTTTTCTCAGAATTTTGCAGATATATACAAGACATACCAGATATACACATTAACATACACCTTCATATGCTCTTAATCTCCCCAAACAATAAGTTGTTTGAGAGTTGGTGATAAGCCCCTGTCAAATGATATACCTGTTTAAATATACATAAGTATGCATGTTAATCAGCATTAAGGTGATAGGTATATACAGGTAAACATGTCCTAATTAAATTTTAACCAGCTAACTCTTCACAATAGCAATCTCTAAAACACAAATTTGAAATCAGACTTAGGATCAATGACATCAGACAGCTGTCCTCAAACCAATTTCTTTTTTATCTAGATTTTATGTTGCCACTGTTTAAGTCGATACAGCCGCTAGTGTGTGCCTATTACTTTAAGGGAAAATTTACAATAAAATGTGACGTAAAGTAAAAACATGTGGTAGAATTTCCAAACCTGTCACCAGTGGGGGTCTTGTCAGGATTCATGAGTCCTTCTACTCATCATGTTCGAGGTGAAAAGTCAGAAATACCATGCCTATACTTCACAGGCTACTCACCACCTCACATACCTTAGACTGACCCACACAAAAATCTTTTTCTATGCCTAGCACTTTCTCACAAAGATTTCTCTATACAGTATTACAATAATTTATCTGTCGAGCACCAAAACTTTTGTGCTCATCTTTTGTAATAATGACAGACAAGAACTTCAAAGGTATTTAAAGATAACACAAACATTGTGTCTATAACTATTTAAGTCAATATTCCATTAATGTTGCATGGCCCAAAATAACTCCATAATAATCCACTTTTCAATCGTCTCATGGCATAATGCCATCTTATATTATGTTGTTCACAAAACAGGGCTGGATAATTACAATCTAGAACTGATAAGTTTGCAACTTCAAGGGACATCATTTTTCTCCACTGTAACAATAGAATCTGACTGAACACAAGTACATATTTGTAACCTTCAATAGATGACTTTACTGTCTGATCATAAGTAATTTTGAAAGTTAATGTTTTAGTTGTGTATTCTACTATCCAATAGTACTATATACCTGAAATGATATATAACATCAAACACACATAGAATAGTTCTATATTTGCAATGATCTGGTGTTCTCCGGCAAGATATAGCTATGCAAGACACTAATCAGGGAGATAAACACATGTCAGGTATTGTTTGAGGAGTTATAGCCATGTCTGTGTTGTTTGGGAATGTATAGCTATGTCTGAAGTTGTTTGTGGAGGTTAACAATGTCAGGAGATGTTTGTGGAGGTATAACCATGTCAGGAGATGTTTATTGAGGTATAACCATGTCAGGAGATGTTTGTGGAGGTATAACCATGTCAGGAGATGTTTGTGGAGGTAAAACCATGTCAGGAGATGTTTATTGAGGTATCAAACCATGTCAGGAGATGCTTGTGGAGGTATAACCATGTCAGGAGATGTTTGTGGAGGTATAACCATGTCAGGAGATGTTTATTGAGGTATAACCATGTCAGGAGATGTTTGTGGAGGTATACCCGTGTCAGGAGATGTTTGTGGAGGTATGACCATGTCAGGAGATGTTTATTGAGGTATAACCATGTCAGGAGATGCTTGTGGAGGTATAACCATTTCAGGAGATGTTTGTGGAGGTATAACCATGTCAGGAGATGTTTGTAGAGGTATAATCATGTCAGGAGATGTTTGTGGAGGTAAACCATGTCAGGAGATGTTTGTGGAGGTATAATCATGTCAGGAGATGTTTGTGGAGGTATAACCATGTCAGGAGATGTTTATTGAGGTATAACCATGTCAGGAGATGTTTGTGGAGGTATAACCATGTCAGGAGATCAGGAGATGTTTGTGGAGGTAAAACCATGTCAGGAGATGTTTATTGAGGTATAACCATGTCAGGAGATGCTTGTGGAGGTATAACCATTTCAGGAGATGTTTGTGGAGGTATAACCATGTCAGGAGATGTTTGTAGAGGTATAATCATGTCAGGAGATGTTTGTGGAGGTAAACCATGTCAGGAGATGTTTGTGGAGGTATAATCATGTCAGGAGATGTTTGTGGAGGTAAACCATGTCAGGAGATGTTTGTGGAGGTATAATCATGTCAGGAGATGTTTGTGGAGGTATAACCATGTCAGGAGATGTTTGTGGAGGTAAACCATGTCAGGAGATGTTTGTGGAGGTATAACCATGTCAGGAGATGTTTGTGGAGGTATAACCATGTCAGGGGATGTTTGTGGAGGTATAACCATGTCAGGAGATGTTTGTGGAGGTATAACCATGTCAGGAGATGTTTGTGGAGGTATAATCATGTCAGGAGATGTTTTAGAGGTATAACCGTGTCAGGAAATATTTCTGGAGGTAAACAATGTCAGGAGATGTTTGTGGAGTTATAACCATGTCAGGAAATATTTGTGGAGGTAAACAATGTCAGGAGATGCTTGTGGAGGTATAACCATGTCAGGAGATGTTTGTGGAGGTATAACCATTTCAGGAGATGTTTGTGGAGGTATAACCATGTCAGGGGATGTTTGTGGAGGTATAACCATGTCAGGAGATGTTTGTGGAGGTATAACCATGTCAGGAGATGTTTGTGGAGGTATAATCATGTCAGGAGATGTTGTAGAGGTATAACCGTGTCAGGAAATATTTCTGGAGGTAAACAATGTCAGGAGATGTTTGTGGAGTTATAACCATGTCAGGAAATATTTGTGGAGGTAAACAATGTCAGGAGATGCTTGTGGAGGTATAACCATGTCAGGAGATGTTTGTGGAGGTATGACCATGTCAGGAGATGTTTGTGGAGGTATGACCATGTCAGGAGATGTTTGTAAAGGTATGACCATGTCAGGAGATGTTTGTGGAGGTATGACCATGTCAGGAGATGTTTGTGGAGGTAAAACCATGTCAGGGGATGTTTGTGGAGGTATGATCATGTCAGAAGATGTTTGTGGAGGTATAACCATGTCAGGAGATGTTTGTGGAGGTAAAACCATGTCAGGAGATGTTTATTGAGGTATCAAACCATGTCAGGAGATGCTTGTGGAGGTATAACCATGTCAGGAGATGTTTGTGGAGGTATAATCATGTCAGGAGATATTTGTGGAGGTATACCCGTGTCAGGAGATGTTTGTGGAGGTATGACTATGTCGGGAGATGTTTGTAGAGGTAAGACCATGTCAGGAGATGTTTGTGGAGGTATGACCATGTCAGGAGATGTTTGTGGAGGTATGACCATGTCAGTAGATGTTTGTAAAGGTATGACCATGTCAGGAGATGTTTGTGGAGGTATGACCATGTCAGGAGATGTTTGTGGAGGTAAACCCATGTCAGGGGATGTTTGTGGAGGTATGATCATGTCAGAAGATGTTTGTGGAGGTATAACCATGTCAGGAGATGTTTGTGGAGGTATAACCATGTCAGGAGATGTTTGTGGAGGTATAATCATGTCAGGAGATGTTTGTGGAGGTATAACCATGTCAGGAGATGTTTGTGGAGGTAAACCATGTCAGGAGATGTTTGTGAAGGTATAATCATGTCAGGAGATGTTTGTAGAGGTATAATCATGTCAGGAGATGTTTGTGGAGGTATAACCGTGTCAGGAAATATTTGTGGAGGTAAACAATGTCAGGAGATGTTTGTGGAGGTATAATCATGTCAGGAGATGTTTGTGGAGGTATAACCGTGTCAGGAAATATTTGTGGAGGTAAACAATGTCAGGAGATGTTTGTGGAGGTATAACCATGTCAGGAAATATTTGTGGAGGTAAACAATGTCAGGAGATGCTTGTGGAGGTATAACCATGTCAGGAGATGTTTGTGGAGGTAAAACCATGTCAGGAGATGTTTGTGGAGGTATAATCATGTCAGGAGATGTTTGTGGAGGTATAATCATGTCAGGAGATGTTTGTGGAGGTATGACCATGTCAGGAGATGTTTGTAGAGGTATGACCATGTCAGGAGATGTTTGTAGAGGTATGACCATGTCAAGAGATGTTTGTGGAGGTATGACCATGTCAGGAGATGTTTGTGGAGGTAAAACCATGTCAGGGGATGTTTGTGGAGGTATGATCATGTCAGGAGATGTTTGTGGAGGTATGATCATGTCAGGAATTTGTTTTAGAGGTATTAACATGTCAGGTGTTGTTTGTGGAGTTATAGCTGTGTCAGATGGTTTCAAAAGATACAGACCCTTGGTAAATCCTAACAGAAGTGGACAATTTTTCTGACAACTTAGTGACTATTTTTCAATATTTGTATTTCAGTAAATCTTAATAGGCTCATAATTTATCCTCTTATCATTTTTCTGACTTCGGTACTGACCAATACCAATTATCTCCAAAAAATCTTTGTACTAATCACCAATCACAACTACCATCTTCTGTTATTTCTAGAAAACATGGGAAAAGCTGCCACTAAACCTGACTCAGGACTCAACAATATCACAACATTCATCAAACCATCGTCACAGACACTACAGCAGTACTGCAAGTGCATCGCCTTTATCTTCACATTTCCAGTGCAGACAGACCCAGTGTGTACTTATAAAAGTTCATTGAACACTCTTAAGAATTTAATTAAACTGTTATGTTGAAATGTCTCCCCATAATCAATCTTTCATCATTAAGAGAGAATCAATAAGAACATCTCCACCAAAGGCTTTGCTATTTAGTCTTCTCAATAGGTAAACCAATAACTGATGGATGTATAATACTTGTGTGATAACCCTTCAACTTCACTGTCGGTACTGTAACAACATACATGTCAACTCAGTCCAATCTAATTAGGCACTACATCTGAACTACCACTATTGGTTATAATGCAGTAAATATTAAATTTAGTTTCCATACCAGATAAAATGGCCCTAAAACACTGTAATATATAATTGATCTGGTGTCTTCACAACATCTCTCTTCTAATGCAAAATGATTCAACCATGAATGTGTGCTGCCATTTTGAAGTGTTTCATGTTAAAAGATGGCAGATAATGGAAAAAAAGATTGCTTCACGCAGTTTTCGATTTAATCTATTCAAAGACCATAAAACTCACTTCTAATAAGTCGCATACAAGTATCTACCTAGCATCAGATCTGAAGCAGTTTATAAAGTTCATGAAAATTTCTACTTTAGCTAAGTTAGATGTATTTTTTGACAATCAATATTTTAAGAGCATAGCTCTTCTGCCCCCATTTGCTTAAGCCAAGCTCTTAGATAGCAAGCAGTGAATGAAGGAAGGCATCTCCCTTTCAATAAATGTTGAGCTTATTTTTAAGGGATAATTTGAAAGCAGTGCTCCAGAGATAGCAGGAAGTAGTTTTGAACCATGTTAAAAAAAGCTTCGGTTTACATATACTTCTTCATCATTTGGAAACTATATTTATAATCTTTGATCACATTCTGTTTTTAAAGAGAGAAAATTAAATACAAATCACAAAGCAAAACTATATCTCTAGTCCTTTTCATGTGAGAGTGAAACATTTTGATGGTTCTGTTAGAGTTATCCCCCTTAAAATAACGTTCAAAGAAACTAATGTTCCATTTTCATTTAATTACTATAATAAAATTAAGTACAGACCATGTTTAATACTAAAATAGTTTTATAACACTAAAATAATTTATCATATAACTGAAGATTGATGTGACATTGATCTTCTATAAAACTGAATCAAGACATTATATGATGACATAATGATGACTTATGATGTCATAAATGTATGCTATTCATTTTTTCTATTTTCTTAGTAAAGAGAAATAGAAAATATGCCCTTCTGTCAATCATCTCAACATAGAGGAGCAATATATGTAAACTTGTTTGTCAAGTTTTGTAATGAACAAGGTCTATGACTTTCCAAATAATTGTTCCCTTTAAAAAAATGATATCCAAATAATTGTTCCCTTTAAAAATATTAATAAACTATAATGACACTGACATTTGTGTTATAAACAAACAAAATTAGAATCCTGCCTAGCTCCAATAAAAATCAAACCTGAGTGACGATCCATGACTCTACTGATGCAACGGAGCCAGCACCGTAAATAACATGAACAAACTACAACAAACTGTTCCTTTTACAAGTAACTTCATAGAGTTGTCACTGGTCTTAAAAGGTGTCTATGAATTTTACTCTGTGTTAAATATACACTGGTGAATCCACTGCTGTTTGTGTGTATTGGTGTATTACTGCTACATCACATATTCATTTGTATGGATTTACTCTAATGATCTTCAATTCAATTAAATATCTAATATTTCTTCTGAAATAACTAGAATGTATACCACAGAAAAATTCAGTTGTTGAGTTACAACATGATTGAAGAAATTGTTAGAAAATGTTTAAACCTTCAAATCTTTGTATACATGTACCAGTTTTCAGAAACAAAAAATAATTTGTTGAAAGTTGATACACTATTATCATCTCTAGACAGTTTTATCATGTCTGGAACACCTGAGTCATCACCCTGAACTCAAAGTCAAGGTTAAATGGTAATTGTTGCATATCAATATCCTATTCAATCCTCAAAATTTTTACTCAGTGAATCATTAATCCAAGATGTTCCTCTAAAGTTGAGTCGTCTCAAAACCCAAAATTCAGGGCAATGACACATCAAAATGAGTCAAATATAGATGTTACAGTGTGAATTGGTTTAGTAAATCATTTCATATACTTTAAAATTCAACTTAAAAGTAAATTAACTATATGCTCTCTTCTTAACTTATTGACCGATTTTTGTGGCAACAAATTTCTCATCACGAACGTAATATTCTTGATAATTTAATGAAGCATATCTGTGCCTGCACCAAAAGTTTCTCCTTGAATATATACTGTAGTCTAATTACAAAATATGTCCCAAATTCCCTGTGATATATATATCATGGAGTTACTCTCAACATTTGGAAGTAATTTTTATCACATCAATTAGTGTACAGCAAATCCTAATGATTTTGTTATACAAGGAAAACCTAGTTTTGTTAATCTAATAGTACATGGAGGTAGACTTAAAAAAGGATCTAAGGGCAGAAATCTTATGAGATCATGCCCAAGTTAACCATTTGATGTATTTTGAGCCAAGTAATTGGTTAAACAAAGAATTTTGTGTTAGATGATGAAGTGTCTTGTCATTACTGGCTGTATAATACCAGGGCTACAGTTAACACAGTTAAGAATGGATTTTTAACAGCATTCGGAAATCCTGTACCCTATACCAAATCACAAGATAAAATGTTGTGCTAATCCCAAACAAGATACTGCCTGTAAACCAACACAAATTCAGCCCCGTCTATGAAAATTTATGACCTACATGAGAATTCCCTGTGGTGCAATTGGGCAATTTGCAGATGCAAATTCTTCTTTGATTGTATAAAATGTATATGTAGATATTTCCTGACAAAATAAATCCCTATTAAATCAAAAGACAGGATGTGAGCAGCAGTGATCTCTATCTGAGCTCTATGACTTTTCAAACCACTAATTGCTGATGCCTCATTGGCAATAAGTCGAAGCTATGCCCTGTGTGCAGTGACATAGGTTAAGTACAACATGACAACTAGCACCCTTTCGTGCTCTGGTGAAGCCAAACAGGCATAATCTGTTTAGATTTTACAAAGCCGTGATCCCTGTGGTCACACTGCTACATTAACAAAAACTTAAATCCCCATCTCTTACACGTCTTAGGGTGAGAAAGACATTAAAAAACACTGGAGCTGTTACAATTATATGTTATAACTTCACAAAAAAACATCACAGCTATATATCATGATGGGTAATTAGATGAAATGTACAAGGCAGTGTCAGACAAGATTGGTGTGTTGGTGATTTACGAATGCTCTGAAGTCATTGATGTGTGAACACACTACTAATGCATTTCAAAAATGTTTCAATTATCATATTTCTTTTTATATTCTACAGGTAAAATGATTTTGAGGAAAAAATTAAAATGATATTATGAAACAGAATGAAAATTCCAATCATTGAATACAAAAGTCTGCACCTATCTCACACATCCCTGTCTATACAATATCTGATGTGAAACATGCTTCTTCATCTATCTTACATCCTAGTGCACTAATAGATAATGCAAACATATCATTTACTCATATTAAAAATGACAGCATTTGACAGTTAACTTAATAATTGTCAAAAAATCTCAAGTTTCCTTCTGATGAGAATCTATGTATGTTAGTAATATTATTACATTCTTCACAGCCTGTCTACACATAAAAAGGTCATTAGGGTCATCAAGCGGTAACAGACACAGCATTCCAAAAGCAAACAACATCAAACACACTAAAAGATATAAGACAAATACTATAAGTATCAAATAGTTATATAATCACAAAGGATGAAAATATGAAGTCATATTCTATAATACAGACCAACATTTTTCAGATAACCTAGAATCTGATAAATGTGAACAGTTTCAAAAAGGGTATGTATGTTAGACATGTAGGTTTTAGGAGTGATTCAGATCACTGTATGGCAAATGTCTGTATAACACAGAACACTGGACCAACAGTTTCGGTGTCAACAAAATGTTCTAATAAATGTCAATTTTAGCTCATTACATCAAAAAGAATATTTTTTAAACTTTAATAATGAATTCATAACATTATTTCCCGATGTCTAAGCTGTTGGTCACTCGTTGTAAAGAGACTCCAGATATTCTATCCCAATTGTAGATGCAATTGCAAACAAATTTTTACACAATCAAACTTCATCACTTATTCATTGTTTTAGAATCTGAGCATGTAATTTCCCCGAATGCACAACTCAGTAAGCTGACAAACATATAAGATAATAATACTATCCCGTCACAACTTTTAACATATCAAAATGAGTAAACCATTGCATCCTGACTTTTGTGAAAAGTCTTTTAAAGATTTCATATCAGAGCAGAAAGACAAGGATGAACAGACACAACAAAAATTTAGCAAATTCTGATAATATCTGAAGTGTTTGTGAAAAAAATCCCAAGAACAATAGAGCTTTTTCATCTTTTGGAACTGTTTTGGTTTACCTGTAGTCTGTGGAGCATCAGAG
This sequence comes from Ylistrum balloti, assembly GCF_031769215.1. Taxonomy (NCBI): domain Eukaryota; kingdom Metazoa; phylum Mollusca; class Bivalvia; order Pectinida; family Pectinidae; genus Ylistrum; species Ylistrum balloti. The sequence goes on along the minus strand of NW_026782008.1, from coordinate 470,639 downwards.
TACTGGTATAGATATAAACTGTGTGGTTTAATCCCTAATTGGGGTGTCTTGTGTTTCTCAGGAAGCTACGATTTGTCCTTGTGCAAAACACTTTATCCTAATAACATGTAGTTTGTCTCTTGCATGGTGTTCAGTTAAGTGACCACCCTGACTTCACATCAAAATCACTCACTGGCACTATTAATCCACCATTAAGTCTCATAAAAAGCAAATTCATATCTATTGTTTCAAAATATTTACCCATATACTGTAAAAACTCAACCCTTGAACTTCATAATATGTTAGCCCCCTGATTTTATTGCAGGAAAAACAGGTCTTTGGAGATCAATTTTTGATTCCAGTGAGTTCTTAAAATTAACAAATAGTATAGCTAATCACGTTACCTTTACAAAATACCTGACAATTTTAACTAATCATGTTACCTTTACAAAATACCTGACAATTTTAACTAATCATGTTACCTATACAAAATACCTGACAATTTTATGAGGTGCTATACAATTCACTGATTCAACCTGCTGTAGAAACCCTTATCAAATACAGTAAGCTGATAATAGAATGATCTCTGTTCATAGGAAATTTAAACCTCTGATATTGTCAGTCAATTTTCACGCTAATAGCAAGATATATAACAGGAATGCTTCCACACAAGCACTTAAGGAATTGTGTCAGATAAAAAATTGGCAGAAATTTGGGTTAATTATTTCAGTGTAATGAGTGAGTTGTATAAATGTGTCATCATATGATGACTAGTACACACAGGTGAACTAGAGATGTATATCCACTTCCCCTCTGGAATGCTGGCTATGTAGGCCATTCATGGGACAAGTTGTACACATCAATGTTATCTTTATACAGCTACTGATGACTTATCAGTATCAGGGACAAGTAATTAGGAGGCCACAAACCCCCTCCCCTCCTCATAATTCTTAAAGCTTTGTTAGTATATCCCATTACATCTAAAAATGCTATTTTGGGGAACAAAATTGAAACCCACAAAAATTCTAAAATAATACTTTGAAAATGGAAATTTTATTCATTTTTGGTTCTTTCTTCTTAAATATCCAAATTAAGTTAACAGGATAGGGTTTGTATGTTCAACAGCACTCTTTGAGGACTCTGGACAGAATTGGAAACCTCAGACAAGATTAATTCTGACCAAATCAAGAGAAAAGCTTTCCAGACTTGATGGATTCTTTTAGAGAAATTGATGAATGTTATGACCACTGAATGAACCCTTTAAGTAAGGTTAATTATACTTAATTATACTAACATTTCCACTAACATATTATACACAGAAAACTATCAATCATAAAAAAAACACCCAACACCAGATACATTTGTTTTATAGATGAAAACTTCCTTTATAAATCTTGGGTCCTATTATTCTATACACATGCTCTGGATTGGCTGTGGGAAATTTAGTTTAACAGCAGCAATTAGTTATTTAAAGAATTAAGATTATTTTGAAGCTGTGACCTTTCAAGATATCTGATAATATGTTTACAATCTAGAGGATAATTATTCATTTTTTTTCCATAATCTTCTTCAACCTTTGAATGTTGGTTAGACAATATCTTCTATTTTTATGTTTGACAAAATGCCTTCCTAGTAATGGATATCAGAGGGCTCAGAAATTAATTCGGTGTTGATTTCAAGATCAAGGGAGTTTCCAAATGATTTATTTGTGAAAAATTGCATGATGTACATACATTTCCTCTAAAATACATAAAACATTTTTTTATTGTCTAGGGTCCTTGTCAGTCTTGTTATCTACAGTACATGCGATAATATACAACTTTTGTAATCAACTCCTTTTCCAGTTTAAATTTGAAATGCAAATTTTATCATTAATAAAAAAATCATGGTCACCATTATGGTTTTAAATCTACATCTCTATATTCTGTATTTTTTTTACAGAAATGTACATTTGTTTCTCGGCAGATACCACTTTAAACAGCATCACAGTGAAATATAAATCCACAAGTTTGGTGATGATAGTGATGGATGACATGTGTTCAAGTGGCAATTACACCATGGATAAATGTAAAGAAGGGTGCAACAGAAGTTGAGATATACTGTAGAAAAAACACTTAAAGTTGTCAATTTACAAAGAAATGTGAGAAAATGATATTTTGCAGCAAAAATTATTTAACTTTGTATCTATTTACATTAAACCTGTATTTTGCCAGATAAAAAGAGCAAATTTTGAACTATTTCAACTTTGCAGGCCTGAAAAAAGCCAAGCAAATTGTCAGCATAACTCAATAGGTATCCTGATGTATTCTATGAGTGGTGGTGACCAGATTTAACCTAATATAGGAGTGGCACAACACAATACATATCTCAATGTATCCAAGGAGATGTGACAACACATGTATCCCCATACAGGGATAGCACACCACAACAGATATGACAATGAATTATAACAAATGCCCTGTCTTGTGAGGAGGATTTTTTTTACAAATTTTTTTACCCTATCAGAATTGCAATTTTGCAAAGTTAAATGTACAATGAGTACAGAGTATGACATATTGTTATATAGATTGTTATGTCTTTGTTTATTTTGTATATCATATAATTGTCCTCAGACCACTGATATGTATTAATTATTGAAGTGCTATCCATACATATGCTAATGTAAACAAAGTTTGATTTGATGTTTGAACTGAGACAACAGCATGGTTAATGCTTTGTTGTCAGCAAATTACATTCAGTCAAAAACACCACCAGTAGAACATTAACTGTAATCTAACCAGGTTCCAAATGATAACAACAGACTGGCTTCAGACAGACTTCTTAAAATAATGACAGACAGACTTCTTGAAAAAATGGCAGACAGACTTCTTAAAATAATGACAGACAGACTTCTTAAAATAATGACAGACTGGCATCTTAAAATAATGACAGTCAAACTTCTTCAGATAAAGACAGGTAGGCTTTTAAAAGGTCTCATTATGCCAGTTAAGATTTGGATATATAAAATGAGACAATAATGACAGGCAGGCACTCAAAAGTCTTCTGCCATCTAAGAGCCAGACATATACAGTTAGACAGTTCAAATAAAATGAAGTATTGTATTGGAAGTCTCATGTTCGGTGTACTGAAATGTTGACATAAACCTCTGCCACTAAACGATGACTCTGATATAAAACTGGATAAAATACAATACCTGTCATTTTTGACAATCAATTGACATGTAAGTTTATCAGTAAAATCCTCGTTTTAGACATCAATAACTGTGTTAATACTTTGAATATGCAGTTACTGAACCATGATCTTGTTAGCACTAGTTACACTGGGCAGGAATTATGGGCAATGTCAACCCAGATTCTTCTAAAGCAAGTTTAATTTCACATAATCATTTTGTACATTTACAGTCTGTGATGAACTGATAGCTTAAACCCCATTGATTTCTACTGGGATATTGCAGAACTTTATTTTCCCTCAGAATCAGTAAAGCAAGCGATTGCAGGCAATGTTAACTATACACATGGTGTGATACTTACGTAAATAAACCACACTCATGCGATAGATAAAATCAAGTTTAATTGCTCTTAAAATGATGATAGTTTTGGCATTCCTCTTCTCTCAAATACAATTAGTTGGTAACAAATTCATTGAGAAAACAACCTTCACCAACTTTCTTCTGTACATATTAAACAAGTGAGTGTATACCTGTTGATTCTTATCTCACCTTATGAACAATAGTTACACATATCATGAGTGACACTGTATAGGAAATGTGGTGAATTATAAAAAATGTCTGACTGTTTGGACAGAGGAGCCAGACATCTGTGAGAGTAAATCTCTTGAGATCACTACTACCCAGGAACACAGCATCAATTAACTTTATCAGCATTGACAACTCTCACTGATGATAGATCATCCAGCTACAGAAGCATCACTGTCACTCCTATCTGATTCGATTTGAATTTAACATCGCATCACCACTAGTTGCTGCTAACTTTAATTTGATTTAAATTTTTGTGAAAAAAGTTCTGATGTCACACTGTATCATATAAATGCTAAACATTAGTTCCTTCATTACAACATGCAATTAGGGAAATACAACTTACTGAATTACCTCCTTGACACACATCACTAAGGCGTCCTCATATACAACAAGGATGAGGCTTATGACTAGAAGTATAGGAGATATAACCTTTTTTCTTGATGCAGGTAAAACATCAAAATATAGGTCAGAGTGACATTGATAGAACCACTAGAAAGACACTTTCATCCTTAAATAAGTCAATAATAAAGCCAATGAGAGTGATGATGACAAGGATGATGAGGATGATGATAAAGTTGTTGTATGATGACGGATGTGTGTTTACTGATGATGAGGAGGAGAATGATGATGACAAGGATGATGAGGATGATGATAAAGTTGTTGTATGATGACGGATGTGTGTTTACTGATGATGAGGAGGAGAATGATGATGACAAAGATGATGAGGATGATGATAAAGTTGTTGTATGATGACGGATGTGTGTTTACTGATGATGAGGAGGAGAATGATGATGACAAGGATGATGAGGATGATGATAAAATTGTTGTATGATGACGGATGTGTGTTTAATGATGAGGAGGAGAATGATGATGACAAGGATGATGAGGATGATGATAAAGTTGTTGTATGATGACGGATGTGTGTTTACTGATGATGAGGAGGAGAATGATGATGACAAAGATGATGAGGATGATGATAAAGTTGTTGTATGATGACGGATGTGTGTTTACTGATGATGAGGAGGAGAATGATGATGACAAGGATGATGAGGATGATGATAAAATTGTTGTATGATGACGGATGTGTGTTTACTGATGATGAGGAGGAGAATGAAGATGACAAGGATGATGAGGATGATGATAAAGTTGTTGTATGATGACGGATGTGTGTTTACTGATGATGAGGAGGAGAATGATGATGACAAGGATGATGAGGATGATGATAAAGTTGTTGTATGATGACGGATGTGTGTTTACTGATGATGAGGAGGAGAATGATGATGACAAGGATGATGAGGATGATGATAAAGTTGTTGTATGATGACGGATGTGTGTTTACTGATGATGTGTGATGACAAAGATGATGAGGATGATGATAAAGTTGTTGTATGATGACGGATGTGTGTTTACTGATGATGAGGAGGAGAATGATGATGACAAGGATGATGAGGATGATGATAAAGTTGTTGTATGATGACGGATGTGTGTTTACTGATGATGAGGAGGAGAATGATGATGACAAGGATGATGAGGATGATGATAAAGTTGTTGTATGATGACGGATGTGTGTTTACTGATGATGATGAGGAGAATAATGATGACAAGGATGATGAGGATGATGATAAAGTTGTTGTATGATGGCGGATGTGTGTTTACTGATGATGAGGAGGAGAATGATGATGACAAGGATGATGAGGATGATGATAAAGTTGTTGTATGATGGCGGATGTGTGTTTACTGATGATGAGGAGGAGAATGAAGATGACAAGGATGATGAGGATGACGGTGACATTTGAGACTCATGCTTCATATGAAATGTTATGTACTGTTATGAAAAAAAAACTGAAGCTTTACTAAAATTATTATCCCTCTGTCCACAATCACATAGCAGTGAATATTTTCCCTGTCATTTTCCATTCATTAAATTCTAGAAGGTGTTGACATGAACTGTATAGATCTTAAGATCATCAATATCCTATAAAATATATTGTGAATCCCAGTGTGACAAGATATAACACCCTACATAAAGTCATGATATGACCCTGCTGTAAGTGGTGATGCCAGATCTGTCTAGGTTTGCAATGATTCTATCTACAGCCTTTGATAAGTATTCCATTTTACATACAACCAGTATAATCTTGTAATCAAAGGTCTGCAAGAAACCACCAACATTATCTATTTCATCACACTTTGGTCTATTGTTTTGGTAGGAAATCTATATTTTCTCAACTGATCGAATGTCAAACAAGAAATCTCACAGGGATCTTGGCACCTAACATTGTTTGATCCTTATATGCTCTTTGAAAGATGGATCTTTTCCCCTTCTTTTCTCTTCTGTTTTTGCTCTTAATGATAAGACATTTGAACATTTATTTGCTGAAATACAGATAATAATATTTACCTGTAAAATCCAAAATGGCCACCTGATGCTATTTTGTTTTTTCTGATAAGTCCCAAAATCCAATGAGCACAAGAAGAGACCAAAGAGAACATACATATTAAATTTGCTTGAGAAATAGCAATAAAAATCTTTACCATGAAAAATCCAAGATGGCTGCCTGTCGGTCATTTTGTTTTCTCGTCAGTCCCAAACTCAAACAGGCAAAACTTGGGACCTAAACAGGTCTAAGCATGAAATTTGAGAAAGATCTATAGAGTGGTTCTAAAGAAATAGTTATTACAAACTTTCAAAGTCAAAATCTAAGATGTCCATCTGTCAGCCATATGAAATTGAAGAAAGATCCATCCAGTACATTGAAGAAAGATCCATCCAGTACTTCTCAAGAAATAGCAATAACAAAATTTCAAAGCCAAAATCCAATATGGCCACCTTTTGGTCATTTTGTTTTTTCAATCATCCCAAAATCAAATGGGCACAACTAGAGACCAATCTAATACTTCTCAAGAAATAGTGATAACAAAAATTGTTTACGGACGGACGATGGACAAAGGAGGCAGACCAATTTGAGTAGCCCACCATCTGATGAAGGTGGGCTAAAAAACTTAGCATGCAACATAATTATGAGCAATACACAGAATGGCATATACATTGCTACATGTGGATATATGTATGATGGAGGCTGGGGTGAAACTTTAGGCAGGTGAAACTTTAGGCTATGATAAAGACTGAGGTGAAACTTCAGGCTATGATAAAGACTGAGGTGAAACTTTAGGCTATGATAAAGGCTGAGGTGAAACTTTAGGCTATGATAAAGGCTGAGGTGAAACTTTAGCTATGATAAAGACTGAGGTGAAACCTTAGGCTATGATAAAGACTGAGGTGAAACCTTAGGCTATGATAAAGGCGGAGGTTAAACTTTAGCTATGATAAAGACTGAGGTGAAACTTTAGGCTATGATAAAGGCTGAGGTGAAACTTTAGGCTATGATAAAGGCTGAGGTGAAACTTTAGGCTATGATAAAGACTGAGGTGAAACCTTAGGCTATGATAAAGACTGAGGTGAAACCTTAGGCTATGATAAAGGCAGAGGTTAAACTTTAGGCTATGATAAAGACTGAGGTGAAACTTTAGGCTATGATAAAGGCTGAGGTGAAACTTTAGCTATGATAAAGACTGAGGTGAAACCTTAGGCTATGATAAAGGCGGAGGTTAAACTTTAGCTATGATAAAGACTGAGGTGAAACTTTAGGCTATGATAAAGGCTGAGGTTAAACTTTAGCTATGATAAAGGCTGAGGTTAAACTTTAGCTATGATAAAGACTGAGGTGAAACTTTAGGCTATGATTAAGGCTTGGGTAAATTTTAAGGATATGATAGGTGCTAGGGCGAAACTTAACGCTGTGAGGGAGGCTAAAATGAAACTTATTCCCCAACAAAGTAAAAATCTAAATAGATTTAATTAATTGCAACCTGTCTAGCAATGAATAACCACATCAAACCTAAGGAGAACTTCAATAGTCGATAGCAGATAAAGGGAAGTAACCCACTGCCGTTTGTGATATACAATATTGAGGGCTTAAATCTATTGTTAGGTAAATCTATTATTCTACAATTTACTTTTGTTATAGATGTTTGAACACTTAAAAGCTGAAAATCAATATCCAGAAGGATGTTCTCTTTCATCATCATACTTACAGGCTGTCTTATTCCTTCATTATCCTTTCCAAGACTTTCCCCTTCTGTCCATCCTAGCTTCTTCAACATCTTGTGGCCTTTGTTTTCTTCTGAGATAGGCCTGTTAGAATAAACACAGACTTACAGATACATTTCCATAGTCAATGCGACACTAGTAAGGGGTAATTAAAATAAGTAAGTTTCTGAGAAAGAATGGGACAGACTTTTGTGAGAGTTGTTGAAAACTTAGGTATGTATATCATATAAAGAAACAGAAGTGGTACCTATGTACAGAAGCTGGGGCCTCGTCAGGTTGGTAAGGATTGTCACTTCCCACAGTTTTCCTCCTCTCATCAGCCTTATCATTATAAGCAGGGTTGTTTATGGCTGACATGTTATCCACATAGGCAGAATCCTAGATAAACAGAAAACATTTTGATGGAATGTGTTTACCCATAATTACATAATGTTATTGATTTCATTTCTCCTTTTGACAAATATATTAGTACAAGCATGTACAGAATTTTGTAGCCAAGGGAAACAATAATTTTTCAAGTTCAATTTAATAAAACATAACACATTTTAATGGAGAAAAAGGAGGGGGTTGAGGCTGGATGGGGAATAGTGACACTTTACTGTTGGTCCTATCTTAACATATGGCGTTGTTATTGTTTTATATGTAAGTGATAATGAATTAGTTACACAGCATGTTAACACATTTTACAGGTATCTATTTATAGAGAATACCTTCAGTCCATACTTCTTCTTTATCTTCTTCAACTGCTGTTTTTGTTGTCTTTGTTTTTCCTCCTTACTCAGGATGACAATTTCTGAAGAACAGAAAACAAACAATTTGTGATAAATTATATAAGTTGAATCAATGATATCATCACATTTTTATTAAACATGCCATGATTTACTTTTGAAAAATATTAAACTACAATACCAATATATGAAATATTGATTCACTTTCATGTACATAAATCAGTGCAAATATTATAGCAGAAATTTTGGAACACTTAGGTTGGTAATGTCAATAAAATAAAACTTCTTATAACACAACCTATTAAGTACTGGCCCACTGTTGTGTACCCAGATGGATCCCTTAACCAACCGCATGAAAACGTTGTTTTCTCTGTTGATTATTTTGGAATTTTCCCAGTCAATGATATGATTTTGCTGTGTGGAATGATCTGTTAGTGCAGAGGTATTAATCTGTGAATGTTTTCCTGCTGATCTGGTTAATTTTTTGCCTTCTTGGAATATCGCATCTTTTTGATGTTCATTGAGTTAAACCCCAAATCTCCTACCTGTTTCTCCGATATATGATGTGTCACAGTTCTTATATCTTATTTTGTATTCGCATTCTGTAACGTTTTCTTTAGGTGTTCTATCTTTTGGGTGGACTAGGATATTTCAGAGTATCTTGTAAGGTTTCATGGCCACTGCAATGCCATGACCACGGTAAATCCTCTGAATGGTTTCTGACAGGTCTTTAATGTAAGGGATTACAACTTGTCCTTTCATTTTGTTTTCCTTGATGTTTCTTCTCTTAGTCTTTTTGCTTATATCAAATTCATTAACTTTCTGGATTGCCCTATCAGGGCATCCATGTGTTTTCATGGTGCTATGGATGTGATTTTGTTCTTGCTTCTTGTCTTGTTCTTCTGTGACAATCATTTCACATCTGTTTAGCAAGGTACAAACAACATCCAGCTTCTGGTGTAAGGGGTGGTGCAATCAGAAGTTGAGGTATAGGTCTGTGTGCCTTCCACAGACTGGGCTTACATTCTAGGGGGCCGTCACTGTAGCTCTTTCTCTAAATGTTCCATGAATAAGTTGGCCATAATCAGATACTGAGCTAACCATGGCTGTGCCAAACCATTGGTGATAGATGGTACTTAGGAAGGCAAAGCATGTTGTTGTTAGCAGATCTGTGACCAAGTGTTAAACAAAGCACAGCCGAATTGACTATAATACATTGTTACCATCTTGTCACATTATTTTCAACCTTAAGTGTACAAAGGATTATAATACAGCCGAAAAAGTTGGTCAATTCTGTACCAGCTTGAACAGTATGTATGCCAGTGCTAGTATTTGGGTTATTTGACTGACGGAGGTGACCTGTGTTATCATCGAAATGTCATACTCTAATCCCCTCCTGGTTGTGTTATAAGAACATCTATTCTATCATAGTAGAAGTTTGAAAATGGTTGCATCCAAAAACACATCAAAATAAAATAAAACCATTTGAAGATTAACAATCATCCAATTAACTTTATCATTCTAATAATATGCACATATTCAACTATTATGATTAACCAACTTTTTTGTGATTGAATCAAGCCTACTTTTCTGTCATTGGTTCTGGACCTGTTGTTGGTACACATCAACCTACCTTTCTGTGACTGGTTCTGGGCCTGTTGTTGGTACACATGAACCTACCTTTCTGTGACTGGTTCTGAGCCTGTTGTTGGTACACATGAACTTACCTTTCTGTGACTGGTTCTGGGCCTGTAGCTGAGCCTGTACCTGTCCTGGTTCACACTCATCACAAGTGTCCATGCCATCATGGATGTGTAGAAGAAGACGAGTACAACCAAACTGTAGAGTATCACCATGGTTCAGGACTTTAGGCTTACTCTTTTCCTTAGGCTGCAAATTAAAATTAAATCATATAACCACCATACAATCAGTACAGTAAACCTGTAACACTCCTTCCATTCAGCTGTTTAGAGGATTAACATGCAATGAATGGCAGCACTTTCCTTTTCTATAGCTTTCTATTATCACAATTGTAATGTCCGAATTGCAGTTTCATTACCATTTTATTTGCCAACTTAAAAGTTCCTTAGATTTATTCCAGTAAAATGACAACTTAAGGAAACAGAGAAACCTTATGTCATTTCTGAAGAAAAGACTATGTATCAAATTTATTCATTCACTGAGTCATCAATTGGACCATATGTTTTACTTGTAATGTCTGGAATCAATGTCTTGAGTCAATTGATTGGTACATGTACAGTAGAACTAGACTTTGCTTGAGAAAAACTTCTATTTATTTATTCAAACAATTCACAATCCATTAAACAGATTTAATTGTTGCACAATGCTTTTTATTATCTGGTAATTAAAGCTTATAATCCACTATTGTAACTATTAAAGCAACTAGTGCAGATTTTTACAGACCAGAACTAGCAGACCTAAGTACATAAAAAAATTGCTTCAAATCTTAAAACAAAAACTTACATTTATCTCTGCAATGTTCAACATGAACAACACTACATTCACATTAGGTTTTAAGTCATGTTATCAAAGTTTGGATATTCTAAATGAAATCCATTATTATCAATGAATGTTTCTTCTGAAAATGGTAATTTTGGTTTTGTACCCAAGTGGAAAGAGTAATAATGTAGGTAAGTGATGTAGGAATAGACAGGTGCATCTAAATTAAGTATAACACACTTACTTCAGACACTCTTTCCTCATTTAGGAACGTGCCATTCTGGCTAGCCAGGTCTGTAAGGAAGTATTGATACTCGGTCTCGTCAAAGTGGATTTCTGCATGAGTCTGGAATAGCAATTATTAGTTACATATTCACGAGTAGAACTAACACAGACTTAAATAAATATCTTGAGCTGGATACTGTTATGAAATATATTGACCTATATTTTAAATGATTGTGTATAAATAATTGAAGTCATAAATAAACACCACAAAAAAAAAAAAATCAAATAAACAGGAGAGAACTTATTGAAATTCTGTTTACAATTAAATGATAAGAAGTGTATTTCAATCATAGTCTCGCTCCATATCAACCCTATATAACCTAAACAAAACAAACATACAAAAAGCATTTATTTAGACATATACATAATGTACACAATTTCCTGTCTTGATGTCTCACACAAGTCACATCAAAGGGACTACTTGTAAAGTTTCTTTTCTTTATCAGGTCACATCCTGACAAAAATTGTCGCTCTGTTCTCCTTATACAATGGCCATGCCAATACAATGACAGAATTTTATGTTTCAATGTATACATGGAAACAAAACTTAAGTGGTAACATGTGGATGACAGTGACTTTGAGTAAAATTATGTAACGTATCTTATAAAGTAACCAGTACATATTTCTTAAACAATTACTCAACATCTAACATTTATGAGGATTTTCATTTACATAGAATTACATAGAGTAAAATTGTTTGCATTAGGTGACAGACATTTTACATTTCATGAATTCTCCTTAGGGCCCCTTTTGTGTCCAAACTGTATAAAAGTGGTGTGTGGTTGATTTGAAACATTAAAAAAAAATTATTTTGGGTTCTTTTATTTTAATGTAAAATCCTGAGAAAGAATTGTATACACTGTGAAATCAAATTAACCTTTTTTTGCTCTGTTCCTATATCCCATGTACAACATGTATTTGTTTATAACTAACTTTGTTGTTACCAGTGGATGTAGTATTTCAAGCTATGTATGGATTATCCCTATTTTTGGCAAGAGTTTTCCCAAAAGTTAGAAGGATATTCTGCATGAATTGGCAAATTTCTGACCAGTTGTACCAGTTGAAACTTTTTCTTATGACTTTTAAAACTATTGTCAGCAACAAAATATCTTTCCTAAGGTCAGTTTGGACAAACAAAATTGTTTGAAATATCACCGGCCAATATAACATTAGACTGTCTAAATACAGCATGCTAAGGACTCTGGAACTCAGTCACTGACTTATACAGTTTTTTGGGGAAGTATTGGTTAAATAAGTACACAGATCAGTATGCTGTTCATTTTCATTGGAATTCCATAGCTTTGCTTGGCCTGTTTTTTTTCATCTTAAAATATACACAAATATTTTCACATTGTTGGACTTGTCAAATCTGTTGTGGCTCAGTCATGGTCAACTTATATTTGTAAATCAACCTAGCTAAATCTATATAGAATTTCCATGTTGGTCGACTTGTCCATTTAACATTAGTTCATCAAGAGTGGCACTACAACTGTCTGGACTTCAGGACATGTCAGCACAATCTGGGTCACGGGATATGTCAAGTCATCAGAGCCTGGGCTCCGGAATATGTCAGTCAACACAGACTAGGTACAGGGGAATGTCAATAATCAGTCTGGGCCTCCGAATATAACAGTCATCACAGTCTGGGTCCTTGGTTATGTCAGTCATCAAAGTCTGGGCCCTTGTTTATATCAGTCAACACAGACTGGGCCCAGGGATATGTTAGTCACTACAGTCTGGGCCCAGGGATATGTCAGTCATCAAAGTCTGGGCCCTTGTATATATCAGTCAACACAGACTGGGTGCAGGGGAATGTCAATCATCAGAGTCTGGGCCTCTGGATGTGTCAGTCATCAAAGTCTGGGCCTCCAGGTATGTCAGTCATTACAGTCTGGGCCCAGGGATATGTCAGTCATTACAGTCTGGGCCCAGGGATATGTCAGTCATCACAGTCTGGGCCCTTGGTTATGTCAGTCAACACAGTCTGGGCCCAGGGATATGTCAGTCAACACAGTTTTAGTCCCATAATTTGTCATCAGGGTTTTTGTCACATAATGTGTCACCACAGCATTGAGTCCTGGACAGTCACAACTAGTCACAGTGTTTCCAAAAGTCACGATGCAGTTTATTCCCCTGGACATGTGTTCTATAATTATGACAGTAGTATAATGAGATAAATGCACACCTTACTAATATTGATGTCAGGGATGAGAATGATGTGGCCCTTCTCTCGTCCCACTGTGGCTCCTGTACAGGTGACGATAAACAGTGTACCAGGATCAACAATGTCAGAGTCAGTTACCATTAAACGTATGCATGGCGGCCATTTACTGACCAGCTCTGTAAAACACAATACACCAACAATATTACACATGTATCAGAAAGGGACACATTTGCAATACTGAATACACTGGGGTGGATAATATATATCTCTTATTGGGATACATTGTCCATTAATGATGTTTTAATTGTTATCCAACATAATGTAAAGTGTGCCCCCATCCATAATATTTGATCAAGTATTTTTAAAGTCTACTGACCCCAAATAACATGTTGTTTGGTAATTATACAGTGCATGTCCTGTACAATGATCCTTGTTCTAGGATTAAGATTACAACTAATGTTGTAAATATTCAGACAACAGAAAAACCAAAGAAATAAATAAAAACCAAAACTAAACACAATTATCAGAAATTAATGTAACATTGTAAATCTATAGTAATCCTCACAATATATAATGTACATTTGATGTGTATTAATTGTTATACCTTCCTCAGCCATAATGACATCATGTGAGTGATCTCCATACATATCCTGGTCAAACTCCTGCTCATTATCACATTGCATAGCTTCAGGTTCCTCGTCAGAAGTACTGGTTATCTCCCCTGATTCCAGCTCTGATTCCCCTGTACAGAGACTGTTACTACTACTTCTACTGTCACTATCTGAAGAAAAAGCCGGCTGCTTCCGAGACTGTGATGATGTCTGTCTTCCATGATAATGTCTAGATACTGTAGCCTTCCGGCCTTGTTTCCCTGATCTGTGCCTATGTTTTTTACCTGAGGTTTCACTGATGTAATTTCTTCGTTTTACACCAGACATTTCCCCTGACTTATGTTTACTGCTGTGTTCATCTCTGGATTTTCTATCACTACCTGACCTTGAATTTTCATGTCTGTGTGAACTATCTGATATGTTTTTCTTAGTTAAGTGTTTGTGAGAATAAGATGAATCTATCTTACTAGTAATATTCCTATCACAAGAATCATGTTCCTTCGAGTGTGACTTTTCCTTATGAGCTGTATCACTATCTGAAGAACTATAGCTAATCTTCTTTTTCTGTAGTTTTCCAGAGGAATTGCTAGCACTGTCTTTTGAATTATGTATCTTTTTCCGTTTAGAATACTTTGTCTTTTCATGTTGTTCACTACTAACATTCATATTTGTAGAATATTCCATATCAGAACGATCATTTTCATTGTGATTACAACCTTCGGTATATAGATAATCCTCTGTCCTTTTAGATAAACCATCATCTTCAGATGCAGACTGCTGGACAATGTCATCATCCAAATCATCATATAAATTGTCCATTGTAGAAGCTTCCCCAGAAGTCACTTCATTATTACTGTTCTCATCAAAACTTTCATAAAGCTCTCCCATATATGACTTTCCCTCTAAGTCATAACTTTCTAGATCCACACTGCTGTTTTCTTTGTTGTCCTCATCACCTTCTTTGCTATCATCATCCCTTTCATCACTATCTTCTGACACAACCTCACCATCCTCAGATTTTTCTCTGCTCTCCCTCACCTTTCTTTTGCTATTTTGTGGATATTTTTCATTTCTTTTTTTATCTGATGATCTATCTTTCCTTCTCTCTTTTGAAGATTTCTTCCTTTTCTTTTTATCTTTATCTTTCTTCTTTTTCTTCCTCTTATGATATTCCTGAAATAAACATGTGATTGTTAGAAAACAAATATTTACCTAGCGCAGTTTCCCTGGCTGTTTTGATTCTAAGGCTTTCTAGGGCTGTAATAACTTCTTCATACTCTTCCTTATCCTAATGAAAAAGGCAAAATATCATTTACGACTTATTTTCTTAAAATATTAATTTGAAGATTTATGCTGCATACAACAAAATCTATTTACTCATGATATTGAGTTTAAATAAAAACTTGCACATTCCCATAACTTATAGCCAAATTACAATTTTTTCTTTTATTTTCTCAAATCTATATCTCAATACCAAACAAGCCATTTAGCAAAAAAAAAAAAAAACGAAAAATTTTAAATGGAAATAGTGAAAAAGGTATAAACTAGTGCATTAGATTAAGAATTATCTGGTGGTCACTGTTTGTACTTGTATACAATACTGCAAGTATACATACAACTAAGTACACCTTATAGAAAAAATTCTTTTAAAATCAAATATCTTTCCGACACGTTTAACATTTTGTTAAACGAATTTATCAAAAGATTTCCATTTCTTCAAACCAACACTGTAAAATCTACATCTTTATTCTGTATTTCATTTATGTTAATGATATGAATTAAACAAACAACTGAATTAAGATGTACACGGTAGATAAATTTAACAACAAGGTTATAATCTGAAGGATAAAAACTTGAGAAACATGGCTAAAAACAAACTCTATTAGTTTCATGTACAGCATTTCATTGATGTTATATTTTCTTTGAAATATTTAAACTAATAACAACATTTTTATTGTTTTTGATAAAGGTATTCAATTGTACACAAAAATTGTATAATGAAGATGGTGATAAACAAACCTTTTCCTCTGACTGAAGCCTTTTGGATTGTTTCTTTCTGCCAGACGCTGTTCTATTTATGGATCCTTCCTTGTCCCTCCTATGTGATGATATGTGGCGGTCATAATCTGCATAAGATTGACTTGATCTGGATGTATCTCTGTCCCTCCTTTGTAACGGCTTGTGGTACCCAGAATCATTAGGTCTGTGGCTAGCATGAGTATGATAATTTCTCCTAAGCTTATCGTAGTTGTCTCCCCTGGAACTAGAGTGGTGGTCCCGGTACTGATCAAGGCCATAGTACTGGTTATGCTGCTGAGAATCCTGTCCTGTGCTGTACTGAGACAAATCGACTTGAGAGTGGAACTCATATTTACCAGTCTCTGAGTTGTAGTAAAAATAAGTTCCTGTATTGGGGTCATAATACAATGCCTTTTCCTGAAAATAAAACTTATTTCTGATGAAATGTTATTATTGTTTGTGATTTTGACAAAAAAGAAATTTTAAAAGGTCAATATTGAAATCTAACCTATACATAAAAACATTTTCCGTAGATAATCTTGAAATTATGGATGTGACCAGTAAATTTTTTTAATTTTGAAACTCATCAAAAGCACATCATACATTGTGTATATATTGTTACAAGACTGATCATCCATGCCAGGTATGCTTCAGACTGTAATTTACTAAACCACATGTACCTCTTGCTAGGTATGGATCAGGATTTAAAAACAGTACACCACTTCAATAACTTCCAATAGCTAATTTATAAGTTTATACATTATACTAACTGCACTGTAGTAGTATCCACTGTTGTAGTCATAGTAGAGTCCTGATTTTTCATCATACACATAGCCTGACTGCTGTACTGCTGCCTCTGCTGTAGCTCGTAGCTCATCAGCCAGTGATGTACTGGACAATTTCTTTTCTTCCTCCTCAGACTTTACCTCATTTTCTATTTTAGTTTCATTGTCAACTTCATGCTTATTATCACTCTCTGTTTTTGTACCTTCCTCAGATTTAGCATTGTCATATGTTTTTCCGTCACCATGTGGTTTAGCACTCTCCGTCATCTGAGCATCATTGTCTGTTTCATCTTCTTGACCCTGGAGAAAAAAAATATTCTGTTCATGTTGGGTTACCCATTAAAGTCAACACATTTCCATGTTATCAATTATAACAAAAAAAAAATTAAGCCATACAAAAATTTAATGAACAATTCATATAATTTTCATACTTACAAAAATATTTTAGTAATTTTCTTCGTTTAAACAATATTTCCTATAATCTGGCAAAGAAGGTCTTCCTTATTTGTAATTATATAATATAAATATATAAAAAGAACTGATAACTTATTTTGTCTTCTTAAATATCTGATCTGTAGCAACTTTGTCAATCAGACATTACATGAGACACAAATCTATAAAATTTTCTTTTTGCTTGAATTTTTGAGAACCTACCTCATTGAATGAGTCATCAATCACTATGGCTTGATCTCTAGATATTCCATTTCTTTCATTAGCATTGTCTGTTTAAAAATGCAAAGTCATGAAAGCAGGTATTGTCAAAAAAATTCAAACAACATTGGATGACAAAATAACATGCATAACCTTATGGAATGACAGAATGCAGTTTTTACTTTGTGAACCAATAGCTTAAATATAGAATCTTATCCATAAGCATGATACTGGTGCAGTAGGGTTAAGGGGTTGAAAACAAGAGGATGCTGTCTCGACTCTTATTGTGTTCCAAGTTGAATGTTGTCAAACAGGCAACAACCAGTTATGTCCCCATCTACTACTCCAGTTCACTGTGACAATGGCATAGAGTGAAATGACCACCAAAAGAAGTAGTTTAAGTTCAACAATTTGATATGGATATTAATGATGATACTTACAATGAAATATATATAAAGCTCTCTGGTATCAGCCATAAAGATAGGCACTCTCAGACAGGTCAAAATGGACCCTAAAACTAGCACTATAAACATGCATGTAATAGCAAAATGCTGACTGGCTTATAAATATGTAATGAAATTCCAGCTAAAGCTAGACAACACTAGTAAAACTGTAAAACTTGGGTATAAATTCAACTACTGGTGTGTCCCAAACGATAGCCATTGGAGAGTCCTCAAATAAATACCAACTGTAAAGTGTTACACCAGAATACAGAGCTTAAACTTAAGGATACTTAAGTATCAACATGTAAATATCATACCAACCCTTGTAATGTTGTTCCCAATGTATATTTCAGCAGGGGTACATGTATGTGAATGACCACCTGGGCCACAACTGTCCCTCTAGCTTAAACTACCTTTGATAAATAAGGCCAACCCCCAATCCCTGGCAACTATAGGCATTAGCTAACAACAACAACATATTATTAAAAGTCAGAATGTTCTGCTGATGGACAGTATGAGGAAAGTACTGGGAGAAAAAAAACATCTTGATGTCGGGGCAGACTTGTGTAGCACTAGAAGATAACCAGAGCTGTCATCATGTTGTTGGAACATGTAGTGTTAGTGAGGAAACAGAGGTGTTATTGCGTAGATGGGACAGATTAGAATTCTAGGTAGTATAGAGCATCTCGCTGACGAGACGAGAAGCATAGATTAACGGTTGGCTGCCAACTAGAAGTAGAGAGAGCGAACATCCAAATATCACCACACTTATAGACCTAAAGTAATCTCTCTACCCAGGAGATTCCACTAACAAAATCCTACAAACATGAATAATTGGTTCCCCTGGAATAGGCAACCAACCAAAAGTCAGTTAAATAAAATACTTCTGCCAACTTGGCTATGAAAGAAGGCAACAAACTGGGTACAGAGTGGTATCAAACTATCCTAGCTAGCCTAGTGATACAGCGTCACTGTATGCAAAGGTGCATAAATATTGTACAGAAAAATCTGACTCTTGCCACATTGGTATTAATATCCAACCTCCTTTATCCATGATGTATATTATAGCAGTGCCTAACATCACTGTAACCAAGCAAGGCCTTTTATGATCTATTACAGTTGTAACCTTGTCAAATACTAACCAAAATACAATGAAGCTTGAGCATAAAAGCTAGTAAGCCAGAGTCCCAGGTTTGATTCCTACCAGAGGCAATGTAACTACTGCGAAATAAGATAGTACTATGTAAGCAGGGCTGTACCAAGTAACCGAGTACCCATATACGGGTCGGATTTAAGAATAACTGGGTCTAAAAATGTGTATCCAGTTACCCATCAAAATTGGACACATTCTGTCTGTGTTTACTTTTCAGATTATTAAAGTAATACAATATCTCACTCTTTTGTTCTGTTTTCATTCACTGAGAATGAAATTTAGTACCCATGACAGGCCTATTTTTAAGTCAAAATATCAACCCAACTAGCTAAAAGAACATCTTTCATCAAGTGCTTATAGTATTCAACAAGGTTGCATTAACTAATTATGTTGAGATATAGACACCTTGGTATTCATTTGTCTGTGTTTCTGCGTCAGTCTTCTCTCTGGCAGCACTTTTAAGGCTTTGAAGCTGGGAATTCAATTTTTCCACTTCACCACGCAGGTCTACATTATACGCATTTGCTTTTTCGAGCTGTCTCTCAGTATTCATTAATTTTTCTTTCACTTTACTAAGTTCTAGTTGACATTGCTCTAACAAATTGCCATGAAGTCTTGCCTTATCCAAGTTTTCAGAGTCGGGAATGCTATAATTTTCTTTTTCCATACTCTCGTCTTTTCTGCAACAATACTTGACTGGTGTTTCACCTTTCTCTGTTTTAATCCTTATTTTGGTGGACATATTGCCGTCTTTATTCACTTGCCCATCCATCGGGTATTTTTATCTGGTCATGTATTGTCTGCACTTACTTGCACGACAGGTCGACACATCTATCGATTCACACAACATGAATTTACCGTCAAAAACAATTCGAATGTAACACATTGAAACATGACTGTCTTTGGTCAATTGTTGAAAAAACTTATAAATGACAATGGAATAAGTCACTGAAATGTGTAAGAAATCTCCAAGTTTGGACGATATCCTTGTTTCTAAAAGAAACCACCATTCTTCCGTCAGAAATCGTCTGCATGGTCCACCATCTTTAATTTTGAAGGTGGCGCTGTGATTAGGGAGATATCGTAATTGGTATAAATCGACTGACATATTTTAAGTAATCAAGAGAGAATATTATTAAACCAGTACATAGAGAAATTCTTAATTTAATACAAGTAGCTCTTTCGTCAAATGTTTATAACGAATAACAATGTAATGATCATATATCTATATTACAAATAATAACTTCTCCTTATAAACGGTCATGTGATCTAAAAATGGCGACGGAGAGGACCTTTCAGTGAGAAAATATCAAAACATGGAAAAAGACCGTTTACAAAATTTGCGGTGTTACATATACAAATTCCACAAACAATTAGATTTGGAACATGTACAGCAAATATATGCACATCTCAGATATCGCTACCTCGCTTGCCGTTTCAACGATGGGATTGTGAAATTTTTGAAAGTTTCACACACAAAAAGGAAAGATCAAGATTCACCAACACTCAAAAATATCACAGGGTATGAAAACGACGGTTGTTTTGGTTTTATATTGACAAGAAACGCCAAGTTTCTTTTAAGATAGAAATCGAAAAGAGATTTTCTGCAATTTCCTATCAAATTGATGACAATTGTCGAAAATAGTAGTTCTCATTTCTTCCATCAAGCTGTCTGGTTTAATTTGCCGTTTCTGACCCAGGACCAGTCTATCCTTTGTTGGTACGGTCGTAAGAAACAATATGCCAATGTTTGTCCAACAAACATCTGGCAATGGTAAGAGTGACTGGATGCTTTTCTGGAGTCATCAGATGAAAATACCTCAACAATGATATTGTACAGTTGTGTATAATGTTGTTTGAACATTATTTTGACTACATAAGATCCAAAAGTCGAATTTGAGACTTTTAAATACTGATCAAAAGTAAAGAAATATCAGGTGATTGTAGTATTTTTCACAAATTGAACAGGTCTTGATATGACAAATACCAGGTTGACCTGAAGAAATTATTTGAGTCTGTGACACCGCAATATACAGTCTCATATTCTTTCTATAAATGGTAATTTCATTGTGACTATATTCCATTGTATACCATAACAAGAAGTCGACTGTTTGATATAATTATGACGTCACTTGAATAATGAGAAACATTTTGTGATGTTGATATTTCTGTCTCATTTGGAATGAAGGGAATGGGATGTAACTGTTCTACAAGAGGGATGTAAGAATGCTACAGTCCTATGATAGCTGGTCCCTTACAGATATGACATCAGTAAAATAATCGTAAACCATCTTGTATTTCCTGAAATGTTAACAAAACTGTGTCTGTCTTTCATATCTGTTTGGCACTTTTCAGAAGGCATCTAGTTTGTATAACATAATGTCAGGCAATGTAACATATCCAAATGAATATTATAATTGCAAAATTTGTATTTAAATGCAAAAAGTGTACAGGGTTTTCCATAAGAGCCAGTTGCCGGCCAATTTGACCGGCTTCTTTGATCATTTGGCCACTTACACCAATCCAGTTCCGTAATAATGTTCCGTACAAGACTACATGTACACAGCAGGCCACCCCCACCTTGCCGCATTGCGGCTCGGGTCGGCTAGCTTCGCCAGCCTCCTACTTTCACTACACAGCCTACTACAAACAAAATTATGGAAAACCCTAAGCGCAGTACTTATTATTATGTTTACACAAAAGTGCAAATGCAAGTTTTCACACAAATCATTCTATAAGAAGTATGTTACAACACATTGATATTAACCAATCTTTGTTTCAAGTAATTTGCTAAGAGCGACTGGGCTTGGGCCCGAGCTACTAATCAAGGTTGAATTATAATCAACTTATAAGGCTGTAACTAATCTAGAATCAAAATGACACATAGTTGTCATTTTACCATTTTGAAAATCCTTTGACAGTTAATAGATTGCAGAGATAATATAATGTTTTTATGGGCATTAACTTCTGTTAATAAAGAAATCTTGTCTTGGTGATTACACTTTCATATCTCCTTCTTGTCATCCCATGTACTCTGATTACTATCATACATCCTTCAGCAGATGAGTGATAGAGCCAGATAAGTTAAATGACTTGGCTCAAGATATGGAGTTAACAGTGGTAAGGACATTGAGTACCTGACATTTCTTCTTTGTACCTTAAAGATTGTAAGTTATTTTGAGATTGTTTGACTTTAGAACATTATAAATGTACTAGTTTTGTTTAGTCATATTTACATTTTTAATATAAAATACTATTGTATACAAAATTCAATTACTGATATGATCATACTTATGTACATGTAAATATGTGTTCTTTCCAGATTTCAGTGGATATATAATTTGAAATCATCATCAAAAAAGAACCTGGGAGTTGCTAAATTTGTTGCACTTTCTGAAAATGGAGAAATACTGACAGGCCAACTGACTGATGAGAAAACCCTTATTACAGACGTACAGCAAGTTCTATCTGATATTGTCAAAGAGAAGGGTATGATATACATTTAAAACAATATTTTTGTGATCCTACACAGATGGAATCATCACAGGCATTTGCACATAAAAGGAGTCCAAAATGAGAAGAATTTTCAATGTCCTTGTTCAATATAGTGCATCTTCAAATTGCTGTGATGATCTCACAAAAGCAAAATATACTTGTTTTTGTGAGTGATCAATTCCCATCTTTCTTCAATTCTTCCATCTTGAAATTCATCAATGTCAACTTCAAAAAAATTAAATTTTACTCCAAGAAATGTATGGAGAGAAATGAAAACAATCTCAGTGTTATGCTTTGCTCAGATTTAAACAGAATTGAAACCTTAAACTTTTTAAATCAGAACTTTTCTGAGTTCTCGCTTCTGATCCTAAATGTATGTAACGCAATGGTAATTATTGAAGCTTACAGACTCTTACATTTGTTGGTGAGGTATTTTGTTTAAAGCTTACTTTGGAAGATACTACAACATCTACAAATAATAAGTAATAAACCTATCCATATACAATTGTGTTCTGTAAAGTTATGTAATAGTGGATGTAATGCCCAGTACCTAGATAACAGACCTTGAGTAACAAGTAATGATTTTAATGAGGATATGTTTTTCACCTGAAGATCTTCATGGTGTACAGCTGATAGCTGGAGAAGGGGAATATGTTCTTCTGGCTTCACCCTCTCACTTGATATGCCTCCAATCAAAGGAAACACACAGTTTTCAGGCTGTCAGCGATATTCCTCTACCGTCCTCACATGGCAACGTACAACAATGTCTGCAAGTCCTGGATAGTGTCGCTGTTGTATTCAACACAGATGAAAACACACTCTGTATCTTTTACACTTGTAAAATAATTGAGTTATTATGATGAGGTAAATCATGGAAAAAGGTCTACGTTACTGAGACAGTAGTGATTTACAGAATTGATCTAGTTTATTGTAGGCACATTAAACATCAGATAAGCTAGTTTTGATTTCAATTAGTCAGTTACATATTTAACTTCAAATGTTTTGGATATTGTATTGTCTTGATCAAATTTTTAATTCCTTAAGTTTTCCAAGATTTCTATGAAATATTAACTGGAAATTTATTTTGCCAAGTGGATCTCCATAGGACCAATCTCGAGCCTGATCGGCTGATACAGTGGCGAATATCACATGACCTACAGACGTTGATGTTACTTGAGAACACATTGTCACTGACCGTGGTTGATCTGGAACAATACACACATGACAATCCTACCTGTTTGAAGAGCAGTACAACACCAGAGTGCACAAGGGAGACCAATGTCTGTCTCACATGTGATGTTGGAGATGTGGTGTGGAGGGAGAAGTTATTCACACTTCATAGTCAGCATAGTGAAACAATGAGCACTCCCTGGTATAGACCCAAGCAATATACAAAATTAGGGAATCACACTGTCAGCAAAAAACGATGGAAAGTGTCTGGATTTCTCAGGAAGTCCAATGTTCAAGAAAAGAAGATAAATTCCTTTCTAGTTGGAAAAGTGTTTTTACCCCCGTCTTTACAGAATATGTCTATTGTTGACACGACCGTAGGTAAATCTGTTGTCTCTCTGGTATTTCACTCTGACAAGGAAAACTTCCTGTGTGTCTATGACACAAAATCCTCAACAGTGACAACAGAAAGGTATGATGTATTTATCTTAAATAGAATTTACATACCTGGTGATAACGACAAGGTTTCAGAAAGATGATAGATGCTATATACTCAATGTCTGACTCTCCATCTCTCTTCAGCCCCAGTAGTGTATTACATAAACGAACCACTTACCTAGCATTTGTATTTGTACATAATTTGTTCAAGATTAACCAAACTATGATTTTATAAAGAACTTGTAATATGTTAACAACAAAGTAAATTGTCCTTTAATTCAGCCACTACTAGTCAGTTGACCCTCCATCCTGATAGTATTTTAGGGGACAATATTCCATCTTTTAAATGTCTTGGTTACGCTGTTGCAATCAAGCTACTTTGATGGTAACAGGATATATGATTGCTTGTTCTTTCCTTAAACAAGAAGACTTGATTAGTTGCTGGTTTTATTATGTACAGTTTTGTTTCCTGTACAGTTTGTGTGCCCATAGTCAAGTGATTCTGTCCAGAGACCCAAACTTCCCACACTTCATTACCACACCAACCCACCTTATGTGTGTCGTCATGGACCAAACAGTTGGACAGGAAGATTTTGTTACCAAGGTAACTTGTCCTTAGTACATCTTGTTTTTGTTGTTCCAGTTTGATCCTATAGAATTCAAAGTGGACAGGGATTGTCATCTCAAGATTTTCTTGGTCAGAACATCAATGTATTATTCCTACTATGGACTTTCTAGAAAGGATTTTCAATGTAGAGTAAGATAAGAAAATTAGCTTAAAATATTTCTCATGCATGTATATTCTGCTGTTGTCCTACTTGTTATCATTCCTTTAGTCCTCAGATACTTGGTTCCAATTAAATTCTTGTCTCTATATAAAAATGACAGTGAGGTTTGAAAAATAAACAAGCATTCAATGATCATTACATTTACTAATAGGTGTTTGATCTGGTATATGTAATGAGTTTTCTCCCCTTACAGATGATGGTGTATGCTGGAGCGAGTGTTGCCGACACACTCTGCCATATAAACAAGTGGGGTCGCTGCTCAATTCCGATCCATACACTAGAGATAGGTCTCAAGCAGCGACAGCTAGACACTGTTCTTTTTTTCCTCAAAAGCAAAGAAAATTGTAAGAAAATGATATTTCAATAAGATGAGGTTATTAATACTTGCAAAAAGTATATCAAGAAGATAGATATATTGTAAATGGTTTTCTATGTAATTTCTAATGTATTACATGAGTACTAAAAAATCACAGTGTTTTTAACAATGAGGAAGCATGTGTTGAAATATTTGTTTATTCTGCCATTTAATCGTGGTATTCAAAGCGAAAACTGTCACACTTGTGTTATATGTGTCTATTTATTACATTTTGTAGGAAATTGGCTTCAGGAAATATCGTGCTTAACATCAAGGCCTGTATGTCATTTTTGATGGGCTTCCCAATATTACCAGAAAGTTAGAACTAGAATAACACTTGATTTGGTATACTATATATTAACATCAAGCTTCCATTTAGTTTTTTCCAGTTCCAAACTAGCTACACCATCCTCTCCAGGAGTGACATCCCCTACTTGGTCTCTGACCACTAATCACCATGACAACCTGATGCAGCTGGAGCCAGCCCTACAGCTGCTGATAGAGACAGTAAAAGTACATCTTACAGACCAGGGATCAGAAAGATTCTCAAAGAAACTGGCTGATATCCTACTAGACTTTCTGTACGAACTGCTCCAGGATGGACTTAACTTATTGGATGTGGTACAGGAATCTTATGGTCATGATGAGGAAATAAAGAGTCTGAATCTGGCTATAGAGAAGTTACTGGACCTGATAGGAGAGGTCAGAGGTTGTATGAATAAGCAGATTCATAATAATTCTGAGTTGAATGGGATGTCAGGAACTGCAGAACGTGTGCCTGATGTTGGTATTCCAGCTAATGAATGGTCTGTTATGTCAAACGAGGTATGTTCATTTTAAATATTTCAGACTTAAGGTTATATAAGATGAAGTATGTGTATACTTAATGTCTGAATCATACTAGGTATTGTAGAATCAGACCTCTCATGTCCACCATTCATTACCACAGAACACAGGCAAAATTGATATCTAGATTGGTTCATACAGTAAACCTACTGAATTTCACAAATGTCCTTGGAATTCCCTGAAACACTGAAAAATTGTAAACCCTGATGTTATCTATTATGTATATCAGTATATAATGAGACAACACTGATTATTTTCATCTCAAAATTCAGACAGAATAGTTACATATAAATATATTTCCAAATACATTATTATGGAACATTTTATTATTTTATTGCAAGGACATATAATATGTATAAATCAATCCCTGCTCATCGGTGGCTTTTATAAAGTATCCTAAGCTGTCTATGAAATGTTATATGTACAACAATACCTTGTTTCTACTGTTGATTTACGTCTCTTTGTCTGATATATTGTAGAGTGGCCCAGATTAAAACTCTGGTGTTATTGATTGTCTGGCCTATACTTACCATGACTGTATTTCAGGCTGTGATTGAGAATGGAGTAACCATGAACCGTATCCCTGCTCTACAGACTTACTTGTGTAGTAACGGACACCAGTCTGATCTTACATGTATTATCAGAGCCAGTTTAAACAAGACCATCCAGTACCTGTCACGACAACAGATTAAACCAGCCCTTCTTATCCTCACAAATCTGGTAAATTAAAACTGTCTCACACTCCTGAAATATGAAAACATTTCAATCTCACAAACCTGGTAGTATCAATACCTCTTACTCTCACAAACTTGGTAAAATAATAAAATCTTACCCTGAAAAACCTGGTAATATTAAAACCCTCTCACCATCACAAACCTGGTATAAAAACTTAATACTTTTTATTCTCACAAACCTGGTAATATTGAAACCCTCTCACCTTCATAAACCTGGTAATGTTAAAACCCTCTAACCCTCACAGGTCTGGTAATATTAAATCTGTCTCATCCTCAGAATTCTGGTAATTTTGAACCCTTTCACTCTCACAAACCTGGTAATATTAAATCCATTTTACCCTCATTATCTCATTCTCAAAAACCGGGTACATGTAATATTTCTGTCTCATCCTCACACACCTGTTCCTATTTGAACCCACTTTACCATTACATTGTTGGAATGATTTTATGGTATAAAATAAAAGTAAAAGGGAATGTTGTGTTTACATGATAAGCTAATATGCCATAGAAGCAGCTAAATTACGTATTTGAACAAATTTTTACGCAGAATGTTGTGATTTTAATCTGTGATTAGAAATACTAAATCGTGGTATTGTTATTGTCAGGGTCTGAACATTGACAACACACTATGGGAGATAACTCTTATGTCAGTGAAAAAATCTACACGAGACTTTATCATCAAGGAGTTACGATCCCGTGCACCTCTGACAAAAGAACAGGATGACCTTGTGACCTTTTCCGACCTCCTGTCTAAACACTACCCATGTCAGTCTTACAGAGCTGCAGCAGCTGGTCTTCAACAACAGGGAGGGCCTGAAATGTATGTATGGTCTCATTGACACTTTCCTATGGTCAATTCATTTATTAGAAGGTAGAAATAGTGAAAATACCTTACAGATATTTAAGACAGGGCCTTTTGCAGTATTTTGTAAAAGCTAGTTAACAACGAAATAACAAGGATGTCATCAAGAACTTTGTTTTTAATTTGAAATTTGAATTCGTGATTAACTTTTCAGACATATTACCATGAAAATAAATCCCTCTCGAAATATAAGTGATTGACAGTAATAATTTAGCCAGAAACTATTTGTAAGAATATGAGATCTGTTAAGACAATGTTTTGTTTTCACTGTGTAGACCACCATTACATAGAAACTCTGGCATTCAGCTTGCTGATAAAAAGTACGACTTATCAGAAGAATGTGGGGAAATTGACTGTTCTCTTGATGAAGATATCAACAAAACAGATGATTCTCCGGAGAAAATATCCAAACAATCACACGATTCCCAGAAACAGTTATCAACGCAGTCAAGTTGCTACTCCCAAGTGTTGATGGACTGGCTGCGGTGGTGGAGCATAGATACTCAACAACTTGTCTTAATGGACACTAGGATAGGAGACAAAGTCTGGAGGGGTAAGTCTGGTCAGTCCTACTGGACACTAGGATAGGAGACAAAGTCTGGAGGGGTAAGTCTGGTCAGTCCTTCTGGACACTAGGATAGGAGACAGAAGTTTGGAGGGGTAAGTCACATCAGTCCTGTTAGATACAGTATAGAAGACAAAGTCTTAAGGAGTATGTCTGGTCAGTCCTATTAATAACTGGTATGGAAAAATAAAAATCTGAAAGGATAACATTGATCAGTCCTGCTGGAGACAGGAGACATAATCTAGAGGGGAAAGGGTTGTCAGTCCTATAAGATGCTAGATTCTAAGACAAAGTCTGGATGAATAAGGCTGGTCAGTCCTACTGGACACTAGGATAGGAGACAAAGTCTGGAGGGGAAATTCTGGTCAGTCCTGTAAGACACTAGGATAGGAGACAAAGTCTGGAGGGTGAAGGCTTGTCAGTCTTATTGGACACTGGTCAAAAAAAGATAAGTCTGAAATTTCAAATTTCAACTAATTTTTGCATTATTATTATTATTTTGATTTTTATATTATTATTTTTTATTTCCACTGACAAGTAAACATGGTGATACTTTTATATTACAGAGGAGCTGAACTGTCGCCTTGATCTAGTGGTGGATTATTTAGCTCGACATAATAAACTGGACTTGCTGAAGAATCTAATTGACCAGGCTGCTGAGTCAAGTGATCATACCATTATCCAGGAAATACATAACCAGGCCAGCAAGATGACTGCCTTTACTTTCCTTCAGCTCACTCACTATTGTGTTCAGTAAGTACACTTTCCTTCAGGTCACTCACTATTGTATTCAGTAACTACACTTTCCTTCAGCTCACTCACTATTGTGTTCTGTACACTTTCCTTCAGGTCACTCACTATTGTATTCAGTAAGTACACTTTCCTTCAGCTCACTCACTATTGTATTCAGTAAGTACACTTTCCTTCAGGTCACTCACTATTGTGTTCAGTAAGTACACTTTTCTTCAGGTCACTCACTATTGTATTCAGTAAGTACATTTTCCTTCAGGTCACTCACTATTGTGTTCAGTAAGTACACTTTCCTTCAGCTCACTCACTATTGTGTTCAGTAAGTACACTTTCCTTCAGCTCACTCACTATTGTGTTCAGTAAGTATAATGCTACATTGCATCTTTTTGTTATATGAAGGATTTAGTTATTCTATAAATAGATTTAACTTTGGAAGGGTTTATCCAAGATTCCGGAATTAACTTACTTCTGGGTTTTTTTCTGTTGGAAAAAACATCCAACCAGAAGTTTGAAGCAGTAACTGTGTAATTTTCATGGCTAGGAATATAAGATCACAATTTATTTTAAATGTTATATAATACCAGTTTTTTTATGATTTTAATCTCCAGAAAAATAGGGTAAATTTAACTTTGAAAGCAATAAAAAAAATGTAAAGTTTTTGATGTGTGTTTTTTTTGTTTAGACACAACCTCTACCTGGACCGGTCTGATTTCCCGTTGTTACTGAAGCAAATGGGATTAGTTGGAGGTCCGTTAGTTGTGCCACACCCTCTAGCTTCCTACTCTGCCCATACACAAGAACGTTTTCATCAAGAATTTGCCGTGTACTGTGTCCAGAACAATCTCCCAAGTCTTCTCTGGCAGTACTGTTTCCTTCACAGGTATTCATGAGTAATGTAATACATACAGTCAAACTTCTTCAACTCAAACTCGGAAAACTTCAATACCCTGCTGGACTTTAAGCACTTAGTCGGTCCCTACAAAACTCTATCTTCATCATTCAGACGCGATAGACTTGAATTTGGAAAACTCAAAAAACTTTGATAATTCAAAGTAAAGATTTGGCCCTGGAAATAAAAATCCTTCTTGAAATAATGAAATAACTGGGAGTATTGATTTTGTGTCAGTTAACTAGTTGACAATAAATGCTGAAATTTTCCTACAAATCTTCCAGTTGTAGTACTAAAAATATCATTACATAGAAAGACTACTGAATGATATGCTATAGAAAGATGTTTTGTTGTAAAAAAAATGGGTTATTGTTAAATTTCATTAGAAATATTGACATAGAAAAGTACAGTTGTACTTACAATCCATGTCTGTCGGCGATAACACACACAGGTGTCAATGTCGTCGTCAGGTCTAGCATGTGCCCTCTCCAAGTGGAACTAAGCTATAGAACACAGTTATTAGCACGAGCTGGGGTTCATACTTAGCTAATGTTTTAACAGATGTTCAAATATAACAGTTAACAGCTGCCTACCAAATTGATAAATTAATGAAACTATATCGTAATAACTGCGGCAGTGCTCATAGCAGCTCTGTATTGAGTAGGTGTCAAGTGTCATAAAGCTTTAAAATCAGGACCGTTTCGCAGCAAATTCATACCAAAACGTATCATTAATGAAAGTGACTGACATCACGTAACTTTAGCATTCGTGTATATATTGAGAAAAGTCTGCACAAAATTTACGAACTTGCTCTATTTGAATACTTTGTCCCCTTAAGTTTGAGTTAACAAAATTCAACTTTATCTGTAGTATTGATCACAGTGTTACAAGTAAGACCTGGCAACACCTATATCATACAATGGTCTAACACCTGCAATACATTACAATACTGAATGACTTTTACTTTATACCTGTATTTGTGTGGAGGGCAAAAACATCTTAGTAATTTAAAAAAAAAACATTTGCAGAGTCCAGTCTGATGTTTTGTACAGAGTGGCCCAGTCCTCAAGTGAACTACAATGGTTGGATTTTTTTGTCCACATGTACTCTGTTGCCACCAACCCTCACAGTAAGTGTTTTCTTGTCAATGATACAATTTGAGATACGATATCACAACTAGTTTTGAGACACATATACATACACATAGATGTTATCATAATGATCAGGGCTAACTGAATGTTATAACTTTACTGAGATTCTGTAGAACCACACATTTGTATAGCAGGTTTTAGCAGTTTATCCTGTTGTACATAATTAAGTTGCGTAATAGGATGCGAGAAATCCTTGCTGAAAAAGATAATATAAGAAATGTGTTGACTGTGAATATTCTCAATAATGATCTAATTTATTGCTACAGATACAATCAGCCTATTTGAAGCCAGTGTAGCTAATGCCGCACTCACCTGGTCACTGGATGATGGTGTTATCCCCGCTCTGATTGGTCAGGGAGAAATCCTCACAGCCCTGGCAACACTTGTGTACTCACCACATCCCATACAACAGGTAGGTCTGTTATCTCTGCTCTGATTGGTCAGGGAGAAGTCCTCACATCCCTGGCAACACTTGTGTACTTACCACATTCCATACAACAGGTATGTCTGTTATCCCTGCTCTGATTGGTCAAGGAGAAGTCCTCACAGCCCTGGCAACACTTGTGTACTCACCACATTCTATACAACAGGTGTGTCTGTTATCCTTGCTCTGATTGGTCAAGGAGAAGTCCTCACAGCCCTGGCAACACTTGTATACTCACCAGATTCCATACAACAGGTAAGTCTGTTATCCCTGCTCTGATTGGTCAGGGAGAAATCTTACAGCCCTGGCAACACTTGTGTACTCACCACATCCCATACAACAGGTAGGTCTGTTATCCCTGCTCTGATTGGTCAAGGAGAAGTCCTCACATCCCTGGCAACACTTGTGTACTCACCACATCCCATACAACAGGTATGTCTGTTATCCCTGCTCTGATTGGTCAGGGAGAAGTCCTCACAGCCCTGGCAACACTTGTGTACTCACCACATCCCACACAACAGGTAGGTCTGTTATCCCTGCTCTGATTGGTCAGGGAGAAATCTTACAGCCCTGGCAACACTTGTGTACTTACCACATTCCATACAACAGGTGTGTCTGTTATCCCTGCTCTGATTGGTCAGGGAGAAGTCCTCACAGCCCTGGCAACACTTGTGTACTCACCACATCCCATACAACAGGTGTGTCTGTTATCCCTGCTCTGATTGGTCAGGGAGAAGTCCTCACAGCCCTGGCAACACTTGTGTACTCACCACATCCCATACAACAGGTAGGTCTGTTATCCCTGCTCTTATTGGTCAGGGAGAAATCTTACAGCCCTGGCAACACTTGTGTACTCACCACATCCCATACAACAGGTATGTCTGTTATCCCTGCTCTGATTGGTCAGGGAGAAGTCCTCACAGCCCTGGCAACACTTGTGTACTCACCACATCCCATACAACAGGTATGTCTGTTATCCCTGCTCTGATTGGTCAGGGAGAAGTCCTCACATCTGCGGCAACACTTGTGTACTCACCACATTCTATACAACAGGTGTGTCTGTTATCCCTGCTCTGATTGGTCTTGGCTGTGATGTGTCTGTTTCTTCAGTAATAGTTGTTTGAGGTTCTGATTTGATACTTTGTTTTTAGATTTAACATTTGTGATATGAAACAAGTGTGAAAAAACCTTTTTTAAACCTGACATAATTTGAATTATTTTTTTAATTTCATGGTCTAAGAATCTATGTACAAATTATTTATGAAACTTTACATTCCTTTCACT
This sequence comes from Ylistrum balloti, assembly GCF_031769215.1. Taxonomy (NCBI): domain Eukaryota; kingdom Metazoa; phylum Mollusca; class Bivalvia; order Pectinida; family Pectinidae; genus Ylistrum; species Ylistrum balloti. The sequence continues at coordinate 437,742 of NW_026782008.1, read as the reverse complement.
GTTGGTGTGAATCCCTCTACTTTATCCATTGTCATGTTAATTGGTTTTTTTTTCAGATTACCCCTGGTACAGATATGACCTCGATGTTTGGTGGACTCAGTATGGAGGCCCTGGAACAGGCCTTACAGCCGTACCCTAAACTTCATGTAGCTCTGTTCCCTACCTCTACCATCGACAAACCTCAAAACGATGTCACAGTCTATCAGTTACTGAAGGTTTGTGATGTTGATGAATTCACTAGCCAACATTGATGACAATATACTGAATTCACAGTGCAATCAGAATTCAGTGCCATAGTTTAAGCATCAAAAATATTAAAATAGGAATTCTGAAAATACTTATATAAAATATTGTAATGAATATTAGTCACCATCAGATTAATAATCATTTTCAAACATTTTTGTTGTGCAGGACAATGCTCCATTTAGTCCAAGCCGGCTTTTTGGTTGGCAGTCCATGAACCGTACTACAGGAGAAGGTTGGTACAAGTTAAAGAATAGAAAATGGCAGAGTTTTAAAAAAAATCACAACCCAAAGAAATGGTTAAAGTGACATCACAGTAAAATATGTTTTATATGTTGTTTTTATTATTATTACATACACTTGGTAAAATTCACAGATTTTATTAATGCACCCTAATGTGTCTTTAAGATATACCATAATACCATATTAAGTCGTAATTATAACTGCTCTCTGTCTGTTAATTGGTAGGATTTTACAGATTAATTATTGTAACAGAAAATTTAAAACGATGTACATGCTTCATTTTTATACTTCCATCATATGTACCTTAATAAGTAGGATTACCAACTTACCATGACATGCAGGGACTATTCTTATTCACTATCAGCAACCTACAACTTAAATCTTTACAATGGACTTTCCAGATTCCCTACGACAGCTGCCCCACTTCTCCATGGCAGAGTTGGTGAACCGGTTTGCCTACACAGAGACGATTAGGTACCCATACTACCTGCGACAAGGCAGACCTTCATTTGCCTTTGCATCCTTTTTGGCGGAACAGTTAGACACAGATCCTACAACCCTGTCTAACAAAAGGTGACAAATTTCCTCATTTATAATAATCCTTCAAAATATCTTTATAATGAAAAGAAAATGATCCTTACTTGGCTAAATAACCAACACATACAAATTAGGAAACCATTACAAACACAACTTGTGGAGCACAATATTCATGTTTTTTTCAAGTTCTATTTCATGGATATTGACTTTGTGGATAAATATATAATGAATGTATTTATTCTTATTTTCATAGTTTATGGACATCTGAATTAATGAATTAGTATTATCCACGAAAATCAACAAAAAAAATCCCGTACCAAAATAAATAAATTTAGTCACTAGAGAGACATATACTGGTAAAAATGTTCAAAAGATTTGCCCCAAACAGGATACATATCAGCCTTGTAGTGAAACATTTGGGGTCCATTTCAGTTATTACCCTCACTTTGGTTTGGGAAAGGCATCAGTGCAAATACATGCTTCTAAATGCTCCTATATGTAGCATTCTGAAATAATTTGTTTGTGTAATTGAAACACTTTTCAAAAAGTTTTATTTCTCTATTGTTGTATGGTTATTTGCAGCATACTCGCTGCGTGTGGAACGGCACTTTGGATTGGAATAAAACACTTTCACAACCCGCAGATTTCCTGTGCATGTGTGGTGTTCACAGAGATGCTTGGACAGAACAGCATCCTTGTAAGGACATATCTACAAGTAGGGCAAGAGATACTACTACACCTCAACAGCAGTTTGACTGGCAACATTGACCGTCGTAAAGAACAAGCACGTCACAACGAGACCGAGATAGGTACGTTGGAATGGAAAAACGAAAAATCAGAATAAGCTGAGGAAGTTAAACCTAGTAAGACTGTTACGATCAGGATATAACAGACGTCACTGTGACCTAGATAGAAAGAATATAACGGTCAGGGTTTAACAGACATCACTGTGACCTAGATAGAAAGAATATAATGGTCAGGGTTTAACAGACGTCACTGTGACCTAGATAGAAAGAATATAACGGTCAGGGTTTAACCAAAGTGACTGTGACCTAGATAGAAAGAATATAATGGTCAGGGTTTAACCAAAGTGACTGTGACCTAGATAGAAAGAATATAATGGTAAGGGTTTAACCAAAGTGACTGTGACCTAGATAGAAAGAATATAATGGTAAGGGTTTAACCAAAGTGACTGTGACCTAGATAGAAAGAATATAACGGTCAGGGTTTAACAGACGTCACTGTGACCTAGATAGAAAGAATATAATGGTCAGGGTTTAACCAAAGTGACTGTGACCTAGATAGAAAGAATATAACGGTCAGGGTTTAACAGACGTCACTGTGACCTAGATAGAAAGAATATAATGGTCAGGGTTTAACCAAAGTGACTGTGACCTAGATAGAAAGAATATAATGGTCAGGGTTTAACCAAAGTCACTGTGACCTAGATAGAAAGAATATAATGGTCAGGGTTTAACCAAAGTGACTGTGACCTAGATAGAAAGAATATAATGGTAAGGGTTTAACCAAAGTGACTGTGACCTAGATAGAAAGAATATAATGGTAAGGGTTTAACCAAAGTGACTGTGACCTAGATAGAAAGAATATAACGGTCAGGGTTTAACAGACGTCACTGTGACCTAGATAGAAAGAATATAATGGTCAGGGTTTAACCAAAGTGACTGTGACCTAGATAGAAAGAATATAACGGTCAGGGTTTAACAGACGTCACTGTGACCTAGATAGAAAGAATATAATGGTCAGGGTTTAACCAAAGTGACTGTGACCTAGATAGAAAGAATATAATGGTCAGGGTTTAACCAAAGTCACTGTGACCTAGATAGAAAGAATATAATGGTCAGGGTTTAACCAAAGTCACTGTGACCTAGATAGAAAGAATATAATGGTCAGGGTTTAACCAAAGTGACTGTGACCTAGATAGAAAGAATATAATGGTAAGGGTTTAACCAAAGTGACTGTGACCTAGATAGAAAGAATATAATGGTAAGGGTTTAACCAAAGTGACTGTGACCTAGATAGAAAGAATGCAACGGTAAGGGTTTAACAGAAGTCACTGTGACCTAAATAGAAAGATTCTTGTAGTCAGGTTATAACAGAAATCACTGTGACCTAGATAGAATGACTCTATGGTCAAGATATATAACAGAAGTCACTATGACGTACTTACAGTCACGGTTTAACAGAAGTCACTGTGACCTAGTTAGAAAGATGCTATCATCTGGATATAACAGAAGTAACTATGACATACTTACAGTTTAACAGAAGTCACTGTGACCTAGTTAGACCAGGACAAACCTGTTCATGTAACTGGCGGTCATATTTTATTATCAGATAAATCAACTTCCCTTTGATCAGATATATCTGTTCCACTTTACATCATATTTTGTTTTCAGCATCTTGGCTGTGTAGTTGTGTTCTGCATCAGAGGAAACAAGCAACTTTCTTGTTAGTTAAACTGGAGGAGGCTATTAGCGCAAGTCTGGACAAGGATGACATTCCCAGGTAAAATATCTGCTTTTATCTAATTAACTCCTCCTGACTAAAAGTTGGACAATGTGGTACACAACACATAACATGATTCTAATTGAGGTGGTAACAGTTTACTGGTACCATCAGTGAGATATATGGAATGAATATCTAGAATGTTTGTTACTTTAGCACAAGTTTTGAAGCTGGTCAGAAGTGGACAATAGCAGTGATGTTCTGTCAAAGTCTACACCTCCAGCTGACCACCAGGTTCCTGGAGCAGTGCTGCCAGGCAGATAAATGGCTGCCTTTCCTTTGGTTTGCTCAGACCCACCAGTATCCTAAAGAACAGGTTAGTGATGTATTAAGATCATTATATCAAACCAGGGCCTGTCCGTTCATGTGTACCCACTGGTTTGTATATATTTAAACTGTTACATTTCAGACATAAGTTAGGGTTGACCTGCACGTGTTGATAAAGATTTGAAATTACTTGTCAGAAAGCAAAATCAGATCTATAGATCTGTATTATAAACAAACAATTTTGATCCAGCCAATCATACTTATGAAAATGACCTGTTCTAGGGAGTGGGTAAATTTTATCATAGTTTATACAGAAAATGACATTTTTGAACATAATTTGAATATTTACCATTAATGATAGTTCAAACTTGGCGAGAATTGTTACTCTATATATTGACTGACACCCAAGGGCTAGTGCGGGGAGGAGGGGTTGAGGGGTGGGGGGTGTCAAAAAAGGGTCAAATTGACTTAAATTGAAAATTTTGTTCTCTGTATCCAGAGTCTAAAGTTCAACATTTGATTGTATGATCTTGTTCATTTGTATGTTCTATAGCTCAAGAGTCTAACAACATTTGATTGTATAATCTTGTTCACCTGAATGTTTTACAGCTACAGAGCCTGCTGTATAAATTCAAGGGTGTTCACCTGCAGCAGCATCTACATTATGTAATAGAAAATGCCGAAACCAAAGCTAGTGACCGAGGACATGTGCAGTCAGAAGGTCAAGGTCAAGCTGGCTCTAAGGGCAAGGACGTACGTTCATCACTCTATGTCAGAATTGGACTTAAGAAAGATGCAGACACAGGTAAGAGACAACTACAACAATGTCAAACCAGTAATAAAGAGTTTGTAAGCTTTACACACATCTATGCCATAAAAGTTCAGAACTCACTTTCTGTTTAAATTTTGATTCGTTTTTTAATAAATGATTAATAGAGAGTTATCTTACGAAGTTCATTTTGTACGGGACTTTGAATAACAAACATATAAAGATTCCCCAAAGATTTGTCCTTCTATTAAAGGTTCTATAAAGATCTCTATAACAGTAGTTATTTTTAGAATATAGAAAGCTGTCCTAAGTACATGTATTAAGACTTCCTGACATATCTAAAAGTCTAGAACATAGAAAGCTGTCTTAAGTACATGTATTAAGACTTCCTGACATATCTAAAAGTCTAGAATATAGAAAGCTGTCCTAAGTACATGTATATAGACTTCCTGACATATCTAAAAGTCTAGAATATAGAAAGCTGTCCTAAGTACATGTATATAGACTTCCTGACATATCTTAAAGTCTAGAATATAGAAAGCTGTCCTAAGTACATGTATTAAGACTTCCTGACATATCTAAAAGTCTAGAATATAGAAAGCTGTCCTAAGTACATGTATATAGACTTCCTGACATATCTTAAAGTCTAGAATATAGATAGCTGTCGTAAGTACATGTATTAAGACTTCATGACATATCTAAAAGTCTAGATGGGCATGATGAACACCCAAGGGAATTCTGTGCCTGTCATTTGATTTATATTTAGAAGATTTTCCCAGGAATTATGACCTCTTTCTTGTTTCTCTCTGTAGATATTAATTTACCTTGTTGAGTGATTTTTAAGGAACTTGAAACAATTTTTAAATTTTGTTACATACATCGGATGGAAACATGACTGATTTTAACCAAAATTCTGATAAGACTCATTTGCTTCATAGAGTTGTTTTTATCTGGTTTGTTGGTGTGATCAAATTTCTACCTTTATATTGAAATGTTGTGTTGTAACTATTGATACATTAAAACTTGATGTGTGTTGTTCTACAGCGGAGCTAAGTAGTGATGAAGAGGACCAGCTTACCTCTGTACCACAAACAGATGATACAGATAATGGGGGTGAGTACATATTCAAAATAGTCACATTTTTTGTTACATTCTAGTACTGTAAAAATTCAGGGCAAATTTATGAATCTTTATGACAGAATTATAGGGATGAGATCATCATTTGTACATGTTCTGGACTCCTGTTAAAATGTACTACATAATGTAGGTAACTGATACTGTAATCTAAATACATTGAATTAAACACAGTCATATACTGTGATTTAGAGTTATCTAAATATGTTAGATTACCAAACTTATTTTGAAGATTTTTTGAGTGTGTCCTGTAGAAGATGTAGAGAGGTATCCTGTAATACCTGAATGCAGTGTTAAGCGGTATCTTAATTTAAGGTTTTGCAAGGTTTTGTATGAATGGTTAGATTTTTATAAACATACGAAATTGCACTGCAGTCTCTTGGTATAAATACTGCATTGAGGTGAAAAGTAAGTGTCAATCGGTAAAAATATATAAATAAAAAAACACTTTCTTCTATTTACAGTGTTGATGGTGGATCAGGACTCTGCCCCTGATGATGTGTTCCGAGTCGTATTTGTAACACAGTCTTCTAAGTGTCAGTGGCGGTCACTGTTGCAGTACTCCATCGTACTACGTAACCCACTCTTCTCTGAATTAGCTGCATGTATATCGGTAGGTAAATCTGATCTAGTCTGTAAATTCCAAGTCAGATGTGTTTGTTTTAACATCATAGAATAACGAACCTTTCATAAAGTTTAGTAAGAAATCTTTTTTATCAGATTTTTGTCCTATTGTGTGATTACATCTTACAAACCAGAGTCTGTAGATTTAGACCTTATATCAGAATACTTTCTCTGCCCTCTCAGAAACCTGCTGTAGGAGTTTTAAGAATTATATTTTTCCCCCTCTAGGAAGCTCCTGGGTTAGCATGCCTATGTGGCTGGCTTGTGGCTATGTTAGATGTTAAAGAACATGACAAGTTCTTGAAGAATCATGGAAAGCTTGCTGGGAAGTGGAACATGCGTCATCTTGGCAGCTTGATTGACATCTATCTCCAAAACAATTGGGTTTCTACTCTGGCCAATGGTTTCCATATCTTCCAGCCGGTAACTATAGCAATACATATCCCAAGCAACTCTACCTAGTTAAATTTTTTTCACCACCTCTTGGTTTCATTGCCATCCCCCCTCATCTTCAACCCTCAGCTCCCATCCTATTTTTTTATTCTGTTAAAATTGGTTTAAGTTCTAATATCTTTCTAAATTATGTTAGATTTTCTTCTAGAAATGTCAATAAGATATGAATGTTTCTAATGCATACAACAAACAGTAACAGTAACCCTGACCTTGACCTTGACCTTTAAACCCAGAAAGACAAGATCTTTTGAGGTATTTTCGTATTTTACCTTTGTATAAAGTTTGATAAAATCCTCCAAAGTGATGGAAGCAGTAGAACGGTGTTAATTAGGTTAGGAACAGGATGGAATGTGACACCATTGTTAAAAGTTTAGTGATATTAACTAAACAACTTGATGATCGTTTCAAACCCTGCTAAATACAAAATTTCTAAATACCACAATCTATCTGAACATTGTATTTCTATAAACATGTATTATAGTAATAATGTAACAAGAGGAACAACTCTCAACAGAACAGCTGACCAGTATTAGTGAGTTACACAGTAAGTCCTTGATACTTTTATTGATTGCTGAACACTCACTTTACAGGACAATCCAATCATTCCATTCTTCAAGTTCTCAGCCGAGTTTTCCGAAAAGAGGAATTTCAGTCAGTGTAAAACGTTATTAGAAGATTTTAAAGAATGCTTCCATCTGGTATGTATTCTGTTAATACTAGTATTTTGATTTTAGTTAATGTGGATTATTTCACTGTTGTATCTGTTTGTATGAAATATGATTATATACAGATTTTACAGATATAACATTATATGTGATACAAATTCTGTTTAAGGACCCATGTTAAAGAAAAGAATTTGAAACTTAAAATGCAAACTACAGCTGAAAATACTTCCTTGAACCCTTGAACTCTATTTGTTTCAGTACTGCCATGAAATCACTGCCGAAGAGCGAGCTGCCATCTATGGGGACACCGACTGGTTTCAGCAAGTGATCTTCAGAGTACTCCAGCACCACTTCACACACACACCTAGTCTGTACGACATCCTGCAGCTCCTTCGCCTCCTTGATAGCGAGAGCATTGTCCTCATCTTTAAGTTTGAGGGTATGAGTACATTGTCTGTCAGGCTTGAACCAGTTAATAAGATTTAGAGCATGAGTTTTCTATAAGACATATACCCAGCTGTAGGTTTGAGGGTTTGAGTTCATTATTTATCAGACATGTACCCAGCTGTAGGTTTGAGGGTTTGAGTTCATTGTTTATCAGACATGTACCCAGCTGTAGGTTTGAGGGTTTGAGTTCATTATTTATCAGACATATACCCAGCTGTAGGTTTGAGGGTTTGAGTTCATTATTTATCAGACATGTACCCAGCTGTAGGTTTGAGTTCATTGTTTATCAGACATGTACCCTGCTGTAGGTTTGAGGGTTTGAGTTCATTATTTATCAGACATGTACCCAGCTGTAGGTTTGAGGGTTTGAGTTCATTGTTTATCAGACATGTACCCTGCTGTAGGTTTGAGGGTTTGAGTTCATTGTTTATCAGACATGTACCCAGCTGTAGGTTTGAGGGTTTGAGTTCATTATTTATCAGACATGTAACCTGCTGTAGGTTTGAGGGTTTGAGTTCATTATTTATCAGACATGTAACCTGCTGTAGGTTTGAGGGTTTGAGTTCATTGTTTATCAGACATGTAACCAGCTGTAGGTTTGAGGGTTTGAGTTCATTATTTATCAGACATGTACCCAGCTGTAGGTTTGAGGGTTTGAGTTCATTGTTTATCAGACATGTACCCTGCTGTAGGTTTGAGGGTTTGAGTTCATTATTTATCAGACATGTACCCAGCTGTAGGTTTGAGGGTTTGAGTTCATTATTTATCAGACATGTACCCTGCTGTAGGTTTGAGGGTTTGAGTTCATTATTTATCAGACATGTACCCAGCTGTAGGTTTGAGGGTTTGAGTTCATTATTTATCAGACATGTACCCTGCTGTAGGTTTGAGGGTTTGAGTTCATTATTTATCAGACATGTACCCTGCTGTAGGTTTGAGGGTTTGAGTTCATTATTTATCAGACATGTACCCAGCTGTAGGTTTGAGGGTTTGAGTTCATTATTTATCAGACATGTACCCAGCTGTAGGTTTGAGGGTTTGAGTTCATTATTTATCAGACATGTACCCAGCTGTAGGTTTGAGGGTTTGAGTTCATTATTTATCAGACATGTACCCAGCTGTAGGTTTGAGGGTTTGAGTTCATTATTTATCAGACATGTACCCAGCTGTAGGTTTGAGGGTTTGAGTTCATTATTTATCAGACATGTACCCAGCTGTAGGTTTGAGGGTTTGAGTTCATTATTTATCAGACATGTACCCTGCTGTAGGTTTGAGGGTTTGAGTTCATTATTTATCAGACATGTACCCAGCTGTAGGTTTGAGGGTTTGAGTTCATTATTTATCAGACATGTACCCAGCTGTAGGTTTGAGGGTTTGAGTTCATTATTTATCAGACATGTACCCAGCTGTAGGTTTGAGGGTTTGAGTTCATTATTTATCAGACATGTACCCTTGTAGGTTTGAGGGTTTGAGTTCATTATTTATCAGACATGTACCCAGCTGTAGGTTTGAGGGTTTGAGTTCATTATTTATCAGACATGTACCCAGCTGTAGGTTTGAGGGTTTGAGTTCATTATTTATCAGAGTTCATTATTTATCAGACATGTACCCAGCTGTAGGTTTGAGGGTTTGAGTTCATTATTTATCAGACATGTACCCAGCTGTAGGTTTGAGGGTTTGAGTTCATTATTTATCAGACATGTACCCAGCTGTAGGTTTGAGGGTTTGAGTTCATTATTTATCAGACATGTACATTATTTATCAGACATGTACCCAGCTGTAGGTTTGAGGGTTTGAGTTCATTATTTATCAGACATATACCCAGCTGTAGGTTTGAGGGTTTGAGTTCATTATTTATCAGACATGTACCCTGCTGTAGGTTTGAGGGTTTGAGGGTTTGAGTTCATTATTTATCAGACATGTACCCTGCTGTAGGTTTGAGGGTTTGAGTTCATTGTTTATCAGACATGTACCCTGCTGTAGGTTTGAGGGTTTGAGTTCATTATTTATCAGACATGTACCCAGCTGTAGGTTTGAGGGTTCATTATTTATAAGACATACCCAGCTGTAGGTTTGAGGGTTTGAGTTCATTTTTTATCAGACATGTACCCAGCTGTAGGTTTGAGGGTTTGAGTTACCCAGCTGTATTTGAGGGTTTTATCAGACATGTACCCTGCTGTAGGTTTGAGGGTTTGAGTTCATTATTTATCAGACATGTACCCAGCTGTAGGTTTGAGGGTTTGAGTTCATTATTTATCAGACATGTACCCAGCTGTAGGTTTGAGGGTTTGAGTTCATTATTTATCAGACATGTACCCAGCTGTAGGTTTGAGGGTTTGAGTTCATTATTTATCAGACATATACCCAGCTGTAGGTTTGAGGGTTTGAGTTCATTGTTTATCAGACATATACCCAGCTGTAGGTTTGAGGGTTTGAGTTCATTGTTTATCAGACATGTACCCTGCTGTAGGTTTGAGGGTTTGAGTTCATTATTTATCAGACATGTACCCAGCTGTAGGTTTGAGGGTTTGAGTTCATTATTTATCAGACATGTACCCAGCTGTAGGTTTGAGGGTTTGAGTTCATTGTTTATCAGACATGTACCCAGCTGTAGGTTTGAGGGTTTGAGTTCATTATTTATCAGACATGTAGGTTTTTGAGGGTTTGAGTTCATTGTTTATCAGACATGTACCCTGCTGTAGGTTTGATGGTTTGAGTTCATTATTTATCAGACATATACCCAGCTGTAGGTTTGAGGGTTTGAGTTCATTATTTATCAGACATGTACCCAGCTGTAGGTTTGAGGGTTTGAGTTCATTATTTATCAGACATATACCCAGCTGTAGGTTTGAGGGTTTGAGTTCATTATTTATCAGACATGTACCCTGCTGTAGGTTTGAGGGTTTGAGTTCATTATTTATCAGACATGTACCCAGCTGTAGGTTTGAGGGTTTGAGTTCATTATTTATCAGACATGTACCCAGCTGTAGGTTTGAGGGTTTGAGTTCATTATTTATCAGACATGTACCCAGCTGTAGGTTTGAGGGTTTGAGTTCATTATTTATCAGACATGTACCCAGCTGTAGGTTTGAGGGTTTGAGTTCATTATTTATCAGACATGTACCCAGCTGTAGGTTTGAGGGTTTGAGTTCATTATTTATCAGACATGTACCCAGCTGTAGGTTTGAGGGTTTGAGTTCATTATTTATCAGACATGTACCCAGCTGTAGGTTTGAGGGTTTGAGTTCATTGTTTATCAGACATGTACCCTGCTGTAGGTTTGAGGGTTTGAGTTCATTATTTATCAGACATGCTGTAGGTTTGAGGGTTTGAGTTCATTATTTATCAGACATGTACTGCTGTAGGTTTGAGGGTTTGAGTTCATTATTTATCAGACATATACCTGTAGGTTTGAGGGTTTGAGTTCAGCTGTCAGGTACCCTTGTAGGGTTTGAGTTCATTGTTTATCAGACATGTACCCAGCTGTAGGTTTGAGGGTTTGAGTTCATTATTTATCAGACATGTACCCAGCTGTAGGTTTGAGGGTTTGAGTTCATTATTTATCAGACATATACCCAGCTGTAGGTTTGAGGGTTTGAGTTCATTATTTATCAGACATATACCCAGCTGTAGGTTTGAGGGTTTGAGTTCATTATTTATCAGACATGTACCCAGCTGTAGGTTTGAGGGTTTGAGTTCATTATTTATCAGACATGTACCCAGCTGTAGGTTTGAGTTCATTGTCTGTCAGACATGTAACCTGCTGTAGGTTTGAGGGTTTGAGTTCATTATTTATCAGACATGTACCCTGCTGTAGGTTTGAGGGTTTGAGTTCATTATTTATCAGACATATACCCAGCTGTAGGTTTGAGGGTTTGAGTTCATTGTTTATCAGACATATACCCAGCTGTAGGTTTGAGGGTTTGAGTTCATTATTTATCAGACATGTAACCTGCTGTAGGTTTGAGGGTTTGAGTTCATTGTTTATCAGACATGTACCCAGCTGTAGGTTTGAGGGTTTGAGTTCATTATTTATCAGACATGTACCCAGCTGTAGGTTTGAGTTCATTGTTTATCAGACATGTACCCAGCTGTAAGTTTGAGAGTTTGAGTTCATTATTTATCAGACATGTAACCTGCTGTAAGTTTGAGGCTGTGATGCCAAAAGCTGTTGTTTTAAAGATGAGAAAAACATAGGATTTTATTTCATGCTGATAACTCATTTTACCTCCTCCAGAGTAATAAATCATAGTCATTATTATACCCAGCACTATGTAGATATACATATTAATTGTCTTATACCTGTCATACAACTGTCCACTGTCTGTCCATGTCAGTGAAGTAGTAAACAGCATTTGTATACAGCTGTCTGTCCACTGTCTGTCCATGTCAGTGAAGTAGTAAACAGCATTTGTATACAGCTGTCTGTCCACTGTCTGTCCATATCAGTGAAGTAGTAAACATCATTAGTATACAGCTGTCTGTCCACTGTCTGTCCACTTTCTGTCCATGTCAGTGAAGTAGTAAACAGCATTTGTATACAGCTGTCTGTCCACTGTCTGTCCATATCAGTGAAGTAGTAAACATCATTAGTATACAGCTGTCTGTCCACTGTCTGTCCACTTTCTGTCCATGTCAGTGAAGTAGTAAACAGCATTTGTATACAGCTGTCTGTCCACTTTCTGTCCATGTCAGTGAAGTAGTAAACAGCATTTGTATACAGCTGTCTGTCCACTGTCTGTCCATGTCAGTGAAGTAGTAAACAGCATTTGTATACAGCTGTCTGTCCACTGTCTGTCCATGTCAGTGAAGTAGTAAACAGCATTTGTATACAGCTGTCTGTCCACTGTCTGTCCATGTCAGTGAAGTAGTAAACAGCATTAGTATACAGCTGTCTGTCCACTGTCTGTCCACTTTCTGTCCAGATCAGTGAAGTAGTAAACAGCATTTGTATGCACTTGTCTGTCCACTGTCTGTCTATATCAGTTAAGTAGTAAACAGCATTTGTACACAGCTGTCTGTCCACTGCCTGTCCACTTTCTGTTCAGATCAGTGAAGTAGTAAACAGCATTTGTATGCACTTGTCTGTCCACTGTCTGTCCACTGTCTTTCCAGATCAGTGAAGTAGTAAACAGCATTTGTCCACTGTCTGTCCACTGTCTGTCTATATCAGTTAAGTAGTAAACAGCATTTGTATGCACTTGTCTGTCCACTGTCTGTCTATATCAGTTAAGTAGTAAACAGCATTTGTACACAGCTGTCTGTCCACTTTCTGTCCATGTCAGTGAAGTAGTAAACAGCATTTGTATACAGCTGTCTGTCCACTTTCTGTCTATATCAGTTAAGTAGTAAACAGCATTTGTATACACTTGTCTGTCCACTTTCTGTCTATATCAGTTAAGTAGTAAACAGCATTTGTATACACTTGTCTGTCCACTTTCTGTCTATATCAGTTAAGTAGTAAACAGCATTTGTATACACTTGTCTGTCCACTGTCTGTCCATATCAGTGAAGTAGTAAACAGCATTTGTATACACTTGTCTGTCCACTTTCTGTCTATATCAGTTAAGTAGTAAACAGCATTTGTATACACTTGTCTGTCCACTTTCTGTCCAGATCAGTGAAGTAGTAAACAGCATTTGTATACACTTGTCAGTCCACTGTCTGTCCATGTCAGTGAAGTAGTAAACAGCATTTGTATACAGCTGTCTGTCCACTGTCTGTCCATATCAGTGAAGTAGTAAACAGCATTTGTATACACTTGTCTGTCCACTTTCTGTCTATATCAGTTCAGTAGTAAACAGCATTTGTATACACTTGTCTGTCCACTTTCTGTCCATATATAAACAGCTTTTGTATACAGGGTTATTTTTTATAAAGTATGGAAGGTGTCTTTTTGATGTTTTTCCCCTTTCAGGTTTTTGTCTAATTTAAACACCAATTTCAAAAGACTGTATACTGTTATTATACTCCAATAGAGTGTATACTGTTATTATACTCCAACAGACTGTATACTGTTATTATACTCCAATAGACTGTATACTGTTATTAAGTCTCCAATAGACTGTATACTGTTATTATATTCCAATTGACTGTATACTGTTATTATATTCCAATAGACTGTATACTGTTATTATACTCCAATAGACTGTATACTGTTATTATACTCCAATAGACTGTATACTGTTATTATACTCCAATAGACTGTATACTGTTATTATACTCCAATAGACTGTATACTGTTATTATACTCCAATAGACTGTATACTGTTATTATACTCCAACAGACTGTATACTGTTATTATACTCCAATAGACTGTATACTGTTATTATACTCCAATAGACTGTATACTGTTATTATACTCCAATAGACTGTATACTGTTATTATACTCCAATAGACTGTATACTGTTATTATACTCCAATAGACTGTATACTGTTATTATACTCCAATAGACTGTATACTGTTATTATACTCCAATAGACTGTATACTGTTATTATACTCCAATAGACTGTATACTGTTATTATACTCCAATAGACTGTATACTGTTATTATACTCCAATAGACTGTATACTGTTATTATACTCCAATAGACTGTATACTGTTATTATACTCCAATAGAGTGTATACTGTTATTATACTCCAATAGACTGTATACTGTTATTATACTCCAATAGACTGTATACTGTTATTATACTCCAACAGACTGTATACTGTTATTATACTCCAATAGACTGTATACTGTTATTATACTCCAATAGACTGTATACTGTTATTATACTCCAATAGACTGTATACTGTTATTAAGTCTCCAATAGACTGTATACTGTTATTAAGTCTCCAATAGAGTGTATACTGTTATTATACTCCAATAGACTGTATACTGTTATTATACTCCAATAGACTGTATACTGTTATTAAGTCTCCAACAGACTGTATACTGTTATTATACTCCAATAGACTGTATACTGTTATTATACTCCAATAGACTGCATACTGTTATTATACTCCAACAGACTGTATACTGTTATTATACTCCAATAGACTGTATACTGTTATTATACTCCAATAGAGTGTATACTGTTATTATACTCCAACAGACTGTATACTGTTATTATACTCCAATAGACTGTATACTGTTATTAAGTCTCCAACAGACTGTATACTGTTATTATACTCCAATAGAGTGTATACTGTTATTATACTCCAATAGACTGTATACTGTTATTATACTCCAATAGACTGTATACTGTTATTATACTCCAATAGAGTGTATATTGTTATTATACTCCAATAGACTGTATACTGTTATTATACTCCAATAGAGTGTATATTGTTATTATACTCCAATAGACTGTATACTGTTTTTATACTCCAATAGACTGTATACTGTTATTATACTCCAATAGACTGTATACTGTTATTATACTCCAATAGACTGTATACTGTTATTATACTCCAATAGACTGTATACTGTTATTATACTCCAATAGACTGTATACTGTTATTATAGTCTCCAATAGACTGTATACTGTTATTATACTCCAATAGACTGTATACTGTTATTACACTCCAATAGACTGTATACTGTTATTATACTCCAATAGAGTGTATACTGTTATTATACTCCAATAGACTGTATACTGTTATTATACTCCAACAGACTGTATACTGTTATTATACTCCAACAGACTGTATACTGTTATTATACTCCAATAGACTGTATACTGTTATTATACTCCAATAGAGTGTATACTGTTATTATACTCCACTAGACTGTATACTGTTATTACACTCCAATAGACTGTATACTGTTATTATACTCCAATAGACTGTATACTGTTATTATACTCCAATAGACTGTATACTGTTATTATACTCCAATAGACTGTATACTGTTATTATACTCCAACAGACTGTATACTGTTATTATACTCCAATAGAGTGTATATTGTTATTATACTCCAATAGACTATATACTGATATTACACTCCAATAGACTGTATACTGTTATTACACTCCAATAGACTGTATACTGATATTACACTCCAATAGACTGTATATTGTTATTATACTCCAATAGACTGTATACTGTTATTAATACTCCAATAGACTGTATACTGTTATTAAGTCTCCAATAGAGTGTATACTGTTATTATACTCCAACAGACTGTATACTGTTATTATACTCCAATAGACTGTATACTGTTATTATACTCCAACAGACTGTATACTGTTATTATACTCCAATAGACTGTATACTGTTATTACACTCCAATAGACTGTATACTGTTATTATACTCCAATAGACTGTATACTGTTATTACACTCCAATAGACTGTATACTGTTATTATACTCCAATAGACTGTATACTGTTATTAATACTCCAATAGACTGTATACTGTTATTATACTCCAATAGACTGTATACTGTTATTATACTCCAATAGACTGTATACTGTTATTATACTCCAATAGACTGTATACTGTTATTATACTCCAATATTACACTTCACTATCTCCTTTAACTGTGAAATTGCTGACTGACAATCTCATAGATAATTATATACATAATGTACAGTTATAAAATCTGTGACTAACTGTAGTCTGTTCGTGTGAACTAGATGTAGCCTGTATATAGCTATAACATTGGTGACTGACTGTAGTCTGTTAGTGTGAACTAGAGAGACTAGCTATAACATTGGTGACTGACTGTAGTCTGTTAGTGTGAACTAGAGGAGACTGTACCCTGTATATAGCTATAACATTGGTGACTGACTGTAGTCTGTTAGTGTGAACTAGAGGAGACTGTACCCTGTATATAGCTATAACATTGGTGACTGACTGTAGTCTGTTAGTGTGAACTAGAGGAGACTGTACCCTGTATATAACTATAACATTGGTGACTGACTGTAGTCTGTTAGTGTGAACTAGAGGAGACTGTACCCTGTATATAGCTATAACATTGGTGACTGACTGTAGTCTGTTAGTGTGAACTAGATGTACCCTGTATATAACTATAACATTGGTGACTGACTAGTCTGTTAGTGTGAACTAGAGGAGACTGTACCCTGTATATAGCTATAACATTGGTGACTGACTGTAGTCTGTTAGTGTGAACTAGATGTACCCTGTATATAACTATAAAATTGGTGACTGACTGTAGTCTGCTAGTGTGAACTAGAGGAGACTGTACCCTGTATATAGCTATAACATTGGTGACTGACTGTAGTCTGTTAGTGTGAACTAGAGGAGACTGCACCCTGTATATAGCTATAACATTGGTGACTGACTGTAGTCTGTTAGTGTGAACTAGAGGAGACTGCACCCTGTATATAGCTATAACATTGGTGACTGACTGTAGTCTGTTAGTGTGAACTAGAGGAGACTGTACCCTGTATATAACTATAACATTGGTGACTGACTGTAGTCTGTGTTAGTGTGAACTAGAGGAGACTGTACCCTGTATATAGCTATAACATTGGTGACTGACTGTAGTCTGCTAGTGTGAACTAGAGGAGACTGTACCCTGTATATAACTATAACATTGGTGACTGACTGTAGTCTGTTAGTGTGAACTAGATGTACCCTGTATATAACTATAACATTGGTGACTGACTAGTCTGTTAGTGTAAACTAGAGGAGACTGTACCCTGTATATAGCTATAACACTGGTGACTGACTGTAGTCTGTTAGTGTGAACTAGAGGAGACTGTACCCTGTATATAGCTATAACATTGGTGACTGACTGTAGTCTGTTAGTGTGAACTAGAGGAGACTGCACCCTGTATATAACTATAACATTGGTGACTGACTAGTCTGTTAGTGTGAACTAGAGGAGACTGTACCCTGTATATAACTATAACATTGGTGACTGACTGTAGTCTGTTAGTGTGAACTAGAGGAGACTGCACACTGTATATAACTATAACATTGGTGACTGACTGTAGTCTGTTAGTGTGAACTAGAGGAGAATGTACCCTGTATATAGCTATAACATTGGTGACTGACTGTAGTCTGTTAGTGTGAACTAGAGGAGACTGCACACTGTATATAACTATAACATTGGTGACTGACTGTAGTCTGTTAGTGTGAACTAGAGGAGACTGTACCCTGTATATAGCTATAACATTGGTGACTGACTGTAGTCTGTTAGTGTGAACTAGAGGAGACTGCACCCTGTATATAACTATAACATTGGTGACTGACTGTAGTCTGTTAGTGTGAACTAGAGGAGACTGTACCCTGTATATAACTATAACATTGGTGACTGACTGTAGTCTGTTAGTGTGAACTAGAGGAGACTGCACCCTGTATATAACTATAACATTGGTGACTGACTAGTCTGTTAGTGTGAACTAGAGGAGACTGTACCCTGTATATAACTATAACATCGGTGACTGACTGTAGTCTGTTAGTGTGAACTAGAGGAGACTGCACACTGTATATAACTATAACATTGGTGACTGACTGTAGTCTGTTAGTGTGAACTAGAGGAGACAGGGGTACCCTGTATATAACTATAAAATTGGTCACTGAGTCAGTGTTGTAGTCTATTTGTGTCAGTTACAGGAGTCTGATGTCTATATCCATATTTTTCACTTGATTATTGTGACGATGATTTGACTTGTAGTACCAGACTTTGCCAGACTGGCTCGGATGCTTCAGATGGTGGTGAATGTACCAATCCCAGATGTAAGATTTTCACATTTGATAGCGTCAGAGAAGTCTGAGGTGGATGAAGAGAGTCAGAGGATACTGGAAATCATGGTAGAGAAACAGTTGTTCCATCAGGCAAGAGAGTTTGTCCGCGAGGCTGGACTGTCTCATGATCGTGTCACCATGGCAGAGGTAACATCTCTAACCATTTTTATAAGTCTAAAGATAGGTTATCTGAAAAATGTTGGCCTATACAAAAGACTATGACTTACAATTTTTATCTTTTGTGATAATATAATCATTTAATATTTAAAGCATTTATCTTTTACTTTTTAGTTTGTTTGCTGTTATTTTCTTTTTGGATCGCTGTATGTTTTACTGGTTGATGGCCCAAATGAACTTTTATGTGTTGACAGGCAGTTAAGATTGTAATAATGATAGATAATTTTAGAATGATAAGATGAACAATTACTGCCCAACAAGTGAACAGAAGATAGTGAACAAGGTCAACAATAGTCCAGAAATCTCACATTTCAGATGAGTTTGACAAGGAAACATAGATGTTCAAATTATGGAGATATCCAAACTAATGAGAAATGATATAAATAAATGAAGAATGCTGTTGTTTTATCTGTCGAGACTTCTCTTCTATCCAGTATTCTATAACTTTGTTTTCATTTTTAGGTGAAAGATGAGAAGTCGAAGTTGATGTTAACTCCCCTGTGGCAGTCTACCATCATTCGTCAGAGATTCTGGAAACAGTGTGCTAAATCCTTCCTAAACTACAAACTGTCAGTGGAGCAAGCAACAGACTTCTTCAAGGTAAGGTTCACCTTAACTCCTGTCAGAGAAATGGATAGTAAAGTCGTGTTAAAGGAAATAATGATGTAACTCCTCTCAGAGGAATGGATAGTAAAGTCGTGTTAAAGGAAATAATGATGTAACTCCTGTGTGATGGAACACTTCACCTTCCAGACTGAGGCCAATACGGTAGAGAGCTACCAGGAAAAAGCTTATCTATACCAGCTGTGTGTCCAACACATGGAGGCCCTAGGCAAGGCAGACATGCTGCAACTCATCGACCAAACGTACCACACTTTGAGCATATACAGAATCAGGGCTAAGATGGAGCAGATGCAGGTATGGCCTGGTGGGGACACAGTGAAAGTGTCACCCTGGTATATACTAGCTGTAATAACAACTTAGCTAACATATCTACTTACAAATTGTCACCCAGGTAAACAGCAATTTCACTGAGCTTATAATTTACAATTGTTCCTGTTTTGGTTTGTTCACAGGTATCTAATTTCACACCATTTACTGAACTGGTATTCATGTATAAGGCATAACAGATATCTACATTCACAGTAGACATGTTCATTCACAGTAGACATGTTCATTCACTGTAGACTTGTTCATTCACAGTAGACATGTTCATTCACAGTAGACATGTTCATTCACTGTAGACATGTTCATTCACTGTAGACATGTTCATTCACTGTAGACGTGTTCATCCACAGTAGACATGTTCATTCACTGTAGAAATGTTCATTCACTGTAGACATGTTCATTCACTATAGACATGTTCATTCACTGTAGAAATGTTCATTTAATGTAGACATGTTCATTCACTATAGACATGTTCATTCACTGTAGACTTGTTAATTCACTGTACACGTGTTCATTCACTGTAGACATGTTCATTCACTGTAGACTTGTTCATTCACTGTAGACATGTTCATTCACTGTAGACATGTTCATTCACTATAGACATGTTCATTCACTGTAGACTTGTTAATTCACTGTAGACTTGTTCATTCACTGTAGACTTGTTCATTCACTGTAGACATGTTCATTCACTGTAGACATGTTCATTCACTGTAGACTTGTTCATTCACTGTAGACTTGTTCATTCACTGTAGACTTGTTCATTCACTGTAGACTTGTTCATTCACTGTAGACATGTTCATTCACTATAGACATGTTCATTCACTGTAGACTTGTTCATTCACTGTAGACTTGTTAATTCACTGTAGACATGTTCATTCACTGTAGACGTGTTCATTCACTGTAGACGTGTTCATCCACAGTAGACATGTTCATTCACTGTAGAAATGTTCATTCACTGTAGACATGTTCATTCACTATAGACATGTTCATTCACTGTAGAAATGTTCATTTAATGTAGACATGTTCATTCACTATAGACATGTTCATTCACTGTAGACTTGTTAATTCACTGTACACGTATTCACTGTAGACATGTTCATTCACTGTAGACTTGTTCATTCACTGTAGACATGTTCATTCACTGTAGACATGTTCATTCACTATAGACATGTTCATTCACTGTAGACTTGTTAATTCACTGTAGACTTGTTCATTCACTGTAGACTTGTTCATTCACTGTAGACATGTTCATTCACTGTAGACATGTTCATTCACTGTAGACTTGTTCATTCACTGTAGACTTGTTCATTCACTGTAGACGTGTTCATTCACAGTAGACATGTTCATTCACTGTAGACTTGTTCATTCACTGTAGACATGTTCATTCACTGTAGACATGTTCATTCACCGTAGAAATGTTCATTCAACTGGGGTTAAAAATTACTATAACCTTGTAGTACAAAAAGTAGCTTACAAAGTTTAGAATAATTTGATGTGTAAATTCCCTTGAAGCTCTGCTGTGGTTTATTAATGATTTCAAAAAAGTGACGTCTCTCTATCTCACTCACTAATTAGCATGGAGATAACAGCGAGGATTTCATGGAGGACATTTTTGAAGATGATTGCAGTTCTTTACCATCTGATAGCCATGACCGTAAGAAGGAACTTCTCAACTACGGCAAGATGCCTCGTAAAGATCAAGTATCGAAAGAGCTGACTGAGGAGGTTGGTTAATAAATTAATTAAACATAGCATCATTACTCATCCTTAGCCAGGACAGAGAGGTTCGTCCATCTTTTTGGTCGGTCCATATACCTTGTCTTCATATTAATACGATTTAGAATGACTGAAAGGCTTCAGTTCGAGTTCTAAAAGTTGTTAATGTCCCTTTGAAATATCAACTTTTATCATGCTTGTGGGAAGCATACAGTCACCACTTTGTTTGTGCCTCAATGCATCTGTGCATCTGTCAGTTCAAGGGATTTTCTATGCTCTAACTTCAAGCTAGTAGTATCTTTTGCTAGGAGGGAGTTCTCCATTTAAATACTTTTTCTGTTTCCATGGAAACAGATAGGCCAAATTACAGAGTTCAGTTATTTCAAACTTATTTATGTCATCAGCATAACTTTGCTTGCATTAAAACCTTGGCTAATGAAACTTTGTGTATACATTGGTTATACTATGATAATATGCAGTTAAACAAATTCAGGGCCTTCCACCCCTCAATTACAGAATTATTGCCCTTTGTTAAAATTTTGTTTCCAATAAAGTCATTTTCAGTCTTGTCAGTTTACTAATTGATTAAGATACAATTGTCTTTCTATGTATTGGTATGACAATATGGAGAAATTAGGTTATTTTTCCACAATACATGAAGATTAGGGCCCTTGTTGATGTTTCAACCTTGGCCAGGAATGTAAAACTATTGACTATTTGCTAGATAATTTACTGTTAATGTTGTGGTAAAAACTATTTGTATATTGGCTTATATTCAATTTGTTACTTTTAATGAGTAATTCACAGTTTTGTGGTGATTTTGTGTGTTTTTTTCAACAGGAGACAAAGGCCCTGGATCTACTGATACAGGAACTGTTAGACAACGGTCAAGTAATCGAGAGTTGTAGACTGGCCACTGACTTCCATTTCTACTGTCGTGATCTTGTCATCGTCCTGGTCAGTCAACTTCTCACAGTTTCAGTCTCTAAAGTTAAAGTTATTGATGGATACATGACCTGTATGTCAGAGTTTTTATTATATACAATATATCTGTGTGTCAGTCACTGGTCACATGACTTCACCTGTATGTCAGCGTGGATGGTACACACTATTTTGTAATGATTATAACCTACTGGTAGCATATATGTGGTGGACATTTGTGAGGGAAACTAATAATAATTTGACCCTTTAATTGTTCTACATATTTATATATGTGATTGAAAAAAGTTTCAGAAAATATTCTAAGGGAATTTCATTTTTAGAAAGACTTGTCAATGCAGAACAAGAAAAAAACAGAATTCTTTTCTTGCCTTGAGATGGACTAAGGGAATATTTGTGTGACAGAGTTAGGACACATATGCTTTTTCTCACAGACATGTATACGACTGGCCTTGGGAACAGTCACTGTGGGCGAATCAATGGACATGACAATGGTCAGTTTGTTGGCAGAATCTACAGGACATCGCAGATTGTCAATGACAGCGACTCCGGGTATGGGAAGGATAAACAACAGATCTTCTAGTGAGTACTGCAGACACTACAACATGTCTGATCTTGTTGTGTTTACTACATAAATATAGAACTGGAGACACCTTCACAAGAACAGGTATTCACAAGTAGTAAGAAACCAAGAGTTTCATGTTTATATTTGGTCACAAACTGGAATAAGTAATTCAGTAGTAAGTCTCTAAAAGTTCTGAAAATTTAATCTATCCTTGGTCTAACACTGGTCAGTCTAGTGTCTGTAATGTACTAATAATCTACCCCTGATTTAATTCTGGTCACTGCAGTGGTCAGTCTAGCATCTGTGGCATCCACTACCTGGGAATTCCTGCCTGCTGACCAAGAGAAAACTGTTACCACAATGGAGGCTTTACTGGACAACTGTCATCATGGAAACCAGTGCTGTAAACAAGTCCTTAACTGTTACGTCATAGCAACAGTAAGTGTTAAAGAGTGACAATAACGTCATAGCAACAGTAAGTATTAAAGAGTGACAATGACATCATAGCTACAGTTTATATACCAACCAGACAGTGATGTCATAGCAACAGTAAGTGTTAAAGAGTGACAATGACGTCATAGCAACAGTAAGTGTTAAAGAGTGATAATGACGTCATAGCTACAGTTTATATACCAACCAGAGAGTTATGTCATAGCAACAGTAAGTGTTAAAGAGTGACAATGACATCATAGCAACAGTAAGTGTTAAAGAGTGATAATGACGTCATAGCTACAGTTTATATACCAACCAGAGAGTTATGTCATAGCAACAGTATGCGTGAAAGAGTGACAATGACGTCATAGCTACAGTTTATATACCAACCAGAGAGTTATGTCATAGCAACAGTATTCGTTAAAGAGTGACAATGACGTCATAGCTACAGTTTATATACCAACCAGACAGTTATGTCATAGTAAATATGTCAGTGAGACATTGACGTCATAGCAACAGTAAGTGTTAAAGAGTGACAATGACGTCATAGCTACAGTTTATATACCAACCAGACAGTTATGTCATAGCAAATATGTCAGTGAGACAGTGATGTCATAGCAACAGTAAGGATGTCAATGAGACAGTGATGTCATAGCAACAGTAATTATGTCAGTGAGACAGTGATGTCATAGCAACAGTAAGGATGTCAGTGAGACAGTGATGTAATAGTTTCAGTAAGTATGTCAATGACACAGTGATGTCATAGCAACAGTAATTATGTCAGTGAGACAGTGATGTCATAGCATCAGTAAGTGTGTCAATGAGACAGTGATGTCATAGCAACAGTAAGTATGTCAATGACACAGTGATGTCATAGCAACAGTAAGGATGTCAATGAGACAGTGATGTCATAGCAACAGTAAGGATGTCAATGAGACAGTGATGTCATAGCAACAGTAAGGATGTCAATGAGACAGTGATGTCATAGCAACAGTAATTATGTCAATGAGACAGTGATGTCATAGCAACAGTAATTATGTCAGTGAGACAGTGATGTCATAGCTTCAGTAAGTATGTCAATGAGACAGTGATGTCATAGCAACAGTAAGGTTGTCAATGAGACAGTGATGTCATAGCAACAGTAAGTATGTCAATGAGACAGTGATGTCATAGCAACAGTAATTATGTCAATGAGACAGTGATGTCATAGCAACAGTAATTATGTCAGTGAGACAGTGATGTCATAGCTTCAGTAAGGATGTCAATGAGACAGTGATGTCAGAGCAACAGTAAGGATGTCAATGAGACAGTGATGTCATAGCAACAGTAAGGATGTCAATGAGACAGTGATGTCATAGCAACAGTAAGTATGTCAATGACACAGTGATGTCATAGCAACAGTAAGGATGTCAATGAGACAGTGATGTCATAGCAACAGTAAGGATGTCAATGAGACAGTGATGTCATAGCAACAGTAAGGATGTCAATGAGACAGTGATGTCATAGCAACAGTAAGTATGTCAATGAGACAGTGATGTCATAGCAACAGTAAGTATGTCAATGAGACAGTGATGTCATAGCAACAGTAAGGTTGTCAATGAGACAGTGATGTCATAGCAACAGTAAGTATGTCAATGAGACAGTGATGTCATAGCAACAGTAATTATGTCAATGAGACAGTGATGTCATAGCAACAGTAATTATGTCAGTGAGACAGTGATGTCATAGCTTCAGTAAGGATGTCAATGACACAGTGATGTCATAGCAACAGTAAGAATGTCAGTGAGACAGTGATGTCATAGCAACAGTAATTATGTCAATGACACAGTGATGTCATAGCAACAGTAATTATGTCAGTGAGACAGTGATGTCATAGCTTCAGTAAGGATGTCAATGAGACAGTGATGTCATAGCAACAGTAATTATGTCAATGAGACAGTGATGTCATAGCAACAGTAAGGATGTCAATGAGACAGTGATGTCATAGCAACAGTAAGTATGTCAATGAGACGGTGATGTCATAGCAACAGTAATTATGTCAATGAGACAGTGATGTCATAGCAACAATAATTATGTCAGTGAGACAGTGATGTCATATCTTCAGTAAGGATGTCAGTGAGATGGTGATGTCATAGCAACAGTAAGGATGTCAATGAGACAGTGATGTCATAGCAACAGTAAGGATGTCAATGAGACAGTGATGTCATAGCTTCAGTAAGGATGTCAATGAGACAGTGATGTCATAGCAACAGTAAGGATGTCAATGAGTATTATATCAACATTGTATTAGAGAGACATTGTAGAATGTATTTCAGTTCACTATCATATTAGTAAGGCACTAACTGCAAAATTCAGTAAAGTAACAGTTAAAAATTCAGTTGTCTACTGATGAAATAGAGCAAACATGATTCAGTTTTCTTTTAATGAAATAGGACAAACTTGAAATAATTAAATTTGGTGTATTCTAATGTGTTTCAAAGGTAATGCAAAAACACAAAAATATTGCTGATTTTGACTATATTTTGTGTCATTTTGATTTTGGTTACAAATTATCTAGTTTTGTTATTAGAATATCAGAACTTTTTTTGTGCATTGGACTGAGGAATTTTGGTATTTTTATGTCTTGTTCTGATCTTAAATCTGCCTTCTCATTCCACAGGTTCTTGAAAAAGGATACGAGAATGTGGTGTTAGACAAGGAGTTCACTGTTCTCAAAGAGCTTCTCCAGACCAGTCTTCCACAGAGATTCTGGTTAGCATCAGAGTTCCTGGTCAGCAGCTCTCTCACAAACTCAGAGGTAAGTAGGACCGATGCAATGACTGACATCCGAGTCTTTGGTCAGCAGCTCTCTCACAAACTCAGAGGTAAGTAGGACCGATGCAATGACTGACATCCGAGTCTTTGGTCAGCAGCTCTCTCACAAACTCACAGGTAAGTAGGACCGATGCAATGACTGACATTAGAGTTCCTGGTCAGCAGCTCTCTCACAAACTCAGAGGTAAGTAGGACCGATGCAATGACTGACATCCGAGTCTTTGGTCAGCAGCTCTCTCACAAACTCAGAGGTAAGTAGGACCGATGCAATGACTGACATCCGAGTCTTTGGTCAGCAGCTCTCTCACAAACTCAGAGGTAAGTAGGACCGATGCAATGACTGACATCCGAGTCTTTGGTCAGCAGCTCTCTCACAAACTCAGAGGTAAGTAGGACCGATGCAATGACTGACATCCGAGTCTTTGGTCAGCAGCTCTCTCACAAACTCAGAGGTAAGTAGGACCGATGCAATGACTGACATCCGAGTCTTTGGTCAGCAGCTCTCTCACAAACTCAGAGGTAAGTAGGACCGATGCAATGACTGACATCCGAGTCTTTGGTCAGCAGCTCTCTCACAAACTCAGAGGTAAGTAGGACCGATGCAATGACTGACATCCGAGTCTTTGGTCAGCAGCTCTCTCACAAACTCTGAGGTAAGTAGGACCGATGCAATGACTGACATCCGAGTCTTTGGTCAGCAGCTCTCTCACAAACTCTGAGGTAAGTAGGACCGATGCAATGACTGACATCCGAGTCTTTGGTCAGCAGCTCTCTCACAAACTCAGAGGTAAGTAGGACCGATGCAATGACTGACATCAGAGTTCCTGGTCAGCAGCTCTCTCACAAACTCAGAGGTAAGTAGGACTGATGCAATGACTGACATCCGAGTCTTTGGTCAGCAGCTCTCTCACAAACTCAGAGGTAAGTAGGACCGATGCAATGACTGACATCCGAGTCTTTGGTCAGCAGCTCTCTCACAAACTCTGAGGTAAGTAGGACCGATGCAATCACTGACATCCGAGTCTTTGGTCAGCAGCTCTCTCACAAACTCTGAGGTAAGTAGGACCGATGCAATGACTGACATCCGAGTCTTTGGTCAGCAGCTCTCTCACAATCTCAGAGGTAAGTAGGACCGATGCAATGACTGACATCCGAGTCTTTGGTCAGCAGCTCTCTCACAATCTCAGAGGTAAGTAGGACCGATGCAATGACTGACATCCGAGTCTTTGGTCAGCAGCTCTCTCACAAACTCTGAGGTAAGTGGGAACAAGGTTACCTGATCAGCAGATTTTGAAAATGATTTAAAGATTTAAAAAGATTTTAGCTGCATTTTGCTGAACAAACCACTGGAGTAAGGTTTATCCATATTTATTCACCTTTCAGGTAAATTAAACCTACAAATGTATTAAGTAAGTATATCAGGTAGAGGCATCAGTAAGTGGCTAATGTTTAACACAAGATAATTAATACACTACTGGTAGGATCTCACTCGAGTTTCAATTTTCATGTGATTTATGATCATTCTACCAAGCCTTTGTCAAATTTCATATGAATGGAAACAAGTGTAAGATTTTGATCACATGACTTATATACCTTTGCGAATATTTGTGAGTAAAGCATCCTATTAAAACTGATACAAAACCTAAGTTTTCAAAATTTGCACTGGTTATCTCATTTTTGGTGATGTCACGATTGAAATGAAAGGAAACCAGTCACAATTACGCTATGTCATAATACATGTTAAATGAAAATTTGTGTTAAGGATGTTATTACACTGATAAAAGGCTTGTTATATGATCCAATAACATATAATCCTATTCAATTGTTTTACTGTCTTAGGTTGCCGGCTTTCTCTGTGATGCCATTGTTTATGCATACAAGTTCTCCTACTGTAATGAGGAGTTACCTCAGACTGACCCTACCCACCAGTCAGGAGAGAGGGATCTACTGTTTAACCCCACTGAGGACAGGGGTGTGTCTGGGCAGTTTGTGACCCTGTGTCCTGATCCCTCCATTCTTGGGGACAGATTGTTGGATGTAGTGACAAGCATGTCTGAGGAACAACACATCACTACTGCATGTAGGTTTATATCATTACAGACAGATAGTAAGGATGTCAATATAGTTACAGTCAGTTAGAAAGGTTGACAGACAGGAAGTGAGGTTGTCAGTACAGTTACAGACAGGAAGTGAGGTTGTCAGTACAGTAACAGACTGGAAGTGAGGTTGTCAGTACAGTTAAGTGAGGTTGTCAGTACAGTAACAGACAGGAAGTGAGGTTGTCGGTACAGTTACAGACAGGAAGTGAGGTTATCAGTACAGTAACAGACAGATAGTGAGGTTGTCAGTACAGTTACAGACAGGAAGTGAGGTTGTCAGTACATTTACAGACAGGTACTGAGGTTGTCAGTACAGTAACAGACAGGTAGTGAGGTTATCAGTACAGTTACAGACAGGAAGTGAGGTTGTCAGTACAGTTACAGACAGGAAGTGAGGTTGTCAGTACAGTTACAGACAGGAAGTGAGGTTATCAGTACAGTAACAGACAGATAGTGAGGTTATCAGTACAGTTACAGATAGGAAGTGAGGTTGTCAGTACAGTTAAAACAGACAGTAACAGATAGTGAGGCTATCAGTACAGTTACAGACAGGTAGTGAGGTTATCAGTACAGTTACAGACAGGAAGTGAGGTTGTTAGTACAGTTACAGACAGATAGTGAGGTTGTCAGTACAGTTACAGACAGGAAGTGAGGTTGTCAGTACAGTAACAGACAGGAAGTGAGGTTGTCAGTACAGTTACAGACAGGAAGTGAGGTTGTCAGTACAGTTACAGACAGGAAGTGAGGTTTTCAGTACAGTTACAGATAGTGAGGCTATCAGTACAGTTACAGACAGGAAGTGAGGTTATCAGTACAGTTACAGACAGGAAGTGAAGTTTATGAGGTTGAAAAAAAGGCTATATTGTAGACTGGTTATTTTTTTTTAATCTGTCTTTGTATTTGAATATAGAATATAACAAATGTAATAATTGTCAAACAAAAACTATTATGTTTTTAAAGTTAATAAATATTGATATTCACTAATTATCATACATAGATGACAAATAAATCAAGAAAAGATATGCTTTTTATTTTTGGTCCTCAGAAACTGCCACAAAATCCACCCCATCATTGTTCATGTTATATCAGAATTGACATCATAAATAACAAGCCTACTTGGCAAAAGTGATATTTCTGTCACAAAGATTTGAATTAGAATATACTGTTACAAACAAAAACTATTATGAAACTTTCACTGTTACACAAAGAAACTTTCACTGTTACACAAAGAAACTTTCACTGTTACACAAAGAAACTTTCACTGTTACACAAAGAAACTTTCACTGTTACACAAAGAAACTTTCACTGTTACACAAAGAAACTTTCACTGTTATATAAAACTGTTAATTTTCATATGGTGTTTAAAATTTAAGTACATCAAAATATATAATTTCATCTTAACCTTGAACTTTGACCCTCCTGTATATATCAAAAAGGAATTTACAATATTCATGAGTTATAACTCAAACCTTGTAATTTGTTTCAGTGCTGTCAGTCCAGACAGAACTGCTGATCCTTTCCCACACCTGTCACACTACAGCCTGTAACATGGAGGGTATCTCCCACGTCCTAAGGTCGGCTCGCACCATCACAGTCAGCCTGGCTAACACACACAACTTCTCACTGATGGTAATTAGACCTCTTGTAAGGGTCAAGTGTTTTGTTTGATATTAAACATTCAGTCCACTGCTCGCAATGGATTTTATGATGTAATTTTAAGTTGATGGACAATTTGTTACTAATAAAGTGTTTCAAAATTCTCCAAGTACATGACTATTATTGTTGGTGTTTGTAGGTGTATCTGCTGACAGGATGAAAACTATAGATAGATTAAATCCTAAAACATTTATTATTGATGTTTGTAGGTGCAGTTACTGACAGGAAGAATGCTATAGATAGATAAAGTCTTAAAACATTTATTGTTGATGTTTGTAGGTGCGGTTATTGACAGGAGTTGGCAGATTCAGTGAGATGACCTATATATTTGACAGTCTGAAGATGAACGAGCACTTTGAGCTGCTGCTGAAAAAAGGAATAGAGAAGGTGAGTGATGGCAAGTAAAGAAACAAATCAGACAACATCTTGTACCCTGGTAATGTGTCCCCAGCTGGTTCTACAAGACAACATCTTGTACCCTGGTAATGTGTCCCCAGCTGGTTCTACAAGACAACATCTTGTACCCTGGTAATGTGTCCCCAGCTGGTTCTACAAGACAACATCTTGTACCCTGGTAATGTGTCCCCAGCTGGTTCTACAAGACAACATCTTGTACCCTGGTAATGTGTCCCCAGCTGGTTCTACAAGACAACATCTTGTACCCTGGTAATGTGTCCCCAGCTGGTTCTACAAGACAACATCTTGTACCCTGGTAAGGTGTCCCCAGCTGGTTCTACAAGACAACATCTTGTACCCTGGTAAGGTGTCCCTAGCTGGTTCTACAAGACAACATCTTGTACCCTGGTAATGTGTTCCCAGCTGGTTCTACAATACAACATCTTGTACCCTGGTAATGTGTCCCCAGCTGGTTCTACAAGACAACATCTTGTACCCTGGTAATGTGTCCCCAGCTGGTTCTACAAGACAACATCTTGTACCCTGGTAATGTGTCCCCAGCTGGTTCTACAAGACAACATCTTGTACCCTGGTAATGTGTCCCCAGCTGGTTCTACAATACAACATCTTGTACCCTGGTAATGTGTCCCCAGCTGGTTCTACAAGACAACATCTTGTACCCTGGTAATGTGTCCCCAGCTGGTTCTACAAGACAACATCTTGTACCCTGGTAATGTGTCCCCAGCTGGTTCTACAAGACAACATCTTGTACCCTGGTAATGTGTCCCCAGCTGGTTCTACAATACAACATCTTGTACCCTGGTAATGTGTCCCCAGCTGGTTCTACAAGACAACATCTTGTACCCTGGTAATGTGTCCCCAGCTGGTTCTACAAGACAACATCTTGTACCCTGGTAATGTGTCCCCAGCTGGTTCTACAAGACAACATCTTGTACCCTGCTAATTTGGCCCTAGCTAGTTCTACAAGACAACATCTTGTACCCTGGTAATGTGTCCCCAGCTGGTTCTACAAGACAACATCTTGTACCCTGGTAATGTGTCCCCAGCTGGTTCTACAAGACAACATCTTGTACCCTGGTAATGTGTCCCCAGCTGGTTCTACAAGACAACATCTTGTACCCTGGTAATTTGGCCCTAGCTAGTTCTACAAGACAACATCTTGTACCCTGGTAATGTGTCCCCAGCTGGTTCTACAAGACAACATCTTGTACCCTGGTAATGTGTCCCCAGCTGGTTCTACAAGACAACATCTTGTACCCTGGTAATTTGGCCCCAGCTGGTTCTACAAGACAACATCTTGTACCCTGGTAATTTGGCCCTAGCTAGTTCTACAAGACAACATCTTGTACCCTGGTAATTTGTCCCCAGCTGGTTCTACAAGACAACATCTTGTACCCTGGTAATGTGTCCCCAGCTGGTTCTACAAGACAACATCTTGTACCCTGGTAATTTGGCCCTAGCTAGTTCTACAAGACAACATCTTGTACCCTGGTAATGTGTCCCCAGCTGGTTCTACAAGACAACATCTTGTACCCTGGTAATTTGGCCCTAGCTAGTTCTACAAGACAACATCTTGTACCCTGGTAATTTGGCCCTAGCTAGTTCTACAAGACAACATCTTGTACCCTGGTAATGTGTCCCCAGCTGGTTCTACAAGACAACATCTTGTACCCTGGTAATGTGTCCCCAGCTGGTTCTACAAGACAACATCTTGTACCCTGGTAATGTGTCCCCAGCTGGTTCTACAAGACAACATCTTGTACCCTGGTAATTTGGCCCTAGCTAGTTCTACAAGACAACATCTTGTACCCTGGTAATGTGTCCCCAGCTGGTTCTACAAGACAACATCTTGTACCCTGGTAATGTGTCCCCAGCTGGTTCTACAAGACAACATCTTGTACCCTGGTAATGTGTCCCCAGCTGGTTCTACAATACAACATCTTGTACCCTGGTAATGTGTCCCCAGCTGGTTCTACAAGACAACATCTTGTACCCTGGTAATGTGTCCCCAGCTGGTTCTACAAGACAACATCTTGTACCCTGCTAATTTGGCCCTAGCTAGTTCTACAAGACAACATCTTGTACCCTAGTAATGTGTCCCCAGCTGGTTCTACAAGACAACATCTTGTACCCTGGTAATGTGTCCCCAGCTGGTTCTACAAGACAACATCTTGTACCCTGGTAATGTGTCCCCAGCTGGTTCTACAAGACAACATCTTGTACCCTGGTAATTTGGCCCTAGCTAGTTCTACAAGACAACATCTTGTACCCTGGTAATGTGTCCCCAGCTGGTTCTACAAGACAACATCTTGTACCCTGGTAATTTGGCCCTAGCTAGTTCTACAAGACAACATCTTGTACCCTGGTAATTTGGCCCTAGCTAGTTCTACAAGACAACATCTTGTACCCTGGTAATGTGTCCCCAGCTGGTTCTACAAGACAACATCTTGTACCCTGGTAATGTGTCCCCAGCTGGTTCTACAAGACAACATCTTGTACCCTGGTAATTTGTCCCCAGCTGGTTCTACAAGACAACATCTTGTACCCTGGTAATGTGTCCCCAGCTGGTTCTACAAGACAACATCTTGTACCCTGGTAATTTGGCCCTAGCTAGTTCTACAAGACAACATCTTGTACCCTGGTAATGTGTCCCCAGCTGGTTCTACATGACAACATCTTGTACCCTGGTAATGTGTCCCCAGCTGGTTCTACAAGACAACATCTTGTACCCTGGTAATGTGTCCCCAGCTGGTTCTACAAGACAACATCTTGTACCCTGGTAATGTGTCCCCAGCTGGTTCTACAAGACAACATCTTGTACCCTGGTAATGTGTCCCCAGCTGGTTCTACAAGACAATATCTTGTACCCTGGTAATGTGTCCCCAGCTGGTTCTACAAGACAACATCTTGTACCCTGGTAATTTGGCCCTAGCTAGTTCTACAAGACAACATCTTGTACCCTGGTAATTTGTCCCCAGCTGGTTCTACAAGACAACATCTTGTACCCTGGTAATGTGTCCCCAGCTGGTTCTACAAGACAACATCTTGTACCCTGGTAATTTGGCCCTAGCTGGTTCTACAAGACAACATCTTGTACCCTGGTAATGTGTCCCCAGCTGGTTCTACAAGACAACATCTTGTACCCTGGTAATGTGTCCCCAGCTAGTTCTACAAGACAACATCTTGTACCCTGGTAATGTGTCCCCAGCTGGTTCTACAAGACAACATCTTGTACCCTGGTAATGTGTCCCCAGCTGGTTCTACAAGACAACATCTTGTACCCTGGTAATGTGTCCCCAGCTAGTTCTACAAGACAACATCTTGTACCCTGGTAATTTGTCCCCAGCTGATTTTATCAGACATGACTGTAAGTTACTCCGCTG
Source organism: Ylistrum balloti (assembly GCF_031769215.1). Lineage (NCBI taxonomy): Eukaryota > Metazoa > Mollusca > Bivalvia > Pectinida > Pectinidae > Ylistrum > Ylistrum balloti. The sequence goes on along the minus strand of NW_026782008.1, from coordinate 403,985 downwards.
CATCTATTAGAAGTTACACTAGTAACTTGGGAGGTTTACTTTGAATAGTATGTAAACTGTTATTGTAAAATTAAGAAAAGATTTATATGAGTTCTAGCAGTTTCTTTTGTATTCCACTGGATCAATACAGTTTAAATCTTCTAGATGGCTTTCCTGAAAGTGCCTGCAAGGGTCTGTTTTCTCATCTTAAGAAAGTCGTCCTGTGAAAAGTGAACATATTTACCCCAATCAGCCAAACATGTGTAGTGTAGTAGTGTGTATATTGGATTGAGTGTGTCATGTATTTCATCATTTTAACTGATAATTACCTTTAGGAGAACAGTTTGAAGATTGCCTTGCTTGACTACCTGAAACGTTACCATCCAGCAGACATAGACACCTACGACATGGTAGCTCACAACTTCCTCATGCACCGTGAGATCGCACAGATGCTGGAGTCTCGAGCTTGTAGAGGGCTCAGTAGATATAAAGATAAACTACTAGGTAAGTAGATAAACTGAAGGACATGAAACTTGCTTCAGATTCATTGTTGTGGAACAGATGTCAGGACTACATACTGTTCTGAAAAGTGGTGTATAATCTGGTATCTTTTTACCTTACAAAATAGCCGTTATTACCATAGTATTTAAGTGTTGTATAATGTATAAAGTGAATGTGTTGTATAATCCTGGTTGTTTGGTTTTATAGAAAATACAACAGAGATCAAAGCAGACCTTCAGAACATTGTCCAGGATTTTACTGAGGCGGCTGAGAGTTACTACAAAGTAAGTCAAAATCAAGGTTTCTTCAGAGATGCAATTTCTCTGGTCTTTTTAAAGGAAATGACCGGTACATCTATCATGATACTGTGTGATACCCATGTCTTTTGTTTGCAGGAGAGCTGTTTGCGACACGCCCAAACTTGTTTGCGTCAGGCACGACTTGTGGCTCTCCAGCTTCAGCACCTTGCCCCTGTTCTCTCAGTCCTTCATCTCTCTTCAGATAATGCTGAGAAATTCATAGCCTCACATCCAAAGTTCCTTGAGGTATGTAAATTCTATGAGTTGACTTAAGATGTTGGTTTTTTCCCTATCAATTGATCATTAGAACCTATCTATCCGAGAGATCCTAACACCACCATACCTACTGCATATTGATCAAAGAAGGGCTGTGCATTTGCACCAACATTTTCAAGTTAATATCGTGTTAATATAGTCACGAAACAAGGCTGTTAAATGAGTGTGGTTACAAAACAAAGCTGTAAGACTGACTGGGGTTACAAAACAAAAGTGTAGCTGTAACACTGGCTTAGGTTACGACACAAAGCTGTAACACTGATTGAGGTTACAAAACATAGCTGTAACACTGGCTTAGGTTACGAAACAAAGCTGTAACACTGATTGAGGTTACAAAACAAAGCTGTAACACTGGCTTAGGTTACGACACAAAGCTGTAACACTGATTGAGGTTACAAAACAAAGCTGTAACACTGGCTTAGGTTACGACACAAAGCTGTAACACTGATTGAGGTTACGAAACAAAGCTGTAACACTGGCTGAGGTTACGAAACAAAGCTGTAACACTGATTGAGGTTACAAAACAAAGCTGTAACACTGGCTTAGGTTACGAAACAAAGCTGTAACACTGATTGAGGTTACGAAACAAAGCTGTAACACTGGCTTAGGTTACGAAAAAAAGCTGTTAAACTGACTGAAGTTACAAAACAAAGCTGTAAAATAGCTGGGGTTAAGAAACAAAGTTGTAACACTGACTGGGGTTACGAAACAAAGCTGTAACACTGGCTGAGGTTAGGAAACAAAGCTGTAACACTGGCTGAGGTTAGGAAACAAAGCTGTAAGACTGACTGAGATTACATTTTACTATAGAAATACTTGTTTAAGTGTAATGAATGTATTTCTACAGGCTTTGATCGTGAGTGAGACATACGGCAAGAAGGGAAATTGGCCAGATGCTCTGTGTCATAACGTACTGAAAGGCGGTGACTTCCGTTACCTGCAGGACTTCAAGTCTCGGATTAAACTTACCACAGCTCTGGTATCAGAGGCCATAGAGAAGTATGAAATCTTACAGCTATATGTAATGTTCTATAGAAATATAGAACATGTTCCTAAAATCTCTATGAATCAATGACAGAATTTATAAACATTTGTCAAGTCTCGGATTAAACTTACCACAGCTCTGGTATCAGAGGCCATAGAGAAGTATGAAATCTTACAGCTATATGTAATGCTCTGTAGAAATAATGTAAAATCTCTGTGAATCAATGACAGAATTTATAAACATTTGTCAAGTCTCGGATTAAACTTACCACAGCTCTGGTATCAGAGGCCATAGAGAAGTATGAAATCTTACAGCTATATGTAATGCTCTGTAGAAATAATGTAAAATCTCTGTGAATCAATGATATAGAATTTATAAACATTTGTACATGGTCTCTTAGGTTGTTATATTTTTTATTTTCTAGATTCCAACAGGAACAGAATCATCCTGCTCAGTCACTGAACAACCTGAAAAAGTTCCTTGAAACACACTGTAGGGATGTGAAGGTGAAGTACAAAGTGGCACAGGACTTTGGGTTTAAAGACCTTCTGACTGCTATGGAGAAAGGAGACAATAGCAACTACATCCAGGATCTAGTCCATCTGGCTACATAAACTTAGTGCTTCACGCTGGAAAAAAGAACACAATTTTCATTTTAAAATGTACTTTCAATATGCATACTGTATTTATCCCCATTTCATTTTTGCCAAATGATCAAATTCAAAATAGTAAGCTGAAAGTGGTTCACAAATAAGCCCGCCCTTAACTTTGTTACTAAACCTTTACACTAGAGAAGGGTGCTTATATGAGAATAAATATGGTATTTCAAAATATAAATACGAAAACTTTCTTCTATGAAAGACATTTTGAATATTGTAATTCTTGTTATTTAAAAATTTTCTCTGAGCTTTTTACTGCAAAAATCAAGTAGAAATTGTAGATAAAGAAAATTTATTTCCGCTATGCCAAATATCGATGTGAGCTGGGTTATAAGTAACAGACCAATCACTAGTTAGAATATAAACCAGGTGTTTAACATTCCGTAGTACACTTACCATTTGTATAAATGGTGCAACATGTCTTTGTATTTCAGTGCAATACCATGTAATGGTGTAAGGGTTGTTTGTTTACGTATTGTTTATCAGTGTATATTGTCACCTATTTAATTATCACACTGTGTTAAATACTGTTAATTACTATTGTTATTTATTCCATGACAAACCTGGTATATATACAAACAATCTCTGTTCTGGGTTTCCAGAGACTCAAACAAATATTTTCCATGATCAAATTCACATTTCTGACTTCTCAATAACAACTGCACCAACATAACAGCAAATCTCAATCATGATGTTTTGCTTGTTTTATGATTCTGAACAAATTGAAGATTGATGGATTGGACCTATGCAATTGGTTTGAAGTAGTCCAGGAAGAGTTGTGTCCCTTGACTGCTATTTTTGTCCTGTTGTATCCAGTCTTGATTGAGTCAGTACATTACTGATACCGGTACTAATTAAGTTGTTACAATATTGCCACATTATTTATCTATTTAAATTTGATATTAGGTACATATTTATAGATTTTGGTCTGATGTGAGTTTTATTTATGTCACGTTTCATATTTTACAATGTCAAGTCAAGTGTTGAACGTTGACATGGATTTAGACTATATAACAACACTTTTGAAGACTGACGTCGATTTAGACTATGGAACAATACTTTTGAAGACTGACATGGATTTAGACTATATAACAACACTTTTGAAGATCGACGTGGATTTAGACTATATAACAACACTTTTGAAGACTGACGTCGATTTAGACTATGGAACAATACTTTTGAAGATCGACGTGGATTTAGACTATATAACAACACTTTTGAAGACTGACGTCGATTTAGACTATGGAACAATACTTTTGAAGATCGACGTGGATTTAGACTATATAACAATACTTTTGAAGACTGACATTGATTTAGACTATATAACAACACTTTTGAAGACTGACCTGGATTTAGACTATATAACAATACTTTTGAAGATCGACGTGGATTTAGACTATGGAACAATACTTTTGAAGACTGACGTGGATTAAGACAGTGTAATAGAAAGGATTGAATCTGGTCTGGTGTTTTCATAATGCTATAGAAATGTTTCCAGTATTTCTCTCGTTTACATTGCTTACAGTGTATTAAGATGATATTCTGTGATATGTTTGAACACTACTTTGAATAAATCAGGTTCAGTAATTGACTTTGAAACCTTTGAATACTGATCAAAAGTGAAGAAGTATCAGGTGATGCTAGAATTTGTCACGATTTAAGTAAGTCATCACGATTTGACCTATATCATGTCGTCCTGATAAAATCTGGTGAGTTGGTGACACTGATGACATGATACTGCTTCAAAGTGTTTGTTTATACCTTACATTTTTCAAATAAATACTCAATGTTTCTGTTTAGGGTATTAAGTCTAGAAGCTGAGATGACGAAATAAAGAACGGTGAAGAATAGCTCTCTGTGTTTGTTTTGATATGTACGTCTTATGATTATAAAGTACAAAAAAGGACAAAATATATAGCAAGTGTTCTCAGTTTGGTTTTTATAGAATGTTTTGTAAATAAAATATTCAAAAATCAAAATCAAAATACCATTGGAAAATAAACCATAATTTCAGGAAACAAATATACCACAATGTCGACACACCCACTAACATATCTTACCATCATCCTACAAGGACTGAAATATACCACAATGTCGACACACCATCATCCTACAGGGACTTCAATATACCACAATGTCGACACACCCACTAACATATCTTACCGTCATCCTACAAGGACTTAAATATACCACAATGTCGACACACCCACTCATATCTACAAGGACTTAAATATACCACAATGTCGACACACCCACTAAGGCATTGATGAAAAATGACCTCTCTTACATTACCATCATCCTACAAGGACTTCAATATACCACAATGTCGACACACCCACTAACATATCTTACCATCATCCTACAAGGACAAAAATATACCACAATGTCAACACACCCACTAACATATCTTACCATCATCCTACAAGGACTTAAATATACCACAATGTCGACACACCCACTAACATATCTTACCATCATCCTACAAGGACAAAAATATACCACAATGTCGACACACCCACTAACATATCTTACCATCATCCTACAAGGACTTAAATATACCACAATGTCGACACACCCACTAACATATCTTACCATCAGCAAACAAGGACTTAAATTCCCATAACATCAACAAAATGACCAAAATATATGTTGTCTACATACAAAGCATTTACATAGTATCATTACACGAAAACTTTAAAATGCGGTGAGAAGACAAAAAAAAAAATATATATCAGTGGCATCTCACATATATTCACCCAGTGTCCCTCATCCCTCAACATTTTACGAAAAATCGCCTCTAGTCAAGAACGACTGATACTATTATCTGTCCCAGGTTGAACATTGTTTTCCTGCCTCTCGTTTATTAAGAGTTATGCCCCTTCCTACGATGAGCTCGTTTATTCCTTTATATTATTGATCTATATACTCCTTTTCGACCATTTTTCTTGCTCACTCTTCCTTTTCCCTAGAAGATTGGATAACTAACTGGGACAGGTGTTGACGGATCTTCCTAATTTACTTCCTACATAACGTATGATTCCAGGTTAAGCCTGCTGTTGTTTACCACTCATTTCAATTCTCTCTGTATACCTATTATTATAATTGCCTCAATTTTTCTACAGATTTATAAAATACACATTCCGGGATTAGATTTCCGACTGTTGGAAAATCTGCTCTCTCTCTCTCTCTCTCTCTCTCTTTTTAAAAAAATACCTATACTGTCTATGTAAATTTTCCTGTTATTTACGATGTACACGTTTAATACATTACTTGTTATTTATTGATATATCAATATATCTTAAAACCGAAGGACTTAGTAAGGTTACAGTTATTTTCAACCTTCTGATAGGGGTCCATAGCCACAAGATTTTACCACCAAACTTTACGAAAATACTGTCAACCAGAGATTTACTCTTCCTCACGATTCCGTCCTTCATACCCACCTTTGGACCTACTTTTCACGAAATAAGCTCCTGTGTAGTCCACCACAATGTGCTTGTGTTGCCATCCATGTTTCGTTTGAAAGATTTTCTGGCCCAAATGTGCCTCAGCTGAAGCTAGTTTGCGATGTAAAACTAATAATGACAGATAGCTACAGGAAGATACCAAGCAATAAAAATCTACAGTTCACACAGCTAATACTAATATCAAGAAAATAAGGGAAAATAAAAATTTAAAAATATCTGAATATCATATTGTAAAATTGACCTAAAGTTTTACTGACACATCTTACGTTTCACAATTTACATTTTCTTATAACAATAGTTTTAATTTATTAGGTTTATTCTCTGTACAAATCTGGTATAATCAGAGTATATAAAATGTCTATCACTTAAAACTATTTATTGTATAATTTTGAACGAAAAACAGGTATACACCTTTCTCGACACAATTATTTACACGAAAATCCCATTCAAATGCTGATCTAAAAATAGAAATCAATGTTTGATAAGTATTGTGCTTATGATTAAATATCAAACATTCTTACAATGTCGATCTAATTCGATTTGTGACGCTCGACATTTCTGTTCGGTGTAACCTTGATATGTCCGTTATGTAACATCTGTCTTTGAAGTCCAACACCTGACAGCGTTACCTTGAGAGGTGACAATGAGCGAGACATATTAGTTAACGTGTCGTTAGCTGGTCGTAGAAATAAAACGTAAATCCGATATTTTGGCGGAAAAAAAAATATCGGTTGCATGATGCCAGGGCTAGAATGTATGTTTGTGGATGGAAGTCGCCATGTCATCAGATATAAGGAGGGTTAAATAGAGGCCGCTGTATCAACAATTCATGTACGGTAATTATGTGTTTCGTTTGATCTCTTGTTTGAGCATGTTTCCGCATACAAAGTACAGTCAATCACGTAATTTAACACTTTTACAAAAATAACGAATGATTATTTTGTCACTAGAAACTGGCATAAACCTGCGTAATTGTGAAATATGAGAAGAATTTATACAATTCACATCCATTTTTGTTGAGTAATATATTTCCAAGCTCGATACGTAATAATGGCCAACATTCCACGTTCTAAGGCAGTGCATTAAATAGCATCAAACACCAATTACTAGCGCTGTTAATCGGTCCATCAATACCAGGTAACAATTTTACTGTGGACTCTCATCAACATCACCTGTCAAAGTTTTTTTTTCCACAATCATTGTGGTATCGACATATTTCGTTTCATATAAATCTTATGACCTTAGAAAATAAAATAGTTCTCTTGTACAGCTAATGAAGTGAAATCGAGTTGAATAACCAATCTAAGATAAAAATCGGCCTCTCGTCCGTTTTTCCGGATATTCTCATTAATCCATTTGTCATTTAGGCCAACGCTAACAAACACAATACATGGGTACTGTATCCAATTTCATAGAGTCATCATTGAAATTACATTTAATGTCGGCTTTTAAATGTTTGTAGCTTTGATACTAGTAAAATGTCCGTTATAGACAGCGGCGGTCATTAATGTCCAGGCTGATTCATTGATTGGTTTTAACTATTAATTGTTATTCTTTCCAGTAAAGTTGTTATCAAAAGGACACTATAATTAACTCACTAGATCGTCCGACCGCGAGCGGACACCTACACAATGAGTTGTGCTAGTTGTTTAATTCAGTGTAAATATAATTTGTTGTTCATTTTATTTGTAGATTCCTATCTATTTTATTCTTTGGTCCATACAAATTATGATATTGGGTATTTTTTGTGGGTATTTTCTTATAATTGTGTATTTTTTAAAATCAAAGTACTATTTTATTCCGAAGCAAGAGTGGTACTTTGTATTTGGCGTGAACGATGTATGACCTTGTAATCTAACACGAGATGTGAACACTTACTAAACATATAAACAAATTAATGGCTTGATCAATTGTGGAATTTACAAAATGTCTGCAAAAATGTGTTTATAAAGATTTTTCTTGTGTGTTTTTACGTTTGTCTTAATTATGTCACTTGTTAAAACAGGATAAAAATTAATTTTAATTGATGTAATTACGTTGCCAGCAAGCAATTTAGCATCCTCTGTCAATCACCAGTTACTCTACATATTTATAGAATTAACGTTTTGTATTGGAAATAACGTCGGAAGCTAACATACAAAAGTAAGATAGAGATCGATCCTCCTCCACAAAGCACAGAAACATACTCAAAAGATAGCAGATAGCAGGGCCATGGACATGGTGGTGGCGGTGGTGGTGATAATGGTGGTGGTGGTGGTAGTGGTGGTGGTGATGATGATGGTGGTGGTGGTGGTGTGTGTGTGGTGGTGGTGATTGATGATGATGATGATGATGATGATGATGATGATGATGATTATGATGGTGGTGGTGGTGGTGGTGGTGATGATGATGATGATGATAATGATGATGATGATGATGATGATGATGATGATGATGATGATGGTGGTGGTGGTGGTGGTGATGATGATGATGATGGTGGTGGTGGTGGTGGTGGTGGTGGTGTTGATGATGATGTTGGTGGTGGTGGTGGTGGTGGTGGTGGTGATGATGATGATGATGATGATGATGACGACGACGAGACGGGGTTTTAATATATAGTCTGGTTGTGAGATGAATAAATTGAAATTAATAGTTGTTATCTAAATGAACGTAAAGCATGTCACATGATTTTTACAGGTTCCTTCGAGTTGTTTCCCCTCAACTGTTTTTTTCCTCTGTACTATAATAGTACCAATATTTTACAGATCAGGTATATGTTTACATGACTTAAACAGGTAGTGTATGATCAATGATATGCATTTTTAACTTTCTGTGACAAAAATAGTTGTAAAATATATCTATTAAAAACACTGCACACTCCACACTGAATTTTATAGGTTGTCCCTATATCAATGCAAAAATTCTCAATATTGTTATTTTCTACAAATACGATGAAACATTTGAAGGATTTTGGTCACGATGTTTTTGTTTTCGTTAACTTCGGTAACAGTATAATTTAGATATAATATTGCCGATATGGTGCCGTTCAAATACGTCAGGATACTTGTTTTAGGTCGTCGATCAGGCAATGGAAACTTACAGAGCTCTACCTTTCTTACATATACAACATTACATCTTTTAAAATGTATTGCTGTTACATTCGATAGTCAGTATGAACTAGTAGGCCTGGATTGTGACTCCCTAATTGATATTTATCACCTGTTGATTACAGATACCTTGAATGTTATTCTTTTCTTTATAATTTTCGTCTTATATTTTTGCTGCCTCTTTGTAGAATTATTATGACAGTGTTTACATGGTATATATGTTAGATATATGACATTGATGTTTATTTTGAATGGTAAGTTAAGCATACCTGTCGGTATAATAGTGTGTTTTGTATCTGGTAACCGTATTGTAAGACTGAGAGTTACAAATACTGTATCTATGTGACTTTACGATCACTTACCTGGAACTGAAAAAAATGTTGAAAAACAGGAGTCATCAGATGTTCTGGTAATTAAATACACATCATGGAAATTGGCAATATGACAAATCAAACAAATTAAATATATAATACATTGTAACATAAATATTCTTCACAAATACAAATACTTTGTGCCAATAAAATATCTTTCAAAAATAAATAATTCTTTTGTAATATGTAAGTTTATTTCATGACAAAAATTTAATAATTTTGTGAATAATTAAAAAAAAAATAAAAATCACACGGCAATGTAGGCAATGCTATTGTTAGATATCGGGCTTATTCAGGAAACAGCAATCCCGGCCACGACTTACGGAAACATCACCACAAAATACTACATACGTCAGCAGTCAGATTGGCATGGCACGATAAAATGCATTTAATAGTTAGACAATACGGAGTGTTGAAATGGGATGGACATTTTTAACATATAATATTAATATATATAATGAGCTACGATTCAACTTCAGAATTTTTTCCATAGATAAATTTTACGCCTTAACATGATTTACATTATAAAGGTTTGAAGGAGAGCATTTCTATTGTGCCAGTTTAGTATGTAATACTGAAAGAACGGCCATGATGGTTTAACATATTGAAGTAATGGCCGTAAACAGTATTTTTTCTGTTTTATTTATTGTATACAATCAACATGGTATTACAGCTTGAACGATTAAAATAAAAACATAATTGATTGGTGATCATGAACTTTCGCGTTTAATCATCATCAGTGATATATTTCTAGTGTAACAGTCAAACGCCATGCGGTGTCGTTATATATTTGATAAGTATTTTGGTAATTTGGTAATTAATGACACATCTAACAGTGAAGTACTTTAGCTATGCTATAACCGGGCAAATTACAAAATAGTTTAAGCGAAGTGTACGTTGTCTATGATTAATTGATGGTATGAAGTTTGTTTGTAATGAGACTACAGATAAACCATATGTAAGGTATATGATATGCACATTGTTGACGAAAACCTTTTGTTTAGGAGCCATGCTACGCCCAGGTAATTACACTGAAGTAGTTTTACAGACTTTGCGACTGTAATGTTTACGATGAATTGTGTTCCCTATGCTGTCGTCTAGAGATGGTAACATGTAAACGTGTAGAACAGATTTATAGAAAAGCTATGTTACACGACCAATACTATCGATCATTACTAAAATACATCCGAAATAAAACAAGATATTTTAAATATTCGTAGATTACAGGTAGGAGGGGACCAATCAGCGAACATTAGTTGTTATGTCAACGGCATGTGTTAATTGATTGTGCGGGACAATATTCTGACTCTGATCATACTCTCATTTGTTCAGCCATTTGGATAAAGATCAAAGCTTTGTAAGTTGTGACTAATCTCCTTTATCGTTCTGTCACTACCGCGCACAGGTGAGAGACATGCAGGTGTCTACATACAAGGACAAACTTATCTTTTCTTACTTACTAGCTGTGTTTCAGTTTCAACAGAATTTGTTTTTGTTTATTTTTGCCCTACCAAATTGCCTCAAAACAATAACGTAGTTTTAAGAAGAATATGTCGATATTACACATTGTAACATTCTTTGCTATATCAATCATTCTCGAGTTTTCCCTCTAGTGATAATAAACAAAGTAATCGTGGTAGGGATTAAAATCTTTCTCATTAAAAAAAACATAAAAATTAAAATACAAAACTTTAAGTAGCGATTTTTAAATTCGCTCAGTTGACATGATATTAAACTTTATACCATTATAGGTTTCTATGTGCGCGTAAAATATTAGATTTTAAACACTTCGGTACTCTATTGTTGGTCTGGTTATACACCCAAACCCTCAAAAACCCATCTTATCACAAACGCTTTTGTTGTATTCACTAAAATTTACTGAAATACGATTGTTACTAAAACAAGAACCTCACGTGTGTTTTATTTAAATAACGTTGTAACTTCCCTTTCCTTGTACCCATCTCTGTACATGTTAGAATGTTTTTCCAGAGAAATTTCAATCCATAGAATTTTGAAGGATGTCGTGAATATAATTAATATTTTATGTATCTTTCACGATCTAAATTAATACGTCTTGTATCGTAAAATAAATATATAAAAAAAAACACTCTTCATTGCTGAGAGACAAATCATCAAATTTATTTTACTGATGTCATACAAATAAGGGACGTAAACAAGTTTTACAGGTATGATGTCAAATTTTGATATTTTTCCGGTTTCGGACATATATCGACCAAGTTTGCTGATGCAAGATAAAGTTTCGAAAACGTCATAGTGGTGTCAGAAATAAAGATTAACATATATTTTTTCAAGAGGAAGATAAATACTGAATTTTTTTTTGAGGAAGACGTACACCGAATATATGTTACACGTGTAGCGATAACTTTACTCCAGTGTCTAAAACCCTCCTTTCATTAAAGAACATTGAGTACTAATCTTCACATCTACAAATCACATGACCCGAACTTGCTCTAACCATGAGCTATATCTGGTGCCTGTATAATACCCGAACTTGCACTAACCATAAGCTATATCTGGTGCCTATATAATTACCGAACTTACTCTGACAACGAGCTATATCTGGTGCCTGTTTAATACCCTAACTTGCACTAACCATAAGCTATATCTGGTGCATATATAATCACCGAACTTGCTCTAACCATGAGCAATATCTGGTGCCTGTTTAATACCCTAACTTGCTCTAACCATGAGCAATATCTGGTGCCTATATAATTACCTAACTTGTTCTAACCATGGGTAATATATGGTGTCTGTATAATTACCGAACTTACTCTGACAATGAGCTATATCTGGTGCCTGTATAATTACCGAACTTGCACTGACCACGAATTATATTATGCCTTGGGTTGCTATAACCATAATTGATGTCCATGACCTTTACCTGGTGTCTGTATAATACTGAAAGTAGCTATGGTCATGCTCTATATCTGGTATCTGTGAGAGACATATCTTTCTCTTGGGATATACATTTTAGACCTTGTAACACGAATCAACGACGGAAGACAATGTTGGACTCGTGCCCTGACCGGGCCTCGAACTCAAGAACTACAGCACCAAATCGCCTAGCCAAGATATTTACATCCTGCCTAACCATCACACCATCACGACATCCCGAAAAAGGGATTTTTGACAGTTGTATTTATAGACAGCAGGACTTTTCTCGATGTGATCATAGTGGTCAATTGTTTAATTACTTGATATAAACACACATTACACATCACACATCAAATCGGATACGTTCGGATCAACAATGTTACTGTATATGATAAATTATGTTGATTTATACACATTGCAACACAATTAACATAGGAAGACAATTTTAGACAAATACTGGACTATTTGTTTATTTATAAAACCGGCATTATTGAAATCATAATCTAAGTACATACAAATAGTTTACAAAATTGTAGTTTAGGTACAGTTTCATAGATAAATATGGTACCAACAAAGAGCACTCACATCAAATGTAAGTTATACTTTACAGTATACAATTTCTGGTTTACCTAACTGAAATATCGTAATCCTGACATCGAAAATTAGACAATTTCGAAAACAATAGTAGTGATGAAAATTAGACACTGTCGAAAACACTAGAACTGAATGAAAATTAGACACTGTCGAAAACACTAGAACTGAATGAAAATTAGACACTGTCGAAAACACTAGAACTGAATGAAAATTAGACACTGTCGAAAACACTAGAACTGAATGAAATTAGACACTGTCGAAAACACTAGAACTGAATGAAAATTAGACACTGTCGAAAACACTAGAACTGAATGAAAATAAGACACTGTCGATAACACTAGAACTGAATGAAAATTAGACACTGTCGAAAACACTAGAACTGAATGAAAATTAGACACTGTCGATAACACTAGAACTGAATGAAAGTTATACACTGTCGAAAACACTAGAACTGAATGAAAATAAGACACTGTCGATAACACTAGAACTGAATGAAAATTAGACACTGTCAAAAACACTAGAACTGAATGAAAGTTAGACACTGTCGAAAACACTAGAACTGAATGAAAATTAGACACTGTCGAAAACACTAGAACTGAATGAAAGTTATACAATGTCGATAACACATGAAGTTCATGAAAATTAGACACTGTCGAAAACACTAGAACTGAATGAAAATTAGACACTGTCGATAACACATGAAGTTCATGAAAATTAGACACTGTCGAAAACACTAGAACTGAATGAAAGTTATATACTGTCGAAAACACTAGAACTGAATGAAAATAAGACACTGTCGATAACACTAGAACTGAATGAAAATTAGACACTGTCGAAAACACTAGAACTGAATGAAAATTAGACACTGTCGAAAACACTAGAACTGAATGAAAATAAGACACTGTCGAAAACACTAGAACTGAATGAAAATTATAACTTAATGAAAGTTATACAATGTCGATAACACATGAAGTTCATGAAAATTAGACACTGTCTAAAAAACTAGTAGTGAATGAAAATTAGACACTGTCGAAAACACTATTACTCAATGAAAATTAGGCACTGTCGAAAACACTAGAACTGAATGAAAATTAGACACTGTCGAAAACACTAGTACTGAATGAAAATAAGGCACTGTCGATAACACTAGAACTGAATGAAAGTTATACAATGTCGATAACACATGAAGTTCATGAAAATTAGACACTGTCTAAAAAACTAGTAGTGAATGAAAATTAGACACTGTCGAAAACACTAGAACTGAATGAAAATTAGACACTGTCGATAACAATTGTTCTGAATGAAAATTAGACACTGTCGAAACCACTAGTACTCAATGAAAATTAGACACTGTCTAAAAGACTAGAACTGAATGAAAATTAGACACTGTCGAAAAGACTAGAACTGAATGAAAATTAGACACTGTCGAAGAGACTAGAACTGAATGAAAATTAGACACTGTCGAAAATACTAGTACTCAATGAAAATTAGACACTGTCGAAAACACTAGTACTCAATGAAAATTAGACACTGTCGAAAACACTAGAACTGAATGAAAATTAGACACTGTCGAAAACACTAGAACTGAATGAAAATTAGACACTGTCGAAAACACTAGAACTGAATGATCTTCTTTTATATAATGTATTATCTTGCTTCTTGATAATACTGACTTACACGTGATTGAAGGATATATCACCTTGTATAATTGTAATCCTGGCCTAAATACTAATACATTTGTATAATGAATATTAGATTATTGTAACCCTGGCTTAAATACTGATAAATGTAGATAATATTTCTCTTGGATTATTTTTATATTGGCCTAAATCCTGATAAAAATATATTCTAGACATCATCTTGGATGTTGGCAAACCTTAATATTTTGTATTTTTGTATATGCTATGGAACGTTGCAGTCCTAATCTAGATGCGTTGTACAAACAGACCAGATATTTAGTATGTAAATCACATGTATTTTTAATGATCTATTGGGACAAAGCCTCAATTACGGGGCTTTCTTCATTTTTAAACTGTAATTGGCTACATGCATGAATGGAAAACGATATCACTTAAAAACCGTTCGTTATGTGGCATAAAGCATATCAAACACAGTCTGGGATAACACTGTTTTAAAACATAACAATATGTTAATAATTTATGACAATTTTCTGTCCTTGATATCAATGGATTTGACCCAACTCACAGATAACATTATTTGTCAACAAACATCACCATCGATTTCGTTGTAAGATATGGCTTCTTTCAATGTTTGGCTATAAATAATTCGACCTTTATTTAACACGCATTGATTTCTGAATTTAAGAATTTAGTATTATAGAGACAAGACGTCATGAATATTCCCATCAACAGATGATTAAACATTACAGATACTGTGGACACAGAAAACGATAGATTTCAATTGAATGTTAATAAGACTGATTAAGTTTTATCAGGTTTATTAAATACCTTTTTAAAATGTTTATCTCTATTACGATTATGAACTTGATTTTCGGATATTATTCTAGCGATTGAATTGAAAAAAGAAATAAACGTATCATAAGTTTATAGGTACCAAGTCATCGACACACATTCCAGTCATCATATAATGAGAATCAGGTTTAAAAGACTATTGAACACATTTACTTCTCAGCGAGTTTGTAATTTCAAAATTTACGAAAATTACGAAATTTATTGCAATCTGGAGCAAGTGCTCGCCTACTCAGCTAGATTTCGATTTTCCTCTCTGTCGCCTCCAAGGTTTTTAAATCTTAGGTCCTTAGCATCACTGACGAGTCCAAGAAGGACGAAACAGCTGTATGACGTAATTTAGATTAATTTTTGGCTCAACTGTATCTGATTATAAAGATAAAATGGGGTTATTCACTTGTGTATCTTTTGTACAATCATGTATCTGTAAGGTGTAAAGGTCTTATAAGGCAATCGTGATATAAGGTACAAGTCCTTGGATATCGAATAAGTTCGAGAAGAGAGAAGTTGCCTTCTACATGCGGAAAAAGTCACACAAAGAAAATTAGAATAGACACGCTTATCATACAGTTTGGTGGGAAGATGTCCCTGATGGTTCCCTATATGAACAAAAGGTCGAAGTACGCGGCTGGATTTCCAAATCTGTTACGTGCCATGGGCATAGTCAGTAAATGTCTTTTGTTCATAGAAGAGGCTTTATCAATACGTGACCTGTATTGATAATCTCTTCAATAAATTCAGCCTCGTATGAAAACAAGAACAGTCAGCTAAGAGCGAGAAAACGCCTACGTCACGACAGTAAGCCACTTGTCGGAGGAAGATCTTACCACCAAACTCGACGAATATATTACCAAACAAGAATTCATTCATTCTTGCAATTTCATCATTATTTTTTTCTATCTTGGCGTAAGACGGATTCTTGTATCGCCAGTCAACTTCCGCTGAAAAGGGTTACCTGGGTATGTAAGTGTACAAAGAGGGCCTATTGCAAGTTCTTAGAGGAGACCATTATGTAAGAAAAAACAGCTCAAAACTCACTTTTCATTAATTCCACTTATGGAGTATACGATATGACATAAAGACTAACACTGATTTTATGGTAGTAAGGAGATGGAATAAGAGTTTGTTTGGAAACCAGACGAGTCAACAATAAAACGCGATGAATTCTTATGGAGGTTAGGACTCCAATACAAACGAGTAAGGTCCGTATCCGAGTAGTTCACTGTCGATCTAATGCAGTGCGGAATCATGAAACTAGTATTTCATCTATGTAAAATATTAGAAAATGTGTAAGTAAGTATTCCTTTATGATCAAGCAATTAAAGTTCTTTTTTGTGAAGTAGAAATATATAACAGTGTAAGCAGACAAGGATAAATTTATACATCCACAATCTATGGTGTTTACATGTCACAACTGATTCTATATTCAAAGGCATGTTCACAATATCACGATTTTCATACAAAATGTCGTCCAATGACAAACAAGAGGTGCAGGTTGATGAAATTTAACGGTCGTCATAGTGATCTCATTGTTTATGCGTTTACTGCGGCAGGTTCAAAATTGCGTTTCCACTCTGTGTGTGTTTAGTGTAGCAGGGTTCAGGATTGCATTCCCCCTCTGCGTGTGTTTAGTGTAGCAGGGTTCAGGATTGCATTCCCCCTCTGTGTGTGTTTAGTGTGGCAGGGTTCAGGATTGCGTTCCTTCTGTTTGTGTGTTTAGTGTGGTAAGGTTCAGGATTGTGTTCCTTCTGTTTGTGTGTTTACTGCGGCAGGTTCAGGATTGCGTTCCCCATCTGTGTGTGTTTAGTGTAGCAGGGTTCAGGATTGCGTTCCCCCTCTGTGTGTGTTTACTGCGGCAGGTTCAGGATTGGTTCCCCCCTGTGTGTGTTTAGTACGGCAGGGTTCAGGATTGTGTTCCTTCTGTTTGTGTGTTTAGTGTGGTAAGGTTCAGGATTGTGTTCCTTCTGTTTGTGTGTTTACTGCTGCAGGTTCAGGATTGCGTTCCCCCTCTGTGTGTGTTTAGTGTAGCAGGGTTCAGGATTGCGTTCCTTCTGTTTGTGTATTTAGTGTGGCAGGTTCAGGATTGTGTTCCTTCTGTTTGTGTGTTTAGCGTGGTAGGGTTCAGGATTGTGTTCCTTCTGTTTGTGTGTTTACTGCGGCAGGTTCAGGATTGCGTTCCCCCTCTGTGTGTGTTTAGTGTAGCAGGGTTCAGGATTGTGTTCCTTCTGTTTGTGTGTTTAGTGTGGTAAGGTTCAGGATTGTGTTCCTTCTGTTTGTGTGTTTACTGCTGCAGGTTCAGGATTGCGTTCCCCCTCTGTGTGTGTTTAGTGTAGCAGGGTTCAGGATTGCGTTCCTTCTGTTTGTGTGTGTTTAGTGTGGTAAGGTAAAGGATAGTGTTCCTTCTGTTTGTGTGTTTACTGCTGCAGGTTCAGGATTGCGTTCCCCCTCTGTGTGTGTTTAGTGTAGCAGGGTTCAGGATTGTGTTCCTTCTGTTTGTGTGTTTAGTGTGGTAAGGTTCAGGATTGTGTTCCTTCTGTTTGTGTGTTTACTGCTGCAGGCTCAGGATTGCGTTCCCCCTCTGTGTGTGGCTAGTGTGATAGGATTCAGGATTGCGTTCCTTCTGTTTGTGTGTTTAGTGTGGCAGGTTCAGGATTGTGTTCCTTCTGTTTGTGTGTTTAGCGTGGTAGGGTTCAGGATTGTGTTATTTCTGTTTGTGTGTTTAGTGTGTCAGGGTTCAGGATTGCGTTCCTTCTGTTTGTGTATTTAGTGTGGCAGGTTCAGGATTGTGTTCCTTCTGTTTGTGTGTTTAGCGTGGTAGGGTTCAGGATTGTGTTCCTTCTGTTTGTGTGTTTACTGCGGCAGGTTCAGGATTGCGTTCCCCCTCTGTGTGTGTTTAGTGTAGCAGGGTTCAGGATTGCGTTCCTTCTGTTTGTGTGTTTAGTGTGGTAAGGTTCAGGATTGTGTTCCTTCTGTTTGTGTGTTTACTGCTGCAGGTTCAGGATTGCGTTCCCCCTCTGTGTGTGGCTAGTGTGATAGGATTCAGGATTGCGTTCCTTCTGTTTGTGTGTTTAGTGTGGCAGGTTCAGGATTGTGTTCCTTCTGTTTGTGTGTTTAGCGTGGTAGGGTTCAGGATTGTGTTCCTTCTGTTTGTGTGTTTAGTGTGTCAGGGTTCAGGATTGTGTTATTTCTGTTTGTGTGTTTAGCGTGGTAGGGTTCAGGATTGTGTTCCTGCTGTTTGTGTGTTTAGCGTGGTAGAGTTCTCAGGATTGTGTTCCTTCTGTTTGTGTGTTTAGTGTGTCAGGGTTCAGGATTGTGTTCCTTCTGTTTGTGTGTTTAGTGTGTCAGGGTTCAGGATTGTGTTCCTTCTGTTTGTGTGTTTAGTACGGCAGGGTTCAGGATTGTGTTCCTTCTGTTTGTGTGTTTAGCGTGGTAGGGTTCTCAGGATTGTGTTCCTTCTGTTTGTGTGTTTAGCGTGGTAGGGTTCAGGATTGTGTTCCTTCTGTTTGTGTGTTTACTGCGGCAGGTTCAGGATTGCGTTCCCCCTCTGTGTGTGTTTAGTGTAGCAGGGTTCAGGATTGCGTTCCTTCTGTTTGTGTGTTTAGTGTGGTAAGGTTCAGGATTGTGTTCCTTCTGTTTGTGTGTTTACTGCTGCAGGTTCAGGATTGCGTTCCCCCTCTGTGTGTGGCTAGTGTGATAGGATTCAGGATTGCGTTCCTTCTGTTTGTGTGTTTAGTGTGGCAGGTTCAGGATTGTGTTCCTTCTGTTTGTGTGTTTAGCGTGGTAGGGTTCAGGATTGTGTTATTTCTGTTTGTGTGTTTAGTGTGTCAGGGTTCAGGATTGTGTTATTTCTGTTTGTGTGTTTAGTGTGTCAGGGTTCAGGATTGTGTTCCTTCTGTTTGTGTGTTTAGTGTGTCAGGGTTCAGGATTGTGTTCCTTCTGTTTGTGTGTTTAGCGTGGTAGGGTTCAGGATTGTGTTCCTTCTGTTTGTGTGTTTAGCGTGGTAGGGTTCTCAGGATTGTGTTCCTTCTGTTTGTGTGTTTAGTGTGTCAGGGTTCAGGATTGTGTTCCTTCTGTTTGTGTGTTTAGCGTGGTAGGGTTCAGGATTGTGTTCTTTCTGTTTGTGTGTTTAGCGTGGTAGGGTTCAGGATTGTGTTCCTTCTGTTTGTGTGTTTAGTGTGTCAGGGTTCAGGATTGTGTTCCTTCTGTTTGTGTGTTTAGTGTGTCAGGGTTCAGGATTGTGTTCCTTCTGTTTGTGTGTTTAGCGTGGTAGGGTTCTCAGGATTGTGTTCCTTCTGTTTGTGTGTTTAGCGTGGTAGGGTTCAGGATTGTGTTCCTTCTGTTTGTGTGTTTACTGCTGCAGGTTCAGGATTGCGTTCCCCCTCTGTGTGTGTTTAGTGTAGCAGGGTTCAGGATTGCGTTCCTTCTGTTTGTGTGTTTAGTGTGGTAAGGTTCAGGATTGTGTTCCTTCTGTTTGTGTGTTTACTGCTGCAGGTTCAGGATTGCGTTCCCCCTCTGTGTGTGGCTAGTGTGATAGGATTCAGGATTGCGTTCCTTCTGTTTGTGTGTTTAGTGTGGTAAGGTTCAGGATTGTGTTCCTTCTGTTTGTGTGTTTAGCGTGGTAGGGTTCAGGATTGTGTTATTTCTGTTTGTGTGTTTAGTGTGTCAGGGTTCAGGATTGTGTTATTTCTGTTTGTGTGTTTAGTGTGTCAGGGTTCAGGATTGTGTTCCTTCTGTTTGTGTGTTTAGTGTGTCAGGGTTCAGGATTGTGTTCCTTCTGTTTGTGTGTTTAGCGTGGTAGGGTTCAGGATTGTGTTCCTTCTGTTTGTGTGTTTAGCGTGGTAGGGTTCTCAGGATTGTGTTCCTTCTGTTTGTGTGTTTAGTGTGTCAGGGTTCAGGATTGTGTTCCTTCTGTTTGTGTGTTTAGCGTGGTAGGGTTCAGGATTGTGTTCTTTCTGTTTGTGTGTTTAGCGTGGTAGGGTTCTCAGGATTGTGTTCCTTCTGTTTGTGTGTTTAGCGTGGTAGGGTTCAGGATTGTGTTCCTTCTGTTTGTGTGTTTAGTGTGTCAGGGTTCAGGATTGTGTTCCTTCTGTTTGTGTGTTTAGCGTGGTAGGGTTCAGGATTGTGTTCCTTCTGTTTGTGTGTTTAGTGTGTCAGGGTTCAGGATTGTGTTCCTTCTGTTTGTGTGTTTAGTGTGTCAGGGTTCAGGATTGTGTTATTTCTGTTTGTGTGTTTAGTGTGTCAGGGTTCAGGATTGTGTTCCTTCTGTTTGTGTGTTTAGTGTGTCAGGGTTCAGGATTGTGTTCCTTCTGTTTGTGTGTTTAGCGTGGTAGGGTTCAGGATTGTGTTCCTTCTGTTTGTGTGTTTAGTGTGTCAGGGTTCAGGATTGTGTTATTTCTGTTTGTGTGTTTAGCGTGGTAGGGTTAAGGATTGTGTTCCTTCTGTTTGTGTGTTTAGTGTGTCAGGGTTCAGGATTGTGTTCCTTCTGTTTGTGTGTTTAGTGTGTCAGGGTTCAGGATTGTGTTCCTTCTGTTTGTGTGTTTAGTGTGTCAGGGTTCAGGATTGTGTTCCTTCTGTTTGTGTGTTTAGCGTGGTAGGGTTCAGGATTGTGTTCTTTCTGTTTGTGTGTTTAGCGTGGCAGGTTCAGGATTGTGTTATTTCTGTTTGTGTGTTTAGTGTGGCAGGTTCAGGATTGTGTTCCTTCTGTTTGTGTGTTTAGTGTGTCAGGGTTCAGGATTGTGTTATTTCTGTTTGTGTGTTTAGTGTGGCAGGGTTCAGGATTGTGTTATTTCTGTTTGTGTGTTTAGTGTGGTAAGGTTCAGGATTGTGTTATTTCTGTTTGTGTGTTTAGTGTAGCAGGGTTCAGGATTGTGTTATTTCTGTTTGTGTGTTTAGTGTAGCAGGGTTCAGGATTGTGTTATTTCTGTTTGTGTGTTTAGTGTGTCAGGGTTCAGGATTGTGTTATTTCTGTTTGTGTGTTTAGTGTGTCAGGGTTCAGGATTGTGTTATTTCTGTTTGTGTGTTTAGTGTGTCAGGGTTCAGGATTGTGTTATTTCTGTTTGTGTGTTTAGTGTGGCAGGGTTCAGGATTGTGTTATTTCTGTTTGTGTGTTTAGTGTGTCAGGGTTCAGGATTGTGTTCCTTCTGTTTGTGTGTTTAGTGTGGCAGGTTCAGGATTGTGTTCCTTCTGTTTGTGTGTTTAGTGTGTCAGGGTTCAGGATTGTGTTATTTCTGTTTGTGTGTTTAGTGTGTCAGGGTTCTCAGGATTGTGTTCTTTTTGTTAATTTGTTTAGTGTGGTAGGGTTCAGGATCACATTTGTGAGAGATGTCATGTTTATCTGCACTTTGCATCATACTCGTAATATGGGTAGAAATGTATAATTCATCATGGTGATGTCTGTCAGGTTTTTCATTTATCTTAACTACGTATACTGACATGTACTGCTATTTTGTAAACATTTGTTTTTGGATCTTGACTCAGGTGATCGTACACACTAGATGGAATTCCCACTGTGGGGTAGGTTACTCCATATAATCACGAATTAAGGTATATTTTCTATATTTTGCTGGTATATAAATGGCTTGGAGATATGGCGAGGCTCCTACAACAGGGAATTACAGCGAGACAAAATGGTGCTTCTTCAAAGAACTTATGTTATATTCATAAATATGTAACACTTCAAAAACCTATAAAGTCATATTTGATTATCACACATTAGTATTGAAGTGATCCGTGGAATATTACCCGATACGCTTTAAATAATCTATTTACTTAAAAAAATAGATCTCATCTCATTGGCCGTATAAAATATTTACAGCTTAAAAGCCAGCAAAGTTTTATTTTCTGTTCGATAGCTCCGCCTGAAATCGCGGTAGATCTTGGTACTAATTAGTGATGTCGGTCTTTGTCCCCAGAGAATTCCGAGAGACATCGAGAAAGGATACGATAGACGATAAATATTATATGAGAGTATAAACGCCATTCGGATTCACTGTGTAATGTTGGGATCACTGTCGCTGATCACGGCGCTTTATTTCTGTAGCAATCAACAGTTTTCACAGTTTTTTGTCCATTTACAACATCAGAATTACACTACCAGGAGGCTACATATACTTCACGTGAAATCATTATGGGTAGAACATTTATACTCAGAAGGCCTAATATAAATACGGCGGGTTAGGGGGGATAAGACCCCTTAGGATTACCACTCCTTTTTATCTTATAATTTGAATAAATATACTAAGGGCTCGAAAATGGTTTCATTTATTGAATTGTGTATTGGAACCATCTTATGGAAATTTCTTAATATCACTATGTCTTTGTAGTCTAAAACCCCAAACTACAGGGTCGTGAGTTGTCACTATGTCTTTGTAGTCTAAAACCCCACACTAAGTGTCGTGAGATGTCACTATGTCTTTGTAGTCTAAAACCCCACACTACAGGGTCGTGAGATGTCACTATGTCTTTGTAGTCTAAAACCCCACACTACAGTGTTGTGAGATGCTACTATGTCTTTGTAGTCTAATACCCCACACTACAGTGTTGTGAGATGCCACTATGTCTTTGTCGTCTAAAACCCCACACTACAGTGTTGTGAGATGTCACTATGTCTTTGTAGTCTAAAACCCCACACTACAATGTTGTGAGATGCCAATATGTCTTTGTAGTCTAAAACCCCACACTTCAATGTTGTGAGATGTCAATATGTCTTTGTAGTCTAAAACCCCACACTAAAGTGTCGTGAGATGTCACTGTCTTTGTAGTCTAAAACCCCACACTAAGTGTCGTGAGATGTCACTATGTCTTTGTAGTCTAAAACCCCACACTACAGGGTCGTGAGATGTCACTATGTCTTTGTAGTCTAAAACCCCACACTACAATGTTGTGAGATGTCACTATGTCTTTGTAGTCTAAAACCCCACACTACAGTGTCGTGAGATGTCACTATGTCTTTGTAGTCTAAAACCCACACTAAGTGTCGTGAGATGTCAATATGTCTTTGTTGTCTAAAACCCCACACTACAGTGTCGTGAGATGTCACTATGTCTTTGTAGTCTAAAACCCCATACTAAGTGTCGTGAGATGTTACGATGTCTTTGTAGTCTAAAACCCCACACTACATTACAGTGTCGTGAGATGTCAAAATGTCTCTCTAGTCTAGAATCCCACGTTACAGTATCGTGATATGTTAATGTTCCAATTTCAAGACATTAACGACACCTGTCAGAACTCTTCATTTCATATTTCAAACCAATCCTCACCACATATTTTGATTTCTTTCCATCTTAAATATCTTAAAATATCTAACAACTACCAGAAAAAAATACATCATTAGTTACAAATAATTGTCCAATACTCAACCTTTCTTCACACTAGTCTAACGAATGGTTTGAAGCTTTTCATTTAGCTTCTCATTCAACTCCATGGTATGAACTTTTCATTCATCTCTATGGTATTAACTTTTTATTCATCTCCATGGTATTAACTTTTCATTCAACTCCATGGTATTAACTTTTCATTCAACTCCATGGTATTAACTTTTCATTTATCTCCATGGTTACAGTTTTTCATTCAACTCCATGGTATTAACTTTTCATTCAACTCCATGGTATTAACTTTTCATTCAACTCCATGGTATTAACTTTTCATTCATCTCCATGGTTACAGTTTTTCCTTCAACTCCATGGTATTAACTTTTCATTCAACTCCATGGTATTAACTTTTCATTCAACTCCATGGTATTAACTTTTCATTCAACTCCATGGTATTAACTTTTCATTCAACTCCATGGTATTAACTTTTCATTCAACTCCATGGTATTAACTTTTCATTCAACTCCATGGTATTAACTTTTCATTCAACTCCATGGTATTAACTTTTCATTCAACTTACAAATTGATTATCAAAACAGAACACTCGCTAACATTAAATATGAAACATTTGTAATCCCTGTAAATCATAGGTAAACATTACCTTGGCTATCTTGATGATTTCAGATTTTGTATAACATTTCTTTTATCCTTGTTGCTTTCAAGAGGTGAGAGAAGAAACTATACTTGTTTGTTTACAATTATATAGGAATCGCTATGAAGAAATATAAACACTCTCTTAAGTTACATTTATCACCAAATGCGAAGTATATTGGCAGTGTATTATATATTACCAGGATATAGATATGAATTGATATGTTACCATATACTTACATCAGTAACAAGAGTCTATTGCCATTTTCATCATTTTTTGATAGAAGTGTCATTTTCATTATTTTTGACAGAAGTTGATATGAAGACATATATTGTTTATGTTGTAACATATAGATGTATGTTGTAACATATAGATGTATATAGATGTATGTTGTAACATATAGATGTATATTGTAACATAACATATAGATGTATGTTGTAACATATAGATGTATATAGATGTATGTTGTAACATATAGATGTATGTTGTAACATATAGATGTATATTGTAACATATAGATGTATATTGTAACATATAGATGTATGTTGTAACATATAGATGTATATTGTAACATATAGATGTATGTTGTAACATATAGATGTATATTGTAACATATAGATGTATATTGTAACATATAGATGTATGTTGTAACATATAGATGTATATTGTAACATATAGATGTATATTGTAACATATAGATGTATATTGTAACATATAGATGTATATAGATGTATATTGTAACATATAGATGTATATTGTAACATATAAATGTATATTGTAACATATAGTTGTATGTTGTAACATATAGATGTATATTGTAACATATAGATGTATATTGTAACATATAGATGTATATTGTAACATATAGATGTATATAGATGTATATTGTAACATATAGATGTATATTGTAACATATAGATGTATATTGTAACATATAGATGTATATAGATGTATATTGTAACATATAGATGTATATTGTAACATATAGATGTATATTGTAACATATAGTTGTATGTTGTAACATATAGATGTATATTGTAACATATAGATGTATATTGTAACATATAGATGTATATAGTTGTATGTTGTAACATATAGATGTATATTGTAACATATAGATGTATATTGTAACATATAGTTGTATGTTGTAACATATAGATGTATATTGTAACATATAGATGTATGTTGTAACATATAGATGTATATTGTAACATATAGATGTATATTGTAACATATAGATGTATGTTGTAACATATAGATGTATATTGTAACATATAGATGTACGTTGTAACATATAGATGTATATTGTATAGGTGTATATTGTAACATATATATGTATGTTGTAACATATAGATGTATATTGTAACATATAGTTGTATGTTGTAACATATAGATGTATATTGTAACATATAGATGTATATTGTAACATATAGTTGTATGTTGTAACATATAGATGTATATAGATGTATATTGTAACATATAGATGTATATTGTAACATATAAATGTATGTTGTAACATATAGATGTATGTTTTAACATATAGATGTATATTGTAACATATAGATGTATATTGTAACATATAGATGTATATTGTAACATATAGATGTATATTGTAACATATAGTTGTATGTTGTAACATATAGATGTATATAGATGTATATAGTAACATATAGATGTATATTGTAACATTTAGATGTATATTGTAACATATAGTTGTATATTGTAACATATAGATGTATATTGTATAGATGTATATTGTAACATATAGATGTATATTGTATAGATGTATATTGTAACATATATATGTATGTTGTAACATATAGATGTATATTGTAACATATAGTTGTATGTTGTAACATATAGATGTATATTGTAACACATAGATGTATATTGTAACATATAGATGTATATTGTAACATATATATGTATGTTGTAACATATAGATGTATATTGTAACATATAGTTGTATGTTGTAACATATAGATGTATATTGTAACATATAGATGTATATTGTAACATATAGATGTATATTGTAACATATAGATGTATGTTGTAACATATAGATGTATATAGATGTATATTGTAACATATAGATGTATATTGTAACATATAGATGTATATTGTAACATATAGATGTATGTTGTAACATATAGATGTATATTGTAACATATAGATGTATGTTGTAACATATAGATGTATATTGTAACATATAGATGTATATTGTAACATATAGATGTATGTTGTAACATATAGATGTATATTGTAACATATAGATGTATATTGTAACATATAGATGTATATTGTAACATATAGATGTATATAGATGTATATTGTAACATATAGATGTATATTGTAACATATAAATGTATATTGTAACATATAGTTGTATGTTGTAACATATAGATGTATATTGTAACATATAGATGTATATTGTAACATATAGATGTATATTGTAACATATAGATGTATATAGATGTATATTGTAACATATAGATGTATATTGTAACATATAGATGTATATTGTAACATATAGATGTATATAGATGTATATTGTAACATATAGATGTATATTGTAACATATAGATGTATATTGTAACATATAGTTGTATGTTGTAACATATAGATGTATATTGTAACATATAGATGTATATTGTAACATATAGATGTATATAGTTGTATGTTGTAACATATAGATGTATATTGTAACATATAGATGTATATTGTAACATATAGTTGTATGTTGTAACATATAGATGTATATTGTAACATATAGATGTATGTTGTAACATATAGATGTATATTGTAACATATAGATGTATATTGTAACATATAGATGTATGTTGTAACATATAGATGTATATTGTAACATATAGATGTACGTTGTAACATATAGATGTATATTGTATAGGTGTATATTGTAACATATATATGTATGTTGTAACATATAGATGTATATTGTAACATATAGTTGTATGTTGTAACATATAGATGTATATTGTAACATATAGATGTATATTGTAACATATAGTTGTATGTTGTAACATATAGATGTATATAGATGTATATTGTAACATATAGATGTATATTGTAACATATAAATGTATGTTGTAACATATAGATGTATGTTTTAACATATAGATGTATATTGTAACATATAGATGTATATTGTAACATATAGATGTATATTGTAACATATAGATGTATATTGTAACATATAGTTGTATGTTGTAACATATAGATGTATATAGATGTATATTGTAACATATAGATGTATATTGTAACATTTAGATGTATATTGTAACATATAGATGTATATTGTATAGATGTATATTGTAACATATAGATGTATATTGTATAGATGTATATTGTAACATATATATGTATGTTGTAACATATAGATGTATATTGTAACATATAGTTGTATGTTGTAACATATAGATGTATATTGTAACACATAGATGTATATTGTAACATATAGATGTATATTGTAACATATATATGTATGTTGTAACATATAGATGTATATTGTAACATATAGTTGTATGTTGTAACATATAGATGTATATTGTAACATATAGATGTATATTGTAACATATAGATGTATATTGTAACATATAGTTGTATGTTGTAACATATAGATGTATATTGTAACATATAGATGTATATTGTAACATATAGATGTATGTTGTAACATATAGATGTATATAGATGTATATTGTAACATATAGATGTATATTGTAACATATAGTTGTATGTTGTAACATATAGATGTATATTGTAACATATAGATGTATGTTGTAACATATAGATGTATATTGTAACATATAGATGTATATTTTAACATATAGTTGTATGTTGTAACATATAGATGTATATTGTAACATATAGATGTATATTGTAACATATAGATGTATATTGTAACATATAGTTGTATGTTGTAACATATAGATGTATATTGTAACATATAGATGTATGTTGTAACATATAGATGTATATTGTAACATATAGATGTATATTTTAACATATAGATGTATATTGGTACATATAGATGTATGTTTTAACATATAGATGTATATTGTAACATATAGATGTATATTGTAACATATAGTTGTATGTTGTAACATACAGATGTATTTCAGTACTTTTATCTACGTAAGTCTACCTGATATCATTATAACCACAATATATATATACACACGTGTATATACGTAACAGGTGCAGTGTCGATAAGTGTAGGGTTAAAGGTGCTGTGAAATCTCAAAATAATCACAGTGATAAGATATACACTTGATACAATGACTTTTAATTTGAGAAGAAGTACACTATAAAATTTTCTCTGAATCCCTATATTAGATACAATATTGAGATGATAATCTATTCAGATGAAAGTGGAAATGTTGTGATCATGTCTGCGGCCAATTTAGCTGGGTAATCGACCAAGGATGAAACAGTTTATGAATTAATATACAACCACTTGTCGTTAATATTTGTTAAGGGAAAATCCTTTCTTTCTTTAATCTTGTGAAATGCTTTAATGAAATCTGATGAAATATCACGGGGTGCTCGTTGTACACCATCATATAACTGTTGTATTAAACATTTTGAAGGAAAACTACTCGGGAAACACAAAAATCACAGATACGATATAACTGATGGCATGTAAGAAACAGAATATTTCTCAGCGAAATCTCCATGACGACAGTAAAACTTCCCCACAATTTTCCTCAATCTGCATCTTTTGAAACTCTGTGTCACGAGGTTGTTCGTCAGTTGACGAAGTATTGCACGAAAATCGTGATAATAGGAACAGACCTTTAAATATCGAATCAACTGCGACAAGCTAAGACAAAGAACTTTTCTGCATTGCCAACTGCCAATATTGCCAAAACAGTGGAACCAGCGTAAAAGAACTTGAAAGTTTGTAAGTAAATTTAGAGTTATTTAGGAAATTTAGGAAAGACTATTGAAGGGAAAAGTATGGCACTGAATCAACCAAACGAAAGAGAGACACCATTACGGACACAAGGACAGACGAGGAAACAACGGGTATCACTTAACAACCAAGGGGAAACCGACACAAGGACAGACAAGGAAACAATGGGTATCACTAAATAACCAAGGAGAAACCGACACAAGGACAGACGAGGAAACAACGGGTATCACTAAATAACCGAGGAGAAACCGACACAAGGACGGACGAGGAAACAACGGGTGTCACTAAATAACCGAGGAGAAACCGACACAAGGACAGACAAGGAAACAACGGGTATCACTTAATAACCAAGGAGAAACCGACACAAGGACAGACGAGGAAACAACGGGTATCAATAACCAAGGAGAAACCGACACAAGGACAGACGAGGAAACAACGGGTATCAATAACCAAGGAGAAACCGACACAAGGACAGACGAGGACACAACGGGTATCAATAACCAAGGAGAAACCGACACAAGGACAGACGAGGAAACAACGGGTATCAATAACCAAGGAGAAACCGATACAAGGACAGACAAGGAGACAACAGGTATCACTTAATTAACCAAGGAGAAACCGACACAAGGACAGACAAGGAGGCAACAGGTATCACTTAATTAACCAAGGAGAAACCGACACAAGGACAGACAAGGTTACAACGGGTATCACTTAATAACCGAGGAGAAACCGACACAAGGACAGACAAGGAGACAACAGGTATCACTTAATAACCGAGGAGAAACCGACACAAGGACAGACAAGGAAACAACGGGTATCACTAAATAACCGAGGAGAAACCGACACAAGGACAGACAAGGAGACAACAGGTATCACTTAATTAACCAAGGAGAAACCGACACAAGGACAGACAAGGTAAAAAAGGTGTCACTAGGTCGACGAGGAAACACTAAAGAATAAAAAATTAAAAAAAAAGAATAGCCGAAAATCAAATATACCTTTATACTGTGTGGCAACGGTTTGCACTTAACCAAGAGGGTGGGAATATTAATTTGGATTGGTGTATCAGTATTAACAACATATCTGTCATATCTAGACAGTACGTTGTTACACTCACAAATCAAACACTCTCATCATACCTCAAAGACAAATCTCAAAGGACTTTATTGATAAATCTAATGATAA
Source organism: Ylistrum balloti (assembly GCF_031769215.1). Classification (NCBI taxonomy): domain Eukaryota; kingdom Metazoa; phylum Mollusca; class Bivalvia; order Pectinida; family Pectinidae; genus Ylistrum; species Ylistrum balloti. Next base: position 373,305 of record NW_026782008.1, on the reverse strand, counting down.
ATCTAATGATAAATCTTATAGGAATTATTTAATGATTATATGAAATCAATCAGTCGTATTAATCTTAAAAGTTTTATATTCATATAATTGGCCGCTGTTTTAGATTGTTGATATCAGTATATACATGCCTCGATTCATGGTACGTCACTGAGCACCTAATGCTGGCTGATTTTGACGAGTTAATAAAATGAAGCTGTTTTCGTTTAAGTTCTGATGATAATGTTTGAAAAAAGATTTTATCATATATATTGATACATTAATTCAACGGGGCGTTCATTTCATTTAGTGTAAAAATAAATATTCTTTAAAGATCAGGTAAAATGTCTACAGTATATAAAACCCGATAAAATTGATATAATTTCGGGTCGATTAAGCAAATACTCCGCCAAGTTAGCAATATTTCCCTTAATATCATATAAATACTTAAAGGAGACAGCAATATTAAATTACTTTTTAAAAAAATCACTTCATATATCAACCGTGGTTTTTTAAAAATGTATTCTGTGATTTTATTTTATTATATTTTTAAAAAGAAAAGTTATTACCAATTTTAACAACACCTACAGGTGATTTGATCTGCTATTTTTTGCTCTCCTTTTTTAAACACCAACAGCTGTTATTTGAATTTGTAATTAGCATTGCTCCTTTATTATTGCTTGTTTATTTTATAAAATCACTTTGTTTTATAATCGATCGTGCTACTTATCAATTTCAATATACACCAACGATGGAGAATGTATTTCTTGAAACAACTAGTGCTACATTTCGTACACTTTTGATTTATAATTACATGTACTAATTTTTTTCTCAACCAGGGATATGAAAGTTACACCAGTTTTTTTTTATATATATGTAAACGATTTTGCCTAATTTGATATATCCAAAGTAATACCAACAGTTGTTACTTTAATTTAAACAACAACAGTTGTTACTTTATTTTAAACAACAACAGTTGTTACTTTATTTTAAACAACAACAGTTGTTGCTTGAACTTTTGACACCCAGAGATATAACGCTCTTTGGTTGTGATCCTCCGTAATCACATTTGAAAAAAACTTATTTACTATATACTTTTGTACAATACTGAAGTTAAGGAAAAGTTGTTTATATCTGTTATCAGCGAGGTTGCTCCATTTTATCTGCAAAGTAACGTTCATAGTCTTATTTTGTATTGTTTTCCAAAATTCACTAGGTGGTACATGTGGTTGTGTCATTGCTTTAAAATTAAAAATATACTTTGTGTAGTTGTACAATATCCCCGAAGTGATATCGGTATTTTGTGCTTTTGTTGTAAATCAAAGGCTTTGTGAAAAGTTCGAATTAATATCGAATACGATCAAATGTTATTTGTTATACAAACTGACGCCTAAAAGTCATTTTGTTGGTTATACAAACTGACGCCTAAAAGTCATTTTGTTGGTTATACAAACTGACGCCTAAAAGTCAGCCTTGGGTACACAACACTAATAATTCTACTTTATGTGTATCGATACCTAAGTAACACTGCTATGAAGTGAATATTAAAAGAAACAAATATCAATATGTCTATTGACTCCGTAGTGGAATATATAAATTTTCTTCAGGGAATTAATTTACATTTAAATACATTTGCATAAGTCGTAAATAAAGTATGTCTTGGCCTATGAATATTGAATGTAAACGTGTAAACGATCATACAAAATAGTCTTACGTATCTATAGGATAGGTCTTTTTAACAAAATTTAATTTAGAGAAAAATGCTGAATTCAGTGGAGAGTTTATCATACCTGGTCAAAAAGACATTACAAAAGTCCCTCAACTTTACCATGTAGATAAGGGCATGTTTCAAATGATACAATGTTCATGCAAGATTTCAACTGACAAATTCACAACCCAAGGTGTTGTCAGATTCATGTTGAACATTATGGGGAAGTCTTACGGTCGTCATTGTGAATTCATTGAGAAATGATATATTTGTGTGATATAAAGCTGGACGTGTTTGATGCTCGTTAATTTTGACTGTTTTCTTGTTTTATAACTTGTTCTCATTTGGGGACATACTTTACTTGCATTGACCATGTTTTACATGGCGACTGTCGAAACAGAAAACACTTTATCCCAATGTAACTTTCCAGGAGTCTCTGTGTCATTTTTTTTCTTCGCTGAAGAATTCCGATTCCGTTCATGTTTTGATATTTTCTTGGTTTTTTTCTGACATTTGTAAGACTCTAACAACCATTTTCAGAGTTTTGACTTTCTTTACAGGAGTATCATGTGATAGTTATGACCCTTTCTTGTTAGGCAAGCATCTTTTGATGATGATATCAAGTATTATGTCTTTATACTAAAGCCCCGTCGTTTGTGGTATCTATGTTGGGCTGGTCGATGTTTAGATATGTTGTCGTGTACTTTACCAGAACCTATCATTTTGTCATTGTAATCTTACCTCACAATAGTGAATTATCTGATCACACAGGAAACAAAGCGATGATCATAAGGTCTGCATATACAGTAATATCGCATTCTCATGTTAATTACACTAATCACTACTTATTTATATACGTTACTTATTACACGTCAATTAGAAATGGACACGTGCAAACAAGTGCGTGCACTGCCAGTAACTACAAACTTTTTCCTTTAAATAGGTTTTTAATGCAAATGTACCGATAAAAAACAATGTCTGTAATTCCTTATGAGACATCGCTTTGCCTTGGACGTATTGATGAGTGGTTTAAATATCACAAATGACAAGTAAAATAGGATTTTTTTTGTATACAATGGTAATTGGTAGTGAAAACAATGACGATTATCTACGATCATATATCGTCTGGCAATGTATTTAGAGTGAACTTCTCAATTAAACAGAGTGATAGTTACACAGCTTTCAGAACAATGATAAAAAATTCTTTGTCACCTAAACAAAATGTAAGTTTTGACAGGTACATCAAGCCCAGATCAACTAATCCTTTTTCATTCTTCTATATCTAGATATCGTAATTTCACTTTCTAATTGTCTTGGTATGAGTCAGTCTCCCGCGATGGGCCGCCATTGCATGCTATTCTTTAATTGTGTTCTAGTTCAGATAAAAGAGAAATTGATAGAGAAATCATAATACCTAATAATTGTTAAGATGTTTACCTGTCTTTACAAAAAAAAAGCTAATCTTTAATTATCCATCGAAAATCTTGAGAAAATGTGCCATTGTTTGGCCTCGTAATTAGAAAACGACTATGAAAATTTCGGTCATTGAAGGTAAGCTATGTGATACATTATCCAGGTATTCCTTTATTTGAAAATTTGTTTATACAAATAAACATAAAACACAAAACATATTGTAATTGTTAGAAGTTAATTATTTTAACGATTGACAGACCTATGCTTAGATATTGTTGAAGTTTTTCAAACTCAAAGGACACGTCATGACAAACTCCAATCAAGGAATATTTAAGTGTGAGGTCGGACCTGTTAATTGTCGGCACTATCATTAAAAACAATTGACGGAAACAGAAAGTCGTGTTTTCATTTCTATCTTTATTTCATACCTGAGATTCCATCACACGTGGTCGGTACCAATAGGTAGTTAATTACTTCTGATTACGATACAGGTAACTAGCCACAGAACTCACACCTCGATCTGACACATAATTCCTCTGATATTATCGAGTGCTTTGCACTTGTCGCATGCTATTGTACCGTCTAAGTCGTCACTTGTGCAGCCTTTGTGCCCTTACTCTTACCCTGTTCGAAAACCATGGACAATTAGAATTTAGGATCAAATTTTTAATTTGAACTTTATAGAATTCTGATATATATATACTTAAACGAAAATGACACTTTTCAGAATATATTTCGAAATTTCAGTAAAGTGCTTCCAGAGCTAATAATGACATTTTTCATTTGATGACATATTGTCATAATACAATTATAAACAGTAAATAATATACTTTATTTGTATTTTGTAATCGGATTTGTGCAAGAAATACCAAAATCATCAAATGTGACTTAAAATTAAACAGGAATATCTTTTTTAATTTTTTCAAAAATCATCTTTTAAAATTTTTTGTTGTTTTGTTTTTAATTAAGAAAATTTAAACAAATCTTGGAAGATATTTTTATTAGTGAGAGTGTATGGTCTAAACTGAAAATTAATTTTCGAACCATTTAAAAATATTTATCCCTTCTTAACCCTGTCTATTATTTGAAGGAGAAGAAATAATGGTATATACCATTCCCACCGAAAATTAATTATGTTTTAAACTTTTTAAATTATGTACATAAACAGGTAAAAATGATGTGTCTTCTTTTATGTGTATATATATATTGTATTTGAAGAAGCAGTTAATTCGGATTCGGAAAAAAGACAATCTAATACAAACTGAGAGAGATAAATGTGGAATGTGCATGTACATTATAAAACATAGGAATGGTCGATAACACACAATACAGGGCATAAGGAACAACGTACTACTAATATGTCTAGTATGTATAATATATATATTTTTTTTAAATGTCAATATCTTTTGTTGATAATGATAGAACCCGTATGTTGAATGCTTCATGGAATGTTTGATGCGAGTCTTTTTCAAATTCAGTGGAATGGAACATGTGTAGGAAATCATCTACAATTGTTATACTAAAACAACAGTAAAATGATAATCAAGCCTTACATAAATTTTATACACACAATAACAGGTACAACCATCCGATGAACTGTATGATAAGTGTGCTGATTTTGAATTTTCTATTGTGTAATTTGCTTGTCTAAATAGTAATATTTGTGCTCTTCGAACCTATGGTTTTTTAAATGTCGCAAATGAGTTCTGTTAAAGGATTTGTTTCTGGTACAACTATTTCCAAGATGTTGACAGCTGAGAGATCAAATCACAGCAAAGAGCTGGAAAGATATAGGATGCTAAAAAAATGTATGTGAACCTTTTATAGTCACTATGATAATATCACTAAACCTTATTAAATTGGATCTATAAAAAATCCGTTTAGCGGATTTTATGTTGTGTACACTGTTTCAAGGTTTCACCTTTCAAATATTTCCTTGTCCACGTTTTAGCTTTGTTTATCCGATTGTAAGTTTGAGCACGGATTTTGTGGAAATGTCGGAATGTTTTGTTTCCAACCCTCAAAAACACATAGTAAGCCTTCTGACTGTTAATCAGCACACTAATCTGATCCTAGACATGGCTTTCCCTGCTGATAAGAAATACCAAGAGGATATAACTTGATAACCTGGGCTTGGGAATTGGTCAATATAAACCGAAAAATCTAACCAATGAGATGTAATGATGCCTGTATACGATTCGGCATGCAATCGACATAATAAGGAAATAACTCAAAACGAAGAAAACCATACATGTTCGAACTTCAGAATTTTCCCTTCATTATGTCATTGTTTTATTAATTGGTGCGCTTTAAGTCCCCGAGGTTTGCTGTAATCTGCATGTCGCGTGTATATTCATTCTAATCGTGGCACGGTTCAGAATATACAAATGTATTTGTTGTTATAAAAACATGTGACATATGTATAACTATCTATACAGATAGATTTATTATGTTACGGGGTCCATGCACCTTCCCATCTAGATTCTCTATTTTCTTCCGATCACTTTGGATTTTCCTCGGTCGCTTTAGGCTTCAAAATTTGGTCCCTTTATATCACTGACGAGTCCTAGAAGGATGAAACAGATGTATGATGTGCCATCACTGACGAGTCCTAGAAGGATGAAACAGATGTATGATGTGCCATCACTGACGAGTCCTAGAAGGATGAAACAGATGTATGATGTAGCATCACTGACGAGTCTTAGATGGACGAAACAGCTGTATGATACAGTGTAATTCATTGTTCGACTCTACTGCAAAATTTGTGTTAAAAGATGCTGGTAACTTGTGTGCCTTTTGTACAATTTTTCCACTCTGCATCCCCATATTTGGAATGAACTTGGCATATTCTGTTATTTTTATCAAAACTCAAAATGCACGTCGTTATCATAATTTCCATCGCGTTTTTCCAGACATTTTATTTTGGTGATTCCGTGTTCAATAATCATATAATCTACTCCCGATCGAATAGATAGTTTAGAATATCTGTTTTCGAAAAATAATTACAAGTACGGGAACCTCGATTACCAGTGTCAGTTCGTATGTTTAGCTTAATTGGGCTTGTACATTAATGTCACCTACCGTTTTAAATTTTTTGTCAGAAGTTGATAAATATTTACATCGACAGATGACATTAGTTGTGTGAGTGTCACTTACGTTATGAATATGCACATATAGCTTGAGAGCAGCTGTTCCTGACGTTCTCAGTGATAAATACACAGCTTGATTATTATATTCGTTTTACCTGTCTTCATGTTCGCCAGTTTTACACGATATATTTGCAGCCTATACACCCTCTCTACCGATCTGATATATCATATGATTTTAATGTGTAGTAATCATAGTTAACAATGAAAATTACTTAATCTAACGTTCGATAATATGTAACAATGCAAATGAATATTAACCAGCGGTGAGTAAGAAGTCTTTTAAACTTGGAAAGTCACCATATATTCTCTGGACCACGTTATCAATATTAAATAATAATGACTTTCCAGCACCGTCCACATTCCTCTAATAAAAAGTCCAGACAATTGTGATGTGGTGTTAAAAATACCTCGGCCGGCCAGACTTCATTACAATTAACCTGAGGTATACAAGCCTACTGTTTCTAGACTTTTGACCTCTGATGGTCAACCAGAGGAAGGTCCCCCTTAAATGCTGCAATAATTGATAAGCTACGTCGGCACCAGTTGTGTGACTGTCGTAGCGAGCAATACAATAGGATCTATGTTTAATGGGACAAATGATAGCTCGATACTTTCCTGTCTCTCAGTTAGATAATCCATGTTGTTCATATATACTTTGTAAAGATGCTAAATTACTTTTTGTTTTTTAGAATATTAGTGGACCACGCTATATATCAATTCTATATGTTCTATATCAGTTTATTGATAACGAAATGAAAGGTGATGTGGTCCGTATAAAAAAGTGTCTTGTTTGATATAACTTCAATGATAATGCAATTTTATCACTGTCTGTCTAGAATATAGTAATACGTGTATACGATCGGGATTTAGTGATTTGAAATTAAAAAATCAACAATCAAAAAATAAAGAAAATCGAAAAATTTATGGGATCACTTAAGCATTTAAGTAAACAACATGCATGTTACTTGTAGAGATGATCTCTGACAACCCTACAGGGTAGTCACCTGCTGTAGGTATGCATAATTTAACTAATTGTTTTCTTTGTGTAGTCTTGGTTTTGCGATATCTAATTATGCATGTCTATGGTATTACATTATTTGTTTAGGCTGATCGTCAAGTTTTCCAATGTATCACACAAGTTGTACGTAACAGTACGGAAGGATAACAGTTAATAACGATTTTCATTGTTATAATTGCCACGGAGACTTATTAATGATTGGCTTCCATTAATAGCTACATGGTGATCATTGATTTGATAGACAGCCCAACACGACCATGGTCGACTGAGCTCTCCCTACAATCAAACGTCAAGCTGTTGTAATTACATAAATATGACACGACCAATTAGATACTCTGATTGTACTCTTATTATATGGATTGTTGCCATGGTAATACTACAGACTTGAATTGACCTCTTTATGCAGTTAAAACATTTATTTCAAATTACACATCCGAAACATATTTCCCAATCAAGTAAATTTTTGATATAGTTTTAAACCTCACTTAATTATATGTGTATGTTTAACGTTAATGGGAGTTAAAATTTTCTGATTAATATTGGAATTAATATCCTTGATTACTTTTAGCATTGTCGAGCTCACAGTACGTGTTAGGTATTTACACAAAATTTTAACACAGATTGATATCAGTAAATGCGGTTAGTCAGTAGATGGTAGCATTCCTTCTGTAGTAAAAACCAAGGAGGAAAATTATAGTGAAATTAATTTGCTGTCTCCGAATGATCTAAATATTCACTTTTTTCTAACTATTTTCTTCATTTATTAAAACAATTATTTATATCTTTTCAACAATCAAAGCTTCCAAGTCCAAATGTATTAATATTTATATCAAACTGACGCATGTGCAGCACATGTACACAACCTACATGAAACAGAGGTATTAATGCTTACTTGTGCCTTCCCACGTGTAAGACCTCGATATAATCTCCATTCGGAGTGCTCACATGCATATGTATTTGTCACATGTGGAAACAAACGTAACAAGATTTCTCAAATAATTAATATCTAATAGGATTCAAATTAACGTTTCGTTACTGGTTATTTAATGTGCTGCCTGGTATTTGTTGTCTGTACATATTGAAGCAGGCATTGTGTTGCACTCTGACTTGACTGTGTTGTCGGCTGTATGCGCTTTGTGCGTGAGTCTTACCTTCACACAGGGGCGGCGCCAGAATGTACTGGTGCGTGGTAATTCTGTAATAAATCTACTTGTTCTCTATTAATTGTTATAATTATACTGAAATTAACAACATTTAATTGTTTCTTAATTTTCTCAATTGAAGAATTTATACAAATTTAAATCCCAATTAAATTTTTTATTAGAAATTCTTGGCGGGTTTCCATTTATAGTCATAAACCGCCATAATGAAATAGTTTAAATATGTTTCCTTGTTACATGCAAGGTGCCCCTTACTACACTAAGTTGTCTTATTTCATTTATTTACTTTTGTGTTTTTGTTTTTTTTATTTTTAAAGAAAATGTTTTTTTGAATGGAGTCTTTATCCTGATTATCATGACAGTATTTTCTGGTTGTTTTCTGTTACTGAATGATAATTGTAAAACTTGAATTATTGTTTTCACCATCTCGCAAGGACACATTCATAAGACGTTTCAAAACAGTAAATCACCCTTGACAGGAAGCCTATGTTAACTACAGTGGAAATATATCCTACAACAAAAGAAGAGGTGGAAATCAGATTCCTTGACAAGCTACAAGACAACAACATTGACAACTTACTTTATTTCATTCTCTTCCATCCTATAGCTAAATCATATTAATGAAAACACAGTTTAGTCAGAATCAATAAGACTTGATGTTTGGCACACTATAATATATAGTATTAATTAATATCATATTACAATGATTATCTACCTATTGTATTTTGTGGTCAAAGTAACAAGTTCTGAAATTTATCACCTATGTCGTTTTTATCATAAAGAGGACAAATCCTCCTTTAGTATTCTACGTTATTGGATTTATGGTTACTTGTTCTAAATTAAGTAACATAGATTACATGATCATTTTAAAATTACAGAAACAGTAATGAAAGATATATAAAGCAGAGGCGGGGGCTTCAGAAACACAAACGGGAGAAATAACATCTGGGAAAGAGATGCCGAAACAAGACATAACGAGAGGTTTTTAATGAGCAGGTGAAATAATTGTTTGTTAATACCATGCTGTGTGTCTTTTGTACGATCTTCATAAAAATTAAACATACAGAGCAACATCCCTTACATAAACATATTTTATTGCCTAATTCTAAAATCAAGTTTTTCAAAATTCAAATCAGTAATAGATAAAGAGAAACAAGTGTGAGTGTGAACAGATGACCTGAGAGCCAGGTACATGTTTTATCATGTTATAACTCTCTCCTGGAAAATCTTCTGATGTCAGTCACCCTGGCTATATCCATCCTTATCGGTGTTAAAACGTATTGATTAACACTCCTTTAAAAGGCACTAAGTGTCACGTTACTGTTGCATGTGTTCAATATCTGCAAAAGAAAACTGATATGTTGAACAAATCCGCGAAAATTATTCCTAATTAAATGGTTTATATCAGTCATTGAAGTGTTTCTGTCTGTTACAAAATCTCGGATTCATTTCTTGTATTGTTCTATTTATCATGTAACTGCAATATTTAAAGTATGATTGATAGGATCTGGGAATGCAATCTTTTGTCCTCGTGTTAAAAGTGACAATTGTTCAAATTGTTAGGAAGTCGCCTGCTGATAACGTCAAGATTGGTCTGTTCTTCGCTAATTTTATTTGACATAATCATGAGAGATTTTTGTGTGATTGTTTGTGTCTTCACATGTGTTTACTGCTATCGGCCTCGTCAATTTACCTTCATTGGATCAGATTATTAGAAATCAACCATAACAATGTACAGTATCGACTTTATCACAATAGTGCCCGTCTTCTCCGGATCAACAAAACATCTCACCAGACAATACCTGAGTAGTGGTGCCAATCTGTCCCCTGCCAACTCGTGGGTGGAGTGAAATGTCACATGGAGCCTTAGTCGTAGATACAAACCACACGATTGGATAGTGTTGCATTTTGATCAGTACCAATTAATAGGGGTGATCGTTAATTGATCGATAGCTAATGTCGGTGTGAGGTGAGAGGTCGAGTGGCCGTTACATCGACTAGCGCTTGAGACCGACCCTCCTAATTGGTGTTCATTCAGGTGTATTCGTTATCGTCCCCATCGGTCTGTCTCCTCGCTATCACATACCACACACAATTCGAATTGTAAACTTACACCAATTACCAATAAATCAGACCGCACTTTCCTCCGGCCCGGCGCCAGGGGCGACCAGACCACGAGGATGAGGGAGGGGCACGGGATTAATGAGAGTCGTCACGGCAGAGTGACAAATGTCAAATGTCCATCCCTAATTCGGGGGTATATCGTATCAAACTATAGGCCTTGATCTACTGTCATAGAGGCATAGGTAGATAATATCAGTAGAAACGATATCTCGAGACCACCAAAAACACACGGGGATATATTGTATATAGATGGTATTCATTCTCCATGATAAACACCATCTCTTTGTGAAACTGAACTTACTTTTTATAATGGTCGGCATTTATTGATACACAAGTGAATGTTCAGCTCTCATCGTTCAGGTAATAGACTTACGGTACAGATTTCTATCGCAAAACATCATGTCAAATCTAGGTTCAGAATATTAATGTTGAAGAAAATTAAAATCTATAATTAATATTGATATCTTATCAATATAAGGCAACCACCTGGCATCCTCCAAGTTATGACGTTTATCTGTTCTCGTTAATTCGATATTCTATAATTAGTTCAGATATCACAATTTCTGTTGTTTAGATGACTGACAGAAAACGCAGGGTTTCGAGAGATGCCAATTACGGGTAAGTGTTATGTTGTCTATCAGGATCTTGTTGGTGAATATTTTATATTCTGTTTTCTTGTGAGATACTAAGGGTTTTACAAAAACACATACGTAAATAGCAACCTGTGATATAACTGTATTGCTAGATGCAGAACAGTTTATGCTAAATAACAGACCGCATCAAGCAACCCTTCGAGGGGATTCAGCATAGAAATCAATCCAGAAGGGAAATTGAGAATATTATCATCAGCCGAGACATGTTTTTTTTTTAAAAAGCTGAAGAAGTGCAAACGGAAGAAGACAAGGTGGTCCGGAAGCGTAAGCGTCAACTGTCATGTAAATCTTTGAAAACCTCAAAAAATTATGCCACGATACCAAATGAGAATAAAGTAAGAATAGTCAAGAACTGCATCTCCTCGTCAGACCCCAACATAACTGACAAATCTGAAAGGGACGAAACATACTGTATTTTATTGCTAGGTTATATTAATTCATGCATCTTTTATACAAACCATTATCATAACTTTACAATGCGGATGTCGTCGATAATCAGGGAATACTAAGCCTTTGGAACATTCAGCCTTGTTTTTCTTTGATGTCCGTGTACTTTTTTTGTAATTTTGTCATATTTACTCCTCGTTTTAAAGAGTTTTAGGTAGAACTAACGTTCGTTATCATTTGACGATTTTGTTGTTCTGCTGTAACGAAAATCTGACGTAAAACTAATAAAGATACGCTGATGTCTTTGTTTTGTCAGTATCTAATTTCTTCAGCTTTTACAAGTAACAATTTGACATATCTGTTTTCACTTTTTCTCACATGCATGAGTTTAATATTGTATTTCACCACTTTCTGCAGATCACTCGTCTGTAAAATCAAATTGCAAAATATTAATTAATCAGACGTGTACAATATATTGAATTATTTCCATTCTGTTTTAGCCGCTGGTAAAAGAACAAACTATACAAAAGAAACATGAGTGATAAAAACCTATTAATACATCTTAAGAGTTAAATACAGTAGAACCAAACAAGACATTAAACTGTATCATACAACTGTTTCGTACTTCTAGGACTCGCCTGTGATTCTAAGGGCCTAATTCTTTTAAGCTTAGGAGGCGACTGCGGAAGATCAAAATTGATCGCCAGAAAAAGGCAAAATATACATGGAGAGGTGCACTGTAACGTAGCATTGTTGTCATTTACAGCGAAAGAATGGAAAGTTACAAATATACTACATAACAATGACCTCAACGCATTACATATTTTACTATCAGTTGAGTAGGGTAGTGTTTTGTGTATGATATATATACTAATGTGGGGGTTGTGCGAAACCTTGCTTGGATTGAAACACAGAAAATAAAATGTACACTCCTTGTCAAAACTACTAGCAAAAACATCCTATATACAATTTACGTTCATTTTGAAAAAAAAAAAAAAAACAAAAACAAAAACAAACAAACAAACAAACTACAAATACCTGTTTAAAGCTTAGTGTTAATGTTGTGTAAGTCGAGACATTATTTTTACAAGTGACCAGATAATTATTTTTATCAATGATATAACCAGACGTCATAATCCAACAAACAATAATGAAATAGCGAACAATGATTAGAAAATGAAATACAGCTAAAATGACAAACTATGTATGAATGTAAAAAATGTTGACTGTCCACCATGACACCAGGCACATCACCAAGGTGACCAGACCCTGATCTATAACAACATTTAGAAGTGTAAGGTACATCACCAAGGTGTTCAGACCCTGATCTATAAAATACGTTTACAAGTGTTAGGTACATCAAACAATGTGACCAGACCGTGATCTATAGCAACATTTATAAGTGTAAGGTACATCGCCAATGTGACCAGACCCTGATCTATAACAACATTTATAAGTGTAAGGTACATCACCAAGGTGACCAGACCCTGATCTATAAAATACGTTTACAAGTGTTAGGTACATCAACAATGTGACCAGACCCTGATCTATAACAACATTTATAAGTGTAAGGTACATCACCAAGGTGACCAGACCCTGATCTATAACAACATTTATAAGTGTAAGGGACATCACCAAAGTGACCAGACCCTGATCTATAACAGCATTTATAAGTGTAAGGCACATCACCAAGGTGACCAGACCCTGATCTATAACAACATTTATAAGTGTAAGGCACATCACCAAGGTGACCAGACCCTGGTCTATAACAACATTTATAAGTGTAAGGTACATCGCCAATGTGACCAGCAGTTTTGCTTTATCACATTGATACGTAAAACAGGTGCTGTCACGCAACCGATTCTACATAAATCACCAGTACCAGTTTAATGAAAAGTCTTCGATAAAAAGATAGTGTTAGCGTATCTATTGAAATATCTTTCATCTCTGACGATTTTGTGTGGTAAAGTACACGAAGAACCAGTATATCTCCTCACCCAGCATTGTTAGGTGGCTCGGAATTCTTCATCGCTACTGTAAGTGTGAATAACTTAATTCTGTTTGGATTGGTACGAATAAAAGCTAAAATATTGTGATACATATTGAGAGGGTTTGTGGCCGAGGCCGCCGTAACACGATAAGGCATGATACGCCGTCAGTATTATCTGATAGTGTTACCTATAAAACAATCATAGTCAAGGTGGATCTTCCCGATAACCTTACATCCGGGACATCGAAACATGGCGAATCAACAATTAATGTTTCTTGGCGTATCATGCAAGGCAAGATTGATATCAAGTTGTCATGAAAAGCTTTAGTATCAATTTCACTGGTTTTTAGACAGTAGAGGAAGTTTAGAAAAGGAGCTATAAAATGTAAAATGACATTCTCAATCTATTTCACAATTACTTTTCAGATACAATCGGTATGTGAATCTTTTTTAAAAAAAAATGAAAAAAATTCGACCTTCTCCTGATAATTAACACTATTTAATGAAGATGTTAGCGCTGGTTCGGTCTCGTCTCCAAACAGATTCTTATCAAAACATTTCCTTTTGTTCTAAGCTATGTGAAAAGGAAGCCTTACTTATTTGGTATTGTTTTGTAGGTAAGATAGCCAGACGTATCACTTCATACTTCTATTGTATCGCGGTGGCAACAAAACCCTTATTCCTTGTAAGGATAATACCATTGTGACAACTCTAAGCGCGGTCCATGACCATTGAGGCCAGTGTTCAGGTCAATGATGGCTTTCACGGACTGTCAACACCCTGTGTTACACACGAGCGAGGCAAATATATTACTTCAAAATATTAAAGAGAATTATCGTTGACTTCACAGATGTTTTGTCTTATCTCCGGTAATATATAGGGTCATCACGACTAGCTAAGTAAAAAAATCCGTGATTCTAGTCGATAAATGATAGTTGTCGACATACTTAGAGTCCGATACCATCCCCTAATCAGTTCTCGTCTCATGAGGGTCACGGCATTGTAATAGTTGCACGACCCTGTGAGGCTTTCCTTTGTTTCAGTCTAGTAATTGTCACACGTATTAGGTGATGCAAAGATTTTAATCTCTCATCGATCCCTCCAAACACAACAGGTCCCCTCCAGATGTCTCTGACACTGAAGTACGTTATTGAAATAACAAGTCAAAGAATTCGCTGAAGTTCACTGAATCATGAACCCCGAATTGTGGTCTATGCCTTTATTCTCAAATAGCAATAGAATATGAACATCAATTTGGCGAGATGTACAGATCGTAATCTAGACTTTAAAGCAAATACATACAAATATATTCTGGCATGTCTGATATCTGTTACCCCCTACCAACACAGAGAGATTGCAATATTCTCACGTGTAAAGCGCCATTTCTTTCATGGAGAAGTAAGACCAAAAATAAGGTCAAGATATGCAGATTGCAATCTCGCATTTGTGGAAATAAACAAATAAACAAAATATTACCTGGTTGTGTTGGATATAAAGGACTACATGTAGAGATATATCTGTATTGTCTGATCCGACCATTGTTTTTGGCTAATCAGGTCTATTTTGGGTAGCTATCATATGTTCCTAAAAAGATGGATAATCTAACGATTATCTCCCAAATGGCAAATTCCTCCAAACCTATAATCTGTCAACACTGCAGAAAGAGGCATTGGTAACAACATCAAACCTGTAAACAGATACAATGTATACATCCATACAAGTTGTCCGTACTTATTATATACTTACCTAGTATATTTTGTTGCCGATCAATTACATGTTTCAATGTATATATGATATTATTGTATTGGTCCTGGAGTCTTCCATGTCAAAATATCGAAAATTATAACAACATTTTCTTAAATTAACAAGAGAAATAAATATGATATTTCTGTTATGGAGCCACTGTACCACCATACATGCTACATATGAATTTCCTTCTCGCACCTCTGGTTATAAGCCAAATTTTTTTTATTTTTATTTGATTTTATTTTTTTCAAAATTTTGTGAGGTTTTGCGAGACGGCGTTCCTAGGTTGTTACTTTTGAACAAATGTACTAAAGGGAATTGGAATTACACCTATTGACAGAAAACAAAATTTGTTTACTTTTTTGGTAAATTCTCCCGCAGGCTCAAAGCTGATGTTTTTCAATGATTTCCGTAGATAAATACTTGGTGTTGTCTGTTACCTTTGTTGTATTTTTTTATATTGTGTATTGTTTCTATTGTTTACTATTCCTCGAAACGTTTCCTTATTTTTGACGAGAATCACGACCCTTCAGCATAGGACGAACAATGCCACATCGTCCTCAACCTTTCACAAATTACAAAGGGAAATAGTTGAGGTAATTTATGTAACGTTGCTTTCATATAAAGATGTCATCATACATAAATAATATCAAAACTGGACACGTTTATTTTAGGATATTTATCAGTAACAAAGCTGTGAATACCACCAACATTAGACATGCTAGTATTCACACACTTCTGCCCTACCCTGTCATTCCAGTGGAATGCCTAGTACTTCACTTTCGACGCTTTCGCGAAAGCAATTGATAGAGATCTGACCCCACAGGTAAAGTGTCCAACGTAACTGCCTAGGTAGCCACAGGAACAAAGACGAAATCTCAGATTTCCGATAGATATCGGTATAATAAGTACGATGTTCAAACACTATTCATGTACAAGTATTTGTCGTTAAATAACGCATTGATATCGCACCGTTGACCTCTGACCCCGTTGTTGTTCTCCGGTGAGATATTGTACAGAGGGTAAGAGTGATGATAATTAAGTCGTTATAAAGTTAACTCACGACGACAAATATTGTCATGTGTCAATTCAGTTCTTATATTCGACCGTATAATACAGCTCTATTAAATGACGAATCGCCCTCTAAAAACAGAATATCCTTCGTCATACAGAGTGTACTTTAGTGGAAGATATCTTTATAAAAGAATACAATAAACATGGACATAGTTTTCCTTTTCGTCTGAACATTGTATAAAAGCAACAAAAATCTGAAAGAAAATCATTCAATATGAATTTAGAGATAGAGTTGTTAATAAAGCATGATACTACTGGTTTGTCTTTCTCTTCATTGATGCTAGTTTGAATGGCAAAGACTTAATAAGCATAAAGGGAAAATTAATTCACCATCAACAGGTTGGCGGACCACACTATTTTATCAATTGTGTAATATTGGATGATATTTATATTAAGATATTATATTACTACAGAACGCCATCATTGCTTGTGTAGAAGTTCACGGATTTGATGAAGATTGTTGACCTTGATTCCTGTCACTACTGTATACTTACATATATCGTTTAGTAATAAAATCATGAGGTTGATGTAACAGATAACACACATTAGTTACAGTAAATATTAAAATGAATTTCATCTCTGTTCAAAACATTGTCGATATCTTTCCTTTTGGATCGTAATTATGGAAATATGCTCAATAGGGACAAGTTTATGTGATTTTTGTACTTTTGATTCATATAACTAGTTTGTTAAATGATGGAGTTTGTTTGATGTCACGTTTGAAATCGGCTCCAATTCATACGTGTTCCCTTAGCAGTGACTTTGATGACGTGTGTTGTCACCGGCACTGAGATCTTTCACAGCTTCGTGTGACACTGATATGTTCCTCTAACTGGAAATTGCTTCAGTGGACTTTTGTGTTTGAAGTTTTGCATGGAAAAAAATGTTTGTTTCTTCATGCAAAGCTCCATAGAGTTTATTAAATCTCCAATTTCACTTTGATCTTTTGTAGTCCATTTCTTTATTATCATGAGTCTCCATATTTAAGAAATAGAGCATATATTCCTTTTAAAGAGTGACTTTTGCATATTTTAATGTGTAAAACAAAGCTGGATGGGGTGTCATTTTTGGAACATATGCAGTACATATATTCACAGTATTTTATCATTTTAACTTTTCCATGTTAGCTTATTAATATTATTTGATTGTTTTTCAGTTGACAAATTACATATATTCTTCTTAAATTTATCGGAATGAAGTAGAAATCAACAAGATAAAAATATTGACGGGGAAAGATATCGGAATAAAATTGATAGCCACTTTTATTTTGAAACTTCACAACATTAATCGATGAAAAGTCAAAATAGGACGTAACGTCAACACGAAACGTCACAACAGACACCAAAGAGACCAAAACAGCACACTTCGTCCTTCTGTAACACCGCAAAAACTCCAGCATACTTTGTCTTAAAAGCGATTTCTGCATACACAACAGGAAGATAGATAGAGAGTGTTGAATACCCTCGTGAATCTAAATTAGACACCAACTTAAACTTAAAATAGATACCCACTTAAACAGCATGATGAATTCTAATTCCCTATTCATTTTTTTCCATTTTTTGATAGTATCCTCCTACTTACCGAACCTGTGAAACATCCATGTCACAACTGAATCGATAGTCAAGGGCTTATTCCAACAATCAAGATTTCCCTGCAAATTTCCATCAACTGACAAATAAATTTACAACACAAGGTTTCGAGAGATAATTATGGCCGTCATCATGATGCCATCGGGTTATACCATACGTCCTTGTTGGACATAGTGTTAAATAAATTCGATGCTCGTCAGTTAGTTATCTAGTGGTTTCGTTGGGATTGCACCTCTGTAAACCTGAGGTAATCCTCAGATTTAATTCCCGGAGCTGCCAGAATATGTAATAGATGGAATTTTCTCTTTGTTTCAAATGTGTTGGCACGCTATCCATTGTGTCGTCACTGAATAAAGAGATATTGAGGGAAAATATAGGTAATTCGATATTGCTATCAATCTAATCATGGGTGTTCGGGAAAGTCTCTATGGTCTGTGTTACACAAAATCTGCTGAATTTGTTTACATTGCATATGAGATTCATGGATTCCTGAAACTCGCCACGAATTCTTCATTTCACCTTGCAAGAGGATAGATAAATTGGAAAATTCTTATACAAGTTTCATAAAAATCATATGATATAAGCTCAGTCAGACACTGTGTTTATACCTTGTCACGTATGTTCGGTCTTTTACCTATTTGTTGGTTTTGTTTATTCACCTAAATGAAGGTCCTAATTCTCAAAATTA
The DNA here is from genome assembly GCF_031769215.1 of Ylistrum balloti. Taxonomy (NCBI): domain Eukaryota; kingdom Metazoa; phylum Mollusca; class Bivalvia; order Pectinida; family Pectinidae; genus Ylistrum; species Ylistrum balloti. The sequence continues at coordinate 354,630 of NW_026782008.1, read as the reverse complement.
CAAAAAATACATGGTGAACACTTTAGTATATAGGCTACATCCGATGGATTGAGAAACTGTGCCCCCTTTTTCATTATTGTCAACATAAATCACAACTACACAACTACTGAAACAATATATTAAGTAAACACAATACCAACAGGTTATAAATTGTCCGTGAATAGTCATATATCGTAAGACGGTTGAGTACATTTTTTCATTGTATAACACACTTTGAAAACATCTAATTTTCTCGCTGTTTACGTACACGTTAGATATTTAAGTGACACTGAATTCTGCCGATTACAGTAATTGTTATAGGTAAGTGTCTTGGGACAAAATGTACATCGTAGATATACATTATTTGTTTGAGTATTGTTGTAATCTGTACCTGTAATTAGTTCACTATCTCATTGTAATTTGGTGAACAGTGTCCCGTGTGGATATGTTGGAAGAAACAATGGTTTTAAATAAGGTGATGATCATTGTTTTATAGTCTAAAGGTAACGGTTAGCTATACCAAACACGGCCTTAGAGGATAACTAATTGTCATGTCATTATTTATACATGTTTTCAATGTAAAATACACGATTTGATGCATGTTGGACGCCAATAGGATAAATTACAGCGGTTTTAATATATGTTCGTGTCGCTTTATTGGTGAAAGTCAATGTTTCTGATAGGCATACAAAATGTATTTAACATTGAACAGAATATTTTTAAAAATGCGTATTTAATTGCATACATTCTATTTAAGACTACATGAGAAGGACGATATATCTTTGTGACATTTAAAACATATTTCACACTGAAATGAACAAGAAAAACCACCATGACAACAACACAGTCCAACAACATTGTCAGTAGGTTCCTTATTGTATCCTTTATCATTTAATTGCTTTAAGTTTTATTCTCAAGACGTCAACGACAACGACGACGATGGCGATCTTTCTATTGAAACGAAATCACTAATAATTGGTATCAGGAGAAAAGAAACCGATAATTGTGATAACTTTGATAGGACCAGATCTTATTGGTATGGTATATTATAAAATTGTGTAATACTTAAATATATTAAATCGAAGGTAGATTTAGAGAGAAATGGTCTCTCGTCCGATCACATCAGTATTCCCTTGGTTTTCTTACTTTTCTCACATAAAACACTTCTTGCGTTATTAAACCCAGGCAACAAAGGTGACTTATAACGGTAGATTTGCTAGAAAATTGAGATTTATGAAATGTGTGCAAGATATTATTTTATCATTTTACTGAGCCTCTGGCGGATAAAATAAAAACAAATCTGGTGAGTTTCAAGAATATCATATGAAAAGGTGAAGAATGTAAGATTGTGTTTGTCCAATATCTTAGATACCTCTGCAAAAATACGCTAAAACGATAATTTATTTGACTGATACGAAATCTAATTTTTTCTTTGGTGACGTTTCAATAAATATGACGTCACAGGAAAACATGGGGAAAACTTTCAGCCAATCACAGTTCCTTTAGGTCATATTACCCGTGTATGATAAAGATGTATGTAGTGAGTGTTGTGTCAGTGACAACAGGGTAATCATTTAATGTACGAAAAAAAAACACCTTTAATGAAACACAATCATGTAAAAAGTCCTGCATCAAGTAAAACTGCACCAAATCAGTAAGTATTGTGAGACCAGTTATATATAAATAAGATACTTAAAACTGCATTTCACTATTTGGTAAATCAATATATATATATATATATATATATATATATATATAACATTATCGAGCTCGAGTTAAAATTGGATTCTTTTGACATATGTATATATTCTGGTTGTATTTTGATAGTGCATCAAGTAATTCGATATACAAATGTCAATATTAAATGTACTTCTGTGGTATGAAATGATACCAGATCAAAGCGCTACACTTAATGGATTAATATATTGTACTGTGATACAATGTTCTGTAATGTAAAATAACACTAGATTAATGTTATTGTGATACAATGTTCTGTGATGTAAAATTACACGAGATTCATGTTATTGTGATACAATGTTCTGTGATGTAAAATAACACTAGAAAATAACACTAGATTAATGTTATTGTGATACAATGTTCTGTAATGTAAAATAACACTATATTAATGTTATTGTGCTACGATGTTCTGTGATGTAAAATAACACTAGATTAATGTTATTGTGCTACAATGTTCTGTGATGTAAAATAACACTATATTAATATTATTTACTGTGATACAATGTTCTGTGATGTAAAATAACACTAGATTAATGTTATTGTGATACAATGTTCTGTAATGTAAAATAACACTACATTAATGTTATTGTGATACAATGTTCTGTGATGTAAAATAACAATATATTAATGTTATTTATTGTGATACAATGTTCTGTGATGTAAAATAACACTATATTAATGTTATTTACTGTGATACAATGTTCTGTGATGTAAAATAACACTATATTAATGTTATTGTGATACAATGTTCTGTAATGTAAAATAACACTATATTAATGTTATTGTGATACAACGTTCTGTGATGTAAAATAACAATATATTAATGTTATTTACTGTGATACAATGTTCTGTGATGTAAAATAACACTATATCAATGTTATTGTGATACAATGTTCTGTGATGTAAAATAACACTAGATTAATGTTATTGTGATACAACGTTCTGTGATGTAAAATAACACTAGATTAATGTTATTGTGATACAATGTTCTGTGATGTAAAATAACACTAGATTGATGTTATTTACTGTGATACAATGTTCTGTGATGTAAAATAACACTATATTAATGTTATTGTGATACAATGTTCTGTGATTTAAAATAACACTAGATTAATGTTATTGTGATACAATGTTCTGTGATGTAAAATAACACTATATTAATATTATTTACTGTGATACAATGTTCTGTGATGTAAAATAACACTATATTAATGTTATTTACTGTGATACAATGTTCTGTGATGTAAAATAACATTAGATTAATGTTATTGTACTGTGATACAACGTTCTGTGATGTAAAATAACACTAGATTAATGTTATTGTGATACAATGTTCTGTGATGTAAAATAACACTAGATTAATGTTATTGTGATACAATGTTCTGTGATGTAAAATAACACTAGATTAATGTTATTGTGATACAACGTTCTGTGATGTAAAATAACAATATATTAATGTTATTGTGATACAATGTTCTGTGATGTAAAATAACACCAGATTAATGTTATTGTGATACAATGTTCTGTGATGTAAAATAACACTATATTAATGTTATTTACTGTGATACAATGTTCTGTGATGTAAAATAACACTATATTAATGTTATTGTGATACAATGTTCCGTGATGTAAAATAACACTAGATTGATGTTATTTACTGTGATACAATGTTCTGTGATGTGAAATAACACTAGATTAATGTTATTTACTGTGATACAATGTTCTGTGATTTAAAATAACACTATATTAATGTTCTTGTGATACAATGTTCTGTGATGTAAAATAACACTAGATTTATGTAATTTACTGTGATACAATGTAATGTGATATAACATAACACTAGATTTATGTAATTTACTGTGATACAATGTTATGTGATATAAAATAACACTAAATTTATGTAATTTACTGTGATACAATGTTCTGTGATGTGAAATAACACTATATTAATGTTATTGTGATACAATGTTCTGTGATGTAAAATAACACTAGATTAATGTTGTTGTGATACAATGTTCTGTGATGTAAAATAACACTAGATTAATGTTATTTACTGTGATACAATGTTCTGTGATGTAAAATAACACTAGATTGATGTTATTTTCTGTGATACAATGTTCTGTGATGTAAAATAACACTAGATTAATGTTATTGTGATACAATGTTCTGTGATGTAAAATAACACTAGATTGATGTTATTTACTGTGATACAATGTTCTGTGATGTAAAATAACACTATATTAATGTTATTGTGATACAATGTTCTGTAATGTAAAATAACACTATATTAATGTTATTGTGATACAATGTTCTGTGATGTAAAATAACAATATATTAATGTTATTTACTGTGATACAATGTTCTGTGATTTAAAATAACACTAGATTGATGTTATTGTACTGTGATACAATGTTCTGTGATGTAAAATAACACTAGATTAATGTTATTGTGATACAATGTTCTGTGATGTAAAATAACACTAGATTTATGTAATTTACTGTGATACAATGTAATGTGATATAACATAACACTAGATTTATGTAATTTACTGTGATACAATGTTATGTGATATAAAATAACACTAAATTTATGTAATTTACTGTGATACAATGTTCTGTGATGTAAAATAACACTATATTAATGTTATTGTGATACAATGTTCTGTGATGTAAAATAACACTAGATTAATGTTATTGTGATACAATGTTCTGTGATGTAAAATAACACTAGATTAATGTTATTTACTGTGATACAATGTTCTGTGATGTAAAATAACACTAGATTGATGTTATTTTCTGTGATACAATGTTCTGTGATGTAAAATAACACTAGATTAATGTTATTGTGATACAATGTTCTGTGATGTAAAATAACACTAGATTGATGTTATTTACTGTGATACAATTTTCTGTGATGTAAAATAACACTATATTAATGTTATTGTGATACAATGTTCTGTGATGTAAAATAACACTAGATTGATGTTATTTACTGTGATACAATGTTCTGTGATTTAAAATAACACTAGATTAATGTTATTGTACTGTGATACAATGTTCTGTGATGTAAAATAACACCAGATTAATGTTATTGTGATACAATGTTCTGTGATTTAAAATAATACTAGATTAATGTTATTGTACTGTGATACAATGTTCTGTGATGTAAAATAACACTAGATTAATGTTATTGTGATACAACGTTCTGTGATGTAAAATAACACTATATTAATGTTGTTGTGATACAATGTTCTGTGATTTAAAATAACACTATATTAATGTTATTTACTGTGATACAATGTTCTGTGATGTAAAATAACACCAGATTAATGTTATTGTGATACAATGTTCTGTGATTTAAAATAACACTAGATTAATGTTATTGTACTGTGATACAATGTTCTGTGATGTAAAATAACACTAGATTAATGTTATTGTGATACAACGTTCTGTGATGTAAAATAACACTATATTAATGTTGTTGTGATACAATGTTCTGTGATGTAAAATAACACCAGATTAATGTTATTGTGATACAATGTTCTGTGATGTAAAATAACACGAGATTAATGTTATTGTGATACAGTGTTCTGTGATGTAAAATAACACTAGATTAATGTTATTTACTGTGATACAATGTTCTGTGATTTAAAATAACACTAGATTAATGTTATTGTGTTACAATGTTCTGTGATGTAAAATAACACTAGATTAATGTTATTGTGATACAACGTTCTGTGATGTAAAATAACACTATATTAATGTTATTGTGATACAACGTTCTGTGATGTAAAATAACACTAGATTAATGTTATTGTGATACAACGTTCTGTGATGTAAAATAACACTAGATTAATGTTAGTGTGATACAATGTTCTGTAATGTAAAATAACACCATATTAATGTTATTGTGATACAACGTTCTGTGATGTAAAATAACAATATATTAATGTTATTTACTGTGATACAATGTTCTGTGATTTAAAATAACACTAGATTAATGTTATTGTACTGTGATACAATGTTCTGTGATGTAAAATAACACTAGATTAATGTTATTGTGATACAATGTTCTGTGATGTAAAATAACACTAGATTAATGATATTCACAGTGATATATTTTTCAGACAAGCTTTCTAAGATGTACAATGATACTTTGTTAATGTAATTCACTCGGAAATACTGTTTTGTATACGACTCCTCAACTGTTCTGTAACACCAAGTACATTGATGCCAGCCTTTTCCTGTTGACTGTAATTCACTCAGAAATACTGTTTTGTATACGACTCCTCAACTGTTCTGTGACACCAAGTACATTGATGCCAGCCTTTTCCTGTTGACTGTAATTCACTCAGAAATACTGTTTTGTATACGACTCCTCAACTGTTCTGTGACACCAAGTACATTGATGCCAGCCTTTTCCTGTTGACTGTAATTCACTCAGAAATACTGTTTTGTATACGACTCCTCAACTGTTCTGTGACACCAAGTACATTGATGCCAGCCTTTTCCTGTTGACTGTAATTCACTCAGAAATACTGTTTTGTATACGACTCCTCAACTGTTCTGTGACACCAAGTACATTGATGCCAGCCTTTTCCTGTTGACTGTAATTCACTCAGAAATACTGTTTTGTATACGACTCCTCAACTGTTCTGTGACACCAAGTACATTGATGCCAGCCTTTTCCTGTTGACTGTAATTCACTCAGAAATACTGTTTTGTATACGACTCCTCAACTGTTCTGTAACACCAAGTACATTGATGCCAGCCTTTTCCTGTTGACTGTAATTCACTCAGAAATACTGTTTTGTATACGACTCCTCAACTGTTCTGTGACACCAAGTACATTGATGCCAGCCTTTTCCTGTTGACTGTAATTCACTCAGAAATACTGTTTTGTATACGACTCCTCAACTGTTCTGTGACACCAAGTACATTGATGCCAGCCTTTTCCTGTTGACTGTAATTCACTCAGAAATACTGTTTTGTATACGACTCCTCAACTGTTCTGTAACACCAAGTACATTGATGCCAGCCTTTTCCTGTTGACTGTAATTCACTCAGAAATACTGTTTTGTATACGACTCCTCAACTGTTCTGTGACACCAAGTACATTGATGCCAGCCTTTTCCTGTTGACTGTAATTCACTCAGAAATACTGTTTTGTATACGACTCCTCAACTGTTCTGTGACACCAAGTACATTGATGCCAGCCTTTTCCTGTTGACTGTAATTCACTCAGAAATACTGTTTTGTATACGACTCCTCAACTGTTCTGTGACACCAAGTACATTGATGCCAGCCTTTTCCTGTTGACTGTAATTCACTCAGAAATACTGTTTTGTATACGACTCCTCAACTGTTCTGTGACACCAAGTACATTGATGCCAGCCTTTTCCTGTTGACTGTAATTCACTCAGAAATACTGTTTTGTATACGACTCCTCAACTGTTCTGTGACACCAAGTACATTGATGCCAGCCTTTTCCTGTTGACTGTAATTCACTCAGAAATACTGTTTTGTATACGACTCCTCAACTGTTCTGTAACACCAAGTACATTGATGCCAGCCTTTTCCTGTTGACTGTAATTCACTCAGAAATACTGTTTTGTATACGACTCCTCAACTGTTCTGTAACACCAAGTACATTGATGCCAGCCTTTTCCTGTTGACTGTAATTCACTCAGAAATACTGTTTTGTATACGACTCCTCAACTGTTCTGTGACACCAAGTACATTGATGCCAGCCTTTTCCTGTTGACTGTAATTCACTCAGAAATACTGTTTTGTATACGACTCCTCAACTGTTCTGTAACACCAAGTACATTGATGCCAGCCTTTTCCTGTTGACTGTAATTCACTCAGAAATACTGTTTTGTATACGACTCCTCAACTGTTCTGTAACACCAAGTACATTGATGCCAGCCTTTTCCTGTTGACAGTGATTCACAGATCAGTGTTATATTAATAACATACACACAAATTATATCATTAAACGTACAGACTACACTGTACGCTTGATTATCTCTGTGCTAAGTGTATAAACACAAATTGCGTCATAACAAATCTATAAAAACATTGAAATGTCGTATTTATGATACCCGGCTGCCGATTTGACCCCAAGTGTAAAACATTTAGGTCTAATTATCATTATATATCAGAGTTCGTACCTCTCAATATATTGTCTATAAACTTTTGCTGGTGGTTTTGATAGACATATATAAAAGGTGTGTTAAATTGAGCCTACCCATGTCTTACATTGCTATCGCGCTATACATCAACATTAAACAAATCGGTTAAGCTTTGGAGCAAACTGCAAATAAAATGTAAGCTAATCTATTGGGTACACTTTATAGAAAGGCAGTTTTCATTGTATGATATAATTCATAACTTAACGACACATACAGTAGGACTTTCAGTGCGAACCAATATAACGAACAAGGCACGACGTTTAATTTGGCTTCATTTTTCGTGGGGTGCACCTTGGTGAGGTTTTACAGCTCTTTAATATCTTGTCAGATTCATAAGTGTATTATACTGTATCCGTAATAGGTATCTCGGGCGACAACTCAAAACACTTTATGTCAGTATTAAATTCAGCCGTCATTTGAACAGCAGGATTACAATGAAATTCATTTCGCGTGATGGCAGTTTAGGTATATTATATACTATTTACATACTTAAACTGAAAAGCACGCGCGTAACGTTTACCAAGTAGGAATAAATGTCATGTTTACGTATATATCTACTATGTAAGTGTTGATGATATTTCCACAAAATAAATAACTATTGATTGAATAATTTTAAAGGGATGTTAAACTGATATTACTCACGAAATTGACTAAAATGCAAGTTGACGTCTACGTCTGATACAGACTTATTGAATGAATATTAGCTATACTAGGGGATCTCAACCTGATACAGACCGTCTTTATAGATCTTCGCTATACTAGGGGATCTCAACCTGATACAGACCGTCTGTATGGATCTTAGCTATAATAGGGGATCTAAACCTGATACAGACCGTCTGTATGGATCTTAGCTATACCAGGGGATCTAAACCTGATACAGACCGTCTGTATGGATCTTAGCTATACTAGGGGATCTCAACCTGATACAGACCGTCTGTATGGATCTTAGCTATACTAGGGGATCTAAACCTGATACTGACCGTCTGTATGGATCTTAGCTATACTAGGGGTATAAACCTGATAAAGACCGTCTGTATAGATCTTAGCTATACTAGGGGTCTAAACCTGATACAGACCATCTGTATAGATCTTAGCTATACTAGGTGATCTAAACCTGATACAGACCGTCTGTATAGATCTTAGCTATACTAGGGGATCTAAACCTGATACAGACCGTCTGTATGGATCTTAGCTATACTAGGGATCTTAACCTGATAAAGACCGTCTGTATAGATCTTAGCTATACTAGGGGTCTAAACCTGATACAGACCGTCTGTATGGATCTTAGCTATACTAGGTGACCTAAACCTGATACAGACCGTCTGTATAGATCTTAGCTATACTAGGGGTCTAAACCTGATACTGACCGTCTGTATGGATCTTAGCTATACTAGGTGATCTAAACCTGATACTGACCGTCTGTATGGATCTTTGCTTTACCAGGGATCTAAACCTGATACAGACCGTCTGTAAAGATCTTAGCTATACTAGGTGATCTAAACCTGATACAGACCGTCTGTATAGATCTTAGCTATACTAGGGGTCTAAACCTGATACAGACCGTCTGTATGGATCTTAGCTATTCTAGGTGATCTAAACCTGATACAGACCGTCTGTATAGATCTTAGCTATACTAGGGGTCTAAACCTGATACAGACCGTCTGTATGGATCTTAGCTAAACTAGGTGATCTAAACCTGATACAGACCGTCTGTATCGATCTTAGCTATACTAGGGGGTCTAAACCTGATACTGACCGTCTGTATGGATCTTTGCTTTACCAGGGATCTAAACCTGATACAGACCGTCTGTATGGATCTTAGCTATACTAGGGGATCTAAACCTGATACAGACCGTCTGTATGGATCTTAGCTATACTTGGGGTCTAAACCTGATACTGACCGTCTGTATGGATCTTAGCTATACTTGGGGTCTAAACCTGATACTGACCGTCTGTATGGATCTTAGCTATACTAGGGGATCTAAACCTGATACAGACCGTCTGTATAGATCTTAGCTATACTAGGGGATCTAAACCTGATACAGACCGTCTGTATAGATCTTAGCTATACTAGGGGTCTAAACCTGATACAGACCGTCTGTATGGATCTTAGCTAAACTAGGTGATCTAAATCTGATACAGACCGTCTGTATAGATCTTAGCTATACTAGGGGATCTAAACCTGATACAGACCGTCTGTATATATCTTAGCTATACTAGGGGATCTAAACCTGATACAGACCGTCTGTATGGATCTTAGCTATACTAGGGATCTTAACCTGATACAGACCGTCTTTATGGATCCTAGCTATATTGGAGTATCTTTTTATTGCCATCTGCGATTTCCGTTCTGACAGCAGTATTTTACTCAGAACTGAACAGTGTTTTAAATGCTACACGTAAACAAACGAATGTTAATGAGAAACGACTGTGTTCCTATTTAAAAGGCTAAAAACAATGACTCCAGCAGGGCATAGCCCTACAAACAATCTTGCTTTCAAAATGGTTCCAAGCTGTTTCAATATTTATAGATAAAGGTAAATTCCGAAATATCAACAAAACCCTGAATCAAACTCAAAACCGATGAAACAGTGATGAAATAATCAGTGAAACAAAATGAAAATTGGAATGACGATCCTTAGTGAAGAAAAACGAGAATAAGACCAGGCATCCCGTATGGTATGCGTCCTTTGTTCCTGTAGGCGATCTAGAATCAGAATCCACATTGAACTTGTAATATATATATCTTACAGCACCATATCAGAATTATTCACCATTCTTCTCTGTAATATATATATCTTACAGCACCATATCAGAATTATTCACCATTCTTCTCTGTAATATATGTATATCTAACAGCACCATATCAGAATTATTCACCATTCTTCTCTGTAATATATATAACTAACAGCACCATATCAGAATTATTCACCATTCTTCTCTGTAATATATATATCTTACAGCACCATATCAGAATTATTCACCATTCTTCTCTGTAATATATATATCTAACAGCACCATATCAGAATTATTCACCATTCTTCTCTGTAATATATGTATATCTAACAGCACCATATCAGAATTATTCACCATTCTTCTCTGTAATATATATATCTAACAGCACCATATCAGAATTATTCACCATTCTTCTCTGTAATATATGTATATCTAACAGCACCATATCAGAATTATTCACCATTCTTCTCTGTAATATATATATCTTACAGCACCATAGTGAAGAAAAACAGAATTAGACCATTCTTCTCTGTAATATATGTATCTAACAGCACCATTTATTCACCATTCTTCTCTGTAATATATATATCTAACAGCACCATATCAGAATTATTCACCATTCTTCTCTGTAATATATGTATCTAACAGCACCATATCAGAATTATTCACCATTCTTCTCTGTAATATATGTATCTAACAGCACCATATCAGAATTATTCACCATTCTTCTCTGTAATATATATATCTTACAGCACCATATCAGAATTATTCACCATTCTTCTCTGTAATATATATATCTAACAGCACCATATCAGAATTATTCACCATTCTTCTCTGTAATATATATAACTAACAGCACCATATCAGAATTATTCACCATTCTTCTCTGTAATATATGTATCTAACAGCACCATATCAGAATTATTCACCATTCTTCTCTGTAATATATATATCTAACAGCACCATATCAGAATTATTCACCATTCTTCTCTGTAATATATATATCTTACAGCACCATATCTGAATTATTCACCATTCTTCTCTGTAATATATATATCTTACAGCACCATATCTCAACACAAAAAGAATAAAAAAAATGTACAGCATCGTCAACACACAAAAATAAAACATATACAAAGACGTCATTACACAAAATAAAACCATCTCAGAAAAAGATTAATACTACATATGACATTAACCAAAAATGGTGTTACATCAACACCCGAGAGAAGATCTCAGCGTGATAATTATGTTTCTAATCAGCTTTGTACCGACGGCAGTTTTTTCGGAGTTTAAACACGGGTTACCATACAAGTCATTGAATAAACCATGCACTGGAATTCTGTCTAATGATTTCCTACATCATCAATTTTCAGAAATACGTATTCATGGTTCAGCTCATATTCCGTTGTATCAAAAGAAAACTATTAATATGAAAATATGGAATAGTAACCGCTCACGCTATAGTAAAAGGAATGGAGTCACTAGCATTAATCAATGGTACACAAGCCGATTGCAAATGTATGAAACATTCATCGCACAATCAGCTAAATTGGTAATAAATCTGAGATAGACTGATAAAGGACGGATAAAATATATCTAATTTATTCTCGCGAAATATACTTATACATTTATACAATATTAATGTAAAAGCAAATTATTTTATCTAGAATATGTGACGCTAATTTTCTAATCAAATAAATTGTCATTTGAAATTCTTTATGGTTAGTTGATGTCTCGCAATCCAATGGAAATAATGTAATTGGCTTGCATTACAGATCAGCTTCAATATCGCTCGCACGACACCACGGACCGACATATAAAAGTAACGATTATTTCACAGTGTGGAGTTTGGCCTCGGCCAATCAGACGAGCTCGTTCTTCCCTGCTGGTATTGGATCACGGTTTAATTCAATTTGAATATGAAAAAAACAACTAATACAGAGCAGGAACGTAGAACTACAAAATATGGTGTGTAATCTTACTGTTCTGATAACTATATTTAAAGACATTAATGATCTGTCGACATTGGCCGTCTGTCTCTCACACCTAGTCAGGTATCTGGTGTTTACCTAGATATATTTAATTAAAACCATGTCATTCGGTTCCTTTTTACATTACACTAGACTTAGATAAAAATATTACGCGGTAACAATGATACGTTATATTAAATTATGGCCAATCCAGGAAAAATGAAGCATTTTGAGAATGTAATACAAATATAATTGCATTGTAAAAGTCATGTTTAATATAAAACAATATTGTGGTAAGTTTTTTATAATAGAAATAAATGATAGACTGACCTTGGTCAAAATTATCTCTCTAATGAATGAGATACTGTCTCTGTAATTATACATTACACAAACTTTTGATAAACCTGTTTAGCAAAAAATGTTATAATCTTAAAGCTGAAAAAAACATCCAGGTAGTGATACAGCGGATTTTGAATTGATGATATATGATGTTTAGTACATAATCTTCTATATAGTTTGTGGTCGCCTTGGGGTCGTGCGCCTATTGTGTGCGCCTATTGTATATATCGTAGCGCACCGACCAGTTACTGATGAAATCACACAATTGACTGTCCACACAAACACGCTACCAACTTAACACTTATTCTTTTATGAAGACAGAGATGGTATGATAGGTTTAGATGACACAGATAGCGTCGCTATCACCTTCATCTCTCCGTGTATTTTACCTGTTTATCATTTGTTTTATGCAAATTATTACATATGACTGAATCTTATTGGCTGTATAGAACTCTGTGATAGGAAATACGTACAAGAGTGATATCTGTATAATAGATGACCAGAATGAACAAAGTTGTTTATTCTTGTATAAATCGTAGATAGAGCGTGAATTTGTACAATAGAATTACAGCCTTCACTTCAAACTTATTGACGACAATATCAACTTAGTGGCTGGCATTCTCATATCTGCGCTATAATTTCGATTTTTTTTTTTTTCAATTTTTTTTTTCTTTTATTTATTTATTTTCGATTTATTTATTTGCGATGTTTCATAAAAATATTTCAAATTAATAACAACACCAGCCCAAACTGGAAGTATGTACAACGTTCTGTGTTCACAAGTGAGCAAATGGTACTAAGCAAACAATAGCAATATCACTTCACATCCTTTTACACACACCGTACAAAAATCAGCACAGAAATCTGTACAAAGATCCGTACACACACCGTACACATAAATCTGTACACAGATCCGTACACACACCGTACAAACATCATCACATAAATCAGTACACAGATCCGTACACACACCGTACAAACATCATCACATAAATCTGTACACAGATCCGTACACACACCGTACAAACATCAGCACATAAATCAGTACACAGATCCGTACACACACCGTACAAACATCATCACATAAATCTGTACACAGATCCGTACACACACCGTACAAACATCATCACATAAATCAGTACACAGATCCGTACACACACCGTACAAACATCAGCACATAAATCAGTACACAGATCCGTACACACACCGTACAAACATCAGCACATAAATCAGTACACAGATCCGTACACACACCGTACAAACATCATCACATAAATCTGTACACAGATCCGTACACACACCGTACAAACATCAGCACATTAATCAGTACACAGATCCGTACACACACCGTACAAACATCATCACATAAATCTGTACACAGATCCGTACACACACCGTACAAACATCAGCACATTAATCTGTACACATAAATCTGTACACAGATCCGTACACACACCGTACAAACATCAGCACATAAACCAGTACACAGATCCGTACACACACCGTACAAACATCAGCACATAAACCAGTACACAGATCCGTACACACACCGTACAAACATCAGCACAGAAATCTGTACACAGATCCGTACACACACCGTACAAAAATCAGCACAGAAATCTGTACACAGATCCGTACACACACCGTACAAACATTAGCACAGAAATCTGTACACACACACACCGCACATAAACCAGTACACAGATCACACACACCGTAAAACATCAGCACACAATATGTACACATAAACCAGTACACAGATCCGTACACACACCGTACAAACATTAGCACATAAACCAGTACACAGATCCGTACACACACCGTACAAACATCAGCACATAAATATGTGCACATAAACCAGTACACAGATCCGTACACACATCGTACAAACATCAGCACATAAATCAGTACACAGATCCGTACACACACCGTACAAACATCATCACATAAACCAGTACACAGATCCGTACACACACCGTACAAACATCAGCACATAAATCTGTACACAGATCCGTACACACACCGTACATAAATCAGCACATAAATCTGTACAAAGATCCGTACACACACCGTACATAAATCAGCACATAAATCTGTACAAAGATCCGTACACACACCGTACAAACATCAGCACATAAACCAGTACACAGATCCGTACACACACCGTACATAAATCAGCACATAAACCAGTACACAGATCCGTACACACACCGTACAAACATCAGCACATAAATCTGTACACATAAACCAGTACACACACCGTACAAACATCAGCACATAAATATGTACACATAAATCAGTACACAGATCCGTACACACACCGTACAAACATTAGCACATAAACCAGTACACAGATCCGTACACACACCGTACAAACATCAGCACATAAATATGTACACATAAATCAGTACACAGATCCGTACACACACCGTACAAACATTAGCACATAAACCAGTACACAGATCCGTACACACACCGTACAAACATCAGCACAGAAATCTGTACACATAAATCTGTACACAGATCCGTACACACACCGTACAAACATCAGCACAGAAATCTGTACACAGATCCGTACACACACCGTACAAACATCATCACATAAATCTGTACACAGATCCGTACACACACCGTACAAACATCAGCACATAAACCAGTACACAGATCCGTACACACACCGTACAAACATCAGCACATAAACCAGTACACAGATCCGTACACACACCGTACAAAAATCAGCACAGAAATCTGTACACATAAATCAGTACACAGATCCGTACACACACCGTACAAACATCAGCACAGAAATCTGTACACATAAATCAGTACACAGATCCGTACACACACCGTACAAACATCAGCACATAAACCAGTACACAGATCCGTACACACACCGTACAAACATCAGCACATAAATATGTACACATAAATCAGTACACAGATCCGTACACACACCGTACAAACATTAGCACATAAACCAGTACACAGATCCGTACACACACCGTACAAACATCAGCACAGAAATCTGTACACATAAATCTGTACACAGATCCGTACACACACCGTACAAACATCAGCACAGAAATCTGTACACAGATCCGTACACACACCGTACAAACATCAGCACAGAAATCTGTACACAGATCCGTACACACACCGTACAAACATCATCACATAAATCTGTACACAGATCCGTACACACACCGTACAAACATCAGCACATAAACCAGTACACAGATCCGTACACACACCGTACAAACATCAGCACATAAACCAGTACACAGATCCGTACACACACCGTACAAAAATCAGCACAGAAATCTGTACACATAAATCAGTACACAGATCCGTACACACACCGTACAAACATCAGCACAGAAATCTGTACACATAAATCAGTACACAGATCCGTACACACACCGTACAAACATCAGCACATAAACCAGTACACAGATCCGTACACACACCGTACAAACATCAGCACATAAATCTGTACACAGATCCGTACACACACCGTACAAACATCAGCACATTAATCTGTACACATAAATCTGTACACAGATCCGTACACACACCGTACAAACATCAGCACAGAAATCTGTACACATAAATCTGTACACAGATCCGTACACACACCGTACAAACATCAGCACATAAACCAGTACACAGATCCGTACACACACCGTACAAACATCAGCACAGAAATCTGTACACATAAATCTGTACACAGATCCGTACACACACCGTACAAACATCAGCACATAAACCAGTACACAGATCCGTACACACACCGTACAAACATCAGCACAGAAATCTGTACACATAAATCTGTACACAGATCCGTACACACACCGTACAAACATCAGCACATAAACCAGTACACAGATCCGTACACACACCGTACAAACATCAGCACAGAAATCAGTACACAGATCCGTACACACACCGTACAAACATCAGCACATAAACCAGTACACAGATCCGTACACACACCGTACAAACATCAGCACATAAACCAGTACACAGATCCGTACACACACCGTACAAACATCAGCACAGAAATCAGTACACAGATCCGTACACACACCGTACAAACATCAGCACAGAAATCTGTACACATAAATCTGTACACAGATCCGTACACACACCGTACAAACATCAGCACATAAACCAGTACACAGATCCGTACACACACCGTACAAACATCAGCACAGAAATCTGTACACATAAATCTGTACACAGATCCGTACACACACCGTACAAACATCAGCACATAAACCAGTACACAGATCCGTACACACACCGTACAAACATCAGCACAGAAATCTGTACACATAAATCTGTACACAGATCCGTACACACACCGTACAAACATCAGCACATAAACCAGTACACAGATCCGTACACACACCGTACAAACATCAGCACAGAAATCTGTACACAGAAATCAGTACACAGATCCGTACACACACCGTACAAACATCAGCACATAAATCAGTACACAGATCCGTACACACACCGTACAAACATCAGCACAGAAATCGGTACACAGAAATCAGTACACAGATCCGTACACACACCGTACAAACATCAGCACATAAACCAGTACACAGATCCGTACACACACCGTACAAACATCAGCACATTAATCTGTACACATAAATCTGTACACAGATCCGTACACACACCGTACAAACATCAGCACATTAATCTGTACACATAAATCTGTACACAGATCCGTACACACACCGTACAAACATTAGCACATAAACCAGTACACAGATCCGTACACACACCGTACAAACATCAGCACATAAATCAGTACACAAATCCGTACACACACCGTACAAACATCAGCACATAAACCAGTACACAGATCCGTACACACACCGTACAAACATCAGCACATAAACCAGTACACAGATCCGTACACACACCGTACAAACATCATCACATAAACCAGTACACAGATCCGTACACACACCGTACCAACATCAGCACAGAAATCTGTACACATAAATCTGTACACAGATCCGTACACACACCGTACAAACATCAGCACATAAACCAGTACACAGATCCGTACACACACCGTACAAACATCAGCACAGAAATCTGTACACATAAATCTGTACACAGATCCGTACACACACCGTACAAACATCAGCACATAAACCAGTACACAGATCCGTACACACACCGTACAAACATCAGCACAGAAATCTGTACACATAAATCTGTACACAGATCCGTACACACACCGTACAAACATTAGCACATAAACCAGTACACAGATCCGTACACACACCGTACAAACATTAGCACATAAATCAGTACACAGATCCGTACACACACCGTACAAAAATCAGCACATAAACCAGTACACAGATCCGTACACACACCGTACAAACATCAGCACATAAACCAGTACACAGATCCGTACACACACCGTACAAACATCAGCACAGAAATCTGTACACATAAATCTGTACACAGATCCGTACACACACCGTACAAACATTAGCACATAAACCAGTACACAGATCCGTACACACACCGTACAAACATTAGCACATAAATCAGTACACAGATCCGTACACACACCGTACAAAAATCAGCACATAAACCAGTACACAGATCCGTACACACACCGTACAAAAATCAGCACATAAACCAGTACACAGATCCGTACACACACCGTACAAAAATCAGCACATAAACCAGTACACAGATCCGTACACACACCGTACAAACATTAGCACATAAACCAGTACACAGATCCGTACACACACCGTACAAACATCAGCACATAAATCTGTACACAGATCCGTACACACACCGTACAAACATCAGCACATAAACCAGTACACAGATCCGTACACACACCGTACAAACATCAGCACATAAATCAGTACACAGATCCGTACACACACCGTACAAACATCAGCACATAAATCTGTACACAAATCCGCACACATCTCTGGACCAAGGAGACAATAATGAGCAATTAAGGGGACAAGAGATAGAATTTTGATAAATAACGGGAGATAATTGACAGTAAGAAGACAAAGGAGGATAAAGTAAATCAAACCAATTTAAAGGCAAATTGGTTAATGTAAATCTGAAACATGGTTTACATTTTACTCAGAGTTTTAAATCAGAAATTTGTTAGTATAACGTGATGTCTGAGGTACTGAATTATGGTTAATCGTTAAAGGTAAGTCAACGGACTTCTGGAGATGTTAGCAGTGAATCATCTGTACATATAAACCATAGTGCCTGGTAAGATTAACGACAGTGTAATCAGTCCTGAGTAACTCCTGAAAGTATTACCATAACCGAGTCACTCCTGATAGTATTACCATAACCGAGTCACTCCTGATAGTATTACCACAACCGAGTCACTCCTGGTAGTACTACAATACCCGAGTCACTCCTAATAGTATTACCATAACCGAGTCACTCCTGATAGTACTACCATAACCGAGTCACTCCTGATATTGCTACCATAACCGAGTCACTCCTGATAGTACTACCACAACCGAGTCACTCCTAATAGTATTACCATAACCGAGTCACTCCTGATAGTACTACCACAACCGAGTCACTCCTAATAGTATTACCATAACCGAGTCACTCCTGATAGTATTACCACAACCGAGTCACTCCTGATAGTACTACCATAACCGAGTCATTCCTAATAGTATTACCATATCCGAGTCACTCCTAATAGTACTACCATAACCGAGTCACTCCTGATAGTATTACCATAACCGAGTCACTCCTGATAGTACTACAATAATCGAGTCACTCCTGATAGTATTACCATAACCGAGTCACTCCTGATAGTATTACCATAACCGAGTCACTCCTGTTAGTTCTACCATAACCGAGTCACTCCTGATATTGCTACCATAATCGAGTCACTCTTGATATTGCTACCATAACCGAGTCACTCTTGATATTGCTACCATAACCGAGTCACTCCTGATATTGCTACCATAACCGAATCACTCCTGATAGTACTACCACCACCGCGTCACTCCTGATAGTATTACCATAACCGAGTCATCCCTGATAGTACTACCATAACCGAGTCACTCCTGATAGCGCTACCACAACCGAGTTACTACAAGTCCTGAGTTACTCCTGATAATACCACCAGCCCTGAGTTACTTCTGATAATACTACCAGTTCTGAATTACTCCTGAAAATACTACCATGACTGAGTTATTCCTGATAATACCACCAGTCCTGAGTTACTCCTGATAATACTACCATGACTGAGGTACTCCCGATACTACTACAAGCCCTGATAATTTTCTTCTAGCTTTGAGTTACTCAAACAGTTCTTCCTGCCCCGAGATTCTCCCATAGTTATTTTTCAGGATTGTTTTTTTTTCTTGGCAGCAAATGATATTAAGTCGGATTAAAATTGGGGATCAAGACCTGGACGACTAATTGGAGATGTATTCACTTGTTAATTTCCTCGGGTGGCATCAAATTCCCGGTCAACCTTGATCTTTCAGCGCTTCTCAATGAAAGTTAACCCGATCAGCCAAAAAGAGAAGAAGAATAATGACTTTCCATGCTGTACATACTGTTCATTCTAAATCATCAGATTATATGATATCACAGAATAAGTTATCCTGTTACAAAGCATTGGACAAGACAGGAATTGAATTACAAACTTCTAAACAGACTATACTTTATATATGCATCCAAGCGATGTCACTTATACCATTTTTGATCTGATTTCAATGGCCATCGGATCCTTCATCTTCCAAATCTTCAATTTTCAATCTAATTTATGTCTTTTAAACCTGAAAATGACTTCTATATGTGTTTTGTTCCGTAGAGAATCCAATTTGTTCACGCTGAAATAAACAATAAGCTCTCATCTAGATACTAGCGTGTATGTTAGAAAGTCACATTCCATCTCATTGTTAATGCTCGGGAAAACAGATCAGAAAAGAAGACGGATATTAGGCAGCAGGATCTTATGACAAGTTATCAGATCGAGTCCGTTTTTACACACAAAGTAATTAATGGTTAAAATCACTCCCTCGTCAATACATGCCAACGGTTACATTTGGTTATTAAACATGTGCTTAAAAATTAATTAAACATTATGTCAAAAAGTGGCTGCCAAAGGACATTTATCAAACATATTGATGAAATATCGATAAATATTTACTTAGATAAATAAATTGCGTTTCTATTTTTCATTGAATCTAGAAATATTCATAAACGCATAAGATCAATGGAAGCAGAAATGAAATACAGAAATTGTAAAATGTTTTAATTTCAAATAATGAAATGCATATTTAGATAATTTTATATAATAGCGTTAAGTTAATTGGAATTAAGACAGCATTAAAATTCCGTTATGAAGTAAAATTCAATAAGATATAAGAGATATCGTGTTCCATTGTTGTAGATTGACGTTATATTGGTGCAGTTTAGCCTTTATGCTGCATTCCATCAGAAGAGAAAAATGAAGCCTGGATGTATCCTCCGATATACAAACGATGCTGCCAGGTCGTTACTGCACCTTGTAGCCTTGCACTAAATAGTTGATTATAGAAAAGAAGGAATGAAATTCCGCTGAGGGAATATGACATAAAAGTATTAAATATTTCATGCCTGGTTCAGAAATAGTAAACGTTGTCATTAATTTCGATTAGGTTTGGTAGAACATCAGTTGATCACCTAATGTGGCCACTTAAAGTCCTTACTTTACTATCCGTAGAGGACACGTGCACATGGCTTGCGATAAATTATAGAACCTCGCTAATGCAACCATTCTCGATTGAATTCTAATACTTGCAATTATGACAAGTTACAATCATATGTGAACTGATCGTTTGATAGGATCGTGGTGTAAAACATTAATTTCTTCAAAATAAGACGAACTCTGAAGTACATATCTTGTAAGTAACAATGGTATATGTCTCTTACACTTCAAAGGTGTTCGTTATTTTTACGAAGGAAACGATAAATCCATTCCTATATTGAACATGTGTTGTACAAAACAATATTATCACTTTAGACCACGTCATCAGTTCTAGCACATATTGCTTATAACGCGACAGTTGTGTTTATTTATTTATCTTACCGGTTTTACGTCCGCTACTTCAGCCGTTTGGCATTTCAGTGGACGAGAAACATGAGTAGAGCGGAATATATGAAATGATGGGAGAGAATGAAATACAGAGATGAGGTAGAGAGGGACAATCTATGTTATCAGACATAATGTTAAACTTTAAATTTGATGACGGCCCCATGGTCTAATTTTAGCTTTAACTTAGCTCCGATAAGACACGTTGCAAAGGAGGACGTGTTGTAAACAGAGAGAAAGGGGATGTGGATCCTACTATGAATTTAGATATTCTATGATATATTAGAAGTCTGTCTAAACTCCTGAATAAATTCATAATTCTAACCTAACACTAACCTTTACTTATTTTTTTGAAGAACCGCACGGATCTTTGTCTTGGGTATTGGACATTCCCACGCGGGAAACAAGTCCAACAATAAGTATTGTATATCAATGGGTGGGTATGGGGGTAGTGCGTTTTGTGAGAATACACTTTTTCCGATGGTAGATAAGCCCCCTCATCCTAACCCCCAATTCAAATGTGGGGGATAGGGCACAGAGTAGGAGACCTCACACCTCTTGAAGTGGCAGAACTCACCAAGTAATGACAGGACCAGTAAGTTTCCCTGTGTATCCTTGGGACCACCACTGGTAGCATATACTAATTATGACGCGAATGACTGTTGGATTCTCCCCTACAGCAAAGTGTGCTTTGTTGGGAAATGACGAGAGAAAAAAAGATTGGAGGAAATAAAGAAAATTTGCCTGGCGCTTTTAATCAGACTATTCCAGTCCTGCATACGGTAAAGTCATGAGAAAAAACGTAAATATCTCAGCTTATAATTTCTATGATAACAACCTGGAGATTCTTCATAAAACGGTTTGTCCAAATCGGATATTATACCTATAGTTTAATTAAAGTCCAAGAGCACATGATTTTGCGCATACAAAACATTTGCCATATTCGAAATCATTTAAAACAGTAGTCAGGAAGTCTTTAGAACACGACAGCAACAAAACAGCAGCAAACAGCAACATCAAATAGCAGCAAAAATTGGATTTTTTTGGTCATTTTTACATATTTTAAAATAATAATAATGTAATTTTATGAGTGAAAATGTGTACTGCTACCTGAGCCATTGTAGAAAGACCTTCATACGATCGTTCACTGCACTGCTCCAAATCCTGTGCCATGTTTACACTCCTTTTAGAGAATGGATAGCACAAATACCAGTCGTATTTTCGGGACTTTTCGGGGTAAATTTCCATTGTTTTTATTAATTTGTTGTTGTTGTTGTTGTAATTTTGTTAAAAAGATGCACACATTCATATAAAGGCATTATATTGTTACATACTGATATTTTATACGTTTTTGTTAAAATGGCTGTTGTATGGAACAAAATACTTTAATTTGCATGAAATTGAATAATCATTTGTTTTCGTTTGGTTTTTTTTAAGTACGTGGTTGTGGTTTTTGTGAAAATTATATAACTAACTGTTTTATCGGGTTATTACCTAATTAAGAATATTGTAAACTTTATGGAATTGTTACAATATAGGTTTAAATTGATATCACTATCAGGTAAAGGTGTTCTATCTTATATATTATGTACTTCGATGTCGGTTATATCAGTATAAATTTTAATATCTAATTTTGTGGATCAGGTGATTGTAATAATATCTGTGTGTGACGTATTTATTGGCGGTATAACAATAACAATAAACAAGAAACATTGGCTTTGTTGTCACGTGGAATTACTTGAGTACAACTTCTGTGGTTCTGTAAAGTGCAAACAGCAAAATATCGCTAACCCATCTCTCGGTAAATTCGGCAATGACATTACTTTATAAATAGGTTTGATAAAGCATGACATCAACACATTAAGAGATTTCAGTCAATGTGCTGTGTATAGACCTGTCTGTGTTACGTCATCTACACATTACGATCCGATAAAACAGATGGGTATCTAATATGAGGTGAGAATTTAAAGTCAACACAAATATACAATCACGCATCTCATATCGTGTTGTATTCTCAAATAAAAAAAAATCATGAGAAAAGCGAACCTTTTTGATGTCGTCATATTTTCAACAATCGATGGCGTGACGGCATGATTCCAATCTGTTTATTGTTACAATGATATTGAGACTTTCAGATATAATCCCTTTTCATCACTTCAACATGGTAACCTTCGTTTTCTTCTATGTCTTTTCTATCAATTCTATAATGAACAATTTCGAAAAATTAAAATTATTAAAAGCTGACTCATTGCCAAACGTAATTACTAGGTTGAGATAGGACGCGTAAAAATACAAAGGCTGGGAATCTTAACCCTGATTAGAACACGCTAATACTCATACAAGTCAATTGTTAGAGTTTAAACGGGCAAGGTAAAATTCTATATATCACACAGCAGGATAACAATGAAATTCAAACACAAATACTAAAAAACATTCAAATTCATTTTTAAAATAAAGTGTTATCTTAACGTTTGTGTTTTTACTTTCAATAGCTGCTTGTAAAACCTTCTACGCTTTTATAATCGTAAACTTGAAATTCAAACATACGCTTCAAAATAATTAATTTTATTTTGAAAATGAACAAATATTTCTGAATAATTTGACAATGTGTTATGACCTGGATGTTAAATGTCTGATAGTAAGGCGCTTGCTGCTGTACCCCGCTAAAGTACACAAGGTTATACGAATTTCGCTAATCATATTACTCACTCATTAAGAAAATCGTAACGGCAGAGCTCTAGCTCCAGAATTTGTATTTTGAACGGTGGATAATGAGATTAAGTCATGATATATATAAATAAAACAATGCGTGCAAACAGATACATCGTACAGTAATGAAAATTAAGTGTAACAGAAAATACATTATCCCTCTATTATGAACACTTAATGTCATTTGAAGGTCGATGTTCATTCGAAATATGAAAAAATCTACAAATACATTTGAACTTAGATTAAAACCTAAAAGTACACAGTTAAAAAGATAATTGAAGGTAATTCATTACAAGCGGAAATGTCGTACGTAACGGTGATGATACATATTACTTGCACTTTAGCAAGCAAATATAGTAAAATTATTGTCGGTATTATTTCAGTGTAAAGGATATATGGCGGTTGTAACTGTGGGGTGATCTATGCACGTGCCGGTTTCCCTATGGATGAGGGAAAAGAATCCGATGACGTCATAAGTCATACTAAAACGCGTTTTCCATGACAAGTTAGTAATGTGGTGAGTTGAACGAAAATAAGCGTTTTTCGTATCTCTAACAGGAAAAATATGAGATGTTTGGCTAGCTTACATTTGGGAATAAGCCAAAAGACCGTCACTAGTGACAATTGGATTATATTACACAAAGCAATAGTGAGACGAGCTTATACCTTCCGTCCTACACGTCACACGAATTCTATCTTTTCCAACCATTTTCATGGAATTTATCAATTATTTTCACAGAAAATTTATTTATCCCTAACATTTTAGAAATATTCTATTTCTATAAGATTTTTTAAAATTCTTTTTTATAACTTTAGATTCGATGTCTCGGATGAATGAGGTAGAGAAATACGGGGTTGATATAGCCTTAACGACAGCTGACCACGGATATTCATACCTGTTAACTGCCTTAACGGCTTTTGACGTGGATTTCACCACACAAATCCCACACAGTCATCTTCATCAGACAAATGACCAGTGTGGAGCGTGCTAGTACTGACCTACATAGTGTCCGAAATGGTACTATAATCTGTTTACCATCTCGTCACACCATGTTCGACTTTGGTGCACATACGATTATAGTGCAGTCGAAAAAGTTAGTCAATTCCGTACCATCTCGTACAATACGTACGTCAGTGCTAGTACGCTCCACACTGGTCATTTGTCTGATGAAAAAGACCGTGTAGTCATTGAAACGACACACTCTAATCTTCTACTGGCTATGTTATAAGAACTTCTATTCTAATGTTTTTTCTTTCTTTTTTTTTTTTTTTTGTGAGGGAGAATTTAAGGGGGGGGGGAGGGGGGTCGGATATTCATATCGATTACTTGCACCATAGAACCGCAACCAATGATGATTATTACTCTAACCTATTGGAGTAGGTACGGCAGTGAATCAAGAGTTCTACCAATCGGGTACCAATGCCTGGTAAAGTAGATCGAACAAGTATGTTGATAACATGATATCTTGTTCATCCTGTGTGAGGCTCACAACTTTGCATCTTTATCAATATAGACAGTGTCGATTTCTGAAAGGAAGGGTATTAACCGACTTAATGGTGTAAGCCTTTAATCCATTTTGTTCCTCGAGTTTGAGACTTCAATTAATTATTAAAATAAGGCTCCACCCTTAACAGCGTTTAGTGTTTATGTAGATATTTCACGATACACTAGAACTGATACCGTTAGCTTTCCTTTTTGTTGGTGTTCTTGTAAGAATTCATTTTCTGTTTGATTTTTTTATGATGAGAATTTGTTTCGATAAAGAAGAATATCTTGAATTCTGTGTGGAACTTTGTAAGTATGGGTTTTAAGGACGTGTGTGAGACCTGCACTTTTGTAAGATTTCTCATTCTTTATACAAAACATTACGTACCAATTACTGTTAAACAGATCTTAACTGTTCTCCTATCACCTATATACGTCTAAAAAGAATTTTGACATTAAACTATAAAATTTTAACAATAAAAGGTGACGATAAGTTATAAAGCATAATCTTATCTTGAGATTTCTCCGCTTTACAACCCCCTAAACATTCATCATCCAAACACTAAGGTTTAGAATAGCCATATCATAGCGAACGTCCGCATCACAGGGGCCCTGTTATGGGGCCCCTGCTTTTAAACCATATTGTAAGATTTTGAATTATTTCTTGCCCTGAAGTGCGTTGTTAGATTTGTTGAGATTTTATATCCGTGCACTTGATGATAATTTAGTGTGTATAGAAACTGCTGAAGACTTTTGTTGAAGGAAGTTTCAATCATTTTTGCCGTTTTATACTATGTGGAGAACATAAATTATAAATGGTAAGGTAAGGCGATGATAACATGGTTTACAATGAGATGGAGGATAATAAACCTTCTGATTCCCTCACCATATAAACAAAAAGGTGAAATATTTGCAGAATATCAATGGTAGAATAAAAGATACATTGGTATTTGTCATCTTGTCACCAAATCGACTAGATACAGCTCCGAATAAAGATGAAAATAAATCAAAATGAAGATATGAGACTAATATTAACACACCAAGAGTTTTAGAAGGTAAATTTTTTATATTAATTATGTCACGGTGATACTTCCAGAGGATACAGAAAATTCGGGCATAAATAAGTAAAGACAGGTTTTCTGAGTGTGTGTTTCAGTAAAGACTTACTCCGACTGGCAAAATGCACAGTGGGAGAAGTTGCCGAAGAAGCAGTGCCATTCTACAGAACAATTACTAATAGCGCGAAAAAGTATTACGACTCCTCAACGAGTAAGTAGTACAGGACTTGGAACAATTAAAATAACGGTGACAGAGTAAAGTTAGCCTGGTGACAGCTAATGTATAGAGGTAGGTAAACGACATACTTAATTGTCTCCGAAAAGAACTATTATTTTGGGTAGATTAGATGTCGAGTGTTTTACTAATGATGAAAATTGTGTTACATCTGGCAGAAATGGTCAGGTCTCACTTTCTTATTTTCTGTAAGTAGTGTGAATCATTTCTTAATTGTCAACTAATCACTGGCTACGTAGTACACATAATTAATACAGAAAATTATATTCTTTTCCTAAGCAGTAACATACCATTCTGTACTACACATGTCACAGTTGATTCATACTATCTTCAACACGGACTCTGCATTTCAGAACGTAAATTGTCACTTAGAAATATAAGCTGCCCTCAGTAAAAGCGGAGATTGTCCTAGTCAGGAATAAGTATTGTCTGTTCCAGGTCAGTGCACAAATGGGGAAAAAAATGCATAGTCACAAAAAAAAATAATGATAAAAAATTTAAACGATCTTAAGTGCAATAAAAAGGGTTTTATTTTAGTAAACTTAAACTCTTATGTTCTTAAAATTCATATTAAAACCTTAGAGTGCAACTGCGATAGAGAAGTCATTACGACCCGACATATGATATCAATAAAGTTAAAGATAAGTAATCAAAATCGATATGACATGAATGAGGACAGAGGAACAGATGAGAGGAACATTTTCACGTGCAGCTAAAATATCTCAGTTCCACCAGGAATCAAGGAATTTGTGTACGCCGGCCCCAGCCGCGATACCTGTACCAGGGAAGTAAGAGTTAATTAATAACTTGAGAAAGAAAAATCTAATAAATTCTTGTTTTTTTTTTTTTTTTTTTTAAATATTTCAAAAATCTGACACCTAAATGAAATAATTCAAATATCGAAATTTTCTTAAATCGAAGATTTTTTTTTTCAGAGGGTGAAAACTTGTACGCCGCACTCAACCGTAAAATTTTCCGATTTGTGGGAAATTACAGCTACCATACGGTTTACTTTCAAATTTATACCTAATCTTATATTTACTATGATCGCGGGTCGTGTGTGTACACTTGATTCCCGAGTAGATTTACGTAAAGAATTTGAAAATTATTACATTTTCCGTTCTCGATATATTATTTTTTTTACTTTCCTGGTATTGTAAGAATCAGCCAGTTAAGGGGAATCTTAAGTCACTTTATACCTGGTAGATCAGGTTGTATTCCCGCAAAGGAACCAGAAGTTGACGCTGCAACCACCTTGGCCACACTCTACCCCATATTCAGGAAGACCTTGGCGACACTCTACCTCATATTCAGGAAGACCTTGGCGACACTCTACCCCATATTCAGGAAGACCTTGGCGACACTCTACCCCATATTCGGGAAGACCTATATCATTATATAATTTTGTAAAGTATGGGTAGTAAAAGACAGCATTTATTATAAAAAATATGATTTCCGTGAGATTTTAACACAAATTGTGTTATAAAATACATGATATAGGTCCCTCTTGTCCCACCGTGTGACGCAATAGACAAAGTCCTTTCCTTTCTACAATGTACAAGATGTAAAGAAAGCAATTCCTCCCGTGAGAGAATAGATTCCGAACTGAAGGACTTCTCCTTGTACCCATTCCATATATATAAGTCCGGATTCTTAACAATTAAGTCACAAATAGAAGCAAGTGTGAAACGATTAACGATATCATAAACGTCAAAGTCCATCACTATGATTCCGGTAGTATGTAAAATATCAAGTTTGTTTTTACGTTAAAGTTCAGAGATTAGATAAAACCGTCTTTGAGAATAGTTGTTTCTCCTGTTCTTGTGAGGCCGTGACGTCATTCAATATTCAAGTTTGAGACGTGCTCCTTAAAATTAGGATTACAGTCCACGTCAGTTTTCTTCAGAGTTACACAATTCTCTGCAGAGTTACACAATTCTCTGATTCTCTGAAACTTTCATTTCGTTTAATGAAAATCAATTAATAATAGTTATATTTCCCCCTGGAATGCGTTCCCCGAATCTAAACGTTAGGTATCTCAGGTACGACAACCTGTTGAACGTGTCGTTTAGAAATAACAAATTCAGTACAGAGGAGTCCTGGGGTGCTCTCTTTTACAATAGCTTCTAGTCACTGGTACCTGGGCCCAAAGGCCTCGGACATGTCCACCAGGTTAGTTTCGATAAAACAGGTTGTTCAATGTTAAGCATCACACTGGTACCGGAGCCCAAAGGCCTCGGTCATGTAAATCAGATTAGTTTCGATAAAACATGTTGTTGTGCAAGGTTAAGCATCACACTGGTAACGGGGCTCAAAGACCTCGGACATTTCATCAGGTTAGTTTCGATAAATTGTGTTGTTGTCAGTTCCTAAGGAGTGTCAGAAGAGCAGCCCTTTCTGGAAGGAGATAACAGAGTGTGTTTTAACTTGGAGGAAACAACTGAATATGTAAATTTGTTGTTCTCTAAGCAGGTCATTTCTTTAAATATGGTCTGCGGCTGTTAAACGTTTGTAATTGACATATTTTTTTGAGATGCAAACGTGGAAAAGAATTGAGAGGAACTGACTGAAAGCATTGTGGAGCATACTTTCCGATATCCTTACCATCCCTGTAGCCTGAGATGTATAAACATCTGGTTAAAACTGGCAGTAATAAAATGAAAAGACGTTAGATCAGTTGATCAGCTTTGTAATTGCATTGATCCTAGTGTGATCAGAATACAGACCCTTGGCTGTGTTACATCCTACTTGCTACGCTGGTAAGAAGTTGTTATGGAGATTACAGAACCAATAACCCCTGATTAAACGTTCTGACCAGATTTATATTTATCGTAAGAAAACGGCTTAATTGGTAACCCAAAGTACTTAGCGTCTTTCCGCGGAGACGTCAGAGACTACGACACGCGAGGACGCAATGTTGGCACGTGTTCTCCAAAGGGCCAAATATCAATGTCATAACACCCAAAACACACTGCTTTAGACGCATGCGTAGTTTTCGTGTCCTTGACTTTTGATTGGTCGAAGATCACTCTTATTTTTCCACTTTGAAGTCAAAACTACGTGATTTTCGTAAACTGTAATTGGCTTGTGACATTAAGTTGTTATGGTGTCGGATAGGTGTTACTGTGCAGTATGTAGACTATAGGTATAGGTCTGACATAATTTGTCTCTGACGAGGTTAATGATACAAGATAATGTAAAAACAAATGCAACCTAGGTCAGCCAACCATCATACTTCATGCTAAAAATAGCTGATGGCAGGTTTGGAAGCCGAGCATCCCAGACATTCTCGACAATATAATGATCAACTGTTTCAATGTTTAACACGTGTAAAGGATCATTCAAACAGTCATAAGATGTCTAAATCACTATGTAATCCCGTATCTACCATAAAAAGTATTCAATTATTAACGGTATTTTTTCAGGTGTTGATAAAACTATAAATCCACCCCATCAACAGGCAGTACCTGGTATGTCATATAATGTTGTTTTTACATGTATAACCTTTCTAATATTTTTTATTGATTCAGTAACCTGTGTAACCTGTCTCGAGTTGTCCTATTGTCTTTTATCGCTGACAGCTACCTACCGGTAGATGTTCCTAAGTGTTGGCTGGAACAAGAATGACACCGACCCTGGCCTCGTTTAGAGAAGTACAAAATTTGTTGAAGACGTTAAACGATTTTTAATAACCAAAGGACGAATCTCTGTGACTGATGCTTTTATTGAAGTTGATAGTTTTGAATAAAGAAGTGCCGAGGGATATTCGAAGTCTCAATGATAGAAATGCCGAGAGTATAATTATTCATAACTGATAGAAAATTGCCTCTCTCAATACTATTTTGTGTAATACAGCATCGCTTTATACTGCCGCGAATTCCATTTGTATAAGGAGTC
Organism: Ylistrum balloti; assembly: GCF_031769215.1. NCBI lineage: Eukaryota > Metazoa > Mollusca > Bivalvia > Pectinida > Pectinidae > Ylistrum > Ylistrum balloti. Next base: position 323,167 of record NW_026782008.1, on the reverse strand, counting down.
TCTAGAGTGTGTTCTCTAGCTCGTGCCGATGTCGCTTCCTAAAACTGACGTAACTTTTAAAATAATATATAATTTGGTGGTATTTCGTATCACCTATTGTCAAGTTTGAAGCCATACCGATTTATCTATCATCTTGTTTGACGGCAAATCATAATTATTTTTCTACATAACGCTACACTCTTGATATCATACCATTCCACATTGGAGTTTGGTGGTACACCAATTTTCAATCTTCTATGTTGTTTACCAAATTTCTATCGCAAAGTTTGGTGGTACACCAATTTTTAGTCTTCTAAGTTTTTATAATATTCTTTGGTGGTATACCAAATTTCTATTACCAAGTTTGGTTGGCACACCAGTGTATATACATTATCGCTTACTATGGTAGTATGCCAGTTTTATCGTCTTGTTTGTTGATATACTAATTTTCTATCGCTTACCTTAGTGGTATACCAATTTATCGCCTTGTCTGTTGATATAACAATTTTCTATCGCTTACCTTGGTGGTATACCAATCTTATCGTCTTCTTTGTTGATATACCAATTTTCTATCGCTTACCTTGGTGGTATACCGATTTTTGATCTCCTAGTTTGGTGGTAGTCTTGAGAAGTACTTGACGGATGTTAATACAATCTTATGTAGGTTTCCCTTGGTCCCTTGCTGTGCTCTTTTGATTTTGGGACTGATGAGAAAATCAAAATGGCGGCTGAACGGTGGCCCTTTTGGATTTTGACAACGTAAATTTTATCTGTATTTCTTGTTAAGTACGAAATGGATATTTCTCAAATTTCTTATATAGGTTTCCCATTCGTCTCTCTTTGTACTTATTTATTTTGGGGGCTGAAAACAAAATGACCCACAGATGGCCATCTTGGATTTTGACTATGAAAACATTTATTGCTATTTCTTAAAAAGTACTGGATAGCTATTTCTGTAATACCGTATGTACATTTGTAGGTTCCCCTTGGTCCCTGGTGGTGCCTGTTTGATTTTGGGACTGATGAGAAAAACAAAATACAATAAATATTTTATTTGACAATTTTCACTATATTTTGAAAGGAATTTTCAAAAGGCATACAAGAGTAACAACAAAGGAAAGTATAAGAAAAGGGAATGGTGGGGTTGGGGGTTAGGTTGGTTATGCAACGTTTAAAGAGCATTTAGAGGCCAAACAATGCTGAGCGATAAGATTCTCTGGGATGTCTGTATCCATTCTTCGTTATATCAATCTATTATATTGACATAATCAGACATTTTTGAGATTCTTGTGACATTGCAATGGCTTTTTGATGATATAATGAGCATTTTGTATTCCAACAGCTTGGGCGATTTTCATCTCACACTTTCCTAAATGCTTGTTTGTAGCAGCTGTTGTAACTAAAATATCTGCTGCACCGGTGACCGAATTTCGTCACGGAACATTGATTACAATTTAAATTACATGAGTATTACCAATTTGTCTGTCATATGATAGAACCATTCAATGACTGTAATTAACATTCACGTATATAATTGAGAAGACTCCTTCATTACTAATTTATAGCATAACTTAGATCTGCACTCTCAGTGTAACAGGTGTTTGTTTACCCACGGATTCTCGCTAATTGCTAATTTTTATTTTAATATTTCGCGTTCTGGTAGTTTTTCCCGGGTCACATGAGCTATGAGCTTTCTATAAAATGCCATCGTTAGGTTTCCTTTATATCTACTTTTATTCAGTGCATTTCCGCTGTGTACAATGTACACTATGACACACACATATATATCGTACACAAGGAAGTTACAGTATTACATACTGGTATCCGCAAAAATATTTTCTTAATTTTAGAAAAAATTATGTTTCTGGGAAATCAATTAAAACTTACAGAACTAACTACGAATGTTTCGTACAATCCTATTCATTTCGAACCAAATGTTTGTCATCCAATAAGTTTAAGTTGTAGCGACACTGTGACACGGTTCTCTTTAGAACTGCGCAGTCATATCGTAATAAAGAGGTAGAAAACAAAACCTCTTAACATTTCAATAGAAATCTGAAAGTCCAAAATCGTAGCGGCTCGTTATGTGTCGTGTACTACAAAGGTCAAGGTCACAGTTACCTGTTACAGGGAAAACAATTTTAAGAATACAGTGACCACTTGTTGGGCGAAGAAATTATAGAATACAGTGATATGTTGTTGTAAAAAGGGCCAAGAACACTGTCATCTGTTTCGGTGTTAAAGGTAAAGAAAAAAGTCCAGGACAGAGATGTATCGGGGAAAATAAAGATCACGTAAAATGTGGACTTTTGATAGTTTAAACAAAGGTAAAAATAGACTAATCACCTGTTGTTGACAAAGGTAAAGGTCACAGAGACACTTGATGGGTAATATAAACAGTGATCTTCTGGTGGGTAAAACAAACGCCTAGATAAGAAAGTAAACATAGCGGAGTGATAACTCAAAGGTAAGTTAGGAAACATAGCGGAGTGATAACCCAAAGATAAGTTAGGAAACATAGCGAAGTGATAACCCAAAGGTAAGTTAGGAAACATAGCGGAGTGATAACCCAAAGATAAGTTAGGAAACATAGCGAAGTGATAACCCAAAGGTAAGTTAGGAAACATAGCGAAGTGATAACTCAAAGATAAGTTAGGAAACATAGCGGAGTGATAACTCAAAGGTAAGTTAAGAAACATAGCGAAGTGATAACCCAAAGATAAGTTAGGAAACATAGCGAAGTGATAACTCAAAGATAAGTTAGGAAACATAGCGAAGTCATAACCCAAAGTTAAGTTAGGAAACATAGCGAAGTCATAACCCAAAGATAAGTTAGGAAACATAGCGAAGTCATAACCCAAAGGTAAGTTAGGAAACATAGCGAAGTGATAACCCAAAGGTAAGTTAAGAAACATGGCGAAGTGATAACCCAAATGTAAGTTAGGAAACATAGCGAAGTGATAACCCAAAGATGAGTTAGGAAACATAGCGAAGTGATAACCCAAAGATAAGTTAGGAAACATAGCGAAGTGATAACCCAAAGGTAAGTTAAGAAACATGGCGAAGTGATAACCCAAATATAAGTTAGGAAACATAGCGAAGTGATAACCCAAAGATAAGTTAGGAAACATAGAGAAGTGATAACCCAAATGTAAGTTAGGAAACATAGTGAAGTGATAACCCAAAGGTAAGTTAGGAAACATAGCGAAGTGATAACCCAAAGATAAGTTAGGAGACATAGCGAAGTGATAACCCAAAGGTAAGTTAGGAAACATAGCCGAGTGATAACCCAAAGGTAAGTTAGGAAACATAGCGAAGTGATAACCCAAAGGTAAGTTAAGAAACATTGCGAAGTGATAACCCAAAGGTAAGTTAGGAAACATAGCGAAGTGATAACCCAAAGATTAGTTAGGAGACATAGCGAAGTGATAACCATAAGATAAGTTAGGAAACATAGAGAAGTGATAACCCAAAGATAAGTTAGGAGACATAGCGAAGTGATAACCCAAAGATAAGTTAGGAGACATAGCGAAGTGATAACCCAAAGATAAGTTAGGAAACATAGTGAAGTGATAACCCAAAGATAAGTAAGGAGACATAGTGGGGTAATAACCCAAATGTAAGTTAGGAAACATAGCGAACTGATAACCCAAAGATAAGTTAGGAGACATAGCGAAGTGATAACCCAAAGATAAGTTAGGAGACATAGTGGGGTAACAACCCAAATGTAAGTTAGGAAACATAGTGAAGTGATAACCCAAAGATAAGTTAGGAGACATAGTGGGGTAACAACCCAAATGTAAGTTAGGAAACATAGTGGGGTAACAACCCAAAGATCATGTAGTAACCTTGTCTTAACGGAGTGATAACCCATATTTCATATAGTAACCCTTGAGTGATAACCCATATTTCATATAGTAACCCTTGAGTGATAACCCATATTTCATATAGTAACCCTTGAGTGATAACCCACATTTCATATAGTAACCCTTGAGTGATAACCCATATTTCATATAGTAACCCTTGAGTGATAACCCACATTTCATATAGTAACCCTTGAGTGATAACCCACATTTCATATAGTAACCCTTGAGTGATAACCCATATTTCATATAGTAACCCTTGAGTGATAACCCACATTTCATATAGTAACCCTGATTTAAGAAAGTGATAACATACAGTTCAGGTAGGAGACTTGTCGTAAAGGAGTTCTTTATGCAGTAGAACCATTATCATGGTAATATCAAATAATTCCTCAATCGTCTAACTTCAGTCGTGTATAATTGTTACAATCAGCAGACATGATCATGTTCTGACAAGCCAAAGCAGAGAAAAAATCTTATTTATTGATATCATAAAATTGACTTATTGATATTTATAGATATCCATTTGCTGATAATAATGAACTTATTATTTATATAAATAAATAATAAATGAATTATTAATGCAAATAGTTTCTAAACCAATATCAATAAAAGGGATCTTTGTCACCTTGGCTTGTCATGGTTTGTGACCTGATCTGAATGTACTATTTCAAACATTTTCCGAGCATGAAAAATTGCATAAGGTGGAAAATAAGGCTAATGTTTGCATTATCTTTAATTACTAATCAGTAAAGTCACAGCTGTTCAACAGGTTCCTGCAACATCTGAATGTGTTGAGGGGGTTAAAAGTCATCAAGCATATCCCTTTAAATAACAACAAATCAAATGTATTATTTTTTCATTAATATTTTTTATTAAATTTTTTAATCATGTTTTAAGAGAAATGTTTCCATCATTCAGTAAGCACTGTAATTAAAATGTTCCAGTGTTTTAAGGTCCAATGTTGTAGTATATATCTTGCTACAATTGTTTGAACAGCATTAGAAACGACATCATTATAGACAATCTACCACAATACTTACAAAACTTCTATAAGCTTGCAAAACACCTATAACATCCATGCACCAATAGTGCGTAACTATAGTTAAAACAAAAATATAATACATGTACAAATTGAATATTATCAAAATACAAATTCAACAGGTGGAAAATTGCACGCCATATGGAGGACACACAACCTTTGTATCCTACAATTTGAGTTTAATAAGAATAACAGTTCCCTTCTACCATGAAACATAATTGTAATTGTTAGATCTACAATGAACTATTGAAATTATGATATTCCATAGTCTTCATATAAAGAAAACTGCAGAACATCTACTGACACTATCAAAATAATATCTACTCAATATTGTACCGGAATAGAACATCTACCACACTAATTAGCATCTCCTAATTATGGTACCAGTGTAGAACATCTACCGTATTAATTAGTATCTACTCAGTACTGTACCAGTGTAGAACATCTACCATATTAATCTGTATCTACTCAGAACTGTACCAGTGTAGAACATCTACCTTATTAATCTGTATCTACTCAGAACTGTACCAGTGTAGAACATCTACCGTATTAATCTGTATCTACTCAGAACTCTACCAGTGTAGAACATCTACCATATTAATCTGTACCTACTCAGAACTCTACCAGTGTAGAACATCTACCGTATCAATTAGTATCTACTCAGTACTGTACCAGTGTAGAACATCTACTGTATTAATTAGTAACTACTCAGTACTGTACCAGTGTAGAACATCTACCGTATCAATTAGTATCTACTCAGTACTGTACTGGTGTAGAACATCTACTCAGTACTGTACTGGTGTAGAACATCTACTCAGTACTGTAACAGTGTAGAACATCTACCATATTAATCTGTATCTACTCAGTACTGTACCAGCATCAGTTGAGAACATTTACCACACTATCAGTATCTACAGTTATGAGGTACAATATTGTAGGCACACAATTGACATCTACCCCATTGTTAAAACTTCAGAAAAAGATTGACGTTACATTTTATATATATATTTCTTTAGGATAATCCCCAATACTTGGTGATTATATGACTAGTATACATATTTTAAACAGAAATGATAAACATGACAACATTATGTAAATGACCTAAGGAACTATTGAGGATGAGAGATGTAGCATGTGACAGTATTTCCTTGTGAGTTAATTGACATGTGCTTGGAAGACATGAGAACCAGATCTTGTTTACAAAGATGAGGGTGCCTGTTGTCATGGACAACAAGATGGAGGTAAACAAGAAAATTAAACATAAATACGACACTCACTAATAATGAAGACAATATTACCAAGTTTTAAACACAAGGTTTTCATTGGTTGTAATAATCTACCAATCAATTTAAAGTTATAGATATTGCTTCAAGGTACGTTCTTTTTCAGTTGCACTGCAGATCTAAATGTGTACTTAGTGTCTAAAGGTAATAAGGTCCCATGATATCACAGCTTTAAGTGATTGTTATTTCTTATATAAATTTTTATAAATATGTTCTTAATTATTCAAAACTGGAGACATGGAATTCACAATGCCACATATTTGTTATATAGACTTATTTCTGAACACAGATCTAAGGCAGTGATAATACAAAACACACTATAAACAAACAGTAGTCATGAGGAAGTGATGATATATAGTTTCAATGTTACCTTTCATCACTGTTTGTGGTAAAGTGAACCTTCAACAGGACAGAGAACATCACTAGTATTAAGATTACCATCTTCAGTATAAAACAGTGGAAAACAGCATTCAACATGATACCTACACTGTGAAAATGACCCCTCTATATCAATAACTTCAGTAAATAAACAAACAAAACACACAAAAACTGATCACATGTCTTTGGGTATTTGATGAAATCCTTAATCCTATTTTATCTCATAATGCTCTAGAAAATAACGGAGAATTGAATTTGTACTGTGGTGATATCTGTATACACCAGATGAAAGGTATTTGATAAAGGTAACAATGAGTGATGTGGTACACACATATTTAAACTACATTGAGGTATTAAGACATTATTTAATAATAATTAAGTATACAAAGTGTAAAAATGAAGATATAAATGAAATGATTGTCAACAACAAAAAAACCCACTAAATATAGACACTGATGAATATGTGTAAGACCTATAAGTCTGTGGTAATATATAAACATGTCCTTTTTCTTATACATACATTCCTACAGAGATCCCCAACCCTAAAACATAGACATATAGATACACAAATTCTACAATTGAGGACACTTTTCTTTGAAAACAAAATTAGTAAATCTTACGTTATTTCCTATAGAAACAGTGATTCACAAATTCTGAATACTCTCCAACAGGAAACAGAAATTCACAAATTCTGAATACTCTCCAACAGGAAACAGAAATTCACAAATTCTGGATACTCTCCCACAGGAAACAGAAATTCACAAATTCTGGATACTCTCCCACAGAAAACAGTGATACAAACTAGCTTGATACTGTATACATACTAATCTTATAAGAAATGGAGGTCTCTCATCGTAAAGGAAATATTGTTAAACCTGATTGCCACATATAGTTACATCCCTCCATATTGGTAACATATGAGTAAATGTTTAAAAAAGAAACATTAAGTATTCTGAGTATTCAGCATTGAAAAATACAACAGAAACAAATTAGAATGGACAATAACACTTGAAGTTTACCTTATCGAATATTTCTTATATAGTGGCAGCAAAATAATGAAAGAATGATTTTTCAGAAGCTTAATATTGACTATGTGATGTTAAGACAAGGTAAACCCTGTAAACACTTGACTTCAATGTATACCCATCATGTACCACATAGAGAAGTGCCATCAGAACGGACTTCTGAAATTGGTTTGCTGTATGACTGGGTATTGTATTTTAACTAAAAATGAAGGTCAATCATTCAGACAAAATGAGTGGAGCTTTCAGGAAATGTAAGGTTCCACAGCTCTAGCATGTTTTGTGCTGAAGTGACTCTATGAAAATAACAGTTTTAATGTTGTATTCGATCCTTGAAAAAAGACATCTGTAACATGCCTTACATTTTAAAAATCAAACAAAGCATAAAAGAAGGAAAGTTACTCCAAATTTAGGAAATATGACACTAAAATAAGTCTTACTGATATATAGTAGTCTACTTATAAATGTCACTTGATTTCATTACCACTCTGGGCGAGAGCGATATATCCGGTGTATCATGATAAGGAATGGTAAATCACACATCTACGGCTACAGAATTCCTGTCATGTTTACTGCCAACATTATAGTAAAGAAATATCACTTAATATACATTTAAAAAATTCAACCTTGTTTCAGAAATTTTATGTCAAAATGGTTTAGAGTATACAGGCTCACTTTCTATATCAAATAAATCATATGAGGAGGACAAGATTTCATTTTTCCTAACTTTACAAAGTCAAATGTCTCATTAGTGTCACTTATTTGGACAAATATGGTAACCATGACGGTTTGTGTATCTGTAGTTAACAGGGTAGGACAAACATGTTGGTGTTTGTATCTGTAGTTAACAGGGCAGGACAAACATGTTGGTGTTTGTATATGTAGTTAACAGGGCAGGACAAACATGTTGGTGTTTGTATCTGTAGTTAACAGGGTAGGACAAACATGCTGGTGTTTGTATCTGTAGTTTACAGGGTAGAACAAACATGTTGGTGTTTGTATCTGTAGTTTACAGGGTAGGACAAACATGTTGGTGTTTGTATCTGTAGTTAACAGGGTAGGACAAACATGCTGGTTTGTGTATCTGTAGTTAACAGGGTAGGACAAACATGCTGGTTTGTGTATCTGTAGTTAACAGGGTAGGACAAACATGTTGGTGTTTGTATCTGTAGTTAACAGGGTAGGACAAACATGCTGGTGTTTGTATCTGTAGTTAACAGGGTAGGACAAACATGTTGGTTTGTGTATCTGTAGTTAACAGGGTAGGACAAACATGTTGGTGTTTGTATCTGTAGTTAACAGGGTAGGACAAACATGATGGTTTGTGTATCTGTAGTTAACAGGGTAGGACAAACATGACAAACATGTTGGTTTGTGTATCTGTAGTTAACAGGGTAGGATAAACATGTTGGTTTGTGTATCTGTAGTTAACAGGGTAGGACAAACATGATGGTTTGTGTATCTGTAGTTAACAGGGTAGGATAAACATGTTGGTTTGTGTATCTGTAGTTAACAGGGTAGGATAAACATGTTGGTTTGTGTATCTGTAGTTAACAGGGTAGGATAAATCGTGGCTATAACATGTATACATTAACTAATTATCAACTCACAACTCCTCTGTTCCTTGATAAGATTTCTCATTGCACACAATAAAATAAGGTCACCTCAGATTCTCACCTCACAATCACTCATCTATAATTATACCACACACCAGCCTCACTCTGACCTCAGTAAACTTGAGTCAATGTCAAGGTCATAACTTTGACCTAAATGTCCAACATTGTAAAGTTCACTATAATGTCTTTATCACACATCATTTTGTAGCAGCCATCTTGATTCAAGATATTGCACCACTCCAAATTGTTCTGAACTCTGTTGACCAAGGTAAATGTGTCCATTGAGAACTTCGCCACGGCAACCAGAACATCACTATGGCAAGTGTCACTTGTAAACTTATTTTTGTTTGGTTAATTGTTATGCTATGAATGCATGATCCAACCAATGAAATTCCCTGTTCCATCTGCCTACTACTGGCTAATGTCAGAATGAAAGCCTTGATGTGTATGGTCCAATATGAAGTAGGTTCACAGCCTTCTAGGTTGATGTGCAAACAAGACTCCCTGATACATGATGCCATTAATCTCCATGCTTACCACGAGAGAATTGTCTATTTCTGTTCGACCATCATCTGTAAATATAAAAACAACAATCTTCTTTAAACACATTTGATCATGAAAGAAATCATCACGAATGACCTGAGGACAGAAAGGGAACATGGCAGTCTATATATTTATACATGTTAACAGAAGATAATTTCAGATACCATTATTTTCTATGAATTATAGTTAATGATAAAAAAAAAAACCAATCTGTGAAAATAGATGGGTTGGTGTTCGAGAATGATGGTTATAGCCAAGGTCACAGATCACATCTACAGACATTTGTTGATACTTGCAGGTGTTTGGAATACATTAAGAAATAATTCACTTTTGTCAAGCCAATGCAACCCCAGGATACATCTATTATTATTACCAAAGGCAGTTTGTCATAGAGTACTTTAATAAAATACTTTTTGAACCACAAAACCTAAAATAATATACATGAACACAGGGGCACCAACACGATTTTATCAGTAGCAAGAACATCAAAACATAAAATCTAATGTCATTTTGTAACATATTTTAGCATTAATTAAATTCCCTCAAAAAAGGTACTATATGAGTTTAATTCTAAAAAGTAAATGTAAACCTGTAGCCTTTGGCATACATATAGATAAATCAAGGTACCACATTCACTTTCCTTGTGATAAAAATCAAATTTATTTATAGGAACTTCTGAGAACAGCAAATTTTTAAAGCAGGAATTTAATTGAAATAGAAGTATTTTGTATGGTGTGATTACATGGTGTAACACTGGCTGCCATCTCCGCCTGCAGGACCATTCTGATAGTGTCATATACATACAGGATGTAAGGTAGATTTTCCCTTACAGAAATGATTTTTACCTAACATATCTTAGGGCACAGCTTGTCACTAGATCTTCTGTATGATGTAATCTCACAAGTGGATCAAAATGTACCATGTAAATTCCACGTATGTTAAAATTGATGTTAGATTAAATGCTGTTCTCGTACACTGAATGTAAATTTTATCATTTTCTCATAAAATGAAAAACGTTGATGCTGTCTGTCACAAAATTTTATCAAATATTTTGCTTTAGTGGTGAAGTACTCAGTAATTCAGGCCAATCACAGGTCGGAGCATGAAATTAAGAAAATGGTTGTTTTCATAAGATTAGATATTCTCTATGTATCGACAGCACTTTCTGACTCTTACAAGTCATGGCAGGAAATGTTTTCACCACTAATAATCAATACATTGATGAATATTTATGAATTAAAAATGTATTATTTAACTATCTCCTATCAAGATCATTTTATAAAGCTTTAATACTTCAATCATGCTAATGCAATCTAATAAAAGCTAACATTTATAAACATCTTAAAAAAAAAGTCTTTGAAGACCAGCCATGATTTAACTTTTTTACCATCTCACAGGAACACTACACATCATAATGTTTCAATATCTTGTCTTTCTACATGTATCAAATTATATAAAAAAAGCTATAAGGTAGAGCTAGTATTCGATTTATATTGCAGACTAACATTTAATTGATTCATATCATGAATTTTTTATAACAACAAATGCTAAATTACAAAGTTTCTACATAAGTCAACACCTTTGATGAAAATCTACAGTTCGTCTATAAAACGAGCTATCCCCTTGACAGAATATCACATCAAAAACAACTCACTCAAGTGAGTCGTTTTTTATAATTCTATAATTTCTTTTAAATTGTGTATAGAAATCACAACAAGTCTATCTGTGGCGAGTCTCTCCGTCTTCCTTTAAAGTATTTAAATAATCTCCAGGTAAATATATAAACCATTTTTCTTCAAAATTAATATCAAGATAATCCTATTATGAAGTGTATAGATCCTACATTTAGCGACACCTGTACAAAAACGAGCCAAGTTGTCGTAATTGTAAGCCAATAAAAAATCCTTAGCACATTAAAGAATGTCATATAACTATTAGAAGATTGCATTTGATCAAAATGAGCAACAAAATTGTATAAAAGGAATTCGATTTGATTGTATGTCACCACAGGAGACACTATTTGGCTTGATATAAAAGCAGTTTATATTCATCTAAGTCAGCAAGCATATGTGTTTCATCAGTCTTGTTTTTTGAAGTTAGTGTAATATCAGTTTTGTGATTTTAATAAAGGCCATTAATTCGGGTATATTAACCTAAATTTTGTAAGAGGTTGTAAAGAGGTAGACACATCAAACTAAAACGTCTCTTAGATCTTACGGATCATTTGTGCGTGATATCTGTGCAGACGAACATGTCTTATCAAAGGACAGAAATTTCAAGGTCCATTTTGTCCATTTAGTACTTGTGTGGTCAAAGAAAACAGCTGACTATCCCTGCCTCCTACTGTCCCTCCCTCCAACAAGTAGGTATCGAAAGGTGTATCATACAATTAAGTCATCTCTTTGGTGAATTCTGTATTTAAAGGAGCATCTGGGAATGAACAGAGTTCATACTGAATATAAATGTTCTGCTGAGAAGTCTGATAGCCATTTAATGTAAATAAGAGATGTTTTTCTTGTATCAGAGATCTAGCTCCATCAATTGGTTCCATCAGATAGGGCGGCTTTATCCAGGTAAAATTTGTCGTGTTCGACACACCTCACGGCTTTTGTAAGGAGACATTCAATGACAAACTGTCAGCGCGGTGATGTCTCTATACAGGATAGCTATGAAAGGGAGGGCATATTCAGGAGCCTTTTACCTGTGTATAGACTTAACTAGGCATGCAATAATATCCTATTCATGAAATTTACACTACACAGAGGTCTATAGTGGACTCTCGGGAGGGGGACGTTTATCACAAATCTTCTAGCAAGTCTCACAAATACACAACACAGAGGTCTATAGTGGACCCTCGGGAGGGGGACGTGTACCACAAATCTTCTAGGAAGTCTCACAAATACACAACACAGAGGTCAGTTGTGGACTCTCGGGAGGGGAACGTGTACCACAAATCTTCTAGCAAGTCTCACAGACTCTGGGGAGGGGGGCGTGTACCACAACTCTTCTAGTCAGTCTCACAAATACACAACACAGAGGTCAGTTGTGGACTCTCGGGAGAGGGGTGTGTACCACAAATCTTCTAGTCAGTCTCACAAACACACAACACAGAGGTCAGTTGTAGATAAGGGAATAAAATTCATCATTTGATGAAATACACAGGCCATACTATTAAGACAAAATGTTGATATAACTATTGAATGGTTGTCAGATTTATTGTCAATATGAATGCAATGTAGATGCTAATGGACATGATTCTATCTATCTGTCACCCGGATTGCCTTCCCATTGACAACAAATAGAATCTGACCACTCTTTAGTGGGTACTTACTTCTGCTGGTAATCTTTATATGTGTGCTTGGCATACTGTTGTGTGAAATTATTCGCTCTTCCTCCGAGGTCATCAGCCTCTTTCTGGGGGGTTCCTCTACCAGCGCGGCAGCCCTCGATGCTTCTTCCATTTTACGAGTGGCATGTTCCATAACCCGTGATGCCGCCTCCATGGCGATAGCATCGCGTTCTGTAAGATGATGTTCTGTGAGACTCCGATGATGGTGGGTTGAAGTGGGAGGCATACTTTCTTCCTCACCACCTGAAAAGACAAGGAATGTTTGAATGGAAAAGAGTTGCATGTTTGATAAATCTTGTCAATGTCTCCTAGCAACAGTGGCACATGTTTGATACATCATAAAATCATTTCTTAGCAATAGTGGCACATGTTTGGTAAATCATAGAATCGTTTCTTAGCAACAGTGGCACATGTTTGATAAATCATAAAATCGGTTCTTAGCAATAGTGGCACATGTTTGGTGAATCATAGGATCGTTTCTTAGCAATAGTGGCACATGTTTGGTGAATCATAGGATCGTTTCTTAGCAATAGTGGCACATGTTTGGTGAATCATAGGATCGTTTCTCAACAATAGTGGCACATGTTTCATAAATTCCAGCATTGTCACCTAGCAAAATAAGACACAGGAACCAATACCTGAGTAAAGTATCATGAAGACCTGTCCTGCTAATGGACAGACATATAGATGGATGGACAGACAGACAGATCAATGGTTAGACAGACAGAGGGTAGGATGGATATTAATTTTTGATGCGAGGCCTTAATATAGAAAAAAAAACAAAAAACCAATAGAATTGTCTAGATGCTCTGAAATTTCATTAAAAATAAACTGAAAAATTGTGTTGCAGCAAACACATATCAGTCAACTTCCGTTTAAAAAGGTGTCTTCATTCAATTAGTGTCATGATTAGAATAAATTAAAGCATCGGTGATTAGATGTTTTATTTAAAGTGTTTGTGTCAAATCTATCAATAGAATTATACAACTGCCATCAAGTGACGGATCAAAATGTCCTAATTAAAATATTGTTATAATAATCAACTACAATGAATGGATTGTTTTAATGTTCATAAGACCCATGTAAGATATTTTACAGAATTAACATAAAACTGAATTATAAGATACTACTAAAGATGATTGTCATCATTAAAATATACAATACAAATAACTGCTGCTAAAATGGTTCTTCAGATAAAAGGTTTTATAGAATTGTTTCCACCCACTCAACACTGTTACAGATAGGTAAAAATTACCATCATCAAAATCCTGAAATTTCCTCCAATTACACAACCCTATCGCATACATAATGTTTTCTTTAGATATCTTTACCTGACAAAATTTTGTGTGGGCGATAAAAAAAAATCAGCTACGTAAAGCACAAATAGAATAACTTAAAAACTTTCATCATCATTTAACCATCTTATATATCTTAAGTCTTAATAAGTATGTAAAATGAAAAGGTACAATAGAAAATAATTAAAATGAAATGTATCGCACAAAAATGGTTGATAACGATTGTAATTTTGTTCTGAACAGGAAGCGGGGTTCAGGCATGAATAATTGTAAAATTATGTCAGTTCATTTTGTAAATATAATCAAGATTTAAAACTAGGTGTGCATCAGCTATCATTAGTGTAGAGAGGGTACCTAATTATCATTTTCTCAAAAGTTCACTGGGTTAATCTTACATCCGGAAAGTCAGGTTTACTGATACATAAGATATACCAGTTAAACTGGATAATATGCTGATATCATTAAAGGGTAAAAGTAGTGATTAATTTGAGGGATGGGTGCCCAATGTACTAGTATGACAGCATAACTAGTCTTGTGTGACGCGATGTTAAATCAACCATGTTTCACATAATGTTTATAAAGTTACTGCCTTCCGAGCCAAATCACTGCCTCGCCCCTTACTAGAGATACCATATACATTTCAATTACTATTTTATATTCCATTGATGTCCTCATTCTAAACAATTAAATTATCATTAGAAAATGATTTCAAAGTGGCATTAGTATTGGTATCGTTAAATAAACCAATTAAATCATGAAACATGATCGTTGGAGACATTGGTACTTGGTTCTCAATCCATCTGTCAATGCAACACTCATAGTTATAAAATCTATAGCCCTTTCTGTTACAGGATAATTTTCTAAATATTTAGACAAATAAATAGCGTAGTGGAGTATCTATTTCATCACATACTGAAATCTGAATCCGATGTGCCCCAAGTGAGCAGCTATGATGGCTTCTAAAGAGGAGCCCCTATTAGTATTCTGTGACCCCAGACGGGGTCAATTGAGGGTTACATTTCATCTGCTACCTCCCCTCCAGACTCAATGTCCCTCCTTCAGTAACTGCCTCTACAATTAATGATCTCAGGTTTTTTTTACACATCTCCAGATCACAGTCAAAAATCAAACCTATTTTCTTCAATTCAGCGCACTAAATGATTGGGGAATCGATCTACGGAATAGCTGTAACGTCCCGCGCGGTGACTGCTCAACAAACACTGCTATTATACTCGCGACAGACCCTGTTTGGCAGCAGCTTAATTGAGAGTGTTAAATGTATAAAGCTATTAAATTAAAGGTCTAAAAATCATTTTCCTGCTTATAACCAACCATCATATTATTTTAACAATCCATTGCCAAGATTTATTTAGCGTATTATAAAGGCTCTCATTACCTGTCATCTAATGCGCTGACACGTGATCTGGGATCTTGGAATACCAGGTGACTTGGCAAAGCCTATGATTTGATACGTTTTTATGACAAAGCATTGGACAGCATAAATAAGATGAAAACAGAGATAACTTCCGCGAGTCGAATGAGCGATCACCTCTAACCATGCGAAATTCTAATTCACACAACTGATATATCCGTTAGATATTTAATGGAGAAACCATTGATATCAGAAATACAGTATTACCAATCTGATCCCAAACAGAAATTAAATACCTATTAGTTTTTGAAAAATGCCATTAAATAATCTAGCTCGGTTCCACCATTAATAATGTAATTATGTTTATTTGGTTACTGTAAATAGAAGGTTTAATTGCGGTCAGTTAAGTACACCAACAGCTTTCCTTGCCTGAGACAGCCACAATCTGATTTGATAGATGAATAAAAAAGATAACCATCTCATATATATTTTTACTAGATTTCGATGTACAAGGTGACTCCATCACCATGGTAGAATTGATTCTAAAATTATCTCTGTCAAAAACCATTTATATCACTTAATTATTTCCAACAGGTACCTACATATTTAATCTGTTGAAGAGAGGTGAATACTTCTGCAGGCTTATAAACAAACAGTAGTGCCAATGTTTTCATGAAAAATTCTCACAAAGGTGATATTTCTTTTCACAATGCCCCCTTTCCTATGCAATCTAGAAACTGAACCTGGTGTCATGATACAATGGGATAAAGAGGAAGCAAATATGTTGAAAAGTTCTCAAGATATGGCAATGATTTATGATTCAGTATGGACAAGGTGCCCCACCCCTCTCTAAAAAATGTGGGGGACATGAAAAATCACATTTTGATGCTCATTTTATCTAGCAAATATGTTGTATTTCAATATCAATATAAATAATTAAAATTATAAAAGTAAGTATTAATGTGTTTTGTGAAATATGTTTATTTCACTTACTACAGAATCTTAATGATTTCCACATTGAGATGACCTGTAAGAATCTCTGAATTCTGTGAAATTTATAACAGACTAAAGGTTAAAGACGGTAATGAATGGTACTTACATAGTTGATGAGCCTGTAATTGCCATAATTTCTGCAAGCTTGTCAGAGGTGATCGACGGTCTGCATTGGAAAAAAATCCAGCTTTCAAAATGAAATTTATTTTGAAATCAGAATGATACCACATTTCACCTGATTAATTAAGATATGTTCAACTAAAGGTCAAATCAGAATCACAACTATATCAGAAAGAAGTTTAGAGTTGGTATATATCTAAAGCCAAATCCAAAATTCTGATAAGGAAAATACGTACCTGATGTGCTGCCTCCAAATTTGCCATTCAATAGATTTCCATTCAAGTGAGGGTGATGAGCTGTTGGGATCAAGGTTGGTCCAGGTGAAAGGTCATAGCCATAACTTGACCTACGACCTTCACGTCTATTTCCATCAATTGCTGCTTGAAGCTCTTGTGGAGAGCTCAATTTAAGCTTTTCACATTCATATGGATATAGGTATTTCATATACCTGTTGATAAAATATAGGTGTGAATACAGGTGTTATGTAAATTTTCATTTTTTATACAAACAGCAAAAAAGTATTTTTGATAAATCTTTTTGTAAGAAGTGAAGTTCCGATATAAACATTTTAACTACAGTACATGTAGGAACAAATTATAACTGATGCTGCTAAGAGCTGTTAGGGTTACAGGGCCCTGAGTTCAGTCTTCAGCCCTACAATACATCGCCTTGCTAACTCAGAAGGGATTCCAAACATCACAATTCTAATGGCATGTTATAGTGCAAACACATATTATTCAAAGATAAAAATATATATTATCAATAAAGGTAAAAAATATTTTAGTAAAAACTGAAAATTGATAAAAGGTCATAAAACCTGAACTATAGACGATACTTACTGAGTTCGAAGTGTGAAAGCTGCACTAGTTATTGATGACGGAAGATTCAGCCCCTTTGTAATCTCCCGCCACAGTTTCTTATTTATGACTTCCACCAAGCCTCCTTTTGAGACAACCAATCGGAAGAGCTCATACAAATCTAGTGTTTGCTTTGCCATGATGGGAATTCTGTTCACTGGTGTTCCTGCAATATATAAATAAAAGCACTTTGATTTAGGTGTAACACGAGACGAAATGCTTGCTTATAGATGTTCTTTTAGAAGTTGTATAATTTAGTCTCTAATACAGTGACTTCTTTGTGATAAAGCTGACAATATGATATCTCTGTTTTGTTGTAATTACTTTGGATTTACATATTTTTCTAGCAGAGGAATTATTTTGCAATATAATTTTAGTGTTGATTTATCATTAATTTCACAAGAGTTGATCTACCGTCTAATTAGTATAGCCAATCCCGAGGCTATAATCCAATGTAAGAATATTTAACAAGCGCTATAAACAGTGTCAGTTTGCAAACTGATTCCATCAAACAGAATAAAGTTTCACTGAAAGGAACTTCCAGTGAAGAGGTCACTGTTGTGTACTAATCTTGATGGGGAAGCTCCCTGAATCAAATGTAATGCAGATTCACATATCAAGATCTAATTGTAACTGACATGGGAATATTTCTCCATTTTCATTTTTATTATCCAAGTCATTGATTTTTCAATCATACCAAGATTTTGTGTTTCAAAACACATAATATTGATATCTGAGACATCACTCATCATCAGTATCAACAGTGTGTAAAAAAACAACACAGTCTTTTCATTTCATCTTGCCTCCATGTTGGTTTATTAAATCAATACACTGTCTCCTATAGTAATTATCCATAGATATTTCTATCTCCTCAAAAACACACATAAAATTGTTCCAGCTTTTCCCTATAACCTACCGTTACTGCTACATTATATTTCCGATTTGTCATCAAAGTAAATCAACAACATCTCGCCATAGACTTGCTGTGTGTTTTTGTTTTTACGTAAGAAGTATATCATTTGATATTCTTAATATGATGATAGCATGACTGGGATCCATATACTTCTACTGATAGATCAGAGATCCTCATAACCCTCCGTACTAAAATATTCATTGTCTTATACTTAATAATCGGTAAATCAGAATCGTTGACAACAACGCCACAACAAAGACAAGATAAACATCACAGCATCACACATCAAACCCAACAGTGATCGTTAAAAATCAAAATTCCACATCCTTACTTCTAATGATGAATTTCATTACTTATTTACAAGTCTTGTGGAGTAGTATCAAAAGTACATAAACTATCAAAGTTGCAGGAAAAATTAAAGTGCTTGATAAAAAAACCCTGTTGGATGAAGTGGAACATTGTCTCTGATAGATGTAGATAAAATGATAATTATTAATTTATACGGGATCAATTTAAGCTGTTATTACAAATCATTTCCACTCCAATCCTGATCTTCTCTCACTAACACTATTATATGATGAACGTTCACAAGGCGGAGACTCCAGTAGAGTACAGGAATTAATAATGTATTTCTGATGAAGGAAATTTTTTGCTGGATAATATGAACTTAATTGGAGGTTTGTTGAGCCAATCTCTCCGTGAAACTCGGTATAATGTTCTGGTGATATTATAGAAAAATCAATTAAACAGTGAAGGAATCTGTAGTGCTACCTTACATCTCGACTACTAACCCAGTTAGGGAGGGGGCGGGAAAGGACGGGGCGTGAACACTGTTTCATTCACATTTATGGACATTGAGAGAGGCCACTCATTTGTTAAGGACAGTCAAGGGAAACTGTTTATTTTAGGATGGCCAGAGGTGGAGGCAGGACAAAAAAAAAGGAAGAAAAAGAGGATGACCAGAGGGAAAGAAACTGGTGTTTTGGATGCCTCTGGGAAAAAAAATGGAAGGCTTAGATGGGGAATGAAAGATTGTGAGATCAGGGGCTGGAAAGTGTATGTAGGATACATGACTGTTTCTTAAGTTGAGGGTTTGAAATAGTCCAACAAAGAAATATGTTTTGTAGTTGTGGTTGCAAAGCTATGAGAGGGTGGGACACAAATTAATTACATATGTAATGATAAAGGGACATCATTCCATGACATGTTATACTCGATTATTCTGACCAATCACCAAGCTGATTTTATAATAGAAAATTCTGGTGGATTTCATTAATCGATGACAGTGACTCTGTATTTTGTGTGAGAATGGCTGCATTATCTCCACAATATGATTAACAAAATAAACATTGATTTCTGAGTACTGATTGCTCAATTAACTCAAACTAATCAATAATATTCACAATGATAGCTATTCTTTTCACATGAATCCACATTTATTCATCAATATCCTGAATCCAATCTATGTAGTTTAACTTGATCTCCAAGTCATGTGATTACCAGAATCTCAATGACCAATCAAAGAGCACTAAGGTTGTCACCTAATAAATAACCACACGTGCCCTAAACATCCCTTGTACGGCTACAATCAAGCTTTTTGTTTTGTATTGTACCAGCAACAACAGGTCAGCAGTCAGTCGCGACCCAATATAGCCTTGTCACTCTCAATTTGATTACAACACTTCTATCAACGTTGTTGTGAATAAAAATGATTAAGAATCAAACTGTATACAGGTACATTTACAGTGTCACACGCAGAGGGAGATATTAATATTTTACACATTTCATAATTACTCATTACCAAGAAGACATATTTTCTTTGACAATGCATAACTTAATCATTGACCTGGCTAATTAATTACTATTCTAATAGAAGTATTGTAGTGCTGTGTTACAGCAGAATGATTAATTAGCCACAGATATTTGATGTATTCAAGAGGAGACAACTCTATGGCAAAAAAAAATCATATAGTTGTGTGAAGGTAAAATTCATTTAATCTCCAAACCAGATAAGTATACAGATATTATAAGAAGTCTTTGTATTATTAAAGCTAGAAGGATGATATATTGTACAATCATCAATTTTTGTGGAGTGTTTAAGTTCATATGTCCGCACACTGTGATGGTTGATATAAACAGATTTATTAAGTTATATCTATTCACGAAATCAAGTAAGTGTTTATAGTCATTCTAAGAAAAACACTATTTAATTGATTTTTCTCCCTGAAGAATTTCTGTGACATTGGTGCATGGTGAAACTTTGTGCTTGTTTGTAAAGTCTCCACCCCCATGGCCTCTTAAAACCACCACAAGAAATCACACTGTAACTTTTTTCTCATTAAGTTTTCGAAAATTGTTGTTCAGTTTACAAATTTATTGACAGTAAAAGTTGTATTTTTTTAAACATGTTATCAGTGCACAATATCATGTCTATGAGTCTGACAGTCTTATCTGACATGCTGATCGCTTCCATGGAAATTTTAACTCTTTGTCCAAAGCCACCCCTTACTACCAACCCTTGTCATGAGCTCATGCCATTAGCAAACTTTTGACCTCTTGTTTAATTCCAGTTTAACTGTAAATAAAAGAGAACTTGTATAATTAGATCCCAATCAGATTAATAAAACTTGATAAACATCTTGTTTATAACACAGTAGAAATTTTACATTCATTGAAACCTTTCCCCCTGACCTAATCCATTGAGAGGTCTTCAAGTAGAATTTCAATTAATCAAAACATTCTGATCATATAAGCTGAAAAGGCATTAATCGTTCACTGTGGTAAGAGATTGGAGAGGATAAGATTGAGGTTAAAATAAAGAATGGACACAGCGTTTATGTGTGAGACGTTTATTTATCATCACTGGAACACAGGTTATTGAGTACAAAATGCAGACCAATTAATCACAAATAGATGTTATATCAATTCTTTTTCTAAAAAATACATACATTTAGGAAATGTATATCTGAATTTACTTGTTAGTTTTTTTTAATTTCCTATGATTATCGTTAATAAACTTTATGTCTACAGAAAAGTAATTTGTATTAAATGTGGGTGGTCTTTGATGATATGGTGTAATTGAGAATATCCTGTACATAGATACTTTCAACATTCTTATGATGTAACTACTTACTGTATGTCATGACCAATCATCACACAATTCTTACATAGAAATCACTCTGATTACAGCTCAAACACTGATCTTCCCCTTCAGGTTCTTCAGTCCTGATCAAACCATATATCTTGCCTAATGAAGACCTGGTAAAAACTAGGTTATTGTTTCTAGATTCCCAGTCAAAACTAGGTTATTGTTTCTAGATTCCCAGTCAAAACTAGGTTATTGTTTCTAGATTCCCAGTCAAAACTAGGTTATTGCTTCTAGATTCCCAGTCAAATCTAGGTTATTACCTCTAGATTCCCAGTCAAAACTAGGTTATTGTTTCTAGATTCCTAGTCAAAACTAGGTTATTACTTCTAGATTCCCAGTCAAAACTAGGTTATCACTTCTAGATTCCCAGTCAAAACTAGGTTATTGTTTCTAGATTCCCAGTCAAAACTAGGTTATCACTTCTAGATTCCCAGTCAAAACTAGGTTATTACTTCTAGATTCCCAGTCAAAACTAGGTTATTGCTTCTAGATTCCCAGTCAAAACTAGGTTATTGTTTCTAGATTCCCAGTCAAAACTAGGTTATTGTTTCTAGAATCCCTGGTTAAAACCCTTGTTAGCCTTTGTATTAGGTTTTTCCTAAAACACTACTCAAACCTAGCTTAATGTTCCTAGAGGCTTTTGCCTAACTTGACTTCTGGGGGAACTTTTCAGACAAAATAATGAAGCATGATCAATATACCAGCTTCCTATAAACCAAAAACATGTGGTACTTACATGTAAAATATTCAAATTTATTTTGAAGTTTTGTCATAAAGTGACGGGTATATTGTTTACATATTACTGTTAATGCCATTTTCTGGGTAGGCTTGATCCAAATATACATACTGATACTTGATCTGCACAGATTAACTTTATCAAAATAAATTAACCATGTCAGTTAATGCAGCGAGGATATAAAGTTAAATAAACAAAACAGGGCACTTTCCAATCAGTCACTGGACCCTTCTCCCTTGGCGGCATGTTTGCTTTTCAGCAACTTAAGTTATTAAGTCCCTCTGGGCCCAATGATAACAGACCAGGAGGGACAAGCTGTATCAAAATGTCAGCTCGGAGAGGAATTACCACCGTAAGTCGACTAGAATTGAAATAATATTTCTCCACATCTCAACATGTTTTTAAACACCCTTTTAGTAAGTCTTGTAAATGTCTTCAACATCCAGTGTTGGATTGCACATTTCGGAATGAAAACATTGGAACGAACCAAATCTGATGAGTAAAGCCCAGACTTACACACATGTGGCAGAAAGAATCGACAGATAGTTTAGGGATGTTCTATATGGTCTACAGCTGTATAATCTTTTAAAAGAAGTTTTTAATTTGTGTTTTAACCTTGATCAAAACAAACTCATTGACATGAGATAGCAAACAAACTGAAATGAAATTGTGAATTTGAACTTTGATTGAAATAGGGACGTAATCTAATGTCTGCAATGAAACGATCATTAATCAATCTATGAAAGATATTATTCTGAGTAGCTGGTTACAAATCATTTTTCTTCAAAA
The DNA here is from genome assembly GCF_031769215.1 of Ylistrum balloti. Taxonomy (NCBI): domain Eukaryota; kingdom Metazoa; phylum Mollusca; class Bivalvia; order Pectinida; family Pectinidae; genus Ylistrum; species Ylistrum balloti. Next base: position 299,869 of record NW_026782008.1, on the reverse strand, counting down.
TTCAAACTTAAGCTTATCAAATCAGTCATGCTTGGGTGGTCAGACAGCAAGGTAGTAACACACGTGTCATTCAACAAAGAGGCCGGGGTTTGATTCTCAGATCAGCAGTAAAAAGGTATGAGGGCTGACAACATAATGTGGCTTCCTTCTGAGACCCTTTTCACACAATATCCCTGTATGATGTGCTTTATATTGTGATGTATACTGACTATCCCTGTATGATGTACAAGAGTGCAGTGGATCTATTATTTAAATGCCCAGTTAATTGATGGCAATTATAAGGGAATACATTGACGTTCATCCTGGATACCTAAATAATTTAGATTCATTCTTTGATATTGAACTGGTGTGGTTGTGATAAACAATATACATCAAACAAATGGATCACATCGCCTCAGTGTTCAGCAAAAAATTCAAAGCACTCCTTGTCACAGTTACACAAACTGTCCTTCCTTCTGTAAAATGCCATTAGTCACAGAAATCGGGAATATTTGTTGAATGCTCTAAGTACATTTCCCTATATAGATTTTGATATTCCTTCTGACTAGTTTGATTTTCCTCAGTTACAAGTGTCATCACATAAAGCTATTAGAATCACTGACAAGCATTGTTGGATTCTTCTGTATCTAATCTGAAATTAGTACCAAAAGGTGCTATTCTCATGTGTCTTGTACAGTCCTGTTATAATACCGGTAAGGGGTCAGCAGTGAAAAAATTCTACCCTGTGGTCAGAGAGGTTTTACTTCAGTGTGGTCAGAGAGGTTTTACTTCAGTGTGGTCAGAGAGGTTTTACTTCAGTGTGGTCAGAATAGAGAGGTTTTACTTTAATGTGGTCAGAATAGAGAGGTTTTACTTTAATGCGGTCAAAATCCAGAATTATCCTGTACAGTGTAATCAGAAAAGAAAGGTTCTATTGTAGAATGGCTAGAATAGAGAGGTTTTACTTTAGTGTGGTCAGAATAGAGAGGTTTTATTAGTTTTGTCTGAGGTTTTACAGTGTGGTCAATTTTACTTTAGTGTGGTCAGAATAGAGAGGTTTTACTGTAGTTTTGTCAGAATAAAGAGGTTTTACTTTAGTGTGGTCAGAAAAGAGCGGTTTTACTTTAGTGTGGTCAGAATAGAGAGGTTTTACTGTAGTGTGGTAAGAATAGAGAGGTTTTACTTTAGTGTGGTCAGAATAGAGAGGTTTTACTTTAGTGTGGTCAGAATAGAGAGGTTTTACTGTAGTGTGGTAAGAATAGAGAGGTTTTACTTTAGTGTGGTCAGAATAGAGAGGTTTTACTGTAGTTTTGTCAGAATAAAGAGGTTTTACTTTAGTGTGGTCAGAAAAGAGAGGTTTTACTTTAGTGTGGTCAGAATAGAGAGGTTTTACTGTAGTGTGGTAAGAATAGAGAGGTTATCATGTACAATCTTTTCATACTCGAGGTTGTACTATACAGTATAATCAGAAGAGGTTCTTCTGTATAGTGTGGACGGAGAAGTAAGGTTCTACTCTACAGTGCAGTGACAATGCAGAGATACAACCGTATATTCCAATAAAGTTACCTGACAGCTTTAATCATGCACCTATTCTGGTCTACTGGACCTTGTCAGGTTTCCTTCATTTGGAAGTATTAGAAAATTCACTTTGAAAGTTTGTGATTGAGCGCCTATCTAGATATCTGTGTTCCTTAATAATAGAATGGGTTATGGTATGTATAATTCATCCTCACCTATTTTGTAATCAGCTTGTATTACCTGTTTAGTGGGATGTTAATAGTGGCTTAATTATTGGCTGCCTTTAACAACAAAATTCATTGCTGTCATGGTTCCACACCTGTCGCCACAGTCTCAGAATCAAATACAAAACTATTCAAGTTAAAATTACAAATAAAACTTTCTACAACAAATATTACAAATCATTTTTTCCACAAATGAAGTTTTTATTGCTTTGTATGTAGCTCTAGACATAACACTTCAAATTTAAAGACATTTTCATGTCTTTGCACCAACTCAATAGATATTTATACAACTGAAACCATTTCTGGTCATTACAGTAGCATTTGCCTACTGATCAGTTTAACAGTAATAAATACATACAACTTTTCTTTGTTATAGAGCTTTTGAGTGGCACTTTCCACTCCATAAAATCCCAGTAACACCTTTCGAACTTAAATTTTCCGTCACATAAGCATCTCCAATTTAAGGTAATGTTGGCATAGATACCATGTTATGTTTCTATTAGCTCGTTTCTGTCACATGATGTAAGTATAGGACAGTCCTACGTAATCCAGCTAGTCGGCACCACCCAAGGATATTTATACTTAGAGTACAGTTAGCCTCTCAAAGTTCAAGAAAATTTCCAAGTTTATAAGCCTGTAAATTGAGGTCATGTAGATGGAAGTATATAACAAACAAGGAGTATTTACGGCACAAAATTTTAACAATGTGAGTTAAAACCCTATATACATATCATGTGGCTGGGCTGCCTATTGCTCATAAGTGTTGATTCCTTTCACCCAGGGGAAATCACCTGACATTCCTATCAAACTTTGCCAAGTAAAACTTGCTAATTACATCTATGGGTCATTAAATTCTCTTTAATGCAAGAACAATACTATAGTTCATTGGTGTTCATAGCCAGCTTATGTCTTCAGGAAGTCTTAATCCAAATTGATGCTTAGGGACAGTGGCATCGTAATAACCGGATAGAATGGGGCTGATTAATTTCGCAATAGTTACAGGAAAGCTAGCTTCAATTAGCTGTCCCTTTTGGTTTGGTTTAATAATGTCAGTAGAATAGAGATGGTAAACTAGATCACAGTTCGAGCTCTAGCTAACACCTTACTTTCTTGCCCATTCCAAATTATCTGCTGGTATAATTCAATATGGATCCCAATTAAAGCAATTATGGGCTCCTTACTCCCCACATTTAGAGGGCCAATTGCACGCATCTGTGTTCCCAGGCCAAAACACATTCTCTTCAATCTTAATTCAACTTCATCACTTGTATTCTAATTTTTTTCACATTTAAAATTTTCATGAACCCAAGTGCCAACACAAGTTGGATTTTGTTAAATTGAACCAATTCTGTTCATTTTTTTCTTCTATTTTCTACAACTCGCACACCTGTATAATTATAGTGGAAAAAGAAAGTTAATTCTGCAGCCGGCAAAGGGAAAAAACTGAGTATCACCACTGGAGTTAGATTATATAACTTGTATCAATGGTACCAGTCCATAGCTACCATTTAAGTGCCTCTGGCTATAAAAGTGTGTTTCAATATCTCAGACAAGGTCTATCCAAATCATGGCTGATTCTACACAGATCTTTGCCTCCTATCATTTGATTATTAGCAGACAAAACATTCTGCTATACTTCATGTTTTCTCACAAATCAGGCATGAAAATTAATTTATTCAAAGCCCTGTAATAACTGATATATCTATGTCTCAATTCTGCTCTGATTGTTACAGACATTTTCCCACCAATTCAATATTATGCTATAATATATTATTATATTTTGTATAACATTTCAATATAATGTTATTATAATATTTTGTATAACATTTCATATGATATCATTATTATTTATCATTATATTTTGTATAACATTTCAATATAACGTTATCATCATATATTATTATATTTTGTATAACATTTCAATATAATGTTATCATCATATATTATTATATTTTGTATAACATTTCAATATAATGTTATCATCATATATTATTATATTTTGTATAACATTTCAATATAACGTTATCATCATATATTATTATATTTTGTATAACATTTCAATATAACGTTATCATCATATATTATTATATTTTGTATAACATTTCAATTTAACGTTATCATCATATATTATTATATTTTGTATAACATTTTGAGAGCAAAATAAATTAAGAAGCAGGAATGAAAACAATGTATATCAACAGAATTTGACGATCTTCAGGATCATATATTGTAACATCAATTTTGTTTAAAGATAAAGCATTAGTGAATTTGATCGGCAGATTCTGAAATGTTGATAAAACCTAAACCAGTGTTCTAGTATATTTTCCTCGTGATCTATTTTCCCTCCGACTGGAAGCCCTGTAAACTTTAGTGTAAACTTTGGCTGAAATGACATCATCTGTCTGCCCACCATCACGTTTTGAGAAACATGTATCCTTATTTTGTAAGCTGCTTTCATGTCAAACTTGCGTCTAAGAAAAATGTTAAAGTAGGAAAAAACACCCATCAGAGCGTCGCCTCTAAGACAATTTTTCAGAATAATCTCCAATTTCAGACACCATTTTGTTATTGAAAAATAACAGCTATTTCCAGCCAAGCAATAGCGGAAACAAAATTTATGAAGTTTTGATGTAAATGAGAATTCAACAGAGACCTTTGGCCTTTGTCCAAGAGAAGGTGTGAAGCTAAGGTATAGACTATTAGAGTTCTGTAAGAGCTGGAGGAGACTAGGACAGGTACCTGTTAGGTTCTACTTTATATCCCAGAATGGATCTCCTTCAGGGCCACTCACACCCTAATGTAATAGCCGATCGGGGCCAACCATATGGAAAGCAATTTCACCTCTCAGAATGAATAAGATCAAAATTGTGTTGATAGGAAACCATGATGAACTCTCCCTAAATGGATATTTATTGCTGCTCAATAATTTAGTAAGAGGTGTTATCAATTTCTCCAGCCTGGGACATCAAACACCTTGTTGTCTGATTACGCCAAATTCATCCAACTTATATGAAAACCTGCCAAGTTGGCCACATCAGAATCGAATTAGACAACAATCAAAGGAAATCGTAATTCAATGAACGAAGAATAGTGGAATCAATAGGCTCACCACTCTATCCTCCACACACTTCTAGTGTAACATTCTCATTTTCTGCTTGCTCTCGTAAAATGGCTAAGAAAGTTAGGAAAGTCAGCCATTAAATTTTTTGTGTAATATGCGTAATAGATCTCTGTCGGTTTGGTAAATGGACACTGAGGCTATGTTCCACACATATTCACACCCGGGCTCTGAAATCTATGGTTATTACACTGTTCGTCTGAATCAAGCTAACTCTCTACATATACAAAATGTCTGTGGAGACAAAGCCCACCTGTCAACTACAAATACCAAATTGGTACAGGTTTTACCTATTATAGTGTCCATCACACAAAATCTGACCACAACTGACCCCATACAAGTTTTAACAAGTAGTATATAAGGGCGCTGACATGGGAAAAAAACACACACCAGGTTGTCTCCCTTAGCAGTACCTAAGGGATCAAAATGGCACATCCATTGTCACTTCTACCAGTAAAATAAAATTTATAAATAATTTAAAAAATTTAAAGTTTTGAACCAACCAATCTTGAAATATTGAACTGTCTTCTATTTTTCTGAACAACCATTAAAAAGATACTTTTTTAAAAATATTAAATAAGATATTTTTTCCTAGTTAGATATGGATTAACAAAAAATTGAAACTTTAAAAACTCCTTTAAAAGGTAATATTTTCATATAGAGTTTCTTACTCATCAGTTTAGGATCGCTATATGTTTCCATGAAGTTTGAGAACTTATCTCAACTTTTGGAAAAAAATTTGATTAACACTCTGTTTTAGAGCATTAGAAGTATGGAAACAATGTGTTCAAGGCAACGAGATCAAGATTTCATCTTTCAGTTTTCAGATTTATTTCTCGTTACAGATAAAACAGCTGAACTAATAATGGAAGAATAGCTTTTTTAAAATGAACCAGGCTCTACATATTTCTACATTTATCAGCAATGACTGTCATTAGGAAATCATTTGGGGATTATTTGAATTTGATGTCACACTGTGATATGTCACTCCAATAGGATGCCAGAAAGGCTGTCTGTGATTGGACATTGGTCTCCGATCGTGCTGTTTATACAAATGTAACAGCACTTTTGCTTGGGAGGTTTACGTAACGACCACATGGAAATGTGCCTGCATGACAATCAAATTTACCCTTATATAAAAATAAACACAGAGAGAGTTGACAAATTACCATGACTAATACTGAATGCACATTGTATAGAGCATACTGGTAGCGCTGAAACACAAATATACAGATTGTTCGATAACTAAATTATAAATTGATATGCAGAGCATAAAAAAAGACATTTATATTTACACATATTTTTTCATTGAAGCCATAAACAATGATCGTGTGATAATAAAAACTCAATAAATACCCATTTATAAACTAAAAATGAAATATTTCACATCACATAAAAATCAATAACATTACTAGTACCATACATACAGAGATTCCTACTAGTGTTTGTAGGTTGATCTCTGAATGTTGCCCTGATAAATCACCTACATCCAACGTATTTCCATTACAAGTTCACGATCAAATAAATGTCACCATTTCACTAAAAGAAATGGAGATGTTCCTTTTTTCATGTGCAAACAGATGTTGTTGAATCCAACCCGCATCACCTAATGTAAATGGCGGAAATAAAAGCTACTGCTACCACCTAGGCGTTGTTCAGTTACCAACAGTAGATGCCACTGGAGACACACTACAAATATTCCATTTTCTCTGTATTAGCTTTTTAACACAATTTATAAAACAATTCGGCTGATTGATTTACTTGTAATGTTGATATAATACAAGGCCTAATGCATAAGTAGCACCTCTGTTAGAGTATCATTTAATGTTGAAGGATACTTGTGCGACCTCTGTATTAATTTAAGAAACGGAAACCAATGAGGGAATAGTCATTCTTGAGCTCATGTCATCTTTAATGTCATCTTCAATCATCCTTATTTCATTTCTTATCATCAAGCCATAAAACTTAATTACAGTACCAATGATTATGAGATTTTTGTGGATAGGGGAATCTATAATACGAGTGTTGGCCTGTCCCTGGAGATGCTTGGAAATCCGAGGGGTATGAACAGGAGAAAACAGACCTAACGGCTTGTCTTAGCCTATCAATTTGATCCAAATTACTTGACACCTTCGCAGGGATGGCACAGCTGAGACAAATGCTGAGAGATCTTGTCACTTTCCATTGATATACCGAATCAAGCTGTCATTGAAAAAAAAATCCAAATGAAAACTTTTTGTATCGTATCAGGAACACAATAGTTGACAATAGCGGCAAACATTATAACACAAAGGAGATATAGAAAGCATTGTGATACTGGGCAAGTACGAATACAGAAACCAGTGTGATACTGGGTAAGTACGAATACAGAAACCATGGTGATACTGGGCAAGTACGAATACAGAAACCATTGTGACACTGGGCAAGTACGAATACAGAAACCATGGTGATACTGGGCAAGTACGAATACAGAAACCATTGTGATATTGGACAAGTACGAATACAGAAACCACTGCGGTACTGGACAACTACGAATACAGAAACCAGTGTGATACTGGGTAAGTACGAATACAGAAACCATGGTGATACTGGGCAAGTACGAATACAGAAACCATTGTGACACTGGGCAAGTACGAATACAGAAACCAGTGTGATATTGGACAAGTACGAATACAGAAACCACTGTGATACTGGGCAAGTACGAATACAGAAACCAGTGTGATACTGGGCAAGTACGCATACAGAAAATCGTCTTGATTCTGAGCAAGTACCAATACAGAAAATTGCCTTGATTCTGGGCAAGTATGAATACAGAAAATCATCTTGATACTGGGCAAATACAAATAGATCATTGTGATATTGTGAAAATATGAATCCCAAATCATGATAATAATACAGATACCATTGTAATACAGAAGAACCTTGATATCATGAATACATAGACACTAATAGTTACAGCAGAAACCCCATACCACACTCACAAAACACCCAAACCATTGTCGAATTCTGCTGATCTGTCTCCAGACAGTTTGTGTTAGGTTTACGTTTCCCCGATGACTCCAGTGTTAATTAATACCGGTCAGTGACCCTCATTGCCCATTAATTGTGAACCATCAGTTCAATTTTTTGCACTTTTATAAGAAGGTGTGATATGAGAACTGTGATACTGCTGTCTCCGTATGACAGCCTGAGGAGTAGATAAATTACATGGCCCACACTCATTTACCATCTGCAGGCCAATTTTTTTATCAACAAATCACTCACCAGTATCACTGATCGTATCACTCTCCTCATAAGTGAGAATCTATTATATTCATCAATAAAAGACACTATTTAATAACATAACTTTGGTGTTCTTTGATCAACTACAGTGATCATGTCATCCTAATTGCTGCCGTATGGTATACAACGGTATCTTGTACCAGTATCAAATATAATCCTTACTTCAATTGCTTTAATTGTTTGTAAATGAAAAAAATATCATTTTATTCCAAAAATTAAAAGACCTTTTTATTTATTAGTTCCATACAAATTATAGCCTTGATTGTGAGACAATCTTATATTGGTAAAGAAATCAATCAGTTGTAATAAAATGATCAAGGAACAGAAATGTTTAGAGTGTGAAATGTGATTAGGGCAATCAATAAATCTGTATATGATATTGGGCTTTACAAGGATATCTTCAATTCTTCTGAAATCATTGGAACTGGGAATTTTTTAAGTCTCAAATGATAAAAAGTTTATCATAACTATGTTTTGTTCAAACCTACATAGAGGGTGTCTTGAACTTTATTTTGATGAGTGCATTTCCGGGAAGATAGTACAGAGTACTGTAAGTACATCGTGATTATCTTAGTACAGTGTTTTCTGAGTACAGCACTACCAGGGTAACAGTACTATCTGAGTACAGCACTACCAGGGTCCAGTGTTTTCTGAGTACAGCACCAGCAGGGTAACAGTACTATCTGAGTACAGCACTACCAGGGTAACAGTACTATCTGAGTACAGCACTACCAGGGTCCAGTGTTTTCTGAGTACAGCACCAGCAGGGTAACAGTACTATCTGAGTACAGCACTACCAGGGTAACAGTGTTTTCTGAGTACAGCACCAGCAGAGTTATAGTACATTCTGGGTACATTATTGGCTGGGTACAGTACTATTTTGAATACATTACTCTCTTGGAAGGGTAATGGCTGTATGATTTGGTGTCCTGTGGGTTACTCCCACTGCTGTACCAGATAAAATCTATACTGAGGATTCTAAGCTGCTCAGCCACTTCTATTGTTACACAATTGTGTGTATATTGTGTAACCCTCTATCTGACACTAAGCTGGGAATAATTAATCACGTCCAGTTTCCATCCCATTGACCAATGGCACCCACTCACATTAAACTGTAAGCTAAAACCAATACATTTCCCCTTGGCAGTCCATCAAAAACATGTCACTTATTTAACAAGAAGATGAGTTCTTCATCCTTATCACTACAGGGTAATGAGAGGGGAGGGGTGGGGACAAGCTACCACTCCCTACAGCCTGATAAACTCCTCTGTTGTTACATGCCATTTGTTTCTAAAGAGCCATGACATGGATGACCCCACAATCAATAAACAAATGGATGATGGACAACAGCAGTTAGACATCATTAATTGCTCCTAATCTGACCTAACATTAAGTGACCACAACCGACTGACTGGCCACTGTTTACCGGTCAAACTGGCTGCAGCATCTCTTTTTCAATGAAGATCAATTGAAAGAAAGAAATAAAAAACAACTAATACTAAAAAAAACCCAAAAAACTCACTTTCAAATTTACGAAAAAAAAAAATGAAATAAAAAATTAATCCTACGCCATCCAAACAATACTGCTGTATAATTTATAAACAATTCTTTAATTTAATGTTATTTTGTAACTAGACCGAACCAATTCCTTACCCAGACACCCAAGAAAGTTGAACATACCCCCACATACTGAAATGCCTATACTACAAGAGGGAAGTGTGGTAATGTTGATACACTGTAATAAATACATGGCCAACAATGTTTAGGGAAGTCGGGCCTCCATGTCAAGTACTTCAGCCTGATATTTATGTCCATGCCATGGAAATTTCTTTGAGCTTGAGAAAATGCAAAATGGGAATTTGGAGTGGCAAGCAAGTGTATTACAGCATAAAGTGTTGCCATATCACAAAGATGATGGTATAGTGTATACGAGACCTGTATTTCATTAATACACCAGGATTTCAATGTTAACTGTACCAGATGTAGGTAAGGGGAACAACCAATGTGCACATGTACAAGTGACAGTGTCCTAATCTGTCTGTCATACCAGGGGGATGTATCAACTGTGCCGGCCAGATATCATAATAATTCCTACTTAATTTGGACCATGTGCATCAATAAATAAGAGTAGAGCCCCACGCCATTGACAGTAATGTCTATAGAATTATGTTGATTGCCCGCGTCACTATCCGCACACATTTTACTGCTTAGGAGCCGACATATGCAGCATGCACCACTCCAGTCAAGTGCCATTATCAAGTATTATGTAATCACGCAATTACAGTATTTATAAAGCCTAACCAATCAACATATGTATGCATTTGAAAAGTGGGAGGGGGAAAAATCAGAGGGGGATAGGTAGGTCATACACCTGATAAATGCTTAGAGATAGCCTTACAAATCAAACATTCCAAATCTCACACAGACAAACTTCACCAATGTTTAAAGACAACTTCATTTTATGATGCTTCAAATTTTGCAAATAACAGCTTTTGGAATTAAGCTTTATATTTTTATTACAATTTAAAATAAATACATATTAAGGAAACTGACACTTATTGAAATGTTCATTTTATTTTACAACAGTGCCGTAAGAAAATTTGGTCATATATATAAACAGAAAATTAATTAAATTTAAAGAAAAACACTTCAAATCTTTATTGTAAAACATGAAAACTGAATTTATTACGACCGCCTCATGTTAATTTCTGAAAGAAACGAAACATTTAGGTGTTAATTTCATGAAATATCATGGTATATCACGAGATGGAACAAACTTGACATGTATGTATGGTGCAAAAAAAATTACTAAAATGAAATAGAGTTTGATTTGTGGAGAAGGTAAAGCAGTTTTTACATTACATCTGTAGATGAGAGATCTTGCCCTCACTTGATGAAGTTTTACAGTACCCACAGCATCAATAAACCGAGCACAGAACAAGGTAACTGTATCTATGCTGTGTATACAGAATTTACGTATCAACCTGGGTATCTCAATTTTACAACAGTTCACTCACAAATTGCTAATAAAATATATATCGTGTAAAGATTCTTCAATCGCTACAAATTTATGACTCAATTTTTATAATACTAAATCAACATTTGATATAATGAGGCAGATATTTACACCTAAAATGCTCCAAAATTACATGAAACCAGTTTTACGGGTCCCAGTATGGCACCTAAACTCTCATAGAAATCCTCAAACAGGTTAAGAATCCCTGACAATTTGGCATTAAAACAATTTCCATGTACATTTACAATGATTTAACCTGATTTCACTCGACTCGGCAGAAACCCCTCCAGCAGCAGGGAGGCAGGGCAAGAGAAAGGCTAATCAAATTATACTATCACTTGCCTGCATATACATTATGACAGGCATGTGTTCTGATAAACCGCACATATTGTTGTTTTCTTAGGTAATTATCATGAAATGATTCCAATACTTTGTTGTTTTTCTTAGTTAATTACGGTAGATGGTGGCGATAGGGGTATACATTATAAAATAAAGGTGAGGTGTATTAATTACTGTATATCTGACAGGAAGATATTGCTGGATGTTGTAAGGACTGGCTGGACTAACAAAATAATCCTTCTGCCACAAATCCTTGACACCGGTGTTGTATTTGTGTATATGTCACTTAATTATCAGTATCATCAACAGAGGCCTGTATCACTATCTTTTCATCAGAATTATAGCATCATAGGAGTGCCTGAATCAGTGTATCTTATAATTACAACATCACTGCTGACCACTCCTGGGTGCTAATATCATAACACTTCTTGGACATTTGGGTTTAGTTAATCATTTATTCGTGTCTCTTCCTAAGTGCACAAATCTGGACAAAAAAAGTTATTACATTGTTCTTCTCTTACCACCTAAAGTCCACAAAATTTAGCACACAAATCCGGATCACCATAAAGTTTTACTTCCTCTCCCATACCCCCTTAAGTCAACAACACAATTAAGTCCACATCTAAAATTTACCACACAAAACTGGACGAATCATAAACTTATTATTATATAGTTCCTTTCCTCACCCCCTGAAGCCCACAATAAATTCAATTTATTTCATATAATGTATTTCCTCTCCTCTGCCCTCTTAAGTTAACAACCCAATTAAGTCCACATGTAAAATTTACCATATAAAACTGGACAAATCACAAACTTTTCAGGAAAAATTGTACTTTAAACAATTAAAAAGGGTTGTCGCAAGGAAGAATAAAGGAGAACTTAAGAAATTAATTTCTTTCAATTTAAGATGTCATTTCCAACTGATCATGATTTTTTTTAACATTGACAACAGACAATGATTTCTATTATATACATAATGAAATTTTAACCTCATTTGAAAAATAACCAAACAAACTAAAACCAAATGATAAAATCACTGCCTGGATTGATTATCACTGCATGTTCTCCTTAACACGGATTCATCAAATTTATATAAGGCAGTCGCAGTAGTCATTCACTATTAGTTTCTGAATAATGGTTTTCCTCAATACTTTTTAAAGTTTGTTTCCCACAAATTAAAGAAAACACACAGATACAGCACAAGTTTAAAAGTCCCACCTGTACGGAGGATTAGATTGTAGCAGCCCTGAGGTATAAATGTGATGCCGGTTATGATGTTATCTACTTATTAGTAGGTGGTCCTCATATTTCCTACAGCTGATAAACCTGTTGTGATTTCTCCTCTATAATAACACCATCATGTGGTCACTCTATAAGAAAGTAGCACAAGCTTTATCAGGAGCATAAGATACAGGTATTATATTTCCTTGATATAAATCAGCTACATGCAGAACATCTGAAGGGAGGGGGCCAAACATTCTATATATTCTGATATACACGTCACCATCAAAGGGGAATTAATCAAGATTTCAATCCAGCAATCCTCCAGTACAAATCGTTTAGGACATTAGATGGTTAGTATGTAAAAAACAAAGGGTAGGAAACATGCCTTTAATCATTGCTGTCTATGATGTAGATGGAGTGATTGAATTCTACATTCTTTATATCACTGGCAGAAGATGGCAATAGATTAACCCCTAGTTGACCTGTATGGAGCTTTCACAATGTGAGAAACATCTTTTCATAATGGTGTATAATGGCTGATGTTTACATATGATCTGTATAAGCTGCATTATCCTCCGATACCATCTCTATATTGTAATGAGTCTTGCTTTCATTAGTCTGCCTCCCCCCTGCCTCCCACCATTCCCCTACAGACCTATGTCAATACACTGTATTATTATTCTATATCCTTCATCTCATCAACATCTAGTAGAATCAGGAGAATTCCAGTCAGTTCTACCCAACATATACCAATAGTTACAGCATATTAAGTCAATGTAAACAATATCCCTGTGTTTTGGTAACAATTCAGTCCTATCAAAAATCCACTTTAATTTACATGAAGATTTACAACTTTATCTTGAAAACACAGCTTTTAAATATTTTCAACGAAAAGGTTTGAATTCACACAAAAACATGTGAAATTTACAGTCAAGCCTAATTAATCCAGACAATAATCGGGTTGACCTATTTAGTCAGTCATTATTAATCTGGTTGACCTACTTTCCTGTCAACAGTTATCTGGAAGACATACATTTGAGCCACCATTGATCTGGCTTACAATTGAATCACCACTAATACTCTGTTTGACCTACATTTGAGTTCTTACTAATCTGATGACCTATATTTGAGCCACCTTTAATCTGATTTACCTACTTTTTGAGTCATCATTACTACTTTGGTTGATTTACATTTGAGTCCTCACTGATCTGGTGACATACTTTTGAGAAAACAACTAATCTGATTGGCCTACATCTGAGATATCACTATTCTGGTTACCTACATCTGAGATATCACTATTCTGGTGACCTACATCTGAGATATCACTATTCTGGTGACCTACATTTGAGTTATGACTAGCGACCATTAATTTCAGGATTGACAGCGATAATAGTTTACCCAACTCACCTGATTTTATCAGGTCAACCTGATATTTGCCATATCATGATGATCTGCTCAAATCATGAAAAATGCTAGAATCACTTGATATTTCTTTACCTTTGATCAGTATTTAAAAGTTTCAAATTCCATTTTCGGATCTTACATACAAAGATGTCAAAATATAGATTTTTTTCTTTTTACTTGATGACTATTTCAAACAACCTGTCACCCTTCATTTTGATATTAACTGACAAGAGGTTGGCGACACTGATATTATTATCAACTTCTCTCAAAACAGCTAATGTTAAAAAGAAGAAAAGAAAAAAGTAATGAAAATTAGTTTTTAGATTGTGAAATTGTGAAACTTCTTGTTTTTCCTTATAGTACCAAAGTATTCTAACTTCCCATATTGTTGATGGGAAACCTGATCTGATCTTCTCGTGCAAATTTCTCATATCATCACAGAATATATTTTATATTCATATATTTAGTTAAAGTATATAAACTTTATTTAGTTTAAACATACAAACATACATGTATATTAAACCTATAAAAACAACTATCCTGTAACTCGCTTTCTTCTTACACAAAGTCAAAAAGAACCTGTTTAATATCATTATCATCAATTTGAATTTAAGTGATATTTTCAAAAAAGAGTTGATACTTTAAAGTGATGTGTGTAATTATAGATATACTGAAGTAATGCCTTGATGCTTACAGACCTCTGTCTGAACACTATATACATTACAAATAGATACACATTATTATACATCATAAGTAAGACACAACTTTTAAAGTATTTCTGTTTTACTTCTGTGTATATAAAACTACTTCAAAAAGAGTATATGACTTTATTATCAAAGAGTCTGGTCGATATCACAGTGAATTCTATCAGAATATATATCACACACTAGTTCCAATCTAATTTCACAATTCACTTGTTAAAGCCTGGTCCTAGAAAATATTCAGGATAAAATTATATCATTTTTTTACCTGAGCTGTTGAAAACAAATGTAAAATTCTAGTAAATTAAATCTGATATGAATCTACAATAGGCAAGCTTTTCTGTCATGTTTGCTATGCACTTTTATTAGAAAGAAAGTGATGAATTATTAGTTTTAAAGTTTTTCTTGACTACACTTTATATACTTAAGGACCAATTTCTTATGAATCTTTAGTAAAATAAAAATGGAAAAAAAAAAAAAAAAATGGGTAGGCAAATATGTGGACCGAGACACTTTCCTTGTAAGCATGTATGTCGTTACAAAGTCTGTGTTTTGCAGATAAGCCAGAAAGTCAACAGGTGGAAACATTACCTGGTAAAACAGCTTGATAACTGAACAAAACCCATTTTGTGACAGCATGAAATAACTGTTCTTTCTGTGTGAAGGTGATGGAGATTAAAAGTGTGCTGAAGGTGACAAAGAGTGAAGATATCTTTAGGGTGGCAGAGAGAGGGCATTCTGATGGTGACAGAGAGAGGGCATTCTGATGGTGACAGAGAGAGGGCATTCAGATGGTGACAGAGTGAGGGCATTCTGATGGTGACAGAGTGAGGGCATTCTGATGGTGACAGAGAGAGGGCATTCAGATGGTGACAGAGTGAGGGCATTCTGATGGTGACAGAGTGAGGGCATTCTGATGGTGTCAGAGTGAGGGCATTCTGATGGTGACAGAGTGAGGGCATTCTGATGGTGACAGAGAGAGGGCATTCTGATGTTGACAGAGTGAGGGCATTCTGATGGTGACAGAGTGAGGACATTCTGATGGTGACAGAGAGAGGGCATTCTGATGGTGACAGAGAGAGGGCATTCTGATGGTGACAGAGAGAGGGCATTCTGATGGTGACAGAGAGTGAGGGCAATGAGAGAAGGAAGTTTGATGGTGAGAGAGTGAGGTTATTCTGAAGTTGATTGAAAGTGAGGCAGTATCAGGATGATAGAGCAAGGATTCTGATGCTGACAGAGAATGAGGGGGCCCTGAGAGAGTCAGGAAGTGAGGGCAGTGTGATGGTGACAGAGAGTGAGGGCACTCCATAGGATGATGGGGAGTGAGTTTCCAGTAGTCTCCATCTAATCATGCGTCTATGCTCAGTAAAATTCTAATTAATCTAAATTCTTTTTATCACACTGGTTAAATCTGCCTTTTATTTCTTTTACTGGAGAAAGTTTCCGAGACACTGCCATCTCTGATTGCAGGGGAGAAAGAGTTTTTATTTTTCCTACACCCCAAATCTATTAATACGCAAGTAATTCCATTTATGTGGTTCCAAGAAATTTGGAATAACAGCAAAACATTAAGTTTTACAGTTGTAATCATGCAACTCTGGAGTAAACAGTTAGTGGAAATTCAATTTAGGCCTGTTTGATCAATCACTAGATACATTAAACGTGAATTTGGGTGAAAATTTAGAATCCACGTGCAGTAATCAACAAACCAATCAGGAGCATTGGGCACCAGCCATGTGACCTTGACCTTTCACCTTGACCTTACCAACAGCTCCTTTAGTGAAGTCATTAACATGGTCCAAGATGCATTAGTAAGGCAAGGTTTGTAATGTACAATCTCCAGACAAACAAAATATCCAATAAAATACAACACCATTCTTCATAAAATATGTATAAACTGGTGTGTAACTGACGTAACATTTTTGATGATGAAATTCCCCTTATTGCAAATAAATCAAGCCATTTATATTCCACGGTAAATGAAAAAAAGATAAATATGAATACCTACCTATAAATGTAATAAAAATTGATGGCAAGAGAAAAAATTGTGGAATTTCTAAATAATATCATAAAGATCTCATTCTGTTACAGATTTTACTCAGTATAAGTGGTCAAGTATGAAAAGACATGCATTAAAAGCTTTACACTGTACAAGGAAAACTTTTAAGGGAAACTCTATCCAATGAAATATTTACTTGTGGTGTATTTTGACCACAAAGTAAGGTCAACATGACCAGACTACTTTAATCCATTAAAGTACACCAATATATTTCCCATCTTAGCTTTCTCTTCTACAAATACAGAAATACTTTATCGAAAAACCCATGTAAAACTTGAAATTATGAACACAAAAAGAAATTTCAACACAAGAAAAAAGATGAAAAATTTTAAATTCTTGTTTACTTTAATTAAAATTGTATACACTTTATGTCTAGAACAGCCTAACATGGCAGCCAAATCTTTTGTTTCCACAGAAACTTTACCCAAGATGATAGAGATTGGCTACAAATGCTGAGAATCCAACATGGCCATCCCCCTGATATACAGTGATAACGGTTTTGTTTTCATTACAGATTTGAGGCAGACAAATGTTGTGGGTCCATGGTTTGATTTGATTGAAGGTGAAGAGGGTGATAGTGATGACAAGTTTACACACTCACAGTAGCCCGGGGAACAGCAGTCTGTGGCACCACACCCCCTCCTCACCAGATTAATGGCCTGCCCTGAATGGAGCTGACTTTTGGTGGAAACGTGAGAGTTTACTACATGTGTTGGGTCTAATTGTAATGTCTACCCAGAAGGAATTATGGGATTTCAACAGGCACACTTCAGATATCATGTGACACTTTCCAGAAGACCTGAGTCTGTCTATGACAGTTTCGTGATTTAGGCTTCAATAACTACACATTAATTTAGCTTCTGTGAAAAGGATTTCGACACTTTTGTGACTTTGTAAAAAAAATGTTACAAATAATAACTCTCCAACTGATTTTTATACGTACAACACTGGAAAAAACACCAAGACCAAAGCCTGATTTTTATACATACAACACTGGAAAAAACACCAAGACCAAAGCCTGATTTTTATACATACAACACTGGAAAAAACAACAAGACCAAAGCCTGATTTTTATACATACATCACTGGAAAAAACACCATGACCAAAGCCTGATTTTTATATGTACAACACTGGAAAAAACACCATGACCAAAGCCTGATTTTTATACGTAACACTGGAAAAAACACCATGACCAAAGCCTGATTTTTATACATACAACACTGGAAAAAACAACAAGACCAAAGCCTGATTTTTATATGTACAACACTGGAAAAAACAACAAGACCAAAGCCTGATTTTTATATGTACAACACTGGAAAAAACAACAAGACCAAAGCCTGATTTTTATACATACAACACTGGAAAAAACAACAAGACCAAAGCCTGATTTTTATATGTACAACACTGGAAAAAACAACAAGACCAAAGCCTGATTTTTATACGTACAACACTGGAAAAAACAACAAGACCAAAGCCTGATTTTTATACATACAACACTGGAAAAAACACCAAGACCAAAGCCTGATTTTTATATGTACAACAAAGCCTGATTTTTATATGTACAACACTGGAAAAAACACCAAGACCAAAGCCTGATTTTTATATGTACAACACTGGAAAAAACACCAAGACCAAAGCCTGATTTTTATATGTACAACACTGGAAAAAACACCATGACCAAAGCCTGATTTTTATATACAACACTGGAAAATACAACAAAGCCTGATTTTTATACATACAACACTGGAAAAAACACCAAGACCAAAGCCTGATTTTTATATGTACAACAAAGCCTGATTTTTATACGTACAACAAAGCCTGATTTTTATACATACAACACTGGAAAAAACACCAAGACCAAAGCCTGATTTTTATACATACAACACTGGAAAAAACACCATGACCAAAGCCTGATTTTTATACATACAAGATTTTTATATGTACAACACTGGAAAAAACACCAAGACCAAAGCCTGATTTTTATATGTACAACACTGGAAAAAACACCATGACCAAAGCCTGAATCTGGCCAACTACCAATCATGCCCTTAACATTATCACCATGCTTGTATTTCAGGGTGAATTATTATTCTGGGAGAAACATGATACGGATCATTATAACACAAACAAAAAGCAGAGTAATGATCCATCTATGTACAAACATATGGTGACATTAGGACAGATATAAAATGAAACTGGAACAAATGTTGAGTATTGAATAACGGAGTAAAAAACAACAAATATATGATTTATATAGTTTTCATCAATTCATGTAAACTGGATCAGCATGAACCAGATTCTAATTGTTGATATAAAGTATGTTTTTTGCTTTTTTCTGTTAAGTCAGAAAATATGTGAGGATTTGATAACATTTTTCCAGTATAAATATTTAATTTTTGTCTATATTGTCCTGATCGCAATATCATCATATATAAATGATCAGCCTTTATGTTCTGTATGTAAAATCACATGATTTGTTCACTGAATTAGTCACATGACTAGTGCAGACACAGAAAAGTGTTTACCTGTTGGGAGGACAATCAGAGAGAATTATGTTAATTGGTCATCAATTAGAAGTTGGAAACCGTTGGTGATATTGTCTTACATAATCAGTTGTATATGTTATTTTATGTACACGTTTGAAGTATGATAATAAACACTTTTTTTACACATTTCTTTATCATATTCTTAACAAAAATATGTTGGGAGTGAATAAAAAGGATTTTCAGATCAGAGATGTAATCATTGTAGAATGTTTTGTATCATAGTGAGACTTTCTGTAGATGTACACTGTGATTGTCTTATTACATTTAAATAATACCTGGTAAAGGTGTGATGATATTATAAGAGAATCCATTGTAAGCTTTATATCAGTAACCTGTCACCAATGATGATAATGCTTTACATGTCGACATGTAGAGTTATCAGTTTCTATAACTTCTAATGCTATTCAGTATTGATCAAGATTTCAAAGACAACACTATAGACATACCATAAGTAGCCATACTTGTTTCAGTTTCGTTTTTATTCTCAGAAACCTAATCATGTCTGTTTTATTATATGCAAAACACTATTTTTAACATTCATCCAACATGCAACTACCTTTGAGAAGTATAGAGTCCAAGGCAAAAAATATGACATGAAATTATTCAAATGATCAAGAATTTACAACATAACATGCTTTTTGGTCTACACTTTACTTATTTGTAAATGAAATTAAAATACAACCATGTTAGAATTTACATGGATTGGACATGCAAGCCTCATGATTGATTCTGGTAAAATATGATAACGGCTACTGAGTCATACCCCAGACCTGGCAAGCTCCCTCAAAACACACTCTACATCCTATATATTATTATCACAATTTTTAAACAATGTCAATTATGAATGTCTATGTATGCATTCTTTAAGTAATGCTTTCGTTATTGTTGAAAGATAATAAATTGTATTCTAACCCATAAATAAAAAAAAATACCAGTTCAAGAATTTTTCTGAACTATTTTTGGAACCCAGCATACACTGCAGTTTATTAAATCCAAACTGCCATTTCCATGTGACTGTACCAAATTTTCATTGCCATTTTATGGTATGGAAACTTCCATTGTCATTTATTAAATCTAAACTTTTTACTGTTCAATGTTATTAAACTTTGTCAGCATTGAACAAAACCAAACCAATATATACACCAAACTTCCCATAGTATTTAATGAAACCAAACTTTCCAAATACTTAATGAAACAAAACTTTCATTGCCTTTTAATGAAATCAAACTTTTCCAGCCATTTTAATAATATACAGGTAATCTGTCATTGTTATTTGATGGCACCAAACTCCAACTCCCATATCAGTAAATCTTGGTTGTTATTATTTAACCTTAATATATATCAATAAAACCAATTTCATTTTTCTAAAGGTCACAATATAGTGTTATATAGGAATCTTTTGTAGAATCTTTACACAAGGACAATCCGTGCATTAGGTTTTGTGTGTAGAGCTATGTAAGGTTTCAATGTAGACAGATTTCGTGGTTTTTTAAGCCTGGGTTAAAAGGCGCTACTGTCCTGACATCTGCTGCCTACAATATGCTCCATATCTCATCGCATTAAATAGCAGTCATGAAATATAGATGATGTAGGAAGACAGAACTGTCCAACACAGCGTCCCACCCCTATACACAAAATATGTCCTCGTTATTTATTGATTCTTCCATCTTCTTCAGGATCAATTTTGTCTTGTTCCAAATCAAAGCGACACATGTCAATTTAAATTTATATCAATATGTATATAAATGATAATCACAATGTTTTCTTGGCAGAGAATCGGATCAATAGGCCTTTAGGTTGTGATAATAGACAGGACAGGTAGTCAAGTAATATATCAACTTGTCTATAGAAATCTGACCGTACAACACTCCCAATTTGTCACCCTCCAAACAGCTGTAGAGACCGATATCAAATTAATATTAAAGAAGGTAGGTGATCAAAATGAATTACAACCAACCTTTCTATAACTTAATTGCAGGTATAGGAGTAGGTAGTTGGCAGGTGAGAATTAATGGACTGATAGGTTTTAATTGATATTGCCTATTTATAAATATGTACCTGAATACACTATCTCTTGGGTCTCACACTTTTCAGTAGGAGGTGAAATTTAGCACAGAAATGGACAGGAATAACCACATGGATACAAATTCCATAAATATTTGTGTTATTTATAGGAAAAAGTCAGTTTTGTTGAGACTTATAGACAGGTTTAATCTTAACAAGGAATGGCAGTTTTCTTCTGCAATAAGCAGTTGTTCTCTAGCATGACAATGAATAATTGCAGGATCAAATTTATTTCTGTCAGAAATTCGTACTCTCACACATCTTGTATTACAACATTTATTATTAACCATATTATAACTGTAATATGGAATATATTATTACAAGCACAAACAAGATGAATGTATGCCATTTATAATTGCTTTCAACATTGGTAATGAAAATCATAAACTTAAAGACAAGACTACAATAAAGAAAATGATAAAAGAAAAGAAAAAAAAAAAAAAAGAAATACATACCACAACTCGAGTTTCAGAAACGAGTTAGAATGTGAAAATAGTTCTGATCAAAGTTAGTTTGTTTAAATTCAAAAGGACATTCACTGTGCGTACAATTGATACATCCCTTATGTTACCAGAAATTGATGTACCCAAATATTCTGTTTTTAATCATGGAAAGTAAAAAATTCTTTAAACTTAGCTTCTTCTGGATGCATCTGCCGTAAAAAACTGCCGATAATGATTACCCAGAATGCCATATGATACCCTGTCCTGCACTTTGCCATCAAATCTACCAATCCTGTGGAAGTCCCATTGCATGAGAAAACTGATATTGCTCAAAATTAAATTCAAATTATCTCAATCATTTTTTTCTTTTTGTAACCCAAAAATGTCAAAGTCAACTCCATGGTTTTCTTCTGGAATAGATTTTGATTTTTTTGACTGGCAAGCATAATTTGAAAAAAAAAAGAATCAATTTGAATGAGACAAAACTATATGTCAAATATGGAAATTTTACAATAGAATGTTCAATTTGAAATAATAAGGAGAGAAAAAATGAAGTGTTAATCCAGTTACAGGATTCACGAGACAAGAGTTTGAGAAAAAATGATTGTAACCAAACCCATTTGTAATTCATTGTGTGATATGTTTGATATACAATTATAGATTTCTACAAATACTGTGTTGGGATTAGGAAATGCAAAGTCTGTTGTCACTACAGTTTCCACATTTCCTGATTGTGAAAAATGATATCATATTCTTTGTCCCTCACATACTTTGCAGTTAAAAAGCCTTTACCATATTTGGTTATCAACTTTATACATCAGTGCATCACAGTGAATTGCCCATTACAGCTAATTGTTTTCCATTTATATCACAAAATGGCTTTGGTGAAATCAAAAACGAATGATTTCCAAAGTTTTTCCAAAAGTACACAGACCAGCCATGTTTCAGGCTTACATCTATCTGAGTATTGTATCAATTACATTGACAAGCACTTATGTTTTTTTTATCTCCCAAGTCAACCAAACAATATTTCAAAGGAAACTATAAATAGTGGTCGATACATGCTATACTAACAAACAGGCCACGTAGAGCCCAGGTCCATGCGATATAACCTTGATAACTTCCCTTCCCAGCAAGCAAATCAGAAACATAACCCTACCAATGCAATCAAAGGCAATTAATCAAACAAAGGACAAAATGCACACAGCCTCAATTAAAATATTTGTAATCTTTTGCATTTTAGTAATAGACGAGTTGTTTAGGACCTGCCGACACGACACGTCCCTTCACGATGCCACTGAAACTATTGTATTAATATTTTTTTTATTCTAATGCAATATTAATATCTGGACTTGATTTGTGTCAATTGAAACGATACTGATCAGAAAACACACAATTACAATTTACTATTTACTTGGTATGGATTGTTCGCTATTAAATGCTTCTAGATATTACAAATGATTTAGACTATTCAGCAAACCGCAGGGCTTTACTCCTGATGGAGAATCCCCAGGACATACCTTTGTCTTCATATCTCCACCATTGTCGCATTCATCAAACATGATCAAACTTTAATGACAAAAACCTACTTGTAACAGATACCTAACCTCCCTTTTATTCAGCATTGTTATAACCCGATAATCAAACACAAGTATGTTTATTTGAGAAATGATATGAAATACTTGCCTCAAACTATTTTCTGATCTTTTAAGAGATAAAAACCTGCTATTGATACAAAACCTTTTTGTTTCATATCATTATTCGATAGAAACAAACATTTCTTTCCCTCCTAATTGATCAAAAATATCTAGTTTCCTACAGGAAGTATCCTGAAATTATGATGAACAAAAATATTTTCAGCCAGTTCTGCCTTCATTCTAAAAAGAGGCAAATCAGTGAACAACATTCTTTCAACAAATTCTTCACAAATAATAGCGGTTCAATCTACATCGAGTTAAGCACAATTGTTGAAAGGTATTGCATAGCAGGTTATTTTTCGTGGGGTTGATCATTTCACTACAATTAACGTAATGACACAACATTTTACATGTAATAATGAGACATGTGTATTAGATGGTCTTTGAAATGCAGAGTAAAAAATTTTAGCTAAAATATCATTTGATTGTATTAAAAGGAAACTATGAAAATTTAAACCCATGAAAATAACAAGCTCTACAGTATCAATAAAATGATAATACAGATGATGATATCGTGAATTTGGTACACTCAATAACACTCAAAAACTGCTCAACAGAGTCAATAGTTTGTATTATATACTGAAGTATTGGGTGGTCGGGGAAAGGCTCCAAGAAGTGTATGATTGGCACCAATCAATTAGAATTCAGAAAGCAAAACATTCCTTGACATGCTCCTTTAATCTGTTTTGCAGCATCAAATTAAAATCAAATGATTAATGAGAGAGAAATTGAAGGACATTTGCTGTAGTGTTATACAATACCATGTGCATAGGCCCCACAGCTTGTAACAATTATATTAAATAAAATGAATGCACATCTGATTCATGACAGTATCAATGTCTTCAGGTAGACAAGGCCTAACAATCAACTTTTGAATTATTTATTTCCCATCACTGAATCAAACATGCCCCACTGTACCTTGTTTATATCAAGCTATTACCTTTTCCATAACAACAAAAGTACTTTCCTTTGTGTACATATTTTTACCGTTCTGTTTCTTATGATACCAGAAATTTGTATATATCTTTACAGACGTTTTTTAATTACTATATCAGTAAGTTTAATAATAATTCAATGGTAAGGTTTAGAATGCGTTAATTTTTTCAGATAAATGAAAATAAATTATTTTACCAATAAAGGATTTTAATGGGAAGCACTATGTATTTCTGTTCCATGTTTTAGTAAGATCAAGTTTTCAAACAGTAATTTGATGATTTCAGTGGACATCATATTTATAGAACTGTCAAACTAATGGGAGAAGATGAGCTGAAGGATATTCTCTCTTTGGTAATGGATTAAATGTGGTGAATAGTGAAGTAAGAGTGCATGCATGCTGTTAATACCACAGGAGTCTCGGCAGGCATTTCTATTATAAACACTACATACATAACTGTCACTAAATATTCAGTCTCATATCCTTACATGCAGAAATCCTTTATTTCCAATCCAGGCCAAAATCTAGGAGTATTAGTCCTGGTGATAGCTATGGGAGCCTGAATCAAGTACAAAATACACACGCAGGAAGCATTCGCAGGAAGCATTCGTTATGATAGCAAACTAAATCCCTCTAATCATCAAGTATCAATACAGAAGAGGTCACCAATGGCAGAGAGTGTCAGAGAAATCAAGAGCAGGGCTTCGGTGATTGATACACACTCCATCTAATTGAATATGGATATAGTTTATTGGCTACACAAATTCACATGGCATTACAAATCCCTTTAAGTAGTCTATAATCAACCCTTGATAGCCATTTCCTCTAAATTGCCATGGTATTATACCAAATCATTGACTCTCATTTGATTTAATTGTGTAACTAGGTGCTTTCTGCCATCTCCACGGGTACCAGTTCCAAGCAAACTCCTCCACAATACTGACTCCACACACATAAAAGCAAGATATCCTTGTGATCAAGATCTGACAGGAAATCTAGGAGGTTACAATTATACAGTGTTGAAAATTACAAATGTCACAGATGCTGGACTGGTGAGAGCACAGATCACTATTGTAACATCAAGTGACTTAGTCACAAATCAAATGAATTAAGACGGCACAGTGAAGACATACACAAAAGACAATTTTAAAGACAAGATATTAAATTTTTTTTTGGATATTTTCAAAAGCAACAAATATTTGTTATTATCTCCTTGACACAGATGTTCTAAAAATTCCAGAGATCAAAATTTAATGTTATTATTGGTTACAGTATTTTGAAACTTTATCTAAAAATTAAAAAAGGGAAGAAAAGAAGAAAATAAACAAGAACATGAACATAAATTTCTTCAATTTTCAATATATAATAATTGTTTTCCTCTTTATCATTTTGTGTATTTGAACTTACCTAGATTTTGTATCTGGTTTGTTTAGGTATTTATTTTTGTAATCCTTTTGGATTTGTTAATGATCTAGAGGGCCTTTAATCCTTCTACACAGATGGGAATCATCACTACTGATAAGGTCTCTAGGGGAAAAGTAGACATTTAAATGTAGCACTCTCTTGTTTATTTTGCCAAAACCAAATCTGACACCCAAATAAAATCATGGAACCAACAGGATTTATCAAGCAATATCATTCTATTAACATACCAGGAAATATTTGGCATCAGATTTCATTGTGTAAGACCTGAAGCAGAATCTAGCTGCTGATAACTAGCGTAGACTGACTACCAATGGTCAGTACTTGGTGGTCAGTGGCAGTTTTAATGCCAATGTCAGACATTGAATTTCTCATGGCTGGTTTCCTCATTATGAAATAAATAGCTAGAATGTTAACATGATAAAAATGCTGGCACCAGTTAATGTCAAATCGTGGTGAATCACACAAATATACCAGATGGTATCAGAAGCTAAGTTTGGATTTACATTAGAGTCTAACTGTCAATACCAATCCTCCTCCTACTGACCATTACTTTGAGGAAGAAATAAATGGAAACAATAACACAACGTTAATCCTACCACAAAGTTCAATAACATACTTATTTAATTAAACAATCTATTTTAATGCATTGCCTATTGTGTAAGCATGTAGCAATATACAGTCAGATACAACAATTTAAATCTCTAGTATTTTTCTTTTCTTAGATATGTTTTATTTTGACTCTAGCGAAATGTTTTTACATTATTTCAAAGCTGTTCATCTGCAAAAGACAATCTTTTAAAAATAAAGGACATGCTTTGTACTATTTTTGCAACAGGTCACTTATTTTTACCCTGAATAAAATTATCTGCTAAACTTACACAAATTATCAAAAAGATTGCAAACTGTTGCTTTGAAGTGTTTAGAATGCCTGAACATATACTGAATACACCTCTTCCCTCTGTCTCTACTGGTGGTAATTTTAAAAAGCTGGTAAATACACTGGGTGAAATTGCGCAAAACATTTTTCTTTTTCTTTTCACATTTTTAGACAAATTACTTCCTTCATATGGAGTCCTCCACATATCAATGTAACTTTACTAAAAAATTTTCCCGATATCAAAAAGTAATATCTAATTGACTGACATCACAAAATGTGAAAAATTGCTTTTCAATATACCAATTGAATTGAACAAATGATACCATCTCGGACACCAGAAAAAACTTCAGAACATGAAAATGGAAGGAATATTTAAAAGGGAATTATCATTACTAACTTGTTATTACACAATATCTTTACAGTTGTGTCCCCTCACCCAGCCTGGGTAAATATGGGGGTCTGGAGGATACAATTTTCCCTCCTAACATTTCAATAATATGCTTACTGACAAATTTATCATTTTATGTAATAATACATACAAATGTCAATAATTTTGTGTCCGAAAAGTCAATTATTGCAAAAAAAGGATTTTTTTATCGTATAATCTGCTACTGAGTTTTAAAGTAATGTCAAATTCAAAAATTTCAACAAAATCTATCCTCAAACTTTCTATATACTCAATTACACGCACAAAACCTCTTTTCCCAACTTTCTTTATTTCTAGGCTAACATTTCCATCTCTCTCAAACTTCTCCTAAGACAATAATCATCATTTAAAACTGTACCATGACACCAAACCCCATTCCCCAACTTTCTCCCTTGTTAAGCCTACCACTTTCCTGACCCAAACACCCAAAACCTCCTTCTCTACTCTCTTCCTTCTCAAGCCTTTCACCGTCCTAACATCCGACGAACCCAACTCTCCTCCTTATCAAGCCTTTCACCGTCCTAACACACGAACCCCAACTCTCCTCCTTATCATGCCTTCCACCATCCTAACACACGAACCCCAACTCTCCTCCTTATCAAGCCTTCCACTTTCCTAACACGTAGAACTTCTTACCCAATTTTCTTTCTTCCCAAACCTCCCACCTTTATTTATACATAAAGAACCCCTTCCAAGGATTCTTTTCCTTCTTAACATTCCAAAGAGTTCATCTATACCCTGACACTCGCATCAAAAACCTCTTCCCCGTCTCTCTTCCATCTCAGGCCTCCCATCTTCCTCACACCTTCAAATCTCTTCCCCGATTCTTTTTTTCTCAGCCTCCCATCTTCCTAACACCCAAAACCTCTTCTCCAACTCTCTTCCTACAAATACCTCCCTGCACTTCCTCCTGACCAAACTCTTGTCATGTTAACTACTTGTTTTCTTTATAAAAAGTGATCAATCAAGTCAAAGCTGAAGTGATTTTACTGTACAACAGTCCATGTCCTTATGCTGTAACACTGTAGAGTCCAATGAATGTTTGATCTGGGTATAGTAATAACAAAAATAAACCCTAAAATCCCACGTATGAAAGGAATTTCAATGCGTAAATTACACAATTATGAAATTAAAGTTTTTTTCATTCAATATGTTCTTTATCTGTGTCGGGTCTGTGATGTTACTTGGCTTATGGAACATCTAAAGCTGATCAGGTATAATCTTAGTTAAAATGGAGATTTAATTGAGTGTAACAAGACATGAGAAAACAAGCTTCTTAAGTATTAAGATCAGGCCAATCTGATGATAGATGCCATCATGGATAAGGTCTATGAAATTGTTGAGCAGTAACAGACATTGTATACAGTTGGGACATAAATCTATTTCTACACTACCAAGGTAAAATAAAAAAAAAAAATGAATAAAAAAAAAATCAAATAAAAGAACAGACATCAAAACTTCTACGATCTTCGTTATGTCACCATCAATTTCAAGTATAAACTGTTGATCTTGGCCAGAAATTTAAAATCAAAAGATTTGAAAATTACCAGGAGCAGTTCTCTAACACCTCAAGAGACATGTGCAAGGTTTATGACTTAGTAAGGCTGAGTTAGGAAATCATCAGTAAACTTAAGTTATAATCGGGTAGCAGTTGAAATAAACTTTGGTGATAAACCAGTCTCACTTTCAGGAATTGACTTGCCAAATGTTGACAGATTTTATTTTTTAATTACTTACTACCAACACAGTGAAATCTCTATAAGTGGAACACCTATCAGTACTTAATATCCATTAGGATATGCATTATTCTCTTAATGTGTAGTCCAGATAAAACTTAATCATGATATTAAGAATGTTTCTTAAAGTTATTTTGATTTCTTCTTCTTTTTTAAGTTTTTTGGGGGAGAGGAATATTATAGTTCTAATTAGTAATGTTTATAATTACTTTCATCAATGAGAATATATATACAACATTTAGCAAGCTGTATAGTTTTCATCAGATTCATTATTTATTTTAGTTATTGGGGAAAATGCACTTTTCACATAGTTAGAAAAACTATCCATCAAGGTAATTTGTGTACTGACAATGTGAAATACAGAAGTACTTACTGAGGTCAATCTAATTAAGATAAACTTATTTACCAATCAAGGTTAAATATTTTACTTCAATCTACAAAGGAACATTTGTTCCTACAACTGAGGTAAATTTGTTATATTTTTAATGTTTAACAAGCTAGATGTTTTATTACTTACAGAGAACAAATTACTTAGTATACAGGATACTGCTAATTACCTCAGTACATAGTTACCAAAGTGTTACCAAAGTATAATTGTTACTAAGTACCATATACATAGTTACCAAAGTATAATTGTTACTCAGTAACATATATATAGTTACCAAAGTATAATTGTTACTAAGTAACATATACATAGTTACCAAAGTATAATTGTTACTAAGTAACATATAAATAGTTACCAAAGTATAATTGTTACTCAGTAACATATATATAGTTACCAAAGTATAATTGTTACTAAATACCATAGGTATTTACACATCAAAGCAAATTTGTTACTAAGTATTACATTTTCAGATTTTCAAGTACATTTGTTATTGATTTTAAATACAAGAGTACAATTGTCACAAAGTATTACATTCTGGACTTGTTACTGAGTGTTACATATCAGAGTAAATTTGTTACTGAGTATTTATTTCCTATCAGAGCAGATTTGTTACAAGGTACAAACCTAATCATATTTCTACATATCAAAATTAAATTTGCTTCTAATATATAAAGTATCAAACATGTGTGTACAAACTGATTAAAACATATTACCACATGCAGGTAAATTTGTCACTATCTGTCACTACCTGACAAGGTAAATTCACACTGCCTTTACCACTTACCCATAGTTCACTCAAGTATACAATTTTTCAAACATAATTATGGAGAAGAAATAGTGTTAAAGTATATCTGACTTAATCTCAAATTATCACACATGGCAAAGATCAAAATTGGTGTTATATATCAAATGCTTTTTAATACCATTAAATCTTACATGATGTGGAGTCATAATTGTTTCTTAATTGGTCATATTTGATGTAACTCACAATATTTCAAACAAAATAAACAACTTGATAGCTGTTTAAGTTATAAGCAGGGGGAGTTTACCTTGACTTCATAATAATTAAATGCTCTTAGTTAAGGCTGACTGTGAAATTTTTCAAAAGACTGCTTGGCTTTGTGTCATTTTGAGGCATATCAAATTAGACTTTTTCATATCAGGTGTGAACAACTCTCATTATCCAGCAATGGATAAAATTCATTGTAGAAACCATGTTTAAAAACTAGTTTGACTGAAGTAGTAAATCAATGTCAAATAAAAGACACTATAAACACAAATCTAAATGTGACTAAAGAAAATCAAAAGGATTCTGTCCAAGTGAAGAATCATGTTAAGGTTCTTTCTGTGGTATTTGTTATTTAACATGCACTTTTACAATTGTATGATAATACTGGCTGTTTATAAGTTTGGGACAATTATACACACACCTCAGACAATTATTTGATTAATGTTCATTTATATGTGATTTTCTTTTAACTAAATAATCATGTTCTTCCAACATGGATATTCAATTTCAAACTTTAAACTTTCTTTATAATATTTTTTACCCCTCCCCATTTAGTTTAATTCTGTATAAAATTTTGTAGATAATACCCACATAACTTCTTAAATACAATAATCAGTACATTTAGATTGGGTTTAAACAGGAACTTCTTGATTGCTATTAATAATTTTGTTAACCTTTTGATAATCACGAGGTAACTTACAAGTGATCACAAGGACACTTACCTGGTATCAAATGACCATGCATTCTACAGCAGGTATGACAAGAAATTACAAAAATTTAAAAAAAAACTGATGTCTGCTTGAAATCTGATTTCAGAGTTAAAAGTTAAATACAGTTGTATTTTCATGTGTTAGAAAATTTATTTTCATTTGTATGAAAAATTAATTTTCATTTGTAAAAAAAAAATCATTTTTCAGTCTAAGAAAAACGTGATATTTTCATAGATCAATGAACACTGTTAATGTGGACATGTGATGTACATACCTATGACGCCATCAACAGAAATCATAAAAACTCATGACACATTCTTAATAGCATTGTACAGAATCACTAGGCAGAACAATAGGGACAACCATACCAGAATAAAACTTGGGAAACTAAAATATCAGAAGTTGCCATTCTGAACTACAAAGCTAACAGGAGAGCAACATTTGTTACCATACACTGGACTTAATGTGGAGGGATGGGGAAGGGGGTTACACTGTAATATCTATACAGTGCATTAACCCTATTGTTGATTCAATTACAATGATCCCTATACAATAATGACATTTATGTTTACAGGAAGAGGATATAATACTTGGCTACGTCATGCTGGAGACCAGTCTGATCAGCTTTGCACACATGATAAATACTACAAGTTTTGAAAAGCTACATAGGAATGCTACATATGTATTCAAATTAGCAAAACAGAAGAATCTTGTTTTCTCGTTAGTGTGTGATACACGAACACATGCTAAGTCTACCTTTGATACAACATGTCCATGATGTCGACCCCCCCTCGCGGCCCGTGATTCAAATTTATTGCTCAAATGGCATAAATGCGTACTTGATATAATTTCTACACTAAGGTAACCCACAGAATGCAATTCATGGCCAGTTAACCTTTATTTATCCCGACAATTTGCATTTTAGCTTTAAGTGAATCATCTCATGATAATCAAACACTTTATGTCTCAGGCAGGGGTCCTTCGGCAAACGTCCCAGAACACACCGCAGCATCCAACAGACTCCACAACAATACACAATTTGGCTTCCTAAATACATCATATTTTTGTCTAATTGGTGACTAGTATATTAATTAACTGTGGTCGAAACGGTTATAGAATAAGGCATTATAACTGCTTTCTTTGGGGTTATACAACTGTGGAGTTGTATCCTGGTTTAATCCACAGACTGAATCTTCCCTTACCCATTAATATTAGAAGCCTTCACCATCTTTATGAGTATGGGTGCTGAAGAGGCTAAAAACATATATCCCATTTTATGAGTGCATATGTGCCAAGCTTGCTTCAATAAATTGATTAATATACTAAATTATGGCAGAATTTGACAGCTGATCTTTTTGTAAGTATACAGGATGTAGGGGCATTAATTCATGCCAGGTTTTCCACTTTAAGGGTAATGCCCACTGTTATACATTGCATACCATTCTGGGATGGGGAAACTTGGTGGGATATGTGTTCCTACACATCCATCATACATGTCATCATCCTAGTGTGGCTTTCATTAGACCAACATCGCTTGTGCATTTTCCTGAATTAAGATTTACAATCACATGATATTAGGGACGATACAACCACCCTAGAACTGTTTTCCAGAGTAAGAATATCAATGGTATTAATAGTGACATCCAAGCACCATTGGTCTTTAAACGCCCCCAAAACAGCCATTTCTTCCTTCCTGGATTTGCTGCCCTCCCTCCCAGATCTATCAATTGTTGATT
Organism: Ylistrum balloti; assembly: GCF_031769215.1. NCBI lineage: Eukaryota > Metazoa > Mollusca > Bivalvia > Pectinida > Pectinidae > Ylistrum > Ylistrum balloti. The sequence continues at coordinate 267,012 of NW_026782008.1, read as the reverse complement.
TCTTTAAGGGTCCCTCTTACTGGTCTGTCAGCTGTGACTTTCAATCACTTCCCTATGTATTCATACATCAGTTCTACATTCAATTTTCATATCGGGTCATAGGTCAAATATTTGATGGGTTGCAGAATTGAAATGTAAGTGTCTCTTATGGGACTAATGGAACCTAAGAATCATGTTTATTGCAAACTTCTGGAAATTTTTTGTTTTCAACTTGGCTTATCCTCGTAAAAGAGGCACATTTTATATCCTCAAATTGCTATCACTTCTGGCATTCCCCATTTAAAAATATAAGTTGATGAAAATTTTAATGATTATAGATAGCATTTAAAGAGATAAATCCTTGAGGAACATCAGAAGTGCATGCTTGATATACACATTAAGACATGTAAACTTGAGTAAAATATCTGAAATAATAAATGCCAACCGTAAATATATACAGGAATTCTAATGTGAAATTACATCCATTAATTGCAGAGGAAATAGACCGATCTTTGTTCAACAAAATCTGTGCTACTTGTATTTTATAAGTGATAAAGCTTATGGTAATTGTAGAAGGCTGAGGCAATACAAAAAAAACTCTGTGGAGATAATCTCTTCAAATAGAATTTAATAGTATAAAGTGCATCTACTCCTAACAGACTTAGTTCTTAATTTCTCTCAAGTACTTTACATCCGATGTGCTTCCTTTTCCATGCTCTGTTTCAATGGGAAGCAAAAACAGTGTATCACATTTATTTAGAAAAATTGTTGTTTCATTTTTCTTTAATCAGTAACAGATTATAAAATCTGAATAAAAACTAAGTTAACAAGGTTAGTCTGACTGAGAGTGAACAGATACATTCTCTGTTGCCTCTAATAGCCTCTATAACCTGGATATCAAGGGGCCTTGTATTGTACAAGCCTCACCCAATCAGCAAAGAATGACCAAATAAGGCTAGTCAATTAAGATTTAAATAATTAAAACAGTTAATTAAAGTAATATGTGTGTGACCTGTATAATGCTCCTATACTGTAGTGTGGTGATTATACCCAACTAATGGCACTTAAATGTGGAACCTAATTGATCAAAATTGTAGCAAACGATTAACTCAAACGGCAAAATATGCTAATTTTCATTGTAATTATGAAACAGGTTTAAAGTAATCAAGCTGAAGTAAAAAAGGTGACAATCAATTCAAAGTTTTTTCAGTCCATAGCTGAATTTACAAATCTTATTATAGCTGATATTTGCAGTAGATTATTTAAAGATGAATTAAACGTTGATAGCAATTTCAAAATTATCACAAGATCTTGGCTTATCTATTTAGTGCGTTCATTATATGTTGCATATGAACCAGTAAACACCACGCTGTCCGTCACCTCAGACACTCTGTTTCATGCCAGGGTTTGATATTCATATATCAAACAAGATTGATAGAATCGTCACTCGAAAATCAAACTGCTCATTTCTGGCAAGGTTGGTATAGAATTAAATCAATCTTTTGTCTATGTATGATGTGAGACTATAGTTTTGATAAAAATCTTCACACACATTCAGGACATTTTGATTGGAGTTAAATCAGGTTGAATTTTTTAAATCATTGAACTCGATACAAATCTTAACACTCAAAATTAATGATATAGGATTGAATGATTTGGGTACATACCACACTAGTGGCAAGCGGATCAAATTGGCACGATATTGACTGATATCTGTGGAATACATAAGATATCAATCTTCACACTTCAACACAATGTATGATACAGAGGGATCCAACAATGTGCCCTATATTGGGATATAGTGTGTAGGCATATTTCAACACAAATAGTTCTGTGAGGACAAGTTACATCTAGTTTTTAATAGCGAAGAAATCAATGTTATCAGTCAGTACCTTGGTGGAGTATAAAACGATATCACCCCCAATAAGACAGCGGCTCAGTGGGGTGCTGACTTATCTGATGTCAAGCTATACCTAATAAGTTTGCACTTTGGTTTACATTGTGTGTTCATGTAATCCTGTCATCACCCTTATCTAAAAATAACATGCAGAAAAACTATTTAAAATTGCATTTAGAGGCCATTCTAAAAAAAAATTGTTTAATCGGAAAGACTACAATAGTCTTCAACAGAAACCTGTAATGAATGGGGAAAAGAATCTGCCATACTGTTTTTTATTTCTTCAAAGATATTTGCCGTAAATTTAATGTATCAAAGACATATACAAAGTGTGTATGAGAAGTATCATAGACGTTCATGTCTCCGGTAATTGACTCTAGTCAACATACAAAAGGGTTATAAAATGATATCAGGTCTCAATTCATTATCCTGAAATAAAATGTTATCAGGTCCCTCAACACCGAGTAAAACAAAACAGATTAATTCTACGCCTTATCTTCAGCTTCCTGCCAAGTTTTTGAAGAGAACAGCATGAGATGGGAAAGATGGGATAAAAGGTGTAGAAAGACAGTATGAGAAGAAGAGGGATAGCTGGAGCAGTAGGGGCAAGAGAGGGACCAAATTGTGGGAGTGATATGGGTCAGGGAAGGAATTGTGTAACGTCCGTAGAAGCCATGGGAAATTGAGGAGAAAAAGTAAGAGGACGAAAAGGTAAAAACTGGAGGAAAAAGATGGAAAGAACAAGCACAAAGAAATAAATATAATGAAAGGGACCGGGCAAAAATATTACTGCAAGAGTGAAGAATGAGGAACGGTTAAGGGAAGAAGAGTTAATTTGGAGGATATAAAACTAGGGAAGTAAGGAAGAAAAATAAACGGGACAGTTTGAGGGAGGAAATAAAATAAGGAAGTATGGTAGAACAAAAGGACAATAAATAGGACAGCCAGAGAGAGAAAATAAACTAGGGAAGTATGGAAGAACAAAAGGACAATAAGTGGGACAGTCAGAGAGAGAAAGTAACTAGGGAAGTATGAAAGAACAAAAGAAAAGTGAATAAGGAAAGGGAGGGAGTGGAAAGGAATTGAGGGTGACTATTAAAATGGAGGAAGAAACAAAGCAGTGACAAAAATGTTATTTACTGATGGCTCCCTCCGCTCTGTCTCGGCCATTTTAGTCAGGGCTTGTTACAGAAGCCCTAGGATAACATCTTATTAGGGGAACAGTATCAAACAATATAGGCGATAAGTCCATCATAACACTGATACATTGGGGTGCTATCTCTATACCTCCCAAAGTCTGTCAGGCAAACTGTACACCCAGCATTGCTATGTATTATACACTATGATTTACTGTTTGATAAAATCCCAGTGTGTCAATCCCATTGAAATTAAAGATTTTATTTGAATACCAAAGAAGCACCCTGCGATAACCAGCTGCAGTAGTGATTATTATCTAATAGTTATGTGGAATCATATAGCCATTTTATGAATATATATCACAGTCTGTGAGGCTATCAGGATTTCAGATAAATCTATATAAATTCCACGCTGAGTGAAAGGTTTAGCAGGGAGATGATACACAGCAGCGTCCTTCACAAGAAGATGAGGTTTTGTCAGGCCCTTTGGGTAATACCACCTTATAACCTTACAAAAGCATTGGAAGCTGATAACACATATATATAAAACTGGTGTCTTTATTAACTGATGGTAATCTATCAAATCTCATTTTAAAGACATTCATGAAAATATATATATATTTTTTCTAATTCATAGAGCTGGTGTATTTGTAAAGAAATATGAAACAATTATGTACATTTAGAGCCAATTATTTTAATAAAGATAAAAATTTCAGGAAAATCTTGTTTATGATTTGAAATCTAATTATCACATATCTTTATTTCTCAAAATTTAAAAATTTCACTTGAAAGTGATTGACAAAATTACTGCACATTTTGTACACAATTATAAAAATAAATGCAGAGAAGAAATGATGTCTATTACTGTTGTACAAACACATTATTTCATATGAAGATGAATTTGATAAGTTGTGAAATGTGTTTTATCATCAGCTGATCTGAGGTAAAGAGGTAAAGCTACACAAACACTGATATAAGATGATTTATTTATATATATATATCCAAAAATATCACACAAATTATGAGGAAACAGAACCTGAGAAGGCAACAAACAGTAGGACTTTATACACACAAAAAGTAAGGACTTGGAACAAATAAACTAAATATTTTGTAGATGAACAATAGATCTGATATCAGAGTGTCTGAACTTTGTGTTTAGGAGAGCTGTATTTGTGTCTTAGAGATGCTTACAAGATAGGAGGTCGCCAGAAAAGGCAGGGGAGGAGAGAGAGGTGGAACCCTTCACTATTGTTCTCTAACAATTACGAAGTGTGCAAAACTTTACAACTTCAGGGAAATCAAAAGGAACCAAGAACAAAATATACTGACTTTCTAATGAAGACATTGGTCAACATTATCTAATTTAGAATTTCAACAAATCCAAAATTGGTTTTTGTCAACATCAATACTTATACATGTAAATTATCATTTCTAATATCATTGGTGAACATTCACAAAAATGTATCAGGATTTTACAAGGAAACAATATTCACTTTCATCATCTGTAACTTTCCTAAAATGGAAATGAACTTAAATATCTTTCTTCAGGTCATTTAAATGTAATGAAAGTTGGATCATTAGACTATGAACTAAGAAATCACCCACAAAGTATGGTTTCCAGGAAAAGATTAAGAGATGAACTTTACATTTATAATTTTGGATATTACAAGTTATCAAAGGATTATAAATCCTGTACATACTTTTTTGTGTATTGTCAGAATATGTGGATCTGTCTAAGAATTCAATTCCAATGAAAAATTAAATCTAGATAATTTGCATGAAATTTGATAAGGATGTAGCTTTACAATTTATTATCTCAATGAATACATCAAACTTTATTTACGTGAAATACCAAGACATTGACTCAACTTAAATTGTCCAATATTTCATCTCAATGATTAGGGGTTAGAAGAAAATGATAAATTTTTTTGCACTCGATGAACATGCCAGGGTCATAGGTTTTCCCTTGTTGGTGCTGCCCTCTGTCTGTTACTATATTGTTGTCTGTCCTAACTGTCCCTCAGGTTGAGTCCATGAGTTACTTCTATTGTTAGAGATGGTGGGAGGATCGCCACTCCATTACCGGTCAGTTCAGGACAAATCATCTTGTGATGTATTGGGTCAAGGAACACCAGGGTGGTATATATATATGAATTACCTTAGTGATGGGCATACAGTGGACATACAGTGGGCACCCTGTTCACACCCCGTATCAGTATCGCATGACACACAGAAATGACACAAGTCTCTACTGCTCAACCTGCAAATCAACTCTCAAGCATCTTATCAACTTCCACTATCAGAGACCCCTATTCCATTCCCTAAAACTTCATTTGTTGAGGCTCATAATGGCAAAAAAGCCCAATAATTTATGAACACTGAGTAGCAGAGAAAACATATCAAATGGGAGGTAATTGTTGACTGAGAGCGATATCTGTTGGGGTTAATCAGACCCAGGGATCGCTCTGATACGTCTCACAACAATTATTGATTAATACTTTTCATGATTCGCAGCAATCAGACACAGTTCTTAGCCTAGCCCCTCGAAAATGGCCACATTTATTTCCTCGTATGGTAGCATTAGGTAGCAAGGAATGATAGGCGTTAGAGGAGAAACTAGCCTACCTCTGGGCATTACATACGCTCTCTCATATAATTACTTAAATAGCAAATGATTTCCTTAATAAGCTGTCTTGTATAAGGTTTTCATGCAATCTCACAGATGTGTTTAACAATAGAACTTTAAATTTCTTAAATACTATTATTCATTGGGGAGTTAGATAGCAGACATGCTTGATTTACTACCAAAGGAAACGAACAAAATTTGTTTCCATTTCCAAAGTAAACACTGATATTAATATCAGGATTTTTTGTTGTTATCATCCAATGATACCGACAGTACTTTCAAATTATGATCATCATTTAAAGCATAATTTTATATTATCCAAGTCCTTGGAACACATATTATTAACAAGAAAAAAAATCATGTTAAACGTCCATAAGGTTGCCTCGAAATCCCTGAGAAATAGCATGTTTTTCTTTTATCAACTAAATGGTTGATTTATCACAAGGCCAAACAAAACAAAATGTGGCAACAATCTTAAATTAAATTTTAATACTCAAACATATTTAATTGCTGAAATTTTTATTGGAAAAAATTTTGATTCATGTGTATGAATAAATCATTTTAAATTGTAAAAGAAAATTTGTGCTATTTACAAAATTGATTCAAAAGTGGAAGTTACGAAAATATGGTTTATGTAGCTCAAAATTACAGTGAACCTGTAATTGTGTTAGGTCTTCCTTCACTGTTGGTTCGTTTAACAAAATTTCAATAGGGCAATTAAAGTAATGATTTTTATATCATTGACAATATTTCCCTGAATCAACATAAATAACAATTTATTTTGACAATATTTTGTCGAATCATTCCAATTTTTTTTATTTAAGTGAATATTTGATCTAATGCATTCATGTTTTTATCTATGATTTAAACATACAAATGTGGACGATGATATTCTGTCAAAAATTTGTAGTTAGCATTGCTTTCTGGCTATCTACAGGTAACTTGTGGTGATGGTGTGTTCCTGGAGTCAGAAAATGAAACAAAAACTTACCCCTTTTTTGCATGAACTGAAACAGGTCATCTAGAAATTCTTTTCTCTTTGGATCTTCACTTAGTTCATAAAGCTGAAAAATGATAAAAGGTTTTAGATAAATATGTAACCTTAAAAAGGCGTTAACACCAATATCTGTAACTTATTTGATTACCAAGCAGAGTATGTACATGCAGAGTATATTGTTTTAAAAATAATTGAATTCTTTTCATCGAAAATTTGACATAATCCTGAGAAAAAAATTCATGTTAAGTCAGTGCTCAAGTTTAGCAGTTTGTCAGTATGAAAGAATATTACAAATGAGAAACCACAGGCTCAAATTCGGATCTAGGAAAAATAGGAAAACAATATTTAACCTGATAAAATCATGCTTAATAACTTATACAAACAATAGATTCCTCTGGTGAAAAAATGTTTGCTGTTTGAAATTCCGAAGAAAATAATTATGACAGTTTGCGAGCTGCTGTTTGCAGACATTGCTGACAGAATTAAAGCTGTTGTGATCATGGTTCTAAAATGTACCTAACATGGAACAGATATAATACACAAGTAAAAATAGAAAATCTGCAAATACATGTTAAATTATCTGTTGACTTCACAAGAGATTTACAACCTCAGGATCAAGAGTTCTCTGTAATACTAAATATTGACACATTATTTATTTTCAATGCTTTAAGGTCAGTTTGGGCTGGGACAAGAGAAAATACTTCAAGGTAAACATGGTCTGGAGGTTCTCTGCACTAGAAAACTGCTATAGATAAAGAGCACAATCTTTAATTACTTATACACAATAAATTAAATGTGTTAATTTGATTAATTTCTGAAAAAAAAAACTGTTGATATGAGATTTGCTACAGTAAAATTACCAGAGCTTTAAATTCAAAGCATTCTCTATAGGAAATATGTTGTACAAATAATAAATAAACACAAATTGCAACAATGTAACAAGATATATTGTAAAGATTAAACAATGTTACAATATGATATGTTACGTTTTTATAGATTGTAACATTGTTACAAAATATTACACTGTAAAAAATACTGATTTTAAGTTTAAGCTTTGCTACTAAATATGGTCAGCACTTTTGTACTTTGAGATAGTAACATTATCATGTAATTTTGGCATAAAAAATACTTTAAATGTAATCTTGTTGGTTTTCTATAGATCAATAAATAGGTCTGAAAATGGATAATATTATACTGCTAATGTTAACACAAGACAACAAAACTACATTATAATTGTCTATGATGAAACTCAATTCAATTTTTTTTCTTTTCTGATAACTATAACATAATACAGTTTCATAATACATATATTATAGCAATACAACACCTTCAGCAAGCACGGACATATACAGATGTTAAGTTTCCAATTTTCTTTCATCTATAAACACATAATATTAGATTGAACCTAATTTTGAGATTGAGTGTTCTATTTCTGATGAATGTTACTTCAGTTTGAAAGGACAGGTCCAATTATTCCACAACTTAAAATTTAAAATGGCACCACTGAAATTTTTAAATAACAATTCCATAAGGTCACCCTATCAATCTTCTTTTGAAAGGGGAATTTGTAACTACGAATTAACAACCCAATCATCTTAAATCCACGAGTATAATCGTCCTAGTCCAGATATAAAAAATATTAAATAAAATTCTCCTCAAAAACAAGTAAGCAGGCTACAAGATAGATAGGTATCTGGGTATTTATCACCTCGTAAAGCTCTCTTCTGATCTGACACTGGAGATCCTCCGTATCAGACACTGTTACCAACCCTAACCCTTATCAAACCATATCAAATTATCATCAAACTATCTGTCAATTTAGGCATCCCGGGCTGAGGAAAATTACTGGGGAAAGGAAGATCATCATTCACTGACAAAAAAGTTTTGTGGGGAGAGAGGGAATGAAACTCATAAGCGACCAAAAAGCTGATTATGTATATAACTTTTGGACTAATGTTTTCATTTATTTATTTATTCATTTTATTTATATATTTCCTGACTTTTGAATCGTGTATATATCTTTTCACTATTTAGAGCTGTAACTTAAATGGGATATTTAGTGTAGTCACAATGTTATTTTAATCACCTTCTTATATAGTTTTCACAATTAATATATATATTTAAATCTCTAAAAAGTTTTTAAAAAACGAACTTTTATATTCCTAGCCAAAACTACGTTTGTTTCGTTAGCGCACCATGTCATGTGACGACAGGTATCGATGTGGTATTTCCACCTCCTGATCTCCACGGCTCAGACGTAAACAAAGCCGACAACGTTTGAAATCAGATCTAACACACCTCCGTGTTCCGGGATCCAACACTCGAATCCAAACAAACTCGAAAATCTGACAGATTCCGCTCACGTGCTTCCGCAAAGCATGACGGAGCGCGTGAAAAAATAAGTCAACTTTTTGTCACTCCACACAAAAGATTTCCGACACAATTCGTCTGCTTCGTTTATATGTTTAAATGTGTACATGTGATTTTGATACATATGACAATGCCCTGATTATATAACTACAGATTTAAGTTTGATTTGATTAAAAATAAATTTAAACCTGTCGCATTTTTCATTTATCTTTGAACATATTTAATCACTTCATTTAACCCCTAAGTGAGAGTTTGAAGGTGTTATAAAATTATGCGGTTGAACTATTTTTGGGGGTTCGTCATATGCACTGAAGAAAGTAAAATTTAATGGTTACCCTTTTCATTAATTCGACAGCTTTGAATTAAAATGCAACCAAATTGTCCAAAGAAGAGAGACGCCAGAACAGCCATGCGTGAAGTTGTGAACGCCGCAGACCTGAAAATCGATGGAGTGGAAGCAGTTTGTGCATTTTTATATGAAATCTCAGACCAATTTATATATAAGTATCCTAATTCATGTCTATTTCTTTTGATAAGAAAATTGTCAAAAGTTCGAGAGAAAATCAGAAGTGTTGTGGGCGCTCTTGACTTGATAAATCAGGGAGGTTTAATTAGACAATTTCATGCCTCCTCTAATGTCGGTGGGGTCTTATGTCCCCCAGGGCAAATATACACCGCGGGCACGCGCGTACGTCTGGCAGTACAACACCTCGACAGATCTCTCTCGGAAGGTCTCGCATCCCCCTTTTTTCAGCAATTATATTTGAAAATGCAGTGGCTGATCTGACATCTTAAAATGTAATTCAATGTATGTTTGAGTGTCATATCCAACCGATCTTGTTACGATCAATTAAGTCTAATTGAGGAAGGTTTGTTCTTGTCCATATCTAATCATTTCAAAAATATTCCTTATCTGAAAATGATATTATTTTGCTATTATTAACATTAAGATATGAATTTCTGTCTCAAGGTTCTATTTATCGTTTTAAAATAATTTTCTTTGTACTGACGCCGTCAAATACATTCAATTTAGAATTAAGAACGCAATGATTTTATATACATTCATAATCCCTATTATTATACTATTAACAATGAATTATATTGAGCCATGTAAAAGGAAAAACTATATTAGTGCATAGTTTTGTTTGACAAATCTATAATTTCAAATTGATACTTGTATTAAAGTCAATAGGGACACAAAGGAAAGAATTATTAGGGCAAATTTTCTTTAATACGGATGTTTAATTCGCCGCCCCCAGTCTCTGCACCCGACGACAAGTCCCGCACGGCACTATAGGACTTTAATTTGGCCACCTTCCCGTTAAAGTGGGAATCGGGCCATATGTTAAGATCCTCGGTCCCACAGGCAAATTACTATTGTCCTTTCATTTATAACTATTACACGGAACAAAATATTATTTAATGCATAATTAATAGATCGAATTAGACTGTATAGATGAGGTCAGGGCTATCGATCTGTTATTTCGATATTTTGATAATGGATTGTAAAGTAGCGTGGTATAGTACATAGCTCTATACAAACAGGACCAGCGCTATAAAAGAAGAGTTCACTGAATCTCATGAAAATTGTATTATATATATGTATATATATTTCTATTACAAAAATACCATAAAATGTATTATTCCGCAGTGGCCAATATAATACTATGTTATAGCTTTTAATCATTTATATGGTTCTGCGATTTTGTTTACAATTAGTTATCACGGAATCCAATTGAGCAAGGTTAATACAGGCAAAGCAATCCTCTTTATATCGTGAAATATTAATTAATATGGGCAAATAAACAGAGCGGATTGCATGTTAACATGGCCGGCCACGGGCCGGGTAAAACCCAAAACAATTAAATGCATCATGGTTTCAGCCCTTATAACCGTCGGTTTATAATACAAGTATCTCTATTTCTGGGTTCTACAGACAAACCGATTTATCCTGTATCGAATATAAAATTATCTGATGTCAGAATGACATACCGGTAGCTGTATGTATGTTACATGTTGAATTGTCTTCTTCGAGAAAAAGTATTAACAAAAAACATGTCTGAATTCCCCAAGGAAAAACTCAATTTCCAATACCACGTATTCCGTGATATACGTGTCAGTGGAAAAAAGTAAAATACAAGCTGGAGTGTAAACAGTTTGTATCTATGTAGAAGGATTTAGACTAGTCTTTTTAATGTGTTGTCAATACTGTCATCATGTGCAATTAATAGCACGTTACATAACGATTAGGTTTTTATTTAAAAAATTTTAAAAAAATATAAAAAATGAAAACACTGCAAATACATACGATTGAAACAGAACTTTATTTTTAAATCATTAAATTTTAATTAAATAAAACTTATGTGAGAGCATTGTTTCTGAACCGTCAAAAATAAAAAATAAAAGACAGTTTTAGCTTTTGTAATTACGCAAAGAAACAGTCGATAGAATCAATCAAAGAAATAGTTTAGATTGATAAACATTAAGATGGGGTTTCACCCCCATAAACAATGCATATATATAATTAACTTGATAAACATTTCTTTTCAATTTGAGACATATCTATCAGAAACAATTATGATTAATTTTCTATTAATGTTTGAAATATAATTCATAGGTAACACGCTTTATACTTATAATTAATTTAGAAGATCACCAGTGAATTATTTTATCTAGATGTTTAATAGGTTTGCAAAAATGAGGGAGTGATTGATTTATATTTACGTATTTCAACTAAAACATGTTTTACTTTGCCCCTCTGAGTGAATCAGATATTTGTAAGGCGGTTTTTTAATCTGTTGATGTGAAGTACACTCGATTGATTCATTTAATTGTTAAAGATATGGAATTTTAACTTTTTTTAATTGCTAATTATCCAATTATATTTTTAATACAAATATTTGTATTTTATTTGAAAATTAAAAAATGTAAATATTTGAATTATTTTACAACTAAGAAATATTTGATATATAATATTTGAATACAAATCACTAGATATGCAGTTGTGTTTATATTCCAACCTTTAAAGTGGTGTGTTTACTTTCACAAGACATTTTCTGTAAAATTATTAAAATATTAAATACCAATTCTAAAACCATAACCGTTTTTATCAGTGAATTAATTACCTGTTTAAATTGCTCCTCGAATGTCCAGTGATGAGTGGGTCCGTCCCCCGTGGGGCTGATTGAGGTCGGACTTTGAGGGGAGTGGGAATTTCTGTGGTAACGTTCCGCCAGGAAAGCACTGTGAGATAAAATGTCCAAACGTGGGGACTCGGACAGAGCGAGTCCCTCCCTGTGGCCACGGAACTCCTCAGAGTGGGGGAGATGTTTGTTCATTCTCAGGTCCTGACCCCTTTCCTGTTCCAACTGTTGAATCCTTTCTGCGTGCATCCTAAGTTCCTTGGCCCTTAATTCCTCGTGTCTCCTCACAATAGCCTCCTCATGGGCTCTTTTTAATTCTCTTTCTATCTCCTCTCTTTCCTCCCTTTCTTGTCTTTTTAACTTCTCGTAAAGTTCTCTGTCGGCGGCGTCCATTTTTTCGGAATGACCTCCTCCCTCCCCGTTTTCACTGACGTTGTCCGATTCCATCTCGGAAATGTTTAATTCCTCGTTGGGTGATGACTGAAACAACATGATAATTATCGGATTGTTAGCCGTGCACCTCTTAGCTCGGGTTTCATGTATTTCGTAAGTAATAAAGTATGCTGAGTAAAGACACACGTAGTTAATTAATGCTAACACGCTGCCCCTATTTGTCGGTACGTAAACAAAGTCCACTAATGTTGGTACATGAAAGAACATTTTCGGATTATTTTGACAGCAATTTTTTGATTTTCACAATAGAGTAAAGACAGAGCTAACTGATATGTGTTGGTAATTACAGAAATAGATAATAGGACATTAAGCTGGCTTACGGAAACAGCTAACATTGTCCAATTTTTACATAAAAAGTAAAAGATGAAATAAGGTAAGAGATAAACTGAAGGTGAGAAATAGATCACTAGATAAACAAAGTAAATCCCTAAAGTGGGAAAATTAATTAGATATTTTTGTGTTGTTTATTGCTGTTACACTAAAATACATAAACTAACTTTTCTTGGAGAAGATTTTTTTATAGAAAAAAAATGTTATGAAAAAATAAAGATAAAAGCGCAGTATATAAAAATATTAAATCAAAATGAAAAATATATATGATTAAAAAATCAGAGCAATCGAATGAATTCTTTTGGATCGCAAACTTTCTAAATTAAACGCATATCATTTGTGTTAATACTGTATACATAGATCAACATGCACGTACCCTAAAGTTGTATTAAAGTAACTGTGTAGTGTGTATATAAGAGAGAGTAATAATATACTGTACTCACCACACTGCCATCCACACTGTTTTCTCCGTTCGACATTTCTTAGCCGTGCAAAATTACCGGAGAGTAGGCAAGTCTTTATTCGCCAAAATTGATCTAACCAACTTAAGATTCGTACACTTTATCAATGAATATAATCCTATCCCCGTCATCCGAACAAATTAATTTATGCGCCGGTAGCACGTGATTGGGGAAAAAGAAACACAGAACCTTTTGACCTATGACCTTTCAACTTTTAGTTACAGATGAATAAACATACTCTCCAGCCTCATGAATATTCACCTTTTTCACAAAAATCAACAACCGCAATATTTAACTTAAACATGCTGTTTAAATAGCAAATCAATTTGAATAAAGTGTAACCTTGAAGAATAACAAGAACAACAAATCGATGAACCACTGATCATCATGTGTTGAAGTTTCGAGATTATTCACAATATGGCGGCTTCCTTCAAGAAGACCGTGATAAAATCTACTCCACGTGTTGGCGAAAATGTCACCTCAGACACGAATTACTGGAAAAATTTAGAGGTGTGTTGAATAGGCATTTGTAATTGCACCTCTCTTCATCAAATTATCACTTCCGACTTCTATAAACCGGTTTGTTTATGTAGACGAAAACACGTGGTCATTTGAACACAGTCGTTGTACACATGTAAACAAACGGATCGTTTGATAGTTGTAGTAGTGAAATATGTTGCAGCCAGATTTAGTATTTTGAATTCACTTGATGAGTACATACTTATGGTATTTTTTCAATCTTATTGCCATTTACTCGTCAACCATTTTGACTGCCACCTGTGCAAATGTCGACACAATTCATGCGAATGCTAAGGCAGCTATTGGTCTTAAGCACTGTTGTTATTGTCCAGGATTGTTTACAACGTTAGATATCGGCAAGTGTTTGTAACTACTGTCTGGATGATGTTGTCAACTCCACGGACTATGTACGACTGGTCTTCAGTTTTAACCGATTTTCACTAATTCAATAGAGAATAATTAAAAAGCCTGTATGAGCCCAAGTGATTACATCCTATTATTGAATTAATGAAACAAGTTTCATCCAACACTTTCAGTAACACCTACACTGAAATGACTTGCATCTTAATTCTGTATGCCCATTAGATTGGAAACTGTGTTGAAGATGACATTGACATCATTAAATTAGGTTTCGTTTTTGGATGTTAGATTTCTCATTAGCAAACACTCAACAGGTATTTGTGTTTGTAGTGAAATCTCCTGTTGAACAATCATTGATAAAACATTTAATTTTAAAATTTAGTGGATTAAGGTGTTATTAAGTTTGTTTCCAGAGTTTGTGAAAACTTCTCTATGATTCTTGTTTGTAGTTGAGAGTACCGGTTGACTTACTAGCCTTGGCTAGTGTGAATTTCCCTTTAGTTGAGGAATAGAGTGTTTGCCAAGAGACAGAATGGTTATCAGTTTGAACCCCAGCAAAGGCAGGGTGTTTTTCACTATTCCTTCCTATGACAGATTCGATGCAGTTGACTACTCCAAGGACAGAAGCTAAAGGAGATTGAGATGTTTTCTTGGAGATATAATGAACCTGGGTTATTGTTGTCTTTGGGGTGGAAGACTTTGTGAAGGAGGGAGTACTGTAGAAGTTGAAAGTACAGGTAGCCTTATGAGCCTTGGCTGTTGGGAATTTGCCTTTTGTTTAGTGGTAGAGAGTCAGTCTAGAGAATGAAAGGTCGCTTGTTCGAAGCCAAGTGATGGCAGGTTGTTTTTCATTACTCCTTCCTATTACACAATAAAGTTCCATACGATTAAACATAATTATCCCCTATATGTAAAGAATGCAAGAAATACTTCAAAGTAGAACTGGTCAACTAGCATTCCTAAAAATACCTAACCTGCACACACAGGTTTATATCTCCCGATGGTTAACATGAAAACTTTACTGACAGTTGTTGAGTTATTTTATAAATGCTTCTAGCAAAGACTGTCTCAAAGTAATAAATGTATAGCTACCACGAAACTATGCATTTCATTCACAACTTCATATGTCGGACTTCTGATTGGTAGATCGATCGTAAGTCAGCTGGTCTTCAATCCAGTCTGTGTATTCATTTTTGACATATTTTCTGTTGTTCATTTACATATAGCAAAAGAATCCATGTTATCAGAGTGTAGTTTTCTGGTTTAAATTGATTACTATATTGATTTTCCTTTGATATCATTATCAGGATATATATTTCATCATTCAACATATTTAAAAAAAAAGAATTGTCATTGTTTTTATGTTATGCATTGTATATACATTCCTACTAAAACAATCTTTATTGCTATAGTATATAAAAGACTAAAAGTGTTTTTTTAGGATTACATAAGAGACATCCAGTGTTTAATATTTATCATGTCCATTTACCTCTATTCTTCTTGAGACCTAATATAGCGTCAGGGGAGATAATTCAAATGTGTAAATGGTTTAGACAGCCAATCAAGTGTTTTGACCATACATTAATTAGGTATGTTTGTGTTTTCCAGGTACCAGTGACCAAAAAGGAGTATGGCGCTATAACCCACATAGAGTTCAGCCCTACTGAACCAAACAGCTTTGCTGTAACTAATTCAACTAGAGTAAGTAGCATGTAAAGTCACTGATTTTATCTCCATTTAATGAAGGGATGAAACAAGTAAGGACATTGACCCCTTCATATTATACTTGCAGGGGCCAATTTTGTCAATTATTGTTGAAATCCATTTAAAGATGGAGGTTAAGTGATAAATAAAAATAGAAATGGTTCATATTGGTTCAGCTCACCTTTTCAACATTTTGTTGAAGATTTACTAACTAGTAACGATGCCCCAATAATTAGTGAAAAGTTTGCCTTTTCTGTTTCTACACCAATAAAAGATATGAGAAACAAGATAGGAAATATGTCAATATCAGTTTTATTCTTATTCAAACTCACAGGGATAGTGTACAATTCAAACGCTTCAATGACTGTTTAAAGATTCACTTTCTGGCATCATCATCTGAGAGAATTGGTGGCTACAGTGTCCTTTTCTCTAGCTAGTGTTGGCCATGTAAATTATGTTTAGTCCATCTAACACTTGGAACTTCATTTTTGTCCTTCAAGACTTGAGTTTGGTTCAAATATACTGCTTCATTTGAATATGGCATGCTTAGTGTTTGCCTTGTTGCAGCCCTCAGGCAAGTTTTGGTTCCCCTCTTTTGTAGTTTAGCAGGAGTTGTGCTGCCTCTAGTTCAGATACCTCCTGGTCCAAAAGGCTAGTTACACCAAAGTTTTGAATTCTGGGACGGGTACCTAAACCTTTATCATTTACAATTGTTCTAATTGGAGTTGTTGAGCATCAGTTCACCCCTGTGTATTGTAACCTCCACTTGTAGTTTAATCATTCTGAAATGTACTGCTTTTGGATTGAGGAGGTTGTGTTATGCCAGAATATCACATGCTATGTGTATATCCTTAGTGTTGCTAGGTTAACAGCCTTCATTTGGAAGAAGCTTTAGACATTATGTCTTTTAATGATGAATCTCAACTTATACATTTGACTGATGTTAATGAAGACAGGTTAAGCAGAGAACTGTCCACATCATTTCATATTGCTTCCTCCCAAAACTGCTTCTAAGGGAAACATCATCCTCTCAGACGGTACAATTATGCCTTCTGCTCTATCTATTGCAGGAGAGGAAAAAAAATGTTACATGTTCTTCAGTTTCCCATTCTGCACTGATTTTAAGGGATTGGTCACCGGATAGGAGTGTTTTTTTTCGTCCAACTCTTTTTGATTCTAAGGGTTTCCTTCTTGTCCAAGGCTTTGTTGTTGTTTTCTTTCTGTCTCTTGTTGTGTGCTTTGTCAATAAGAGCTGAAATAAAGTAAACATTATGAGGTCTCATAAAAGAGCGAAAATTGAAACGTTTATACTTATGTAAAGAGGTAGTATAGGATCTTTGAATTATCAGAATTTGATTTAAGAAAGTTTTGTTGCTTATTTTGTCATGTTGAAAAATAATACAACTTTTGCTTAACACAGCTACCAAGTTATTGTTCCTCACATACTGTTGTTCTTTTTCATCATAACTTTTTAGAAATGTGCAAAAAGTGTGGTAATTTTTGCTGTTACATATATACAGGCAATATTGGATAGGTGCTGATACTAACTGTATCGCAAAACTCAATTGCCATCATCAGCTTTCTCAGAACAGATTTCCTTACACTTTCGTAAATACATCAAATGTTATGCCTTTCTTGCATACTATCACTTGCCTCAGTGTCTTGATTTTGTTTTTAACACTACATTTATCGATGCCTTTTTTGTTTGAAGATTTTGTTACTTGTTGTATGATGATTTCTGACTTCACGCTGCGTGTTGTGATGCCTATTAAATGAGAAATTCCCAGATAGAATGAAAGTCAGAATTGTGGTGGCAGAAGTGTGTTGACAAATAATTTCTCAGCAATTGTTATTGAATTGAGAGTTTCCATTTGTAGGATAGGCAAGTGGCATTATTAGTGTCACTCAGCAAGCGGTAAAATTCACACGTTTTTTAGGAGGAGGCATAAATTTAAGAATAAGAATGTAATCTACAGGAGTTTGTTATATCAGTTTAGAAATACCTAGTAAATGTGTTCAATAAAAGAGGCTCGTCATGTATTTAGTTGTTGGTATTTCCACAGGTAAGCTACTCTGTGTGATAAACAAACACTGATCCCATGAAATTTCACAGGAAATAGACGTTTTTTCTGTCCTGTATTGCCAGAATCTCATTGGACAGGAGATGGTATATCTGTCAGGTGTGACAATCAAAGTTGTTTGTTGTATGAATTAAAGTTCATATTTTGACAGGCCATGTTAATGTCTTTCAGTGCCTGTTTCATCTTCTTCAAGTCCAGGGGAAATCAATGTTATGATAAGATCTAGATGAACATGTTTGCATGTCCACGAATAGGCTCAGATACTTGGTACTTTTCTAAAGTAAAGAACAATCTCATAATTGTATTCAGGGAAAAACGCTGTTAAGATTTAATTGCATGAATGAGGTCAAAGTTCATTCTAATTAGTTCATTTACAGACTGATACTTAAAATAGAACTGAACTTTGGAAAAATGAACAGCATGATTATGTCCTGGAAGTAAAGGAAACAAAAAAACACATTTATCACATAATAAACCTCCAAAGTAAAATAGAATTCCTTATCAAAGAATGTATTCCTGAAAGATTTTATATTTGTGCCAGCATATGTGAGAAAAAAATGAGTAGTAGTTCACATGAGTTGAGTTTAGATTTATAAACAGGCTGATTTAATGAAAATAACGGTTCTGAATTTAAGTTGATTGAAATACCAGATTGATATCTGGAAATATAAAAGCTAGGATCAGAAAAAACATCGGATTGTATGTTTGTTCTACTTGGATATTTGAATGTGTGAATAGTTTGTCCGGCTGGTAGTACCATATATACCAGCCCATATCAAGCTTATAAATGCTGGGGATCCCATCCGTAGCTGATACTTACAGACAAATCAATTATCAGCTGTGGAAAATCTCAGTGATGAATCTACAGGAGTCAAGCTAGATAAAATGGATGTTCTTTTCTTCTGTATCATGGTTTTGTGATAATAAATTCACACTTGATGTTGGAAAAAAAATCTTTTTGAAAATATACATTATATGAAATAGTTTCTAAATGTCAGTTTTTCTGATATAGCCAGTATTATTTTTCTCGTCTTAAAGTGAAAAAGTCAAGTTTTTCATGAAAACAATGTAGTAACACATGTTTTTATAGTTTTCAGAAAAAGGTTAATTTAGTTCATATATCTATTTCAAGAGTAATAGAATATCAAAAATTAACCATGAGTGGAAATTAAAGCTGGAGTGAAAAATTTCTATTCAGTACTAATGAAATTAATACTAAGATTATCTTCATTTCATTTGCTCTGTATAGAAACACATATTGTTTTCAGATATCAATTAAAAATCACCTTTTTTATTGGTCGGTATATATCTACCTGGTATATGAGATAACTTCATCCATAATTTCTGTTATTTTGTCGGTAAAAGTTTGATAGAGGTATTTAATGGATAATTTAATATATAGATGGATATAAAGGCAGTTTTTTACCATTATTTAACTTAATATCAATCAAGTCTACTGACTGGTGCTAACACATTTTGGTTTTGATATTATTATCCCCATACAATGAATGTATGGGAGGTGAGGTACATCATTCTTATCCTTGTCAGTATTCTACAATGTTTAGCAGGTAAATATGACAGTATCATCACACTTATCCTTGTCAGTATTCTACAATGTTTAGCAGGTAAATATGACAGTATCATCACACTTATCCTTGACAGTATGTTGTGTTTATAAATGTAAAATTTTATAGAAGTGAATGACAGTTAGATAGACATTAATTGAATTTTTTACAACGAGTGATGTTCCAATTAATTTTCTTTGTCGAGTAATGAATGGTACGTCAATAAACTAATTAATCGACTACAATCTTTCACGATTGATGTCAGTAAAACAAAAAGTGGCATTCACTTTACCCTGTCTTAAGCAGTCTTCTTGTCAATGAACGTCACAAAGTATTTAAGCCTCTGGTTGAGCATGACAAGTCAACATCGCTGCTTAAGCCCTTGATAAATATTATTTTCCAATGCATATGGGACATCTAATAAAAATGGCTGTCGTGACTTTTCGGGCAAGAAAGCGTAAAGTACAAACATAACTTTGTCTTTATTTATGTATGATGTTATCAATTTATCATTATAAAAATGGAGATGTCCTTCCCAGAATTGATTATTAGTCAGTCATTGATTGGTTCAGATGATCTGATGGTCGATCATTAAATTACAACTGGTTTTCAGCACTATTTACAACCATACATTTATATGTATACTTCCTTTTGAGGTAGCCCTTTAGGGAGTGTTGCATTCCCTTTTATCCAATTTTTTTTAATGAATTTGGATCCCTGTGACCATTAGATATAAAGAATGGAATTTGTACAGATAAAAAATTGTAATTGTTAATTGAAACAGTAATGGCAATTCAAAGCCTATTGTATTAAAATCTTTTTATAAAAAAAATTGTGAAGAAGGGAGACAACTGTGAGGTGAGTACAACTCATTTGCCACATTATAAACAACCACTGACTGGGTGGTATAGATATTCTATTATGTGTTTGGCTGAGGTAAAGATACATCAGAAGAAAGATGGAATCAGGGCCTCTGTGAGATATTGTTGTATCCCTGACAAGGTATTGGGCTACCTGACATATAAAGACCAGGAGCAATGGATGCTGGGATATGATTCGTATCACAAGACCTCTCCTGCCTGTGTGGCTGGCATCCAGATCTGTTAAACTGAGGAAGCTCTTTGTTTCATATTCTACGAACATTGATATGTAAAACACTGTTCAGACTCATTAACACCACACAATGTTATTGAAACAAGTGTTTTAAGAATAAATTTGGATGATTTTTTAGAAAGAAAGATGAGGAGAATGTTGCATAAGCAAGTTTATCAACCAGACTGTGTATTTTAAGTATACTGATGTATTTATTTTTAGAAATATTTAGAAACAAAGCTGAGGAGAATGTTGAACAAGCAAGCTTATGAACCAGACTATGTGTATCTAAGTATACTGATATATTGATTGTGTACCTTTACGATATCTTTTGTCCCTATTGTAGAAGTAGGGCGTCATTGTTTCCCGATACTCTGTGAACAATAGTTGTGGATGATATTGTAATTTGTCACGTCTCGTTCTCCAGTGTGTTGTAGTATTTTGTATTTGATGATAATGTTTTTTTTAATCAATGGAATACATGTCTCCATAGATTTTGTTGTCATCGTCATGAAAAATATAATTTTGATCACATCTGGGAAATCGATACAATTCATATTTATTTTTTTCAGTTTCCAAAAATAAATGAGTTGTATATTCTAAAGTAAAATCTGCTTGATGTGTTTATGAGACCATTTAGATATAATTTACTTTTATACTCATATCAAATTAACAATGAACAACAATATATATATACAAAGTTTACAGTGATATGTTTGTTCATCATGATTACTGAGGAGTTACTTCCCTTGAAATCTTCTACACAGTGGTTAATAAGAGAATTTAGGATCTAATGACATATTTATCAGTTGAATATATGAAAGAAGAAAAATAAAATCTCTAAACATCATATTTTTCGTCCACTACGTGATTTAAATGCATCCATGTGGAAAGTCTGTCATTAACAGTTTTTGTTGCTATTTTTTGAAGAGTACTGCAATCCTTAAATCTTATATGTGGGTTCTCTTTAGGGTTTCTATTAGTGCCCATTGGATTTATGGACTGAACAAAATGGCTGACAATCGTCTGAGATTTTGAGAGTGAAAGTTTGCTATCGCTATTTCTTTGATTATACTGGATTGGTTTCTATCCAATTTCATCTCATGTTTAGGTACCTCTTGGTCCAATGTTGTGCACATTTGGGACTGATCAAAAAAACAAAATGGCCAATAAAATGACTGTCTTCGATTTGGCGTTTAAAGACTTTTATTGCAATTTCCTAAAGGAATTTTCAAATTTCATATAAGAAAAAGCAGCAAAAGAGAAAAGAAGGAAAAAGATATAGACAAAAAAGGAAATGTGATAAAATGATTCATCACCTGATTGTTTTGGTTCATACTTTCGGAATCTTTAGTTTAAAACCCTGATTTTATGGAAACTAAAATCAGATACATTCAAGGAAGATATGATAATACTGATATCATTGAAGAACCAGTCTTTTGATATTTTGCCTTTTTATTGCCTTATTTCAAAAAAGTTCATTATCGTGGTTACTACTACTGACTGAAAACTTTTGTATTCTAGAATAAATCTTTATAATGTTAGAGATGTCCAGTTATGGTATTTGTAAAGGAACATTATAGTGTTGCTCTCCTGTAACGTTAAGTATTGTGGTGGTGTAATACTGGACTGTCATTAGTGTGACTGACCGCGGTGTTCTGCTGGTATGGGTGAAACAAGTACACCTTCAGTGCGGTTCAGTACATGTTGTGGTGCTGTGTCAACAGTTCACTTTCAAAAAGTTCGGTATTTTAGTATGCAGCAAAATATTTAGAAATGACTAGTGCTACTATGAAAAGAATGCAGACTTTTTATTTCAGGCTTCATGTATTGAATAACACATTGTAGCAGCATGTAACAAAATGTGATAATGTTGTTGTATCACGAGTTGAGTAAGTTTTTTGCATTCTTTGCACAGAAACTAGAGTGTTTCCACACAGCAGAACAATAGGAAGCCAGAACATCCTTCAAAATTGTTTCATCCGATACCATTTTCCCCATCACAACACAGGTGAAATGCAAGGTCATTTGCAATTGGGTCTTGTTAAAACCACTTGATCAATCAGAAACATACATTTGGGATCATTGGCACATAGTGAAATAGCCACCCTGCATAAAATTTACCACCACAGTTCAAGTTCTGTAGTTGGAGTAACTATAAAATGAAGTGCACTGGAAGAAAAATATCATAAATCAACTACACCCAAACTTTCTGTTTCACCTCTGCTGGTCACCTTCATCAGTACACTTCAATGTGGTACTGCCTTAAAGTGGATTTTAGTTTCACACTCACAAACTTACAGAAGGAGGCTTATGAACATATCGTAGCCCCCGAAAAACTGCAAGCACTGAATGCATGTGTACACACAGAGGATGTCCTTAAATGACTTAAGTTATTGATATGATATTAAACAGTATGAAACCGAACCAAAGCATCACGTCATGTCCTATCATGTTATTGTCATGTTGTGTCCAATTTCTAGTCAATGACATATCTTGAGAACTTCTCATAAGGTTCACTTCACACTTGTCAAGTTCTACACCCAATCATATTAATTAAGGTAGTCATAGGGAAAGGTTAAATGGTCAAAGGTCACATTTGATTACTTGTTAAAACTCATCAAGCTATGATACTTGCATTCATGGGAGGAGTAGAGTTCATGAGACTTTCCAGTTTGACCTTGACATGACCTGAATGAAACCATTAAACAATGCGCTTTCAGATTCAAGCTTTACATTTGAATTGTATTGAAAATTTGATAGAATCTTTTGAGATCATCTTTAATATTTCTGTATTTAGTAAGTGACCTTTAACCTTATTAAGTACCCATGGATGCGGATCAAAGTCATGCGTTAATGATCAGTGAATTTTGGTTTCTTTTAGGTACAAATCTACAGTTCAAAGTCACTGCAGATTCTTAAAACCATCAGTCGATTTAAGGATGTGGCATATAGTGGAAGTTTCCGTGATGATGGCAAGTTGTTGGTTGCGGGTGGTGATGAGGGTCTTATCCGTCTGTTTGATGTGGAAGGCCGCGCACTGCTTAGGGTTTTCAAAGGACATACAGGGTAAGTAAATATTAGCAAGCATAACCTTATTTGGATTCGTGAAGAGCATTGTCATTCATAAGTCACCTGAAAGAGAAGTTCTTTTGACCTATTGCAATTGTCATATTCTCTTACATGGACACCTGTTCTTAAAATAATATGAGAATATTGATCGACTTATGTTTCTTCACATCATTCTGATGGAAAGGTTCTGTGATGCTTTACCTTTTTAACAAATTTCATTATCGCAGGAACCTCCTGCGGAAATAATAAAGTTTACTATGCTAACAGACAGTAGTAACTGTTTTGGGCATATTTTGTTTATTTAAGCAGCAGTTTCCCAATATGGTCTTATATTTATGATAAGGTGGTATTTTGATATTATGTAGATTAATATCCTGACTCATTGAGAGTTTATATGTCAGAAAATTACATTTAGCCCTGTACCACGCCCCTTTAGAATGCTAGGAAAATGAACTTTGTCTCATCTACTTCTTTGGTTCTTTTGTTAGATAGAAGAATATTTCATACTAACTTGTTTAACTTCACAGGTCTAATACTTTTGCGAAGCCTTGAGGGGCTAATCCATGGGAATTTAGTTTAGAAGCAAACAAGAAAACGTATACTGATATTCTATCTATTATAACATATTTGCTGTGTGCTGAATTTAGCACAATTCTTAATGATTGCAAATATAGCAAAAATGAAACCCTTGTAAATATTGTAAACTAAGTGATAATTTCAGGTTTGGTTTTTTAGTTCATGTCATTTACCTTCATATTGCATCAATTTGTCCATTAATAATTTTGTACATTGTTTTAATAGTCAAAGCTTCAACCTCTGTAAGGACCTAGTCTGTTGACTTTTAAAATTCATCAATTCAACTTCCTGAATAAAATCAGATTCATTAGAAAATCGGGAGACAAAAGAAAGAAAAGTTGAAAAAAAATTTAATGGCTTGAGGTCAATTCAATTTGAATATATTGGAATCTATGTTAATCTTTTAAATTTTTTTTTATTGAATAGTACATTGTTATACATAAGAAGACTATTTATAATACAGAATATCACCAATCCTTATGAAATGGATGGTTTTGCCTGCACACTCAGTCTCTAGTGCTATATTTCACTTGCTAGCAAATTTGTATTTTACTCCGGAGACCTTACAAGTCACAGAAATATTATGCAATTATCTAAGTGCTTAAATAAGAATTAAAGGCATTTGATGGGTAATAAACAATCAGTATTATAAAAACAATATGGTGAGAGTGGTTTAAATTGTGTCTTTTTTTCCGAACAGTTGATGCACTTTAGTAAGTGATATATAAACACAAGGGAAAGCCTCAACACGATATGCCACAGTGATCATCTCCCTTAAGTAGCAACTTAAGGCATGTTTTTAAAAACTCCTGAAATAAAAATGAAATCCAACAGTTGTTATATTATGCCCATTTGTTAATATTTCAAGAGTAAACCTGACTGAGAAACATAATGAGAATGTGTATTTAAGATCTGTCAGTGTTTAGACAGCTACACCAAGGCAGCAACAACAGTTCCCTTTTAATGACAAGACTAGACCTGACTGAGAAACATAATGAGAATGTGTATTAAAGATCTGTCAGTGTTTAGACAGCTACACCAAGGCAGCAACAACAGTTCCCTTTTAATGACAAGACTAGACCAGACTGAGAAACATAATGAGAATGTGTATTTAAGATCTGTCAGTGTTTAGACAGCTACACCAAGGCAGCAACAACAGTTCCCTTTTAATGACAAGACTAGACCTGACTGAGAAACATAATGAGAATGTGTATTTAAGATCTGTCAGTGTTTAGACAGCTACACCAAGGCAGCAACAACAGTTCCCTTTTAATGACAAGACTAGACCTGACTGAGAAACATAATGAGAATGTGTATTTAAGATCTGTCAGTGTTTAGACAGCTACACCAAGGCAGCAACAACAGTTCCCTTTTAATGACAAGACTAGACCTGACTGAGAAACATAATGAGAATGTGTATTTAAGATCTGTCAGTGTTTAGACAGCTACACCAAGGCAGCAACAACAGTTCCCTTTTAATGACAAGACTAGACCTGACTGAGAAACATAATGAGAATGTGTATTTAAGATCTGTCAGTGTTTAGACAGCTACACCAAGGCAGCAACAACAGTTCCCTTTTAATGACAAGACTAGACCTGACTGAGAAACATAATGAGAATGTGTATTTAAGATCTGTCAGTGTTTAGACAGCTACACCAAGGCAGCAACAACAGTTCCCTTTTAATGACAAGACTAGACCTGACTGAGAAACATAATGAGAATGTGTATTTAAGATCTGTCAGTGTTTAGACAGCTACACCAAGGCAGCAACAACAGTTCCCTTTTAATGACAAGACTAGACCTGACTGAGAAACATAATGAGAATGTGTATTTAAGATCTGTCAGTGTTTAGACAGCTACACCAAGGCAGCAACAACAGTTCCCTTTTAATGACAAGACTAGACCTGACTGAGAAACATAATGAGAATGTGTATTTAAGATCTGTCAGTGTTTAGACAGCTACACCAAGGCAGCAACAACAGTTCCCTTTTAATGACAAGACTAGACCTGACTGAGAAACATAATGAGAATGTGTATTTAAGATCTGTCAGTGTTTAGACAGCTACACCAAGGCAGCAACAACAGTTCCCTTTTAATGACAAGACTAGACCTGACTGAGAAACATAATGAGAATGTGTATTTAAGATCTGTCAGTGTTTAGACAGCTACACCAAGGCAGCAACAACAGTTCCCTTTTAATGACAAGACTAGACCTGACTGAGAAACATAATGAGAATGTGTATTTAAGATCTGTCAGTGTTTAGACAGCTACACCAAGGCAGCAACAACAGTTCCCTTTTAATGACAAGACTAGACCTGACTGAGAAACATAATGAGAATGTGTATTTAAGATCTGTCAGTGTTTAGACAGCTACACCAAGGCAGCAACAACAGTTCCCTTTTAATGACAAGACTAGACCTGACTGAGAAACATAATGAGAATGTGTATTTAAGATCTGTCAGTGTTTAGACAGCTACACCAAGGCAGCAACAACAGTTCCCTTTTAATGACAAGACTAGACCTGACTGAGAAACATAATGAGAATGTGTATGTAAGATCTGTCAGTGTTTAGACAGCTACACCAAGGCAGCAACAACAGTTCCCTTTTAATGACAAGACTAGACCTGACTGAGAAACATAATGAGAATATGTATTGAAGATCTGTCAGTGTTTAGACAGCTACACCAAGGCAGCAACAACAGTTCCCTTTTAATGACAAGACTAGACCTGACTGAGAAACATAATGAGAATGTGTATTTAAGATCTGTCAGTGTTTAGACAGCTACACCAAGGCAGCAACAACAGTTCCCTTTTAATGACAAGACTAGACCTGATTGAGAAACATAATGAGAATATGTATTTAAGATCTGTCAGTGTTTAGACAGGTACACCAAGGCAGCAACAACAGTTCCCTTTTAATGACAAGACTAGACCTGACTGAGAAACATAATGAGAATATGTATTTAAGATCTGTCAGTGTTTAGACAGCTACACCAAGGCAGCAACAACAGTTCCCTTTTAATGACAAGACTAGACCTGACTGAGAAACATAATGAGAATATGTATTGAAGATCTGTCAGTGTTTAGACAGCTACACCAAGGCAGCAACAACAGTTCCCTTTTAATGACAAGACTAGACCTGACTGAGAAACATAATGAGAATGTGTATCTAAGATCTGTAAAGATTTAGACAGGTACACCAAGGCAGCAACAACAGTTCCCTTTTAATGACAAGACTAGACCTGACTGAGAAACATAATGAGAATATGTATTGAAGATCTGTCAGTGTTTAGACAGCTACACCAAGGCAGCAACAACAGTTCCCTTTTAATGACATGCTGTTTTATGTGTTAAAAGTATCAGCAAATTCAAATGTATTTAGTATGTATCTTAAAGACAACAAAATAATCACAAAGGAAGCTTTATTTGTATCTGATCGACTTTAGGAAAATAACGACATTTATCTTTTATTAATTTATTTTCAGAGCTGTGCACGTGACAAAGTTCTTGCGTGACCGCGTGCGGCTGTTTTCAGGAGCTGATGACAACAGTGTTGCAGTTTGGGATATACCTCGTGAAGCACAGATCGCCACCTACAAGGAACACCAGGTAAGTCTTTAGGACAGCTGACAGTTAGAGCAGCACAGGACACTGATAAGGATCAACAGGTAAGGTTGTTTGAAGGTCAGCTCAAGGTTTGAGAAATAGAGGTCACCACATCCAAGTTTCGCCAGGCCTGGTGTTTCAGTCCAAGGTTAGACAATCACAGATCACAACCTACAAGGTTCACCAGGTAGATTGTTATTAAGGTCACTTTGAGGTTAGAACAATACAGATCACCCCCTAAAAGGTTTGCCAGACTGGTTGTTTGAAGGTTACTTCAAGGTTAGAGAGACCTAGGTGAATGCATGAAACAAGATTTGCCAAGCAAGTCATTTGGTTGCCCAAGGATAGAGAGGCATAGATGTGTTCTGCAAAGATCTCCACCTTGGTTGCTTGGAAGTCATTTCAAGGTATATAGTTGTACAGTTATCATAATCTCACTGAGAAATACTCAGTTTCTTTGTGTGAGTTTGAAGCTGGAGGTGTTTGATGCTTTTTAGTTCACCCTGTGGTTTGGTTGTTGTTTACCTGATACCCATTGAAGAATGTGAAATTACTTACTTGAATGGACCAAGATTTACATTGCGGTTGTCAATGAAGCAAAAGACACTTACACTTTGAGAACAACTGGTCTTAGTCTCCTGGTACTCTCAAGGCAAGATAGGTACATTTTAAAGCAAGACAGGGACATTTCAAGGCAAGACTGGTAC
This sequence comes from Ylistrum balloti, assembly GCF_031769215.1. Lineage (NCBI taxonomy): Eukaryota > Metazoa > Mollusca > Bivalvia > Pectinida > Pectinidae > Ylistrum > Ylistrum balloti. Next base: position 238,336 of record NW_026782008.1, on the reverse strand, counting down.
ATTTCAAGGCAAAACAGGTACATTTCAAGGCAAGACAGGTACATTTCAAGGAAAGATGGGTACATTTCAAGACAAGATAGGCTCATTTCAAGGCAAGAAAGGCTCATTTCAAGGCAAGATAGGCTCATTTCAAGACAAGATAGGCACATTTCAAGGCAAGACAGGTACATTTCAAGGAAAGACGGGTACATTTCAAGGCAAGATAGGCTCATTTCAAGGAAAGATGGGTACATTTCAAGGCAAGATAGGCTCATTTCAAGGCAAGACAGGTACATTTCAAGGAGAGATGGGTACATTTCAAGACAAGATAGGCTCATTTCATGACAAGACAGGTACATTTCAAGGAAAGATGGGTACATTTCAAGACAAGATAGGCTCATTTCAAGGCAAGATAGGCACATTTCTAGGAAAGATGGGTACATTTCAAGGAAAGATGGGTACATTTCAAGGCAAGATAGGCTCATTTCAAGGAAAGATGGGTACATTTCAAGGCAAGATAGGCTCATTTCAAGGCAAGACAGGTACATTTCAAGGAGAGATGGGTACATTTCAAGACAAGATAGGCTCATTTCATGACAAGACAGGTACATTTCAAGGAAAGATGGGTACATTTCAAGACAAGATAGGCTCATTTCAAGGCAAGATAGGCACATTTCAAGACAAGATAGGCTCATTTCATGACAAGACAGGTACATTTCAAGGAAAGATGGGTACATTTCAAGACAAGAAAGGCTCATTTCAAGGCAAGATAGGCTCATTTCAAGGCAAGACAGGTACATTTCAAGGAAAGATGGGTACATTTCAAGGCAAGATAGGCACATTTCAAGGCAAGATAGGCTCATTTCAAGGCAAGACAGGTACATTTCAAGGAAAGATGGGTACATTTCAAGACAAGATAGGCTCATTTCAAGACAAGACAGGTACATTTCAAGGAAAGATGGGAACATTTCAAGACAAGATAGGCTCATTTCAAGGCAAGATAGGCTCATTTCAAGGCAAGAAAGACTCATTTCAAGGCAAGATAGGCTCATTTCAAGGCAAGATAGGCACATTTCAAGGAAAGATGGGTACATTTCAAGGCAAGATAGGTACATTTCAAGGAAGGATGGGTACATTTCAAGACAAGTTAGGCTCATTTCAAGACAAGACAGGTACATTTCAAGGAAAGATGGGTACATTTCAAGACAAGATAGGCTCATTTCAAGACAAGACAGGTACATTTCAAGGAAAGATGGGTACATTTCAAGGCAAGAAAGGCTCATTTCAAGGCAAGATAGGCTCATTTCAAGGAAAGATGGGTACATTTCAAGGCAAGAAAGGCTCATTTCAAGGCAAGATAGGCTCATTTCAAGGAAAGATGGGTACATTTCAAGGCAAGACAGGTACATTTCAAGGAAAGATGGGTACATTTCAAGACAAGATAGGCTCATTTCAAGACAAGACAGGTACATTTCAAGGAAAGATGGGTACATTTCAAGGCAAGAAAGGCTCATTTCAAGGCAAGATAGGCTCATTTCAAGGCAAGACAGGTACATTTCAAGGAAAGATGGGTACATTTCAAGGCAAGATAGGCACATTTCAAGGCAAGATAGGCACATTTCAAGGCAAGATAGGCTCATTTCAAGGCAAGACAGGTACATTTCAAGGAAAGATGGGTACATTTCAAGACAAGATAGGCTCATATCAAGACAAGACAGGTACATTTCAAGGAAAGATGGGTACATTTCAAGGCAAGATAGGCTCATTTCAAGGCAAGATAGGCACATTTCAAGGCAAGACAGGTACATTTCAAGGAACGATGGGTACATTTCAAGGCAAGAAAGGCTCATTTCAAGGCAAGATAGGCTCATTTCAAGGAAAGATGGGTACATTTCAAGGCAAGAAAGGCTCATTTCAAGGCAAGATAGGCTCATTTCAAGGAAAGATGGGTACATTTCAAGGCAAGAAAGGCTCATTTCAAGGAAAGATGGGTACATTTCAAGGCAAGACAGGTACATTTCAAGGAAAGATGGGTACATTTCAAGACAAGATAGGCTCATTTCAAGACAAGACAGGTACATTTCAAAGCAAATAATAATGAAATAAAGAATGGTACATTGACAACAGGAATCACATAGAAGTTTGAATAAATTGTAGTATTGTAATGATGATTACCGTTTATAGAATGGCAAGTGTATGTCAGAGGAAGTGTTTCTGAATGAGACAGTAATTATACCTGGATGTTAGAATCGAAGGACTGATTGTTTTATTAATAGACAGGTTAGAGACAGCTCATTGTCACTTTGACCCTTGAGTTCACAATTTACACGACCTCTGTCATGTTAAGTATTGATGTTGCCAATGGACCACCATCCTTGTACATTGTTACATATTATAGTGTGGAGAGGTGAGGTCACCAATACGGTATTCTGGTCTAGACGAATACTAATTACCCCACAGATCTCAGACACCGGTCACACTTATTGGTCACACTAATCCAACTAATTGATGGGTGTATTTACAAAGAACAGAATTGACATTTCATCATCGGTCACTATCTTGTGTTAAATGGGGAAACACCAGGTTAAATATTAACTTTCCTTACTAACACATCTGGCCACTGAAGAGCTTTGTTTCAGGATTTGACGAAGCCTGCTGGAAGGATATAGAGTGGGTGGTGGTGGTAAGTGAGGACAATTTCAGGATATGACAGTCTGATGGAAGGATATAGAGTGGGTGGTGGTGGTAAGTGGGGACATTTTCAGGATATGACAGTCTGATGGAAGGATATAGAGTAGGTGGTGGTGGTAAGTGGGGACATTTTCAGGATATGACAGTCTGATGGAAGGATATAGAGTGGGTGGTGGTGGTAAGTGAGGACAATTTCAGGATATGACAGTCTGATGGAAGGATATAGAGTGGGTGGTGGTGGTAAGTGGGGACATTTTCAGGATATGACAGTCTGATGGAAGGATATAGAGTGGGTGGTGGTGGTAAGTGGAGACATTTTCAGGATATGACAGTCTGATGGAAGGATATAGAGAGGGTGATGGTGGTAAGTGGAGACATTTTCAGGATATGACAGTCTGATGGAAGGATATAGAGTGGGTGGTGGTGGTAAGTGGAGACATTTTCAGGATATGACAGTCTGATGGAAGGATATAGAGAGGGTGATGGTAAATGTGGACAATATCAGGATATGACAGTCTGATGGAAGGATATAGAGTGGGTGGTGGTGGTAAGTGGAGACATTTTCAGGATATGACAGTCTGATGGAAGGATATAGAGTGGGTGGTGGTGGTAAGTGAGGACAATTTCAGGATATGACAGTCTGATGGGAGGATATAGAGTGGGTGGTGGTGGTAAGTGAGGACAATTTCAGGATATGACAGTCTGATGGAAGGATATAGAGTGGGTGGTGGTGGTAAGGGAGGACAATTTCAGGATATGACAGTCTAATGGAAGGATATAGAGTGGTGGTGGTGGTAAGTGAGGACAATTCCAGGATATGACAGTCTGATGGAAGGATATAGAGTGGGTGGTGGTGGTAAGTGGGGACAATTTCAGGATATGACAGTCTGATGGAAGGATATAGAGTGGGTGGGGGTGGTTAGTGGGGACATTTTCAGGATATGACAGTCTGATGGAAGGATATAGAGTGGGTGGTGGTAAGTGGGGACAATTTCAGGATATGACAGTCTGATGGAAGGATATAGAGTGGGTGGTGGTAAATGTGGACAATTTCAGGATATGACAGTCTGATGGAAGGATATAGAGTGGGTGGTGGTGGTAAGTGGAGACAATTTCAGGATATGACAGTCTGATGGAAGGATATAGAGTGGGTGGTGGTGGTAAATGTGGACAATTTCAGGATATGACAGTCTGATGGAAGGATATAGAGTGGGTGGTGGTGGTAAGTGGGGACAATTTCAGGATATGACAGTCTGATGGAAGGATATAGAGTGGGTGGTGGTAAGTGGGGACAATTTCAGGATATGACAGTCTGATGGAAGGATATAGAGTGGGTGGTGGTAAATGTGGACAATTTCTGGATATGACAGTCTGATGGAAGGATATAGAGTGGGTGGTGGTGGTAAGCGGGGACAATTTAAGGATATGACAGTCTGATGGAAGGATATAGAGTGGGTGGTGGTGGTGGTAAGTGGGGACAATTTCAGGATATGACAGTCTGATGGAAGGATATAGAGTGGGTGGTGGTGGTGGTGGTGGTAAGGGGGGAAAATTTCAGGATATGACAGTCTAATGGAAGGATATAGAGTGGTGGTGGTGGTAAGGGGGGACAATTTCAGGATATGACAGTCTGATGGAAGGATATAGAGTGGTGGTGGTGGTAAGGGGGGACAATTTCAGGATATGACAGTCTGATGGAAGGATATAGAGTGGTGGTGGTGGTAAGGGAGGACATTTTCAGGATATGACAGTCTGATGGAAGGATATAGAGTGGTGGTGGTGGAAAGGGGGGACAATTTCAGGATATGACAGTCTGATGGAAGGATATAGAGTGGTGGTGGTGGTAAGGGGGGACAATTTCAGGATATGACAGTCTGATGGAAGGATATAGAGTGGGTGGTGGTGGTGGTGGTAAGGGGGGACAATTTCAGGATATGACAGTCTAATGGAAGGATATAGAGTGGTGGTGTTGGTAAGGGAGGACAATTTCAGGATATGACAGTCTGATGGAAGGATATAGAGTGGTGGTGGTGGTGGTGGTAAGGGAGGACAATTTCAGGATATGACAGTCTGATGGAAGGATATAGAGTGGGTGGTGGTGGTAAGTGGGGACAATTTCAGGATATGACAGTCTGATGGAAGGATATAGAGTGGTGGTGGTGGTAAGGGAGGACATTTTCAGGATATGACAGTCTGATGGAAGGATATAGAGTGGTGGTGGTGGTAAGGGGGGATTTCAGGATATGACAGTCTGATGGAAGGATATAGAGTGGGTGGTGGTGGTGGTGGTAAGGGGGGACAATTTCAGGATATGACAGTCTAATGGAAGGATATAGAGTGGTGGTGGTGGTAAGGGAGGACAATTTCAGGATATGACAGTCTGATGGAAGGATATAGAGTGGTGGTGGTGGTAAGGGAGGACAATTTCAGGATATGACAGTCTGATGGAAGGATATAGAGTGGTGGTGGTGGTAAGGGAGGACATTTTCAGGATATGACAGTCTGATGGAAGGATATAGAGTGGTGGTGGTGGTAAGGGGGGACAATTTCAGGATATGACAGTCTGATGGAAGGATATAGAGTGGTGGTGGTGGTAAGGGGGGACAATTTCAGGATATGACAGTCTGATGGAAGGATATAGAGTATAGAGGTGGTGGTGGTGGTGGTAAGGGGGGACAATTTCAGGATATGACAGTCTAATGGAAGGATATAGAGTGGTGGTGTTGGTAAGGGAGGACAATTTCAGGATATGACAGTCTGATGGAAGGATATAGAGTGGTGGTGGTGGTGGTAAGGGAGGACAAAATCAGGATATGACAGTCTGATGGAAGGATATAGAGTGGGTGGTGGTGGTAAGTGGGGACAATTTCAGGATATGACAGTCTGATGAAAGGATATAGAGTGGTGGTGGTGGTAAGGGAGGACATTTTCAGGATATGACAGTCTGATGGAAGGATATAGAGTGGTGGTGGTGGTAAGGGGGGACAATTTCAGGATATGACAGTCTGATGGAAGGATATAGAGTGGGTGGTGGTGGTGGTGGTAAGGGGGGACAATTTCAGGATATGACAGTCTAATGGAAGGATATAGAGTGGTGGTGTTGGTAAGGGAGGACAATTTCAGGATATGACAGTCTGATGGAAGGATATAGAGTGGTGGTGGTGGTAAGGGAGGACAATTTCAGGATATGACAGTCTGATGGAAGGATATAGAGTGGGTGGTGGTGGTAAGTGGGGACAATTTCAGGATATGACAGTCTGATGGAAGGATATAGAGTGGGTGGTGGTAAATGTGGACAATTTCAGGATATGGCAGTCTGATGGAAGGATATAGAGTGGGTGGTGGTGGTAAGTGGGGACAATTTCAGGATATGACAGTCTGATGGAAGGATATATAAGTATAGGCTTGGAAAGAAGTGGTGACCAAAAGACAGAGTAAGGTAGGCTATCAAGAAACCATGAGGATGACAGTAAAGATTGGTCATGTAGAACAAAAAGCTATAGGAAGTAAATTATGGAAGGCCCAGTCGTATACTTGCCAATTAAAATTGTAAGAAGAATGTTGTTGAGTTCCTATATGTCTCTCGGTAGAAATAAATGCCCTAGCCACAAGATAAATCGTTGAAAATCATGTTGAGATTTGATGATCTCTGTATGTGTTATAGGCACATAATTGTTTCGGTCGACAGTGATACATATACACTTTGTCATGTATATGTATGTAGAGTTTTGTATGATGTGGCGAGTCTCGCTCTGTACCCATACTTTTCCGTAATACTCTAATCCTTCAGTACTGATAAAATAGATATAATCTCTGATGAATTCCTTAGATATGGCAGAAATAATTTTTCTCCCATTCCTGTCAATCAAGTGTTCCTACTGGTGGGTTAACAAGAGGCCTACCTTTTTATTTATATATAAACCTAATGTCATTGTTCTCTCCTACCATCTCGATATAGCTACAGCAGATGAAGAAACAAGATTTGTCTTCATGTATCCGAACACTAAAAATGATATATCCCGCTAAATCTGGAGCCAGTTACAGCGTACAAGTGATTCAGACTCTACATTTCAGTTATATAAAGACAAGTTCTAAAGTTATAAAAAAAACCATCATCACCATTATGTAGACATTCTTAGCAATTTTTTATGTTGGAAATGAAAAAATGTGCATTACAAAAGATTTTATTAAGTTATTTTCATGTTATGTCCTCTTTAGTTAGAGGGTATACTGGTCATGTGATATCCACTTTAGTTAGAGGGTATTCTGGTCGGTCATGTAATATCCACTTTAGTTAGAGGGTATACTGGTCATGTGATATCCTCTTTAGTTAGAGGGTATACTGGTCATGTGATATCCACTTTAGAGGGTATACTGGTCATGTGATGTCCTCTTTAGAGGGTATACTGGTCATGTGATATCCTCTCTAGAGGGTATACTGGTCATGTGATATCCTCTTTAGTTAGAGGGTATACTGGCCATGTGTTATCCTCTTTAGAGGGTATACTTGTCATGTGATATCCACTTTAGTTAGAGGGTATTCTGGTCATGTAATATCCTCTTTAGTTAGAGGATATACTGGTCATGTGATATCCTCTTTAGAGGGTATACTGGTCATGTGATGTCCTCTTTAGTTAGAGGGTATACTGGTCATGTGTTATCCTCTTTAGAGGGTATACTGGTCATGTGATGTCCTCTTAAGAGGGTATACTGGTCATATGATGTCCTCTTTAGTTAGAGGATATACTGCTCATGTGATATCCTCTTTAGAGGGTATACTGGTCATGTGATATCCTCTTTTGTTAGAGGGTATACTGGTCATATGATGTTCTCTTTAGTTAGAGGGTATACTGGTCATGTGTTATCCTCTTTAGAGGGTATACTGGTCATGTGATGTCCTCTTAAGAGGGTATACTGGTCATATGATGTCCTCTTTAGTTAGAGGATATACTGCTCATGTGATATCCTCTTTAGAGGGTATACTGGTCATGTGATATCCTCTTTAGTTAGAGGGTATACTGGTCATATGATGTTCTCTTTAGTTAGAGGGTATACTGGTCATGTGATATCCTCTTTAGAGGGTATACTGGTCATGTGATATCCTGTTTAGTTAGAGGGTATACTGGTCATGAGTTATCCTCTTTAGAGGGTATACTGGTCATGTGATATCCTCTTTAGAGGGTATACTGGTCATTTGATATCCTCTTTAGAGGGTATACTGGTCATGTGATGTCCTCTTTAGAGGGTATACTGGTCATGTGATATCCTCTTTAGTTAGAGGGTGTACTCTTCATGTGATGTCTCCTTTAGTCAGAGGGTATGTTGGTCATGTGATGTCCTCATTTGTAAGAGGATATACCGGTCATGTGATATCCTCTTTAGAGGGTATGCTGGTCATGTGATATCTTCTTTAGTTAGAGGGTATGTTGGTCATGTGATGTCCTGATTTGTAAGAGGGTATACTGGTCATGTGATGTCCCCATTTGTAAGAGGGTATGTTGGTCATGTGATGTCCTGATTTGTAAGAGGGTATACTGGTCATGTGATATCCTCTTTAGAGGGTACACTGGTCATGTGATGTCCTCATTTGTAAGAGGGTATACTGGTCATGTGATGTCCTCATTTGTAAGAGGGTATACTGGTCATGTGATGTCCTCATTTGTAAGAGGGTATACTGGTCATGTGATGTCCTCATTTGTAAGAGGGTATACTGGTCATGTGATGTCCTCATTTGTAAGAGGGTATACTGGTCATGTGATGTCCTCATTTGTAAGAGGGTATGCTGGTCATGTGATGTCCTCATTTGTAAGAGGGTATGCTGGTCATGTGATATCCTCATTTGTAAGAGGGTATACTGGTCATGTGATGTCCTCATTTGTAAGAGGGTATACTGGTCATGTGATGTCCTCATTTGTAAGAGGGTATACTGGTCATGTGATGTCCTCATTTGTAAGAGGGTATACTGGTCATGTGATGTCCTCATTTGTAAGAGGGTATACTGGTCATGTGATGTCCTCATTTGTAAGAGGGTATGCTGGTCATGTGATGTCCTCATTTGTAAGAGGGTATACTGGTCATGTGATATCCTCATTTATAAGAGGGTATACTGGTCATGTGATATCCTCATTTGTAAGAGGGTATGCTTGTCATGTGATGTCTTCATTAGTTTAAGATTATGCTGGTCATGTAGTTCCCTATTTTCCTTACAAATACCATTGATGAAAGAAACAACCTGATATTTAGCTTCCAAAAGAAGATTAAAGTATTTGATCAGTTGTATTACAATGAGATACATGATATTCTTATCTTTTTCTCTGAATTACAATGATGAGATGGCTGGGGATTTGTCTAGGTATGAATTGATCTGATGCCATGGAAATTTTATCTTTACAAAGAATCATCGAGGTCTGCATAGGAAGTCCTTGATAAGGCTAATATGATTTACAGATTAACTTGAAAAACTTTGTTTTTAACGGAGCTGTAAAATGAAGAATGAATATGCGTGTTAAAGCAGCTTATGTAGAGAATATTGTTTGTCATGGTTATGTAATGTAATAATCTTCTGCAAGGTAATTCATATTTATAATTTATTCTTGATTAAATGAAACAAAGATCTTTCTTTAATAGACTTCTTCCTAAGGGAATTATAATTCAGCTCTGCAAGCTGAAAAAAAAATTATCTGTGTACTGCAGTTTCACCTGAAGGTGTCCTTTATACAAATGTATTTTCTAGCTTTAACAGAAGGTGTGCTCTCTATAAATGTATTTTCTAGCTTCACCTGAAGGTGTCCTATCTATAAATGTATTTTCTAGCTTTAACTGAAGGTGTCCTATCTAAAAATGTATTTTCTAGCTTTAACTGAAAGTGTCCTATCTATAAATGTATTTTCTAGTGTCCTATCTATAAATGTATTTTCTAGCTTTAACTGAAAGTGTCCTCTCTATAAATGTATTTTCTAGCTTTAACAGAAGGTGTCCTATCTATAAATGTATTTTCTAGCTTCACCTGAAGGTGTCCTATCTATAAATGTATTTTCTAGCTTTAACAGAAGGTGTCTTATCTACAAATGTATTTTCTAGCTTTAACAGAAGGTGTCCTATCTATAAATGTATTTTCTAGCTTTAACAGAAGGTGTCCTATCTATAAATGTATTTTCTAGCTTTAACTGAAAGTGTCCTATCTATAAATGTATTTTCTAGCTTTAACAGAAGGTGTCCTATCTATAAATGTATTTTCTAGCTTTAACAGAAGGTGTCCTATCTATAAAGGTATTTTCTAGCTTTAACAGAAGGTGTCCTATCTATAAATGTATTTTCTAGTGTCCTATCTATAAATGTATTTTCTAGCTTTAACAGAAGGTGTCCTATCTATAAATGTATTTTCTAGCTTCACCTGAAGGTGTCCTATCTATAAATGTATTTTCTAGCTTTAACAGAAGGTGTCCTATCTATAAAGGTATTTTCTAGCTTCACCTGAAGGTGTCCTATCTATAAATGTATTTTCTAGCTTTAACAGAAGGTGTCCTATCTATAAATGTATTTTCTAGCTTTAACAGAAGGTGTCCTATCTATAAATGTATTTTCTAGCTTTAACAGAAGGTGTCCTATCTATAAATGTATTTTCTTTAACAGCTTTATAAATGTATTTTCTGCTTTAACCTGAAAGTATCTATAAATGTATTTTCTAGCTTTAACAGAAGGTGTCCTATCTTTAAATGTATTTTCTAGCTTTAACTGGAGATGTCATATGTGTTAAATAATCAGGATTTGAAAAAAAAACTAGTAAGACTTGGTAGTTGTTTTGTAGAACAGGAACTCTAACAGGATTTGACCCAGGAACACTCTACTTATAGTCTCTATAACACACCACACATAAAGTGCTACCATATGATTCTCATTGAGTTCTGAATGTGGAGTTTTTTATCCATTTTGTTTCCATTATAATTTTGTAAATTTTATAGAATGTGCAGACGGCGTTGTCTAATCCATCATGTTCAGGTCTACAGATATATTGTGTCACACGGCATGTTGTAAATGTTCCGCTGGTGGAACTGCTGGTAAAAAAAACTGTTTAGTCTTATTCATACTGATCCTGCTGCACCAGAAAGGTTTGACGAGGGAAGTGGTCCTTGTCGACTGCTCAGATTCTCATATGTTTTCTTTAAATTTCACGTTGATTTGCCTTAATATTGGCACTACATCCTGCTATCTAATTTTAATATGTCATTTTAAATATGACATGCACAGCAGGAGTTTACAGAATTCCAATATTAATGCAAGAATTCTGTGGTGGTTTTTATGACCCTTCCTGATAAGAATTTCAACAAGGAAAGGTCAGCCACAAGGTGGAAGCCCTTTTCTTTGTCAGAAAGGATTAAGTTAAGCATGGTTTATATTATCTTCTTATGAACTTCAAAGAATGGCTATTTTTCTGTGCTGAATTGTGTGGGTTTTTTACTGTTTTATAACAGATTCCTGCGCCTCCTCCTCAGGATGTTAATGGTTGGCTATTTAGCAAGGGCTGACATATTGTACCGTTGCCATGGTCACCCTTTATGTATAAAATGTGTGAGATTTGTTGTGATCTTTTTTCTTAGTTTTTCCTTTCTTTTTTGTCATGCATTTCCCATTGTCATGATTTGTAATACAGACATGTTTTTATGACTGTCAAAAGTTTTTACAAAATAATGTCCTGTCATTGACAAGTTGGCACTCAAGGTCAGGACATTTAACGGAAATGTTTGTCACTGTTCCACTTTGGGCCTTTCACTTCCATAATCAGGGAAACTTTGTTATAAATATAATGTTACACTCTTCAATGTACATAATATTTCTTAATGTAAATGGGGAAAAAAAGACTTCAGTATATTTTACTCTTAAGACTTTGACAAACAATGAATGATAATTTTACCAATGAATTATATCCAAGGACAACTAATAATAGGCGGAGTGCTTTTAATGGTTTAGAAACTTCAATTAATAAAGAAACATTTTTTTAATATCAGTATCCAAAGTTACTTAAGTCCTGAAAATTTCACTTCCTAAGCAACTATTACCTTTATAAGGCTGCCTTAGTTTGAATGACTAATGGTTTTCACCATTACTTATGATACATTGACACTTGATGAACATAGACTCTACCCTGAACAAAATGAATTAGGGCAATGTCCGACCACTCTGATCTAATTGGCTGATGGATACCAGGAAATCAGATCACATGATTTGAAAGACAAATAAATTTGTTCAATACAACACTACGTACCATCTCCACCTGTTTTTTTAAAGCTTGTCTGTACACATACTTACAGGTTACAATAAAATATATATCTGCTTGCCAGATTACACAGGGTCATTTGACAGACCTGTATGTAGTAGTTCAGTATAAAGTCAAAAGTCCCGTTTATACAGGTTTTCAGATTACACAGGGACATTTGACAGACCTGTGTGTAATGATTTAGTATTTAGTCCAAAGTCCAGTTTACACAGGTTTTCAGATAACACATGGTCATTTGACAGACCTGTATCCATTTTAAACAGGTTTCCAGATAACAGGGCAAATTTATAGACCTGTATGTAGTGGTTCAGTATAGTCAAAAGTCCAGTTTATACAGGTTTTCAGATTACACAGGGCCACTTTATAGACAGGTATCCAGTTTATAGAGAACGGACCTGTATATAGTGGTTCATTATGTAGTTACAAGTCCAGTTCGTGCAGGTTTCCAGATTACACAGGGACATTTGACAGACCTGTATATAGTTGTTCAGTATTTAATCAAAAGTCCAGTTTATACAGATTTCCAGAATATGTAGTGGTTCATTTTGTAGTGATTTTTTAAACTAGAACCATGGTAAATATCTGACGAATGGGATAGTTTAGATTCCCAGATAATACAGAAATTCTGGTTCATACAAATTTGCTAATATTGCAGAAATTCTAGTCATGACAAGTTTCCGGATATTAATGTGATAGGAGATTAGGAACAAGAAAAAGTTTCTGGTCTATGCAAGAATCTAAATGATTCAGAAATTGTGGTCTGTACAAGTTTTGGAATAATATAGATGTTCTTGTTAATAAAAGTCTTGTTTATACAAATTACAAAATAATACAGAAATTCTGGTTTATTTTGGTTCATTTCAGTATTATGTAAGTTTTAGAATTGCACATTACAGACACTAGGAAGCATACTGTTGTTTATAAAAACATCTGTGAAATCACGATTTTGCCTCTCTAAGTGGAGAACATAATTGTCAAATTAAATGAAATACATCTCAGGTAATGTACAAACACTATAATCTAAGAGTTTTTGCAGAGAGTATATAAAATGATTTTGAAATAGAGAGCATCATGTCTGAGTTATATTAATGTATTACACAGTGGTAAAACCTATTAAAGAACAATGTTGGAATGTGCTATATAGATTTAGATCTTTATTTCAGTTACTCACCGAGAATTAATGAAATAATGAATTAATGGATGGGAAATATTTATATAAATGGATGTTAAGGCGAGCAGCCAGTGTCTTTAATCAGTATTAAATTGTTTGCCTGTTAATGTCGTAAACCCTGGTATGTAGATGGCCTCCTTCATTGTACTTAAGCTAGTAGGGAATCCAAAAAAAAAAGCCTCTCGAACTCCTGAGGATCTCAAAGCACTGCCAGGACAGCCGGAGGGGCAAGCTGCAGATCAAAGTTGGCGAAATGTAGAATGATTACTTATAAGAAGATGAGGGTTCAATTCTGCCAGTAATATCATAACTGTGACTGTACAGGTTAATATCAATGCAATGTCTCTCCGAAGAAAACTCATCTGTAGATCTTCTCGGGAACTGACGAAGGTCTGATGCATAATTAATGTAGAATAATTGATGATAACACAATGAGTTTATCTGATTAACTTAATACAGACAAGTAAGAATGGGATTTGTTAATACCCTGAAGAGTTGATTGCCGACTCTCAGAAGGAACATAGAAGACCCCTTGATAGTATTAACAATCCAAGTTAGATATTAGCACCCCGTAGTAACACTGTAGTGTGAGGGTGGAGAAGGGGCCCCATTAATATGTTTGGTACCAGATCCTATGGTAACACTGTAGTGTGAGGGTGGAGAAGGGACCCCATTAATATGTTTGATATCAGATCCCATGGAAACAGTGTAGTATGAGGGTGGAGAAGGGGCCCCATTAATATGTTTGATATCAGATCCTATGGTAACACTGTAGTGTGAGGGTGGAGAAGGGGCCCCTTTAATATGTTTGATATCAGATCCCATGATAACACTGTAGTATGAGGGTGGAGAAGGGGCCCCATTAATATGTTTGGTACCAGATCCTATGGTAACACTGTAGTGTGAGGGTGGAGAAGGGGCCCCATTAATATGTTTGGTAAGGAATCCAATAGTAACACTGTATTGTGAGGGTGGAGAAGGGGCCCCATTAATATGTTTGGTAGGGAATCCAATGGTAACTCTGTAGTGGGAGGAAGGAAAAGGGGCCCCAGTAACATGGAGGATGTCAGGTCCCATGGTCACTAGTGTAAGGATGGAGAAAGGCCCCAGTAACATGGAGGATGTCAGGTCCCATGGTCACAAGTGTAAGGATGGAGAAAGGCCCCAGTAACATGGAGGATGTCAGGTCACATGGTCACAAGTGTAAGGATGGAGAAAGGCCTCAGTAACATGGAGGATGTCAGGTCACATGGTCACTAGTGTAAGGATGGAGAAAGGCCCCAGTAACATGGAGGATGTCAGGTCACATGGTCACTAGTGTAAGGATGGAGAAAGGCCCCAGTAACATAAAGGATGTCAGGTCACATGGTCACTATTGTAAGGATGGAGAAAGGCCTCAGTAACACGGAGGATGTCAGGTCCCATGGTCACTAGTGTAAGGATGGAGAAAGGCCTCAGTAACATGGAGGATGTCAGGTCCCATGGTCACAAGTGTAAGGATGGAGAAAGGCCCCAGTAACATAAAGGATATCAGGTCACATGGTCACTAGTTTAAGGATGGAGAAAGGCCCCAGTAACATGGAGGATGTCTGGTCCCATAGTCCCTAGTGTAAGGCTGGAGAAAGGCCCCAGTAACATAAAGGATATCAGGTCACATGGTCACTAGTTTAAGGATGGAGAAAGGCCCCAGTAACATGGAGGATGTCAGGTCACATGGTCACTAGTGTAAGGATGGAGAAAGGCCCCAGTAACATAAAGGATATCAGGTCACATGGTCACTAGTGTAAGGATGGAGAAAGGCCCCAGTAACATAAAGGATGTCAGGTCACATGGTCACTAGTGTAAGGCTGGAGAAAGGCCTCAGTAGCATGGAGGATGTCTGGTCCCATGGTCCCTAGTGTAAGGCTGGAGAAAGGCCCCAGTAAAATGGAGGATATCGGGTCCCATGGTCACTAGTGTAAGGGTGGAGAAAGCCTCAGTAACATGGAGGATGTCAGTTTGGAAAATTTTGATTTTCCACCCTGTTATTGTCATTATAGGAGAAGAGGACGAAGGGTGAGGTGAAGGGAATGTAGGGTGTGTGTCAGTAATTAGACAAGGCATGAAATAAATCAAACTGGGAGCCATCATCAACTCTCCAGTGTTTGACCAATCTTGAGACAGTCTGACCATTCACTGACCAACCATTAGAAGTTCAGACATAGCTCCTGGAACCCGTGGCATTTATAGCGTGTTATTATAAATGAATGCATTTGTCATTAAAGAGAAAGGGATTATGTTTTCCTTGGTCTTGGCCCAATATTGTTTCCTAATTTACAGATATAGGGGATGCTGTTCTCAAACATATAGCGTTTGTGCTTTCTTGTCCCATAAGGTCTTCATTAATTTTCTTAATCACTCACAGCAGGGATAAATTTTATTGTTAAATAAATTAAATTGAATGCGGGCACAGTGTGTGAGTTGATTAATTTGTCACTACACTTTTTTATTAATTAATGTTAATTCCTTTAGATGTGAAAAAATGTCACTGTAATTAGACAATCCAGTTTTAAATGCATCGTCTAATTTATTTCTGTTAGTATTAAGCAACTGGTTTCATTTTCGCATCAGAATCCCGGAGAATGTGTCATCTTTGTATCACAACCCAGTGTTGCTTCTGCTGATTAAATTAAAATGGCCTCTTAAAATTTCATTTATTTAGTCATTGTGAATTTCATAAGAAGTGCGATTATTGATTGATCAGGAGAATTAATGTAGAATACCTTTTTAAGTTACTGTAAAACATAGTGATACACAGTTATCATATTTGGTGTCTGCAGTAGAGCAAGGGAGAAAAGCCTTATAGATATAATGGAAAGATCAATAGATATATATAAACACTATACCTTAGAAAATCACTGTATTTCATCAGTACTTAGACTTGTTATTATCAGTAAGAGCAGATAGAAAACAAATTTCAATACTTTGTCTAAATAATGTAATACAACGTCCATTTTTTTCCCGGTATAATTTCAGGTTATGTAATTCTTCAAGGGAAATTTGCATATTAAGATAGGTATGAAGTAAGTAAATCAGATATAAGGTGATCTGGTCTGTCAGTGAGACAGGTGTAAGGTGTTACTGTCAGGTATATTCTGATCTGTCAGTGAGACAGGTGTAAGGTGTTACTGTCAGGTATATTGTGACTCCTCAGTGAGACAGGTGTAAGGTGTTACTGTCAGGTATAATCTGATCTGTCAGTGAGACAGGTGTAAGGTGTTAATGTCAGGTATAATCTGATCTGTCAGTGAGACAGGTGTAAGGTGTTACTGTCAGGTATAGTCTGATCTGTCAGTGAGACAGGTGTAAGGTGTTACTGTCAGGTATAGTCTGATCTGTCAGTGAGACAGGTGTAAGGTGTTACTGTCAGGTATATTCTGATCTGTCAGTGAGACAGGTGTTAGGTGTTACTGTCAGGTATATTCTGATCTGTCTGTGAGACAGGTGTAAGGTGTTAATGTCAGGTATAGTCTGATCTGTCAGTGAGACAGGTGTTAGGTGTTACTGTCAGGTATATTCTGATCTGTCAGTGAGACAGGTGTAAGGTGTTACTGTCAGGTATATTCTGGTCTGTCAGTGAGACAGGTGTAAGGTGTTAATGTCAGGTATAATCTGATCTGTCAGTGAGACAGGTGTAAGGTGTTACTGTCAGGTATAGTCTGATCTGTCAGTGAGACAGGTGTAAGGTGTTACTGTCAGGTATAGACTGGTCAGTCAGTGAGACAGGTGTAAGGTGTTACTGTCAGGTATATTCTGATCTGTCAGTGAGACAGGTGTAAGGTGTTACTGTCAGGTATATTCTGATCTGTCAGTGAGACAGGTGTTAGGTGTTACTGTCAGGTATATTCTGATCTGTCTGTGAGACAGGTGTAAGGTGTTAATGTCAGGTATAGTCTGATCTGTCAGTGAGACAGGTGTTAGGTGTTACTGTCAGGTATATTCTGATCTGTCAGTGAGACAGGTGTAAGGTGTTACTGTCAGGTATATTGTGACTCCTCAGTGAGACAGGTGTTAGGTGTTACTGTCAGGTATATTCTGATCTGTCAGTGAGACAGGTGTAAGGTGTTACTGTCAGGTATATTCTGATCTGTCAGTGAGACAGGTGTAAGGTGTTACTGTCAGGTATATTCTGATCTGTCAGTGAGACAGGTGTTAGGTGTTACTGTCAGGTATAGTCTGATCTGTCTGTGAGACAGGTGTAAGGTGTTAATGTCAGGTATAGTCTGATCTGTCAGTGAGACAGGTGTTAGGTGTTACTGTCAGGTATATTCTGATCTGTCAGTGAGACAGGTGTAAGGTGTTACTGTCAGGTATATTGTGACTCCTCAGTGAGACAGGTGTTAGGTGTTACTGTCAGGTATATGGTGACTCCTCAGTGAGACAGGTGTAAGGTGTTACTGTCAGGTAGAGTCTGATCTGTCAGTGAGTCAGGTGTTAGGTGTTACTGTCAGGTATACTGTGACTCCTCAGTGAGACCGGTGTAAAGTGTAACTGTCAGGTATAGTCTGATCTGTCAGTGAGACAGGTGTAAAGTGTTACTGTCAGGTATAGACTGGTCAGTCAGTGAGACAGGTGTAAGGTGTTACTGTCAGGTATATTCTGATCTGTCAGTGAGACAGGTGTTAGGTGTTACTGTCAGGTATAGACTGGTCAGTCAGTGAGACAGGTGTAAGGTGTTACTGTCAGGTATATTCTGATCTGTCAGTGAGACAGGTGTCTGTCAGGTATATTCTGATCTGTCAGTGAGACAGGTGTTAGGTGTTACTGTCAGGTATATTGTGACTCCTCAGTGAGACAGGTGTAAGGTGTTACTGTCAGGTATAGTCTGATCTGTCAGTGAGACAGGTGTAAGGTGTTACTGTCAGGTGATCTGTCAGTGAGACAGGTGTAAGGTGTTACTGTCAGGTATATTCTGATCTGTCTGTGAGACAGGTGTAAGGTGTTACTGTCAGGTATAGACTGGTCAGTCAGTGAGACAGGTGTAAGGTGTTACTGTCAGGTATAGTCTGATCTGTCAGTGAGACAGGTGTAAGGTGTTACTGTCAGGTATAGTCTGATCTGTCAGTGAGACAGGTGTAAGGTGTTACTGTCAGGTATATTGTGACTCCTCAGTGAGACAGGTGTAAGGTATTACTGTCAGGTATATTCTGATCTGTCAGTGAGACAGGTGTAAGGTGTTACTGTCAGGTATATTGTGACTCCTCAGTGAGACAGGTGTAAGGTATTACTGTCAGGTATATTCTGATCTGTCAGTGAGACAGGTGTAAGGTGTTACTGTCAGGTAGAGTCTGATCTGTCAGTGAGACAGGTGTAAGGTGTTACTGTCAGGTATATTGTGACTCCTCAGTGAGACAGGTGTAAGGTATTACTGTCAGGTATATTCTGGTCTGTCAGTGAGACAGGTGTAAGGTGTTACTGTCAGGCATAGACTGGTCAGACAGTGAGACAGGTGTAAGGTGTTACTGTCAGGTATAATCTGATCTGTCAGTGAGACAGGTGTAAGGTGTTAATGTCAGGTATAATCTGATCTGTCAGTGAGACAGGTGTAAGGTGTTACTGTCAGGTATATTGTGACTCCTCAGTGAGACAGGAGAAAGGTGTTACTGTCAGGTATATTGTGACTCCTCAGTGAGACAGGTGTAAGGTGTTACTGTCAGGTATATTGTGACTCCTCAGTGAGACAGGTGTAAAGTGTTACTGTCAGCCGGTTAATATTTCAGAACACACTTTGTACATTTATGAAGGACATCAAAATGTATTATCAGGTAAAACATATAAATGTCAAGGTCATAATGTACTGCTATGCATTCAGGTTAAGGTCAAGGTCATAATATACTGCCATATATTTTCAAAACTTCATTCCTAATTTCCATATCAATAACGGCATGTAGTTAGACTTAAATGAAGAAAAAAATATTTAAGAAGAAAAGAGTACATTTTGATTTTGAATTTGTTGTAGCTTTCTATTTCATCTGAATTGTTTAGATCTAATTTTACAGTTATAGACATCACAAACAGCATCGATACATCATGACTTAGAAGTGCTTTTAACCCATACAGATGTGGTATGTTTTAAATCAGAATAGGTTGTGATTGCCAGTGTGGTATATAGCAAATAATGTAATTACAGTAGGCATCTCTGGCTTCTTATGTATGTTCTTCAAAATTGTCGCTGTTTTTACAAAACCCGCCCTCAAAAATTCACTTAGTAGAATATGATGAGCTAGTGGTGATGGGGTGGCTGGTGGAACGTGGAGAGCTCTGTAATCGCTGTATCTGTCTCGGCCCCCTCTCAATATCCACAAAAATTTAATTAGAAATAGGGTAAGACTGCAGAGAAAAAAATGGACAGTTTTGTATAGTGATTTTGTTACAGCAGAGATTGTCAGCATCCCAACCCATGTGTGAGGATCAGCTGGTACCAGGGGGGGTGACAATTTAACACTAAGTTCTGGTTGAACAAATCCGTATTTGATACAAGCTCTGATAAGAACCATGATGTCTTGGCTATGGCAAGCTCCACCTTATCTTCAGATTCAATCTTACTTTACAACAGGAAGTATAAGACAGATATATTTGTATGGTTTCCTTTTAATTTACATTTGTCATACATTATTCAATTCTCAATTTTAATGGCTTTACCCACATGCAGGAGAAGAAATCTTTGAAATGATTGTCAATATTAGAATTGCTGAGGGGTTTATAGTTAGGAGGGGAAGGGCCGTCTAATACTTCTGTAGTTCTCTTCACAGCTGATAAGATAGATTCTTCTGTCCCAATGAAATGTGTTCCACTATCCCAATGAATTGTGTTCCTCTATCCCATTGAATTGTGTTCCTCTATCCCTATGAAATATGTTCCTCTATCCCAAAGAAATATGTTCACTATGTGTGTTACACTATCTATGAAATGTGTTCCTCTATCCCATTGAATTGTGTTCCTCTATCCCTATGAAATATGTTCCTCTATCCCAAAGAAATATGTTCCTCTGTCCCTATGAAATGTGTTACACTATCCCAAAGAAATATGTTCCTCTATCACATTGAATTGTGTTCCACTATCCCTCTGAAATGTGTTCCTCTATCCCATTGAATTGTGTTCCTCTATCCCAAAGAAATATGTTCCTCTATCCCTATGAAATGTGTTCCTCTATCCCTATGAAATGTGTTACTCTATCCCTATGAAATGTGTTACTCTATCCCTATGAAATGTGTTACACTATCACTATGAAATGTGTTACACTATCACTATGAAATGTGTTACACTATCACTATGAAATGTGTTACACTATCACTATGAAATGTGTTACTCTATCACTATGAAATGTGTTACACTATCACTATGAAATGTGTTACACTATCACTATGAAATGTGTTACACTATCACTATGAAATGTGTTACTCTATCACTATGAAATGTGTTACTCTATCCCTATGAAATGTGTTACTCTATCCCTATGAAATGTGTTACTCTATCACTATGAAATGTGTTACTCTATCACTATGAAATGTGTTACTCTATCACTATGAAATGTGTTACTCTATCACTATGAAATGTGTTACACTATCCCTATGAAATGTGTTACTCTATCACTATGAAATGTGTTACACTATCCCTATGAAATGTGTTACTCTATCACTATGAAATGTGTTACACTATCACTATGAAATGTGTTACTCTATACCAATGAATTTTATTCCTCTTATCATTATGAAAGATATTCTACTATGTATCTACTATGTATTCTTATTTCCAGAGCAAAAGTGTCCCACTGCATGTCTGCATGTAATATCAAGAGAACATGACCCATGTTAGGACATTTACATGTTCATAAGAGCTGACTAAATGTGTAATCTTTATCATTTTTCTCTATGCTAAAGACCCGCTTTCTTCCTAATGGATCTCCTGACACCACCTCAGTTTTGGCCTCGGCTTTAAGAATCTGTTTAAGGAAGAAAGCTTTGGGTCCTGTCTCCATGCCATGATCTACCGAGGTCATTAAAATGGTACCTAATGCTTTCAGCTTTTCTCTTAGCATTGAATGGGATTCAGTAGAACTGTCTATGTATGATGGTGCCACTGACAGATATTCTTATAGTACTATCACACTGAATTGTCATAGTATGAACACAGTGGTATGCCACCTAACCTGGTCACATTGTATTGCCAACTGGATTACAGTTCTACTGAATCCCATTCAATGCTAAGAGAAAAGTCATCTGTACATGTGAGATATGAACTCAATAAGTAATTTGACTGACAAGATCTTGGGGAATTTCCTTTGTTTTAATGCCATTCAGAAGATCTTGAAATAAAACTTTAGAATTGTAGTTATGTATGTAATTGACCTCATAATTGACCCTTTAATGATGTTAAGGACAGGCAGTGTGGTGTTGTGAAATGATTTCCTGCTGGTGGAATGTTAAGCTTTCAATGACAGGGTCTACAATGTGACTGAAAGCTTGCTGATCTTTCTCTGACCTTCAGACGATAGCCACACTAAAAATGTCAACATGGCATATTTTCAATGTCTAATAAACTGTCTAGAAAAAGTATTTAAAATATCAACTTTTCTTCATTAAAATATATCAGGTTTGTTCTGTAAATCTGACAGACAACTTACAGTAGGGGTTCAAGGTCAAAGGAGTTGGGAATTTGTGGATGTTATGAATTTTTCCAATGTATATATGAGATAGATAGATAACTAAATAGATTTAAGATAGTATGTTGTTACTTAAAAGTTGTAAAAGCTTCAGTAAGTCCACTCACTGCAATAACACAAATGATGAAATAAATTAATTTTGTCTGAGGAAATACTTAGGAGATTTGATGAATTGGTTTAAAGGGCTGAGATGGTGAGAAAAACATAAACAACGTAATATAAGAGAGATAAACTTCTTTATACTGTTACCAGTTTAAGTGTGGACGGGGCTGAAAAACATCTAGAATTCTTCAAAGAAATTTATCATATACCCTTGTATTGTCATGTGAGATATAATTCTAGATGGCTTATATTTGACCTCAGACATCCAGTGATTGAGTGTAACTCTCCTCTCTAGTCTCCATGTTGTCTCCTCCCCAAAGTCTCCATAGCCTTAAACTATTCAAGGGAGGTAATTTATGTTGTAAAACAGTCCTATAAAACAGGAAGTGATGAGATTGTTGGGACAGTCAGTGATATTGACTATGAGATGGTTGCCATTGTTACAGGTCTGACAGACATTTGATATGATGTACTATTGTTTAGATATGTTTTCTTCCCCTTACTTGATTCAAACATGTACAGTCTCTTAACACACATTTTCTGGAGTTAAGATAGGATTTATTGGGGAGAAAAATGCCTATTCTGAAAAGTCATTTATTTGTGGCAAAAAATAATGTTTTTAGGTCAAACTTTTTGTTGTCTGACAACTGATTTATAACCATTGAGAAGGCAGTTTTGGTGACTCTCAATGTGTTGTTTCTGAGGGGCTTGATTTTTGTATTAATTTGTTTGAAATTTCTCTTTCTTTTCTACTTGTATAGCATGAAGTCATGTTTTTCTGAATGGCATTTTCATTGGATACTTTAAAAACACACATAATTTTCACATCTACGTAATTTGTACAGGTACTTTTTAGAGTTGAAAATACTGGAAACATTATTTGTGCAACCGAAAATTCGTCAAAAAGTCTCTGTAAGCTTAGAAATTGATCTCAGAATATTCAGCTAACATGTCTGGCCAACTGTTTAAATAGTCTGAAACTTGAAATATTCACTTCAAAAATTGTATTATCTCATCATTCTGTCTGTAAACAATTTTTGTTATTGCTATTTCTTGATAAGTACTTGATGGATCTTTCTCAAATTTCATATGAAGGTTCCCGTTGGTCCCTAGTTGTGCCCCTTTGATTTTTGGACTGATCAGAAAAACAAAAATGGTTGACAGGTAGCCATCTTGGATTTTCAGTAAAGTTTGTTATTGTTATTTCTTGAGAAGAACTCGATGACTCCCTCTCAAATTTCATGTGTAGGTTTCCCTTAATCTCTAGTTGTGCCCATTTAATTTTGGGACTGATCAGAAAAACAAAATGGCTGAAAGACGGCCTTCTTGGATTTTTAATTGAATGATTTTTATAGCTATTTTTTTGAGAATTACAGCATACATCTTTCTCAAATTTCATGTGTATGCTTTCCTTGATCCCTAGTTGTGCCTGTTTGATTTTGGTACTGATCAGAAAAAACAAAATGACCCACAAATGACCATCTTGGATTTTGACTTTGCAAGTTTGTTACCACTATTTATTGAGAACTACTCTTTAGATCTTTCTCAAATTTCTTGCATAGGTTCCTTTAGGTCCCTAGTTGTACCTGATTGAATTTGGGATTGATCAAAAATTTTTTAATTCTTAATTAATGCCATTTCACTAGAGCCTCATAAAGGATCTAGTAAGATATACCAGTAGAAGTAATTACAATTTAACCATATTATCATAACGATCAATTCTACACCATATCTTATGAAAGTGATCATAGGTCAAGGTTAAAGGGCCAAAGGTCACATCTGAGAACTTTAGCAAATGCATGGAAGAGGACATTTATATCTTACAGATGTTACCTGGTTTACTGCAGATTTCAATACATTGTAATTGTTAGTTGTGACATTGTTGGCGGTCAGATTATGTCTGTTCCTGAATAAGTGTCCAGCAGTCCAAGTGTTGCTGTTAGAGTAGTGACCTATAACAGGTAAAATTAGACCTTGTTTACTTGTGTTGAGTACTAGCAACCATCTTAAGTACTGGTTGATGTCTTCCATGAGATCCTCCAGAATGTCTTTAGTGTTGATTTGCAATCCATGAAAATGATGGTATATAGAGAGACCACTTATTCTTGATAGATGGTCTCCTGTCAGAAGATGACTTGGTTACCTGGAGGTCTCTTAATTTCCAGGCTGTTTCTGTGTTTCTTCTTTATGTTGTTGTAAATATGATACTGTTTTCTGTGTCATAGAGAAGTTTGTTTCTTATTTATTGTTACAAACAAAAAACTTGCTGGACGTTAAGAAGAAATGACTCACTTCATTTACTGATTTACATTGGAGCTGCTTTTTCTGATACTTGTAGAATATTTTAATTTGTCTTTGATACAAGATATTTCTGCATTAATGATCAAACTTAGTCTGCTGGGGACAATAAAGACGGGGATAAGGAACGGTACATCGTCTGACAATCCGCAGTTTTGTTGGAGGTCATCCTTTATCTGGGATCTGATGATGTTATTTTAGATAATACAGTATCTACCCATCATTGTTGTATATGACCGTAATCATCAGCCTGTCTGCTGTGGTCACTTGCTCTTTGTCACGACTCAATGGAACACGCTACATAGCAAACCTTACAATTGACCAGGTCGTTTTCAGTTAGACTAGCGTCTTCAATCGACATGATCCATGTATCATTATTAACATTATCAATGGAAGTTTAACAAATATTTATTCTGCATTGAATAGATGTTTGGTCAATATTTCAAAAAATGAAAAAAATTAAAAAGGAAGCATTGACAATTAGGGAAAATGGAAACATTTTAATGATATCTATTGAAATGTATAGCTCTCAAGATTTCATTACTTACGGAGGATAAAAAAAATTCATATATGCAGAAAATGGAATAATTAAACAAACAATTTTACTGAAAAATATTATAAAGATTGTAAAGTCTTCCTAGAAAATAAGATTACAAAAACATCAAAATGAAATTGAACAAAGTATATTAAACACCAGAAAATTTAAACACAGGTTTTATGATAATGCAAAATAGAAAAGACGACCTCAAACATCATAATTTTGTAAAGATTTTTTTTTAAAGGTTACTACGGTTATTAAGCTATTTTTAAAGATTACTATGGTTATTTATATATACTAGGAAGTGTAGGAATAAAGAAGGAAAGAAGAGTATATTAAAGTTTTAGCAAATTAATGCCTTTCAGTTTGTGTTATTTAAACATCAATGATAAAAACTTCAAGAATCAGTGTCTGTCTGGATTAGAAATAAAGTTTTATAAAGAACCCTGTTGGGAGATCGAAAGTTAAACAATTTTGTCAGTAGGTGTTTTAGATGGGGGCCTTTTTTATTGGGAGTACCAATAATTTCCTGTGGGTAAATGGTGATACAGATTAACGAGGAACAGTGTGGTGATGAGACTCCTCTGGAGGTTTTACCTATCCATGTGTCTCCTGCTAATTGTAACAAATGTTTACAGATACTATCAATTGGTCAGACATTGGCCCGTACTAGTCAGACACTCTCACACAATATCTAATCAAAATTGTAGTTAGCTAGTTTGTGGACTGGCTGCTCAAATTGTCTCTGATAGGTTGGGGACTACTGTAGCAAGCTTCCTCATCTTGTATGTATACATGTCTGTCTGCCCAACAAAACTTTTCATTTTTATTAATAGACCCCTTGAAAAATGGCATAGGCTGTTTGGTATGAGTTTGTAATTATTTCTGTTATCACCGTGTATTTTATTGGCAGAGCAAAGGAAATAGCGATTCTAATAGTCAATTTGACATAGAGTCGGTACCATCGACTGCCTTTTTATTACACACGGATCTTGTCCTAAAACTTTGTGTGGTATTTGCTGTAATTATATTTTTTCCATCATTCTGATTGCATTCATCTCTCCAACTACATACAAAAATATAAAAGATAGAAAAAGTCATAAATATTTTAGCCAGAACACAGATAATGTGTACTTTGAAAGGTGCCAAACATGGTCCGTGGAGACAAAATGTGGATTTTATCAAAAAAAGGCTTTTTATGTTTGATATAGCTTGGTGATTGGAAATCTAATACAGTGTTAATCAGACTATCATCGTTTGTGTTGTATAATTCCACAAATTATCAACTATAACCGATATATAGATATGAAAGCAGCCATTTCATGTCTGGTGATTACGAAGTTTAACCTCGATATAATTCCATATATGCGTTATTGTTGTCGTGATTTATTTTTGTCTCCTCCTGCAGAAGTGGCAATGAGGTCTTACATATCTGTTGGCGTCAGCACTGGCAAAGTCGCCAAATATGGTATATGCAAATAGATTGATTATAAGGCATACCATTCATGTGAGGACATAAATCTGAAATATTGGAAAAGCATGCTTTGATCTAGTGTTTCTTTTCAAATCATAAGATTTTTTATTTTTAGAATTAAAATTGGCAAGAATACCTTCAAAATGTTCAGGTTGACTTGATAATTTTTACACTTCTCCAATTAATGAAATAATTTGATATGTAAAACACATTTTTCATGCATTTGTCAATGTTAGTATTATCATTTCATACATTTTTCAGAATTAATCATTTTTATATCAACATCAAGAATTTGTGTTAAACTCATTTTCTCACAAATATTTTCTCACGAAGTACTTCAGTAATCAAACTGAGGTTATAACAGTAGATAGAGGGATGTTCAACACAGACAATTAAATAAAACATGGATTAGATATGGGAAAAGCATGTAATATGGTGGATTTTGAAATTTACAAGAATTTCTGTAATTTTTTATTTCTAGTTTCATACTCACCATTATTCATATAAAATAGGTTTGAAATAATTTCAATCAGGTTCTTTTATTTATTTTTTTTATAGTTTAGAATTTGAATACAGTAATATCAGAACATTGTAGTTGAGAAAGCAACAGACAATTCTCCAGAATAGGATCCAGTTTAACCAAATTCTTGTTCTTAATTTATCATTTTTTATTCAGGTAAAAAAAAAAAAAAAATTCTAATAAATAAAATTAACCAGTGCCAATTTAAAAATTCACATGTGAAAGCGAAGATGTTGAAACCTCCCAAAAAGTTGTTGCTGTAAGTACAGTGGACCAAAGGGAGAGTACAGAGAGATATGGTGTGGTGATTACACTGCCCTTTTTTTATCACCCCAGTATACGGTTCCCCCTCATTCCTGATATACAGCCATATGCTGTTTAAATATTTGTAAATGATCTTTTGTTGATTTTCCTCTGTAATTTGTGATTGTAATTGCCCTGGTGTCAGTGCCAATCAGAAGTCAGAATTCCTCACACATTTCTGGCCGTTGATTAATGGCTAGGCGAAAATGAAACTGAATGTATGGTCATATATCGGCTTTCCTCCATCCATCACCTGTATTATACTGGCTAATATGCTATGTCTATCAATGGGTCACACTTTTTCCAGCTCTGTTTTATACTCTATCTTTCAACATCAACATTGGCTTATTTTTCATTTGCCATAAATCCAGGTGTTTTCTCGATATATAATCATTTAATTAGATAGTTTTAACATATGGAAAAATGAATTGATGTTTCCGTTAGAATAGTTTTGGAATAATAAATAATTCTTGCAGGCAAATGAAGTATCAGGACAAGTGCTTGTAAAACAAGCCTTATAATAAGTGTATATATCTGTGACTTGATCATGTATACACATGTTTTTTCTCTTATTAATGAAAAAAAAAAAATATTCAGCTATTATTTATTTGTTAATTGAATGGGTTTAGCAACTGTTATTATGGCATTTTAGACTTAAATCTGTGGAGCTTGTATTGTTAATGTCATGTTTCACCTCCAATGCAAAAGAGTTCATCATTGTGTTTAGGAGTGGTACATAGGCTAAGCTAATTAAATGAGGTCACATTGGTAAGGAACACATGATTCATTCAGGAAAATACATAACACTGCAGGTATTCCCATTGGTAAAAAGAAGTATTTCAAAGGGAGATAACTCTTAATGAAAGTCACTGCAAAGGGTCTATAATTTGACACCCAAAGAAACACAATACATGGTTTATGTTGGATTATTGAGTATTTTTTGTATTAGATAATTTAATGGATTATACTGAGATGTTGAAAAAGAAAAGTATTAGGCTAGTCAGGATGTCAGAATAATTAATTTTACCATAACCATAACCATGGAATTTTCAAATTTCACTCAGTTGGCTGAAAGTCTTTTTATGGAAAATTGTGTATTTCTTTTAATTCTGGTTATTTTCATGAATGGCTCTGTTTGAACTTTCAGGACTATGTACGATGTGGTGTTTCAAGTCTGTCCAGCAATGACATCCTCCTTACAGGTAAGATATCTCCCCATTTTAAATATCCCCCCTCACGGGTAATATATCTCCCCATTTAAAATATCTTCCTCACAAGTAAAAACATCTTCTCAGGCAATTTATCCTCCACAAAGGTAAGATATCTCCCCAATTAAAATATCTTACACACTGGTAAATTATCTTTCCAGTTAAAATATCCTCTTTACAGGTAAAATTTCTCCTCGGGTAAATTATCTTCTCAGGTAAATTATCCTCCACTAAGGTAAAATATCCTCCTCACATGTAAAACACTTTCTCCAGTTGAAATGTCCTCCCAGGTAAAATATTCTTCCAACAGGTAAATATCCCCCTCACTGGTGAAACACTTTCTCCAGTTGAAATGTCGTCCCAGGTAAAATATTCTTCCAACAGGTAAATATCCTCCTCACTGGTGAAACACTTTCTCCAGTTAAAATGTCCTCCCAGGTAAAATATTCTTCCAACAGGTAAATATCCTCCTCACTGGTGAAACACTTTCTCCAGTTGAAATGTCGTCCCAGGTAAAATATTCTTCCAACAGGTAAATATCCTCCTCACTGGTGAAACACTTTCTCCAGTTGAAATGTCCTCCCAGGTAAAATATTCTTCCAACAGGTAAATATCCTCCTCACTGGTGAAACACTTTCTCCAGTTGAAATGTCGTCCCAGGTAAAATATTCTTCCAACAGGTAAATATCCCCCTCACTGGTGAAACACTTTCTCCAGTTGAAATGTCGTCCCAGGTAAAATATTCTTCCAACAGGTAAATATCCCCCTCACTGGTGAAACACTTTTTCCAGTTGAAATGTCGTCCCAGGTAAAATATTCTTCCAACAGGTAAATATCCTCCTCACTGGTGAAACACTTTTTCCAGTTGAAATGTCCTCCCAGGTAAAAGATCTTCCCAGTTGAATTATCCTCCACAGGGGAAACATGCTTTCTTCACAGGAAAAATATCTTCTTCACAGTGGAATTTCCTTATCACACATAAGATCTCCCTTCAAAGATAAAGCGAATAGATATATTAAAGCTTGTATTGACAACAGGAGAAGGCATTAAGGATTTACTTATTTCTGAATGCCTTTTAAACAGTTTTAAGAATTTTAAAATGTTGATGTTTCATTCAAGTGTTTAGTTGGATCTTGAATATAATTAATTTTGAAAAAAAATCATGGCTTCTTGCTAGACTTACAGTCATCAGACATTATGTGAAAAGAAGAATATGTCACTATCATAATGTAACATGACTTAAAACATATGATGTATTATATAAGGTAGGATTTAACCTTGATACAAACTAGAGGTTTAGTGTGTAAGATAGTATATAGCCTTAACATAAACCAGAGGTGTAATTTGTAAGGTAACATATAACTGTAATATGAACCGGAGGTGTAATGTGTAAGGTAGGATATAACCTTAATATAAACCAGAGGTGTAAGGTAGGATAACCTTAATATAAACGAGAGGTGTAATGTGTAAGGTAGCATATAACTGTAATATGAACCGGAGGTGTAATGTGTAAGGTAGTGGTAGTATATAACCTTAATATAAACCAGAGATGTAATGTGTAAGGTAGGATATAACCTTAATATAAACTAGAGTAGTAATGTGTAAGGCAGCATGTAACTTTAACGTAAACCAGAGGTGTAATGTGTAAGGTAACATATAGCCTTAATATAAACCAGAGGTGTAATGTGTAAGGTAGGATATAGCCTTAATATAAACCAGAGGTGTAATGTGTAAGGTAACATATAGCCTTAATATAAACCAGAGGTATAATGTGTAAGGTAACATATAGCCTTAATATGAACC
This sequence comes from Ylistrum balloti, assembly GCF_031769215.1. Lineage (NCBI taxonomy): Eukaryota > Metazoa > Mollusca > Bivalvia > Pectinida > Pectinidae > Ylistrum > Ylistrum balloti. Next base: position 208,274 of record NW_026782008.1, on the reverse strand, counting down.
AGAGGTGTAATGTATAAGGTAACATATAGCCTTAATATAAACCAGAGGTGTAATGTGTAAGGCAGCATGTAACTTTAACGTAAACAAGAGATGTTATGTGCAAAAAATCATAATCAAAGATATGATGTCTGGGGTATATAAGCCAGAAAATTAACCTGTTTAATCTTTCAATGCCCCTGAAATGTCAGACCGATTATGATGTAAGCATTACTGATGCAGGCTGCTGATTTCAGCCTGAATTAGATATGTCCAGGTGTCTAGGTGGTCCTCATATAAAGATTTTACCCAGCAAAACTTGGTGTCACACATGGATGATAGGCATTCATATTCTTTCTACACATTCAATCTTGACAAGTTTTCAAGATATAAGGTCATAAACAGTGAGAGAATGATGGAAAGTTGTTACATTTTATATATACGTCTGATTGACGGAACTTAACATGATAAAGAGCAAGTCATACTGCACATGTGAAAGGTCACATGTCAAGGTCATCACTGAAACTGTGTTTGAATGAAATGAATCGTGATTGATTTGTATTTTTTGAAAAAGTTAGTAATTATTACTCGTCTAGTTCCAAAGTTTGTGTTGGGTCAATAGACATCAGTTTGTTAAATCCAGCTTACTGATGTTACACAGCAACTTCACATGTATGACATATTGCTGATAGTGAAAGTGTGTGTAACTAATAGACACCAAAGAAAATTTATACCCATTTACAGTTAACTAAATATAAAATACAGAGAAAACGAGATCCAATGTCTGGTCTGGTAGATTCAGTAATACAGGCAGTCTTCCTAGGATAGATTCCTAGTGGAATACAGGGGTCTGGTTCAAAGATGTGTTAACAACAAGTATAAAATACTTAAAACAATATAAACTGACATAAAACCAAAAAACTACATTAAATGATGCTGATTTCTCTCTATGTATTGGTCACCCATTTTCCTTAAAGTTGATATTCTTGATAAATTAAAATTTCTATAAACACAATTTGTATGCATACATAAAGAAAACATACTGTAATTTCCATTAGTAATCAATGATAAGTCTTTGAGAAGCAACTTAAAGGAGTCTGTTTGCTTGTTCAATTCAATGATGTTGATTAAAAAAAATATAAAAAGTATAAACTGGTCATGTTATCTACATTATCATCAATATTAAACTTCCTTCTATAAACGTGTTTTTCCAAATTTAGTAAAACTAATTCCAAAGGTAAATAATGACATTTGATGACAAGTTACTATCATAGTCTACCAACATTTTGGGCTATGATCCCTCAAGTTCTAGATTGGTAGGGTATTGTTAGTGTCTTAGACTATCCATCAATCTGGCTCAGGCTTTATCTTGTGGATCCTTGATAAAAAATGCTTGCTGTTTATTGCTGTAAAGTTTGATATCATGATAAACACACAACACTCCATATGTACATGAAGTATGAGATTATGTATATGTCAATTCTCTAACCTTTACATAAATTGTTAAATCTTGAATTGTCCAAACTTTGGGGAGAAGTATTGCTTTGGAACTTTTTCTTTACTGTTGGAAATCCATTCATAAGACAGCTGTTTTAATGTTAGGTATCTTTTCAGAATTTGTGTAAAAAAAATTTAGTTGAGAACATTTTTGCCCAGAATAATGTCTGGAGTTATTATTCTATTGAAAACAGGTGCCCCCAAGGGCCTTTCATAGAACTTAATGGAGACAAAATATATTTGAAAGTGATTGCAATTCTCAATGACAAATTAATCATTTTCAAGGAACTGAATCTGTTTGTTGAGGTTAAGATATACAAAAAAATGAAAAATTGAAGATGATAATGAAAGATTTTTAAGGAGGGCAGTTCAGGCCTGCCCAGCTGATGAGGATATAAGCGAGAGGATATTGGAATATTTTTAGAAGGAAACAGTTTCCATAATGATTTTTTCCAGTGCCCCATAAAAATCTCTGAAAAGTTCATAAATATCTGATATTTCTATTTGATATCAACATTATTGTTTAAATATGAAATTTCTGATCAATTTTAGAATTCTGAATAGATCATTGCAGAGAATGTTTTGATTCTTTCCTTAATAAAATTTATAAAAAAAAAGTGGTGATTAGTTTTCTCCAGAAACTAATGTTTTAATTGATAAATGGCACTGTAATTTATATATGAAATATGAATTTTTTTTTTCTCAGGTTCCTACGACCACAAGGTGAAGCTTTATGACACACGTATTGGGGACAGCGTGCTGACCGTAGATCATGGACAGCCGGTGGAAGATGTCCTCACGTTTCCTACAGGGGGAATCTTTATTTCTGCAGGTAACTCATTTATTTAAAAATCAAAAGTCAGGATCTGTAACCTGAGGTACATTTGTGATTTGAAAAATTTGCAGGCTTTATACAACCACAGGGCACCAACCTTAGCAAACAGCATGATGGTGTTGTGATTTAGGCCTTAGTTGATTAAGTTATGAATATTGCTATCATGAAATTTACATGAACACTTTCCAATAAAGAACTAAAGATGTTGAAAAATCTGATGATGTAATTCCATGCAATGTAGTTAAGATAGCTTGACAAAAACGCTTAATTACGTCTTTGCTCATATTCCCAAACAATTCGTTAAGGGAACATTAAACAACGACATAGGATCAGAATATAATATTTAGTTAAATAAAAAAGCGAAATTGTTCTGTAAGTATTGCAATGTTAACATTTTTATCTTCTATCAATTCATTTATTATCTTAAATAATGTGACATTTAAAATTTCCTTCTTAAATGGTGTTTTTCTAGTACCATGTTTCACAATATCTGATTGGCTATTAAAAACAACCATTAAGATAGAAGCAATAGAAAGGTCTCAGATAGATATTTTTTATTTGCGCTGGTTGGAAGAAAATTATATAATACTTCAGCCATTTGGGGAAGACCTTAAATGTGTCATAGATTAAGGGTTACATCATTGAGTTTTGAACTGGATATCAGCTGGTGACATATACATGTACAGTAGGTATACAAAATTTCTCACCAGTAAATTTGACCACATGCATGGTATGAGTAGGAGTATGGTATGATTGTTCATGATATTTCATAATGCAGTGGAAACCACTTAATGTCACATCAGTTGATATCACTTTATGGTTGATATCATGTTATCTTGAGAAACCAGATTTTTCTCCTTCTGATATTTTCACTTATTTTACTGTGAGCAACACTTAATATGTTATTTCAGTGACTGTCACAAAATTTTTTTTAAAAAACCTACATAAATCACAAGTAAGTAAGGGAAAGAACTTGGGGTCAAGCCTGGAGGGTCATACGTCACACCTGGCTGTGTTAAGTAAACATTGTTACTTCCCTTCTGGCAAACCTTTCACCCCTGGCAGACTCCAGTACAATAGTTTCATACTCTTAAAGGTAAGGTCCAGTTTGGTCAAGTAAATCTTATCTGTTTGTTTTTAGGTCACCTGGCCCAAAGGGCCAATGGGGGCTTATGGAATACCACAGTGTCTGCCTTCCATCTGTCTGTCTGTCTGTCCCTCAACTTTTTCCTCAAATTGCTATTAGTCATAAATGATTTCTACCAAATTAGGTCAGAAGCATCCTTGAGGAAAGAAAAACAAATTTGTATGAATAATGAGTCTTGGCCCCCTTGGGCTTAACGGGCAGGACCCAGTAAGAGAAAAAGAGCAAATTATTACCTCACCTCACCCAAAGGGTAAACTAAAGAAGCTCCGATAAAAGATTTGAACCTCAAGTTTGAAAAAAATGAAGTCAGGATGAATTGAATAAAGAAAATTTATCACACATGGCCCAAAAAGCTTCATAGGACTGCATATATATTTACTTCAATTGCAGTCATATTTCCTGAATGATGCATTCAGTGTACATGATGTATTGTATGGAACATTGAAGATGAAAGAAAATCCTATTTAGTCATAATATCAGAACATCAACATCTTAATCTTTCATAAAGTCATTTATTACTTAAACTCTAGTGAACAGTGGTAATTCTGTTCTCAAACCAGCTTTTCCATGTGCCGAGTTTCAGTGAAATCTGATTGTCCTTTAGAAACAACCATTGATATAACTGTGTACGTTATTTTTGTAGGCAATGCTCAAAGAAAACGATCGTCAGAATATTTTATCATAGTTGCAGCTATATCTTGTGTATAAATATCAGCTGTGTGCTAATGCCCTATTGTGGAGTCTGCACAGTAAATGATGAATGAATTACCCAGCAGTATACCAGCTGATGACACTTTGTGTCAGATATGAAATACATATTTCAAAGAATAAAAATAATTAAGAAAGATCATTGTGCTTATGGGAATAACAAAGCAAATTACCATTTTTTTGTCTGCAAACAATTCATGTTGGAAACATGTCAGTTTGGATGCTAAAAATGTTCTCTTTCTGGTTTAAATATCCGGAAAAAATGAGTGGAGTGTTGATGTCATGTTCCAGTTATTATCATATTTTCTCTTGACAAATGGCACTTGCTGTTAAGCAATGTTCGCTGCATCAGGTTGTTTATTTTAAAGACATAGCCAGATAAAAGACAAAAATAGCGGTTACTAAATGGGAAAATAAACTAAATTTCAAAACTTAAAACTTCAAAACTTGGAAACATTTTCAAACATTTACTGTAAGAATCAAGTCAATTTGACATATCAGAAATTTCACTTTCAGGTTTAGACATCAGGAAAAATAGAGCGTTCATGTCAAATTCTTGTTATAACCCAGTGTATTCTGACAAACAACACATGATGTGTAATTTTTATTGTATTCTATTTTATTTGACATCTCATCATGTTACATATCTTTAATCTTACCTATTTTTTATACAGGAATGTATGTTACTTTAGCATATAACGAACTTCATATAGTGTTCTGTATTCCTGTTGGCTGAGATTATGGACATGTATTGTACCAAGAAATCAAGCTGTTTTTGAGTATCTTTACAACCATAATGTAAGAGTATAACTATTTACTCTTTCAAATTCCGTATTCCTGGAAGTTTTTTTTGTTTGATAATGCAGTATAAGCACCAAATTTGAGAACTGTAGTTACGGTTTCGTGACTGCCATCACTTCGGAACATTGAGGAGTGTCTGTTAGTGTTAATTTGATGTCACCAAAATTTTATTCCTGATTGCTCAACACTATGTAAGAAAGACCGCAACCATTTCTGATCGTAAGTTAGTTCTTGTTGTTTTTGTAATAGCTGATTGAAATGGAAGTTTTAGATAGAAGCTGTAAAACTGCATGCATGTACTTACAGGCTAAATAATGTACACTAAGATTTGATTCAGTGTTGTCATAAAGTAGCAAGGATTAAATTTTATATGTTAAAATATATTTGTGGGAAAGTACAGGATTAAGAGAAAAAATGTGAGTTTAGAATTTCATTTCTATGTTATATATTATACTATGGTTGTATTTTTTTGTTATCAACCAGATCTGATGTCTCTGCCATTCCATGGGGGAGTTGCCATTTAGCACACATGGGATGGGGGGAGGGGTTGCGGGGGAAACCTCCACCTTCTGTACCAGGCAAGTCCATCACAGTGATGAGGTTTTTTGATATAAGACATCAACATAGATAATAAAGTGAGGATAAAAATGTCTACCTTCATTAGCAACTGGCCAACAACAAGGAGAAAAAAAACTGCATTTCATGACAAAGAGTCAACGATCCATGACAGTAACCCTGCTAACTAAAACTGGAAGTTTTTGTTTTATTAGAATCTAGTTACAAACATAAGAATAAAAAAGGTTTGCATTGACAAATACACCTCCGACATGTCCTAACATTGCAGCACATCCATCCATTACTGTGAGTAATTTGACTCGCTTTCAGCTGTGTTTTGGTGTATGGTAATGTCAAAAATGTGGAACTCCAAATAATACAAACTGTATATCATTGAAGCATGAAATTGCCATAGGTCTCCCAGCAGTAGCCTTATGGTGATGGGTGTCAGAAATTCCTATTTATCTCAGCAAAAATTGCTACGAAATATTCTTATTTTGAAGTAATCTGTCAGGTATTGAACATAAACATTAATGCTAATGGCATTTTTATTTCATTCCCAGAATCCTCCTCTGGTCTGGAATCCATCAGATCCATCGAGACTTCCCCCTCTACCTTGTGTCCTTTGTAAATAGTGATGTCTTATAAAATCAGGATCAGTGGAGTTTGATAGATTCTTACTGCCTGGTGTATCTATAATTCTGACTGCCTGGTGTATCTATAATTCTCACTGCCTGGTGTATCTATAATTCTCACTGCCCTGTATATCTATAATTCTGACTGCCTGGTGTATCTATAAGTCTTACTGCCTGGTGTATCTATAATTCTCACTGCCCTGTATATCTATAATTCTCACTGCCTGGTGTATCTATAATTCTCACTGCCTGGTGTATCTATAATTCTTACTGCCTGGTGTATCTATAATTCTTACTGCCTGGTGTATCTATAATTCTTCCTGCCTGGTGTATCTATAATTCTCAATGCCTGGTGTATCTATAATTCTGACTGCCTGGTGTATCTATAATTCTTACTGCCTGGTGTATCTATAATTCTTCCTGCCTGGTGTATCTATAATTCTCAATGCCTGGTGTATCTATAATTCTCACTGCCTGGTGTATCTATAATTCTCACTGCCCTGTATATCTATAATTCTTACTGCCTGGTGTATCTATAATTCTCACTACCTGGTGTATCTATAATTCTCACTGCCTGGTGTATCTATAATTCTCACTGCCTGGTGTATCTATAATTCTCATTACCTGGTGTATGTATAATTCTTACTGCCTGGTGTATCTATAATTCTGACTGCCTGGTGTATCTATAATTCTCACTGCCTGGTGTATCTATAATTCTTACTGCCTGGTGTATCTATAATTCTCACTGTCTGGTGTATCTATAATTCTTACTGCCTGGTGTATCTATAATTCTTACTGCCTGGTGTATCTATAATTCTGACTGCCTGGTGTATCTATAATTCTGACTGCCTGGTGTATCTATAATTCTCACTGCCTGGTGTATCTATAATTCTCACTGCCTGGTGTATCTATAATTCTTACTGCCTGGTGTATCTATAATTCTTACTGCCTGGTGTATCTATAATTCTGACTGCCTGGTGTATCTATAATTCTCACTGCCTGGTGTATCTATAATTCTCACTGCCTGGTGTATCTATAATTCTCACTGCCTGGTGTATCTATAATTCTGACTGCCTGGTGTATCTATAATTCTCACTGCCTGGTGTATCTATAATTCTCACTGCCTGGTGTATCTATAATTCTCACTGCCTGGTGTATCTATAATTCTCACTGCCTGGTGTATCTATAATTCTTACTGCCTGGTGTATCTATAATTCTGACTGCCTGGTGTATCTATAATTCTGACTGCCTGGTGTATCTATAATTCTCACTGCCTGGTGTATCTATAATTCTGACTGCCTGGTGTATCTATAATTCTCACTGCCTGGTGTATCTATAATTCTTACTGCCCTGTATATCTATAATTCTGACTGCCTGGTGTATCTATAATTCTCACTGCCTGGTGTATCTATAATTCTCACTGCCTGGTGTATCTATAATTCTGACTGCCTGGTGTATCTATAATTCTCACTGCCTGGTGTATCTATAATTCTGACTGCCAGGTGTATCTATAATTCTGACTGCCTGGTGTATCTATAATTCTCACTGCCTGGTGTATCTATAATTCTGACTGCCTGGTGTATCTATAATTCTTACTGCCTGGTGTATCTATAATTCTCACTGCCTGGTGTATCTATAATTCTCACTGCCTGGTGTATCTATAATTCTCACTGTCTGGTGTATCTATAATTCTTACTGCCTGGTGTATCTATAATTCTCACTGCCTGGTGTATCTATAATTCTGACTGCCAGGTGTATCTATAATTCTCACTGCCAGGTGTATCTATAATTCTTACTGCCTGGTGTATCTATAATTCTCACTGCCTGGTGTATCTATAATTCTGACTGCCTGGTGTATCTATAATTCTCACTGCCTGGTGTATCTATAATTCTCACTGCCTGGTGTATCTATAATTCTGACTGCCTGGTGTATCTATAATTCTCACTGCCTGGTGTATCTATAATTCTCACTTCCTGGTGTATCTATAATTCTCACTGCCTGGTGTATCTATAATTCTGACTGCCTGGTGTATCTATAATTCTTACTGCCTGGTGTATCTATAATTCTCACTGCCTGGTGTATCTATAATTCTGACTGCCTGGTGTATCTATAATTCTGACTGCCTGGTGTATCTATAATTCTGACTGCCTGGTGTATCTATAATTCTTACTGCCTGGTGTATCTATAATTCTGACTGCCTGGTGTATCTATAATTCTGACTGCCTGGTGTATCTATAATTCTCACTACCTGGTGTATCTATAATTCTCACTGCCTGGTGTATCTATAATTCTTACTGCCTGGTGTATCTATAATTCTGACTGCCTGGTGTATCTATAATTCTGACTGCCTGGTGTATCTATAATTCTTACTGCCTGTGTATCTATAATTCTCACTGCCTGGTGTATCTATAATTCTCACTGCCTGGTGTATCTATAATTCTTACTGCCCTGTATATCTATAATTCTCACTGCCTGGTGTATCTATAATTCTGACTGCCTGGTGTATCTATAATTCTCACTGCCTGGTGTGCCTGATGTATCTATAATTCTTACTGCCTGGTGTATCTATAATTCTCACTGCCTGGTGTATCTATAATTCTTACTGCCTGGTGTATCTATAATTCTCACTGCCTGGTGTATCTATAATTCTCACTGCCTGGTGTATCTATAATTCTCACTGCCTGGTGTATCTATAATTCTTACTGCCCTGTATATCTATAATTCTCACTGCCTGGTGTATCTATAATTCTCACTGCCTGGTGTATCTATAATTTTTACTGCCCTGTATATCTATAATTCTCACTGCCTGGTGTATCTATAATTCTGACTGCCTGGTGTATCTATAATTCTCACTGCCTGGTGTGCCTGATGTATCTATAATTCTTACTGCCTGGTGTATCTATAATTCTTACTGCCTGGTGTATCTATAATTCTTCCTGCCTGATGTATCTATAATTCTCACTGCCTGGTGTATCTATAATTCTTACTGCCCTGTATATCTATAATTCTCACTGCCTGGTGTATCTATAATTCTCACTGCCTGGTGTATCTATAATTCTGACTGCCTGGTGTATCTATAATTCTTAATGCCCTGTATATCTATAATTCTGACTGCCTGGTGTATCTATAATTCTCACTACCTGGTGTATCTATAATTCTCACTGTCTGGTGTATCTATAATTCTTACTGCCTGGTGTATCTGCCTGGTGTATTCTACTGCCTGGTGTATCTATAATTCTTCACTCCTATTGCCCTGTATATCTATAATTTCTGACTGCCTGGTGTATCTATAATTCTCACTGCCTGGTGTATCTATAATTCTGACTGCCTGGTGTATCTATAATTCTTACTGCCTGGTGTATCTATAATTCTCACTGCCTGGTGTATCTATAATTCTCACTGCCTGGTGTATCTATAATTCTTACTGCCTGGTGTATCTATAATTCTTACTGCCTGGTGTATCTATAATTCTCACTGCCCTGTATATCTATAATTCTCACTGCCTGGTGTATCTATAATTCTGACTGCCTGGTGTATCTATAATTCTCACTGCCTGGTGTATCTATAATTCTGACTGCCTGGTGTATCTATAATTCTGACTGCCTGGTGTATCTATATAATTCTCTCTGCCTGGTGTATCTATAATTCTTACTGCCTGGTGTATCTATAATTCTCACTGCCTGGTGTATCTATAATTCTGACTGCCTGGTGTATCTATAATTCTCTGCCTGGTGTATCTATAATTCTGCCTGGTGTATCTATAATTCTTACTGCCTGGTGTATCTATAATTCTGACTGCCTGGTGTATCTATAATTCTCACTGCCTGGTGTATCTATAATTCTCACTGCCTGGTGTATCTATAATTCTCACTGCCTGGTGTATCTATAATTCTCACTGCCTGGTGTATCTATAATTCTGACTGCCTGGTGTATCTATAATTCTGACTGCCTGGTGTATCTATAATTCTGACTGCCTGGTGTATCTATAATTCTGACTGCCTGGTGTATCTATAATTCTGACTGCCTGGTGTATCTATAATTCTTACTGCCTGGTGTATCTATAATTCTTACTGCCTGGTGTATCTATAATTCTCACTGCCTGGTGTATCTATAATTCTTAATGCCCTGTATATCTATAATTCTGACTGCCTGGTGTATCTATAATTCTCACTGCCTGGTGTATCTATAATTCTGACTGCCTGGTGTATCTATAATTCTGACTGCCTGGTGTATCTATAATTCTGACTGCCTGGTGTATCTATAATTCTCACTGCCTGGTGTATCTATAATTCTCACACTATAATTCTCACTGCCTGGTGTATCTATAATTCTGACTGCCTGGTGTATCTATAATTCTGACTGCCTGGTGTATCTATAATTCTGACTGCCTGGTGTATCTATAATTCTCACTACCTGGTGTATCTATAATTCTCACTACCTGGTGTATCTATAATTCTCACTACCCTGTATATCTATAATTCTCACTGCCTGGTGTATCTATAATTCTCACTACCTGGTGTATCTATAATTCTCACTGCCTGGTGTATCTATAATTCTCACTACCTGGTGTATCTATAATTCTCACTGCCTGGTGTATCTATAATTCTCACTGCCTGGTGTATCTATAATTCTCACTACCTGGTGTATCTATAATTCTCACTGCCTGGTGTATCTATAATTCTCACTGCCTGGTGTATCTATAATTCTGACTGCCTGGTGTATCTATAATTCTCACTGCCTGGTGTATCTATAATTCTCACTGCCTGGTGTATCTATAATTCTTCCTGCCTGATGTATCTATAATTCTCACTGCCTGGTGTATCTATAATTCTCACTGCCTGGTGTATCTATAATTCTTACTGCCTGGTGTATCTATAATTCTGACTGCCTGGTGTATCTATAATTCTTACTGCCTGGTGTATCTATAATTCTGACTGCCTGGTGTATCTATAATTCTTACTGCCCTGTATATTGACTACCTTAGATTGATGGATTGACACAACATAGAGATGTATTATCAGGTGTTTACTGCAATATGAAAAGCTGCAGATATTTAATCAGAATATAGTGGGTTTTCTAATGCACAGCAGGCCTATTGTTGAACTAGGGAAACATTTAAGGGATTAAGTCTTCTGTTGAGGTGAAGGTTAATTTTGACAAATTTTTGTCTGAAGTGTCATTGGATCGAGGGGATTCAATTTTGTATAAATCAAAGATTGTACTCCCCTTGGGAGAATATTTAAACTCTTCCTTCACTGTTTTGATTAAGAACTTGTGACCAAACCTAACCAGGTGAGTGATGCAGACCCCATGGGTATGTTGTTCTTATTTCTGTAAAGTCTCAAGCGTATCGGACATAGACATAAATATTAAGTCATCAGGTTGTTTCCTATACATTCACACCTATAAAGCAATTTTGACAAATGACTGTACTTTTAAATATTAGATAGGAACTATTAAATACGCCTTCAGTTCAGTAACACTAACCGTTTATTATAGATATCACTTTATATTGCTGTTTTTCACATGGCAGTTTATTTTTAATCAAGGTATGTTTATGATGCAATATAGATAGCGTTATCAATAGAAATAACATCAAAGTGTGGAGCTAACTTATCACATTACTTATCAGAATGATAACTACGTATCATTTTTACTTACATTAAAGTGGCATCTTTCTTATTAAAGAGAAAATGTATTTTATGCATTTGTATCAAGATCCTATCACTAGATTTAATTACCCCACACAGGAGGAAAGACACTTTCTTAAACTAGTAGCAGATACATGTTAGTTTGTTAGGGGTATCACTTTAAAACAAAAGCTGATTTCTTGTTATATGATGAATGGAGGGGACTGTTTGATGATAAATCAACAATATACATGAGGTATAGATTTGATATAGTGCCTTTATCTCATTAATTCTATTGCCTAACAGCTTGGCTATCATAGAAGTTACTTACCAATATAAAATCTGTTTTACTGTTATGGTATTATTAGTCCCCCACCAGGACCGTAGGGAACTAATATTAGTTTTGCTTGGTGTCTGTCTTTTTTTCCTTCCACTATCTTGTCCAGCTGTATCTCCTACACTTCTAAATATTGGAACTTATACTTTGGATGTGGGTTCACTTTGGTGAGGGGTATGTCGCATATCAAAAGTAGGTAACTCTGACTTAATTTTGACCTTTTACCTACATCCAACAGCTTATCCTTGCCCTGTGATCTACACTACTAATCATGAAGCCTTCATACATGGATATGGGATAATTTGTTGAGACGATATGACATATATCAAAAGTAGGTCACTCTGACCTACATTTTGACCTACAACAAGAAAATGCTTTTCTATGCCCTTTATTTTACACAAAGAATCATAAGAGAGTAATACTTCTATAACAAACCTTTTTCCAAAGATAAATCAAATTAAAAACGAAAAAAAGACAAGAAATAAAAGATGCATCAAGGTGGAATACAAGGTATTCTGGTAATCAGATGTTGGTCATAAGCTGTCAGGTTGTGGTCATACATAAATGCCCAATGTCCATGAAAGATGTGTTCAATATTCTATTTTTAATAGGTCCATTTCACTTCAGTAATAGTAACCATAACTTAAGTATACAAATACAGTACCTGTAGCCATTTTTGTAGCCCAGAAACAAAAGATTAAAAAAAAATCCTGCCTTCCCTATAGTCCCATGAGCCATTACAATGGAGACATACAGTGATCTCCCTTCCTCTTTCATTTATGGCACTCACTGATGGCTAAAGTTTGAAAGTTGAGTCCTATTCTTTGTTTTTCAGCCATTCAGATTGTTTCTGAGGCTAATTTTTGTCCAGTTATTTACTGTGACCACAATTCTGTATTGTATTGATATATAAAGAGTGATGTCCTGACCTGTGGCCACATTTCTGTATTGTATTGATATATAAAGAGGGATGTCCTGACATGTGGCCATGTTTCTGTATTGTATTGATATATATAAGGATGTTCTGACCTGTGGCCACATTTCTGTATTGTATTGATATATAAAGAGGGATGTCCTGACCTGTGGCCATATTTCTGTACTGTATTGATATATAATGACTGATGTCCTGACATGTGGCCATGTTTCTGTATTGTATTGATATATAAAGAGGGATGTCCTGACCTATGGCCTAGTTTCTGTATTGTATTGATATATAAAGAGGGATGTCCTGACCTGTGGCCTAATTTCTGTATTGTATTGATATATATAAGGATGTCCTGACCTGTGGCCACATTTCTGTATTGTATTGATATATAAAGAGGGATGTCCTGACCTGTGGCCACATTTCTGAACTGTATTGATATATAAAGAGGGATGTCCTGATCTGTGGCCACATTTCTGAACTGTATTGATATATAAAGAGGGATGTCCTGAATTGTTGCCACATTTCTGTATTGTATTGATATATAAAGAGGGATGTCCTGAATTGTTGCCACATTTCTGTATTGTATTGATATATAAAGAGGGATGTCCTAACCTATGGCCACATTTCTGTATTGTATTGATATATAAAGAGGGATGTCCTGACCTGTGGCCATATTTCTGTATTGTATTGATATATAAAGAGGGATGTCCTGACCTGTGGCCACATTTCTGTATTGTATTGATATATAAAGAGGGATGTCCTGACCTGTGGCCTAATTTCTGTATTGTATTGATATATAAAGAGGGATGTCCTGACCTGTGGCCACATTTCTGTATTGTATTGATATATAAAGAGGGATGTCCTGACCTGTGGCCACATTTCTGTATTGTATTGATATATAAAGAGTGATGTCCTGACCTGTGGCCATATTTCTGTATTGTATTGATATATAAAGAGGGATGTCCTGACCTGTGGCCTAATTTCTGTATTGTATTGATATGTAAAGAGTGATGTCCTGACCTGTGGCCTAATTTCTGTATTGTATTGATATATAAAGAGGGATGTCCTGACCTGTGGCCATATTTCTGTATTGTATTGATATATAAAGAGGGATGTCCTGATCTGTGGCCACATTTCTGTATTGTATGGCTGATATTGATGTATAAAATATTTGCTTTGACTTCTTGCCGATATATGTGTCTCTGACCTGACTGGTACATGCGAAGGGGAGTCATATAGACGGAGTTCAGAAAATTGTCCATCTAAAGGTGTAACCAGAGAGATTGATGACACAAGCTCTAATGGTCAATTTTGCTCATATTAAATCTCCATACAAGTCATATTTGTTGAAGAATGACAGTAAGTCAGGAGGTCGATTTTGCCCATATCATATCTCAATGCTGGCCTTACTGGTTGATGAACTAGTATCATATAATCTAATAGATGTTAAAGAAGACCCTTTGGGCTCCAGCCTGGTCATCAGTTACTGAGTGTGTAAGCATTTCTTCATCCCCTCTCAAATTCTGAATGTTTATTGTATATTTTAGGTATAGAACCTATCTGACTCCAAAGTCAGAAGTCGTACACGTACACTGTCTAAAATATGTGTCTAAGTATTAGTCTTTATCTCTTACTTGTAGATTTATTGCTTATAAACGGTTTTCTTGACTGTAGAATATAGCAAAGTACAAAAGTCTTAGGAATTACATTATCATTTAACTTTAATTTATCAATTTGTAAAATCATGTTTCATGCAAATTTGTTGTGAGAATTTTGTTTCATGAAAGAGAAGAAAAATTACTTATTAAGTCTCTGTGAATTTTCCAAGAAAATTTTGTAGCCAATTTTTATGGTTGGGAGGTAAATAGGGAGTTGTTTGGTGTATATATTACAGTAACAAAATGTACCAACAACATTGTGTTCACACTGCGCGTAAATTGTGGGCACACATAAACTGTATAGTATCTAGTGTACAACACAATGGGATAGATTACACATTTTGTGTGGTTTGGTAAAAATGGTTGGCTAATATTACAAATTGAAGATTAAATAGAAAAGTGATATAGTTATGATTAAAAAGTAATCACAGGCATAAATAATGATCACACTTGTAAATAGTGATCACAGATGTAAATAATGATCACAGTTGTAAATAGTGATCACAGGTGTAAACAGTGATCACAGGTGTAAATAGTGATCACAGATGTAAATAATGATCACAGTTGTAAATAGTGATCACAGGTGTAAACAGTGATCACAGGTGTTAACAGTGATCACAGGTGTTAACAGTGATCACAGGTGTAAACAGTGATCACAGGTGTTAACAGTGATCACAGGTGTTAACAGTGATCACAGGTATAAATAGTGATCACATGTGTAAATAGTGATCACAGGTGTAAACAGTGATCACAGGTGTAAACAGTGATCACAGGTGTAAATAGTGATCACAGATATAAACAGTGATCACAGGTGTTAACAGTGATAACAGGTGTTAACAGTGATCACAGGTGTAAATAGTGATCACAGGTGTAAACAGTGATCACAGGTGTAAACAGTGATCACAGGTGTAAATAGTGATCACAGATATAAACAGTGATCACAGGTGTAAACAGTGATCACAGGTGTAAATGGTGATCACAGGTGTTAACAGTGATCACAGGTATAAATAGTGATCACATGTGTAAATAGTGATCACATGTGTAAACAGTGATCACAGGTGTTAACAGTGATCACAGGTATAAATAGTGATCACATGTGTAAATAGTGATCACAGGTGATTACAGGTATAAATAGTGATCACATGTGTAAACAGTGATCACAGGTGTTAACAGTGATCACAGGTATAAATAGTGATCACATGTGTAAATAGTGATCACAGGTGTAAACAGTGATCACATGAGTTAACAGTGATCACAGTTGTAAACAGTGATTACAGGTGTAAATAGTGATCACATGTATAAATAGTGATCACAGGTGTAAACAGTGATCACATGAGTTAACAGTGATCACAGTTGTAAACAGTGATTACAGGTGTAAATAGTGATCACAGGTGATCACTGGTGTAAACAGTGATCACAGGTGTAAATAGTGGTCACAGGTGTAAACAGTGATCACAGGTGTAAATAGTGATTACAGGTGTAAACAGTGATCACAGGTGTAAATAGTGGTCACAGGTGTAAATAGTGATCACTGGTGTAAATAGTGGTCACAGGTGAAAATAGTGATCACAGGTGTAAATAGTGGTCACAGGTGTAAACAGTGGCCCCATGTGTATCAAAATTGATTGATGATTATTAAAGTCATTTTCAGTTTTCAGTTTAGGAAATAACATTTGAACTTTCCTATTGTGTGCATGTCATCCAGAGGTCGTGGATAAATCACAAGGTTGTGTGATCCCAAAACTGTAGTATTACCTGTCCCATGTCATGGTGCCATGGCGCCTCAGTAGGTTAGACATCTAACAGTCTTCATCGTTAGGCCAACACTTGTGGATTCCAGGTCTACTTGGGACAGTCACCAGTTACTGGATGTAGGTTGGTAGTTTTTTTTTTGCAGGAAGTCTGGCTTTCCTACACCACCCAAACCTGGCAAGTCCTTAAATGATCCTGGTTGTAAATAGGATGTAAAGCAACACTAAACTAGATAAAATATCCTCTCTTGTCCCATCCCATCCTGTCCACTCTGTCCTATACCTGTCCCGTCCCATCCTGTCCTTTCTGTCCTATACCTGTTCCATCCCATCCTGTCCACTCTGTCCTATACCTGTCCCGTCCCATCCTGTCCTCTCTGTCCTATATCTGTCATCCTATCCTATCCTGTCCCATCCCATCCTGTCCACTCTGTCCTATACCTGTCCTGTCCCATCCTGTCCACTCTGTCCTATACCTGTTCCATCCCATCCTGTCCACTCTGTCCTATACCTGTTCCGTCCCATCCTGTCCACTCTGTCCTATATCTGTCATCCTATCCTATCCTGTCCCATCCCGTCCCGTCCACTCTGTCCTATACCTGTTCCATCCCATCCTGTTCACTCTGTCCTTTATCTGTCATCCTATCCTCTCCTGTCCCATCCTGTCTGTCCTATACCTGTCATCCTATCCTCTCCTGTCCCATCCTGTCGGTCATATACCTGTCATCCTATCCTCTCCTGTCCCATCCCATCCTGTCCACTATGTCCTATATCTGTCATTCCATCCTCTCCTGTTCCATCCTATCCTGTCCACTGTCCTGTACCTGTTCCATCCCATCCTGTCCCACTCATATACCATCCTGTGTCTCCCTGATCATAAATCAAGGGATTTAATACAGCTATGCCTATTTCAGGGTTCCAGGTCAAGGTCATCCTTACATAGAAATCATCAACCAATCAAGTGTCATCACTTTGATGACTTCAGTTTGAGGAGAATCATTTAAAACTTTATAATGTCATCTGTTTAAATTCTTGGGAAATTGATAAGTTCATTGATTCAAGGTCAAACTCACTGTTAGTGTGAAGTGTTCATAGTAAGCATAACTTAAGCTATCAAATTCAGAAATATTTAAATAAACTCTACATAAATAAGTGTATTTCTTTCCCTTGTTTCATATCTGTTCAAGACAAATTTGGAGTGTTTTGAATTTAGTACTTGACTGTCAATGTAAACTTAGTAGAGGCTTTAATTAAACATTCAGCAATATATGCATTGGTGACACTGAAAGCCCCTCTTCCCTCATCACAGAGACATTTGTGACTCTCAAAACTTCTTCCCATTGTGGAGATAGTGATGACCCTCAAATCCTTTCCTTATCACAGAGACAATTTTGATTTTAATTTTTTTTCTTGATTTTAAGCCTTCCCTCATTTTATTATTGACAGTGTTAAACCTTGAAATCTCTGCAGGTTGCTATGATTATTACTTATTATATTGCAATGTCTATTTATGGCCATATTTGCTTCCTCACTGTACTATATTGCAAATTAAGGCAAACAGGACTGTGAAATCCCACTAGGGTGGTACACTGAGTTAAGGCCTGCTACAGCTGTATTTTGAATAAATTCTAAAAACTATGAGAAATGTAGTTCAGTCAACTCTTAAAACCAAGAAAGTTCAAAATTTTGATAAAGTGTTTTATCTAGGTATAAAAAAAGTAAAAATTGCACTTGTTCTGAAATTATTCATCTGGAACTTTGGTTCTTCCATGTGGAACTATAATGTTTAATGATAAATGTCTAAATCCCGTGGATCAGTTAAGATATCAACACCTCTGATCCTATGTATCCCAGATCAAACAGCCAATCACTATCTATCTTATATCTCTGGTATAAATGGCAGATAGCATCGCCAAATAAAACTTAATCCTGTTAATATATAAAACCTGGGAACAGGTTTTACATTCTCAGGGATGTGTCTGCCGCAGGTTCGGAAGCATTAGAATCCCTATCTGTATTATATCTACCAATACTTCATTGTGTGTGTACAGTGAGATTCCAAAGAAAAAAATTTAATTCGTGAATTTCTTTGATATGAAATATAATAATGCCATTCGACATGAATATAGATTAACCGCAATAGAAACTATTTCATCAGAATCATTGTAATGTTTGATGTGAAAAAGATTATATTTGGATACAGGATTGTATGCTGGGTGATTATGCATCCTTTGCAGTTTCTTATTAAAGGGAATTGTGACTGTAATGATAACTTCTAACGTAAACCCGATGTGGAGAAGAATTCGCCTGATTCAGCGGTATAAAGATGACAGCAATAGTATTTATCTCTTCTTTCTTCACCCGCTATCAACAAAGAAATCAGGTCTGCACTTTTTACTGTGTTACTAAGACTTAATCTGTTTTCTGTCAACCACAAGTTTTGTGGCCAATTTCCCTCAACAAAATGATGTATATTGCTAAATAGTTTAATTTGCATTTAAACTGTTATTATCGGCAGCATGTATTTAGGGGAAGAGAGATGCATTGGCCTAAAGGATATATACAATTGATAGATGTTGAAACTAGATATGTTGAGTAGCGATGTAGCAGGATAGAGTTGCTCATAATCAAGTTTTATATGAATGTAGCCATATATCTCCAGATAGGTATTAAAAGTATGTTAGCATTGCTGATAAGACCGCCTTAGAATACGTCTGATAACGCCTGATACACATCAGCTAATCCAAGATAATCACGGCCCGCGAGAAATTCTACCGTTTTCATGGAGGAATTTTATTAGAGTTTATTTGATTTAATTGACATTATCAAATATTTGGTGAATAAATCGGTGACATTCTGTCACGGAGAATACACTATTGGAGATAAACATCGTATCACTTACAGTACACACCCAAAATAACACATATTCCCATATGATTCAAAATAAATCTTGTGTAATAAATTATTTTTTTGAATTTTATGGTTAAGATTGTTTTTGTATGTGTAGAATCATTTTTCATGAGGTACTTAACCTTTAATGTAGGTGGCAGCCCTGTGCCGCAGTCTGTGGTTGTGGTAGAGTGGTTTTCTGGAACCCTGTCCGGAGATCTACCACATAGAGAATTCTCCAGCAAGGGCAAGGTTGTATCACTGTCTAATTCCAGGTTCTATCAAAATAATGATTCTGTGCAGATCACAGAGGAAATGACTAATGAAATGTTTTAAACGTAAGGCAATTTCATTTCCTTTTTTTGGCTTTTTGTTTTGCCTATTAAAACATGAAAAAAAAAGGAAATCCGATTTTGTGGACATTACAGAGGATAGATGAGAAACCTAAGTTTAACAACATCTGGATTAAAACCCTATCATCCAAAATTGTCATAAAAATGGTCTCGGCATTTTCTTAATAGCCACGTTATCATCTGGTACATTGATAGTAAATCCATACCAATGTTATGATGACCTGTTTATAGAGTCTTTTTTTCTGGTTCTCTGTAAAACAGCTTTCTTCAACAGCTAATTATAATACAGGAGTGATACGTGGAAAGAACTATCATTGGCTTAATCAAGCTCGTTATTTATATAGTTGGGCAGCTAAATTTTCCGTGACCATAGGGGATCTATTTCTTATGATGGTAGGAGATTTGTTAACATATAGTACAATCTGTCACACATCACAGCATTGTGTAGCCACACTTGCCTCCCCTGATAGCTTTAACAGTTCCCTGTTGACGAGGTTGAGGGAGGAAGTGTGAAGAATAAAAAGACCCTGGAGATACCAAATAGCTTTAGAAATGTTTCTGGTACCAGGGGTCATTTGTAAGTACATGTTTTTACCAGTGTACCAGACACGGATCAGCGCTAATGCCAAATATATACCCGACAAATCAGCTACCAATGCCTGTAACATCTTTTCTACATCTCATCAAAATGTCAGTAAATCTGAAAAATTGACTTTAGTTTCATTAATTTTGTGATGGTATTATTAGATAGATGATGTGTCACCTATTTCTTGTTTACTACATAATCTAGCTTCTCTCTACTTGTACTAGACATTTCACATATTATAATGCAGCTGCTTTTTAATATGTGTTTCTACATTAATATTTTTTTTAAGCCATATATTCCCTATGTATTCAGCTCCTCCCCCCTCTCCCCCCTTCACCTCCCCCCCCCCCCCCCAAGATATTCAGCCCTCCCCTCTCCCCGCTTCCCCACTAGATATTCAGCCCCTCCCCCCTCCCCCTTTAGATGAAGATATTTCAGTTCCTGATATATCCTGAAGTTTATCGGATGGTTTGCATTTTATTTTTCCACAAAATAATTATTTAGTGTTTTTGAGAAATAAAATCACTAGATTCATTGGCATCACACCAGCATAATCAACTGATATTAGAAGGAATTTTGGCGATTATAAAAGTAGATGTAGTGTAGACATTATCAACAATAAGCTGGAACAAATGTATGGCTGTGAAACAATCATAGTGTTGGACGGACTTGATTATTTGGAGGAATGTACCTCTCTATAGTGACCGAATTCATTGTTGTAGGTTTTGCTACCCAATCACTATAAACACTAGGTCTGATTAAAATACTTATTTCCGAGCTGTGGAGTAGGAAATGCTTTACTCTATAAAATGTACATCTTGGATAGCATTGAATGTCTGGCCTGATTCCAATGATATGCTCAGAGGTATACCTCTGATTGTCTGTCGTGTGGAGGAGGTGAGGTATGTATCTCATTAGCTTTGATAATTTGGCTCAGATTTTCTCCGTCCCTGAAGCCCGCCCCATTCAATCTCAGCTCATAAAGTCGTAATAAAGACCCGCGACTAGGCCAGACTAGAACTTTTGATGGGTGGAAAGCAAGGGCAAATACTTAGTGCCCCTAAAAAGTAGGTATCTCCTAAATTATCATGTTAGAGAAATGTTTTCATTGGTGTTATTGAATAGATATACTCGTGTAGATCACATTGAGTACCTGTCTGTTGGATGCGCATCATTGACTCCGCTGGTGGTACACAGGTGGGGTGGGATGAGGTACTAGTAGGGGATGGGGACTAGGGGAGGTCGGGGTGGGAGGGGGACAGAAAGGAAGTTCTGCATCTTCCATAAACACTCTAATCTTGTTATTGCCACTCAAAAAGTTTCAGTATTTGTCTTCAATCATATCCTCATGGCTGACATATCTCTGAAACCTTGTTAAGGATGTATGGAACACATGTTAGAGTAGAAGGACATGATTCCAATAATCGTACACAACATCAGAGACTTTTGTATTTTGATATCTTTGTTTCTGTTGTACTCTTTCTCTATAACTGGCATGTTTATATGACATTTAGTAGTATTTTCTCCATTGGACTACATTTTGTGAAGGCAAAGTTGAAGTCATGATTCGGTTTTTAGTGTCAACAATTTAAACCTTCTTCCATTGGGGGAGTATTTATCTCGAATATGGCCATGAATTTTTCAAATTAAATTCAACTAAATTTTACATGAATTGACCACCTCAAATTTAAAAATTTGAAAAATGTAAGTACTGATTATATGGATTTCTTTTTAAGTATAGTGTTTTCTTCTTTATTTTTGAAAAAAACTTCACATTTGGGTGAATGTTACAAAAAAAAAAGACATAAAAAATAAAAAGGTGACCCCTTCTTTTTAATTATGAAATCAATACCTTAAATTTTTTTCTCAAAGCATGAACTGTTGAAAAAAGTTAAAATTTCAGAACATTGTCAGATATAGGATTGTTTCTCTGATGCTACAGAGATTTCTGCTGTCAAATCAAATTGAAAATTTGCATATTGATATTAGTTTAGGTAAAGTATTACATCATAAACACTTTGTGATGTGTGTTTTCTGATAGAACAAAACCGTTGTCCAGGGGGTAAGGTGAAAGTTTCATTTTTATCAGTTTACATTAGGGCTCCCAGCTTGTGCCATAATTAGTGATTAGATTTTGAAATGCTTATGCCAGCCAGTTCTTCATACCTTCCTTCCTGGTGTTGAAGTACTTAATTAAGCATCATTCATGATTGAAGGGAGGGATCAGGACTTTTGTAACAGGTACCACTACAGTTAATACTTGTTCGCTTTTTATCCCAATATCATTTTACCATTTTATTGCATTCTAATGGAAAAAGAAATTTGCTAGAAATGAAGATCATCACAAAAAGTAAGGGGCAGGGGGGGAAGCAAAAATGTATATTTTCGATTACACATATTCCTACACCTACATCAGTAAAAGAAGTGAAGCAACATTTTTTCTGCCATTGAATTACTCTCCGTCATCTAGCCTTTCAAAACCTCATCACTAGAACAAAAGAAAAATTCTAGAATTCTAAAGCATCTGTTCCTAAACATATAAGCTATACAGATGTATCAATATAGATTTACTAATAGTGTAGATTTAATTTCTGTATTTATGAATAATTGAATATGAAATGATTTTACATAAAACATGACCTTGTTGATTGAACTGTTGAAATGTTCAGACGTTGTGAGAAGTAAATTTATAGATCATCAACATGATAACAGTTTATTAACAACATCAAAGTTGGGAACTAGATTGACGATTTCTTGAGGGTATTGTATGGTAATTGTCTGCTATTATCTGATTGTATCAAAATATCTCAGACACAACGAGAAAATCAAAAGAAAAAAACAATAATAGAACATTGTAAAGGATTTATCAGCCGAACACGTGATCATACACTTTACCTGAAAATTAGTTGAACTGTGTGTGTTAGAATTATAGTAAAATATTTATATATATTGATATACAGTATACGATAAAACCAGTGTTGATGTAAGTAATTGTTTACTGAACCGTAAAGTAACTTTATCAGTATCAGGAAGGTGTGGCTTTCTTCCCACCTACGTCCCCACCAATGAAAAAAAAAAGACTGTTTATTGATTGTGTACATATTTTTAGCCATTTGAATAGTCTGGACAGAAGCTGGTATAGATCTCAAGTCAATATATAGATGGGCAGTGTATGATGATAGGTTGGGAGGGGGATGATCTGTTGTCCTAATCATGCACCTTGGGGCTTACGACCAGATCTTTAGCATGGCCTATTGGCATTTAGCCACTGGAGATAAAAAGGGAGATAACTGTCAATATAACATTTGACATCTGTCATAATAAAAAGGGCATAATGTCTGGTAAAGTGTCAATGGAGGAGATGATTTGGGTAACACTTGGAGTTCTCAAACAAATGGATATTACATGTAGTGGACATGAGATATCTAGGGTAAGGGCCGTGACTGACCGAGACATATTGACGGCCTGGTAGAGAGCAGCCCTGACATTACTAATCGGGCCTTTCATCAACTGGAGATAACCAATCATTCTTACGACCACCATTAGGGGACTTCAGGTCTCCCCATTGAATTTCTTAGAAAGAAAATGGACAAATGTCTGGAAAAAAGTGTTTAGATTTAAGATTAAAGAAATGTCTGTTTTACTAAGATGACCTTGACCACTGTAGTACTTTACTTATAAGTGAGTCATTCATAAGTTTTATTGTAGCCCTAGGATCAGAATTGCTGGAAAATGTTTATATTTAGGCCAGCATCAAGAAAAACTTAGTTCTGTTGGTATTTTTACAGTTTAGGAAGGGAATGTGCATTTGTGTTTTTATGCTGCTTGATAAATTTTAATATGCATGCATA
Source organism: Ylistrum balloti (assembly GCF_031769215.1). Classification (NCBI taxonomy): domain Eukaryota; kingdom Metazoa; phylum Mollusca; class Bivalvia; order Pectinida; family Pectinidae; genus Ylistrum; species Ylistrum balloti. The sequence goes on along the minus strand of NW_026782008.1, from coordinate 184,139 downwards.
CATTATATAAATAAAGACAAGACAAAGAAATACTAATGAATAGATCTGCATTATTAATTAGCATAACATATCAATTGAAAACACATGATTTGCAGTTAACAAAACACATTGCTATTTGACTCTCACTGTTACATGTGTATTGCTCAACACAGCAGTATCATTCTTCTGCTTTGTCTGCAACTGTGAATGGTGAATTATCAGCTGCACATGAGCCAATCCTTATGAAAATTACAAGTTGTACTTGAGCCTGTCCTTATGAAAATTACAAATTGTACTTGAATCAATTCTAGTAAAAAATACAAATTGTATTTAAGCCAATCCTGAAGAAAATTACAAATTGTACTTGAGCCAGTCCTGATGAAAATTACAAATTGTACTTGAGCCAATCCTGATGAAAATTACAAATTGTACTTGAGCCTGTCCTGATGAAAATTACAAATTGTACTTGAGCCAATCTTGATGAAAATTACAAATTGTACTTGAGCCAATCTTGATGAAAATTACAAATTGTACATGAGCCAATCTTGATGAAAATTACAAATTGTACTTGAGCCTGTCCTGATGAAAATTACAAATTGTACTTGAGCCAGTCCTGATGAAAATTACAAGTTGTACTTGAGCCAATCTTGATGAAAATTACAAATTGTACTTGAGCCAGTCCTGAAGAAAATTACAAGTTGTTCTTGAGCCAATCTTGATGAAAATTACAAATTGAACTTGAGCCAGTCCTGATGAAAATTACAAATTGTACTTGAGCCAATCCTGATGAAAATTACAAATTGTACTTGAGCCTATCTTGATGAAAATTACAAGTTGTTCTTGAGCCAATCTTGATGAAAATTACAAATTGAACTTGAGCCAGTCCTGATGAAAATTACAAATTGTACTTGAGCCAATCCTGATGAAAATTACAAATTGTACTTGAGCTAGTCCTGATGAAAATTACAAATTGTACTTGAGCCTGTCCTGATGAAAATTACAAATTGTACTTGAGCCAATTGTACATGAGCCAATCTTGAAAAATTACAAATTGTACTTGAGCCAATCTCCTGATGAAAATTACAAATTGTACTTGAGCCAATCTTGTTACAAATTGTACTTGAGCCAATCTTGATGAAAATTACAAATTGTTGTACTTGAGCCAATCTTGATGAAAATTACAAATTGTACTTGAGCCAGTCCTGATCTTGATGACTTGAGCCAATCCTGATGAAAATTACAAATTGTACTTGAGCAAGAACTGATGAAAAATACACATAGTACTTGAGCCAATCTTGATGAAAATTACAAATTGTACTTGAGCCTGTCCTGATGAAAATTACAAATTGTACATGAGCCAATCTTGATGAAAATTACAAATTGTACATGAGCCAATCTTGATGAAAATTACAAATTGTACTTGAGCCAATCTTGATGAAAATTACAAATTGTACATGAGCCAATCTTGATGAAAATTACAAATTGTACTTGAGCCAGTCCTGAAGAAAATTACAAATTGTACATGAGCCAATCTTGATGAAAATTACAAATTGTACTTGAGCCAGTCCTGTACTTGAGCCAGTCCTGAAGAAAATTACAAGTTGTACTTGAGCCAATCTTGATGAAAATTACAAATTGTACTTGAGCCAGTCCTGAAGAAAATTACAAGTTGTTCTTGAGCCAATCTTGATGAAAATTACAAATTGTACTTGAGCCAGTCCTGAAGAAAATTACAAGTTGTTCTTGAGCCAATCTTGAAAATTACAAATTCTACATGAAAATGAAAATTACAAATGAAAATTACAAATTGTACTTGAGCTAGTCCTGATGAAAATTACAAATTGTACTTGAGCCTGTCCTGATGAAAATTACAAATTGTACTTGAGCCTGTCCTGATGAAAATTACAAATTGTACTTGAGCCAATCTTGATGAAAATTACAAATTGTACTTGAGCCAATCTTGATGAAAATTACAAATTGTACTTGAGCCAATCTTGATGAAAATTACAAATTGTACTTGAGCCTGTCCTGATGAAAATTACAAATTGTACATGAGCCAATCTTGATGAAAATTACAAATTGTACATGAGCCAATCTTGATGAAAATTTACAAATTGTACATGAGCCAATCCTGATGAAAATTACAAATTGTACTTGAGCCAATCCTGATGAAAATTACAAATTGTACATGAGCCAATCTTGAAAATGAAAATTGTACTTGAGCCAGTTACAAATTGTACTTGAGCCAATCCTGATGAAAATTAAACAAATTGTACTTGAGCCAGTCCTGATGAAAATTACAAATTGTACTTGAGCCAGTCCTGAAGAAAATTACAAATTGTACTTGAGCCAATCTTGATGAAAATTACAAATTGTACATGAGCCAATCTTGATGAAAATTACAAATTGTACTTGAGCCTGTCCTGATGAAAATTACAAATTGTACTTGAGCCTGTCCTGATGAAAATTACAAATTGTACTTGAGCCAGTCCTGAAGAAAATTACAAGTTGTACTTGAGCCAATCTTGATGAAAATTACAAATTGTACTTGAGCCAGTCCTGATGAAAATTACAAATTGTACTTGAGCCAGTCCTGATGAAAATTACAAATTGTACTTGAGCCTGTCCTGATGAAAATTACAAATTGTACTTGAGCCTGTCCTGATGAAAATTTCAAATTGTACTTGAGCCAATCTTGATGAAAATTACAAATTGTACTTGAGCCAATCTTGATGAAAATTACAAATTGTACATGAGCCAATCTTGATGAAAATTACAAATTGTACATGAGCCAATCTTGATGAAAATTACAAATTGTACATGAGCCAATCTTGATGAAAATTACAAATTGTACTTGAGCCAGTCCTGAAGAAAATTACAAATTGTACATGAGCCAATCTTGATGAAAATTACAAATTGTACATGAGCCAATCTTGATGAAAATTACAAGTTGTACTTGAGCCAATCCTTATAAAAATTACAAATTGTACTTGAGCCAATCTTGATGAAAATTACAAATTGTACATGAGCCAATCTTGATGAAAATTACAAATTGTACTTGAGCCTGTCCTGATGAAAATTACAAATTGTACTTGAGCCTGTCCTGATGAAAATTACAAATTGTACTTGAGCCAGTCCTGATGAAAATTACAAATTGTACATGAGCCAGTCTTGATGAAAATTACAAATTGACATGAAATGGTTTACAACTGAAAATTACAAATTGTACATGAGCCAATCTTGATGAAAATTACAAGTTGTACTTGAGCCAATCCTTATAAAAATTACAAATTGTACATGAGCCAATCTTGATGAAAATTACAAGAGGTAAAGTTGTTAGATAACCTGAGGTCCTGTAATAAGCCCACTTCCTGTACATTGAGTAATATAAATTTTAAACTGAGGTCCTGTTACAAGCCCACTTCTTGACATTGAGTAAGAGGTAAAGTGTTTACTATGAGGTCCTGTAATAAGCCCACTTACTGAAATTGAGTAAGAGACATTGAGTAAGAGGTAATGGGTTTACTAACTGAGGTCCTGTAATAAGCCCACTTCCTGACATTGAGTAAGAGGTAATGGGTTTACTAACTGAGGTCCTGTAATAAGCCCACTTTCTGACATTGAGTAAGAGGTAAAGTGTTTACTAACTGAGGTCCTGTAATAAGCCCACTTCCTGACATTGAGTAAGAGGAAATGGGTTTACTAACTGAGGTCCTGTAATAAGCCCACTTCCTGACATTGAGTAAGAGGTAAAGTGTTTACTAACTGAGGTCCTGTAATAAGCCCACTTCCTGAAATTGAGTAAGAGGTAATGTGTTTACTAACTGAGGTCCTGTAATAAGCCCACTTCCTGACATTGAGTAAGAGGTAATTTGTTTATTAACTGAGGTCCTGTAGTAATAAGACTCCCTGGGGTCCTTTAATAAACCCTCTGCCCCCCGTTTAGTTAGAAGTAATGTGTTGACTCCCTGGGGTCCTGTTATAAGCCCATCCCATGACCTTGTGTAAGAGATAATGTGTTGACCCCTCGATGTCCTGTTATATATAAGCACCTTCCTTCCTTGCCTTTGGGTTAGAAGTATAATGTGGTGACCCATTTGATATCCTGTAATAAGCCCATCCCCTGACCTTTTGTAAGAAGTGATGTGTTAGCCTTCTGGGCTTATTGTTCGATATATACAAAAGTATATATGACTCACTGATATTTCTGTCTATACATTTCTATACTGTCAATGCTTCACTATAACTACCAGACAAGTGCTTGACTGGCTCAGTAATACAGGAAGTGATGTGGGAATCATTTTTATACGATTTGTACTTTTAGTAGACACTGTGCCCTCAATCCAACGTCAAACTATGTATAAATCATAATATAGCTATCTAGCACATTTTTTTATTTTATTTTCTCCATTTCTGTTAAAGTAATATTCAACTTGAAAATGGTTTTAAATATCACGCAACAGGAAGTTGCTATTGAGTAGAAACTTTGCCGTGGTAATGATGAGTTTGGACAACTGTATCCTACTGACAAATACGGATAAATTCATTTGAAAAATCTTGTCAGAAATTTATTGGCCAGAATTCCATTGTACATTAAAAGTTTCCAGCCTCTACATTGAAGAGTTCCCAGACCAATGGTTTTCAAACGAGGTGTGTGATTCAGTAAAAACAGAGGTGAATACCATCTGCCCAGACACAAACATGTGTTAAACTTATTTATCAGGCGATTATGGGCTCCTAATTTTATTAATATGGTGACATATTGGTGGAAAGAAGGGGAGAATGTTTGCAATAATAAGTTCTATACAGCCTGTCTGACACATATCATGTATAATGACTAAATGCCTGAGAGAAAGGGGGGTCATTATCACGCCACCATTGTAAATGGATTTTGCATATGTCTTTAAATTTGAGGATTTTACTGATGGAAGTATTTATATACTCCATTGCTAATTGAATTTTGTGGCTGGAGATTCTGTCACTTTTGTAATGTATGGTGCATAAGTGTTTCAATAAAAGGATAGTTAGAGGGCAACAGATGCCTTATGATTAGTGCTGAGGACGACTATGTCAGCATACACAAACAACACATCAATATCTCTTGTGTTCATGGATTTCCAGTTTTTAAGAAGTGAATTATCCAAAAAAAACATGAGACCTATGTCTTAAAAGAATTGCAATCCACACCATCATTATTTTACTATTTGAGGAGGTACTTTGTCGGTGAAGGGGAGACATGTAACTTATGTCTTATCCGTTTCTCTAAAAACTCTCATTGATCAAAGATCAGAATTTTTTCAAGTGGTACAGTGAATCAAAATTTAGCTCATTCTTCAGGGAACAATCCAAGATGGTGAGAAAGATGCCAGACAAAAAAATTTGTATGATCATGTTTTAGGTTACATTTTCTGTGTACCTTTGGACCTCAGGTGTCATCATGGGAAACTTCTGATAGATTTCATTCTTTTTGCTGTCCTAATCTATGTCTTCAGAAAATTTCATACAAATGGACGATAAAATGGCAACAGACATGCTTAAATCATTCTGTTGAATATCTATTCTTTTGTACCAAATATGTCATAATAGTGTTACTCTCCAGAGCCAATGTTTTGAAAGCTCTATTGTGTAAAGATTGATTATTATAAATGATAAGATCGCTAGACTATCAAATATTTTCTTAGTTTAATTCATGGTAAGATATTTTTTTATTTACCACATAGCATATTAAATGGTATCCAAAATCTTATCCAATATACTAGTTAACAGGGGAGGGAGGTAACAGAAGATTTTGTCCAGTATATCAGCCAACAGGGAAGGGAGGTAATCCAAAATGTTGTCTGGTTTTCTAGACAAAAGGGAAGGGAGTATCCAAAATCTTATCCATTATACTTGTCAACAGGGAATAGAGGTAACCCAAAATCTTGTCCAGCATATCAGCCAAAAGGGAAAGGAGTATCCAAAATCTTATCCATTATACTTGTCAATAGGGAATGGCAGTTATCCAGAATCTTATCCAGTATACAAGCCAACAGAGAAGGGAGGTAACCCAAAATCTTGCCCAGTAGATCATTAAACAGGGAAGATAGGTAACCCAAAATCTTGTCCAGTTTATCAGTTATATCGGGACCTTTAAGGTCAACAAAAGAAGATTTACTGAGGGATTATTTTATCTCTTTTAAAATTCACTGAGTTAAAAAGAAAAAAAAATTGAGGACAAAATGTGTGCCATGTCAACGACTTACAGTTGTGCTATTTGTGACATGTCAGACGTACAGTTGTGCTATTTGTGACTAGTCAGACGCACAGTTGTGCTATTTGTGTGACTAGTCAGACGTACAGTTGTGCTATTTGTGACTAGTCAGACGTACAGTTGTGCTATTTGTGACTAGTCAGACGTACAGTTGTGCTATTTGTGACTAGTCAGACGTACAGTTGTGCTATTTGTGACTAGTCAGACGTACAGTTGTGCTATTTGTGACTAGTCAGACCTACAGTTGTGCTATTTGTGACCAGTCAGACCTACAGTTGTACTATTTGTGACTAGTCAGACGTACAGTTGTGCTATTTGTGTGACTAGTCAGACCTACAGTTGTGCTATTTGTGACTAGTCAGACGTACAGTTGTGCTATTTGTGACCAGTCAGACGTACAGTTGTGCTATTTGTGACTAGTCAGACCTACAGTTGTGCTATTTGTGACTAGTCAGACGTACAGTTGTGCTATTTGTGACCAGTCAGACGTACAGTTGTGCTATTTGTGACTAGTCAGACATACAGTTGTGCTATTTGTGACCAGTCAGACGCACAGTTGTGATATTTGTGACTAGTCAGACCTACAGTTGTGCTATTTGTGACTAGTCAGACCTACAGTTGTGCTATTTGTGACCAGTCAGACCTACAGTTGTGCTATTTGTGACTAGTTAGACCTACAGTTGTGCTATTTGTGACTAGTTAGACCTACAGTTGTGCTATTTGTGACTAGTCAGACCTACAGTTGTGCTATTTGTGACTAGTCAGACGCACAGTTGTGCTATTTGTGACTAGTCAGATGTACAGTTGTGCTATTTGTGACTAGTCAGACGTACAGTTGTGCTATTTGTGACTAGTCAGACGTACAGTTGTGCTATTTGTGACTAGTCAGACGTACAGTTGTGCTATTTGTGACCAGTCAGACATACAGTTGTGCTATTTGTGACCAGTCAGACGTACAGTTGTGCTATTTGTGACTAGTCAGACGTACAGTTGTGCTATTTGTGACTAGTCAGACCTACAGTTGTGCTATTTGTGACTAGTCAGACGTACAGTTGTGCTATTTGTGACGTACAGTTGTGCTATTTGTGACATGTCAGACGTACAGTTGTGCTATTTGTGACTAGTCAGACCTACAGTTGTGCTATTTGTGACTAGTCAGACGTACAGTTGTGCTATTTGTGACTAGTCAGACATACACAGTTGTGCTATTTGTGACTAGTAAGTGTTGTAGTTGCCATTCTTTCATTGTTTTTTATATTAATTTCTCAATGTTCTGATATCTAGATGTTCTTACACACATACAATATATCCTTTGTTTATCAAAGTATAGGGAAAGCTGTGTAACACTTGTAAATACTTAATACGAAAATCTCTGTAAATAACGGAGTAAGAGGAGTCAGTATTGATAGATTGTATGTTAGTTTTTTTTAAAAATCTGTTAAGTGCAGAAACAGCAGTAGATTAAACACCAGAATCATGTATTTATGTTTTCTGGAGGTTTTTCTGTAAAGGAGCTTCAATAAAGCACCAGTTATGAGGAAGGAATATGTGATAAAAACAATACAATTCATCTCTGTCAGGTAGTTATGTGTGGAGTATATACACAGTGATTAGTGCTAAAGGTACTGTCCCAGGCAGCCATACAGGAAGGTCAAATCCCATTGGACTCTCATACCTCAACACTCAAGTGGAAACAGATCTACACTAGAGGCCAAAAATTGGTTTGAAAATAACAAATGAGACAATTAGCAATAAAAACTTGTAGTGTTTCTGAAAGCTTGTTAATTTTATAGTGTTCTAAGACATTTATGCTTTGTATACAAGATTTGGTATGTAAATTTATTATATTTGGGCTGGTACCCCAACCCAACAATGGATATTAAGATGGGAGTAGTGGGATGGGTAAGAAGTACAGATCTCAGTAGAGATAATATAGAACTTAATATAAACTAGCGAGGAGGAAGGGTTCAAGCTGGGGTATCAGACAGTCATCCCATCATGACCTGTCAGGGGATGTCTTTTACTTGGTTAAGTGTGCCAGTCACAAAAGGTCAGGAGTACTTCCTGTTCAGTATCCAAAGTGTAATAATGCTCATCGTGAGGATTGTAGATGGCAGAATGCTATCTCAAAAAGTTTTTATTTTATTTTTTTTTTTTTCAGATAAATATAATAAGAATCATACATGATTATCTATTTAACAAAGGAAGTTTCTCATCTACAGTTGAAAGGTGTAACTTTAATTTGGCAATTATTGGTTCATACGGATTAGGTGAAATTTAAGTCTGACCACAAGAGTCATGTAACTAAAGCCATTATTAGTTTGTGTGTATGATAGGTGTAACTAAAGTCTAGTCATTATTAGTTTGTGTGTATGATAGGTGTAACTTAGTCATTATTAGTTTGTGTGTATGATAGGTGTAACTAAAGACTATTCATTATCAGTTTGTGTGTATGATAGGTGTAACTAAAGCCTGGCCATTATCAGTTTGTGTGTATGATAGGTGTAACTAAAGCCTGGCCATTATTAGTTTTTGTGTATGATAGGTGTAACTAAAGCCCGGCCATTATTAGTTTTTGTGTATGATAGGTGTAACTAAAGTCTAGTCATTATTAGTTTGTGTGTATGATAGGTGTAACTAAAGACTATTCATTATCAGTTTGTGTGTATGATAGGTGTAACTAAAGCCCGGCCATTATTAGTTTTTGTGTATGATAGGTGTAACTAAAGTCTAGTCATTATTAGTTTGTGTGTATGATAGGTGTAACTAAAGTCTAGTCATTATTAGTTTGTGTGTATGATAGGTGTAACTAAAGCCTGGCCATTATCAGTTTGTGTGTATGATAGGTGTAACTTAAGCTTGGCCATTATCAGTTTGTGTGTATGATAGGTGTAACTAAAGCCCGGCCATTATTAGTTTGTGTGTATGATAGGTGTAACTAAAGACTATTCATTATCAGTTTGTGTGTATGATAGGTGTAACTAAAGTCTAGTCATTATTAGTTTGTGTGTATGATAGGTGTAACTAAAGCCTGGCCATTATCAGTTTGTGTGTATGATAGGTGTAACTAAAGCCCGGCCATTATTAGTTTGTGTGTATGATAGGTGTAACTAAAGACTATTCATTATCAGTTTGTGTGTATGATAGGTGTAACTAAAGTCTAGTCATTATTAGTTTGTGTGTATGATAGGTGTAACTAAAGCCTGGCCATTATCAGTTTGTGTGTATGATAGGTGTAACTAAAGCTTGGCCATTATCAGTTTGTGTGTATGATAGGTGTAACTAAAGCCTGGCCATTATTAGTTTGTGTGTATGATAGGTGTAACTAAAGACTATTCATTATCAGTTTGTGTGTATGATAGGTGTAACTAAAGACTATTCATTATCAGTTTGTGTGTATGATAGGTGTAACTAAAGACTATTCATTATCAGTTTGTGTGTATGATAGGTGTAACTAAAGACTATTCATTATCAGTTTGTGTGTATGATAGGTGTAACTAAAGACTATTCATTATCAGTTTGTGTGTATGATAGGTGTAACTTAAGCTTGGCCATTATCAGTTTGTGTGTATGATAGGTGTAACTAAAGCCTGGCCATTATCAGTTTGTGTGTATGATAGATGTAACTAAAGCCTGGCCATTATTAGTTTGTGTGTATGATAGGTGTAACTAAAGACTATTCATTATCAGTTTGTGTGTATGATAGATGTAACTAAAGCCTGGCCATTATTAGTTTGTGTGTATGATAGGTGTAACTAAAGACTATTCATTATTAGTTTGTGTGTATGATAGATGTAACTAAAGCCTGGCCATTATCAGTTTGTGTGTATGATAGGTGTAACTAAAGACTATTCATTATCAGTTTGTGTGTGTGATAGGTGTAACTAAAGCCTGGCCATTATCAGTTTGTGTATATGATAGATGTTACTAAAGCCTGGCCATTATTAGTTTGTGTGTATGATAGGTGTAACTAAAGCCTGGCCATTATTAGTTTGTGTGTATGATAGATGTTACTAAAGCCTGGCCATTATTAGTTTGTGTGTATGATAGGTGTAACTAAAGTCTAGCCATTATTAGTTTGTGTGTATGATAGGTGTAACTAAAGTCTAGCCATTATTAGTTTGTGTGTATGATAGATGTTACTAAAGCCTATTCATTATTAGTTTGTGTGTATGATAGATGTAACTAAAGCCTGGCCATTATCAGTTTGTGTGTATGATAGGTGTAACTAAAGCCTGGCCATTATTAGTTTGTGTGTATGATAGGTGTAACTAAAGACTATTCATTATCAGTTTGTGTGTATGATAGGTGTAACTAAAGACTATTCATTATTAGTTTGTGTGTATGATAGATGTAACTAAAGCCTGGCCATTATCAGTTTGTGTGTATGATAGGTGTAACTAAAGACTATTCATTATCAGTTTGTGTGTGTGATAGGTGTAACTAAAGCCTGGCCATTATCAGTTTGTGTATATGATAGATGTTACTAAAGCCTGGCCATTATTAGTTTGTGTGTATGATAGGTGTAACTAAAGCCTGGCCATTATTAGTTTGTGTGTATGATAGATGTTACTAAAGCCTGGCCATTATTAGTTTGTGTGTATGATAGGTGTAACTAAAGTCTAGCCATTATTAGTTTGTGTGTATGATAGGTGTAACTAAAGTCTAGCCATTATTAGTTTGTGTGTATGATAGATGTTACTAAAGCCTGGCCATTATTAGTTTGTGTGTATGATAGGTGTAACTAAAGCCTGGCCATTATTAGTTTGTGTGTATGATAAATGTAACTAAAGCCTGGCCATGGATGATATAATCCTTAGCAATGAAGTAATTCCACGCTATATGAAACAGCTTCAATAGATGAGGTTACAGGCTCAAATGGATTTCAAACATCATTTCACAAACAGAAAATAGTGATCATTATCCAGTTCATCTAATGAAAGGTATAATACTTATCGTCAGATGTGCGTGGCTGCTAAACACCCTATCTGAGGATTCTAGTGCTTAATTATCTGTGAACTCTTTATGATATCTCTAACTATTTGGGTGTCCTTCGGTTAGCTGGCCATAACTTTGAATTACATTTGATCAAAGCCTAATGGTAGGAGGGGAGTTCCGATGATCACTTTTCCAGGGGCCTCTCATGCTCCTTCTTGTGTTCCTTCTTCGCCTGGCAGTTCTGGTTCACGTGCATGTAATTAATGGTAGGGCTTTTGTCAATCAGCGTATTTGTTAATGAGGCATCATATGCCTATATCTTTTACAATCATGACGATATATTCTTATGTTGAGCTATAATGCCGACATCACCATCTCTGTTGGACTCCGAGTGTCAGTCACGATTTATACACACAGTAGCACTGCAGACAACCCGATCATGCTGATACACTTTTTTTACCTCAAAAACAAGAGAAAAAAATTCTCTATTACAATTTTTGTACATTTCATATTAGTTCTGACATGGTGAATTAGCAGATTTTCTATGAGGCTCGGCAAGAGTACATATGTAGACGATATGTCCATCTATTGTCTAACAGATGGAGCATGCTGTAGAAACCCTGTAACACTGATAGATAAAAAATATATGGTGTTTTTATATACTAATTCATGATTATAAATACTTTAATGTATATAAAAGCTTTATTACAATATTGTATAGTTACTTCATCTAGAGTATTATACAGATAATATTGAAACATAATCCCATGTATTACTTTGATAATATTAAGCTTTTTCCAAATATTATCTAGGTAATATTGATATTTATCTTGAGTGTTATGTCACTCATTTTTCTAAAGTATTGTTTACATTGTACTTACACTTAATAGATTAATCTGAAGTATTATATAGATAATATTGAAACTTTATCTTTTGTATTATATTACGTATCAATACTTTATCCTGAGTATAAAATAGATATTATACACCATACCTTTACCTGAGTATTGTATAAATACTTTATCTTGAGTATTTTATTAATAATTTATCCTGAATATTGTACAAATACTTTATCCAGTATATTTTTAACAATTTATCAATAGAATTATATCAATTCTTTTTCCATAGTATTCAATTACTACTTTATCCTGATAATTATATGAGTGCAATATCAATACTTTGTCTTTAGTATTGTATAACACTTTATCCTTAGTATTATAGTTATACTTTATCTTGAGTGTTATTTAAATACTTTATCCTGAGTATTATATAAATACTTTATCTGGAGTGTTATTTAAATACTTTATCCTGAGTATTATATAAATACTTTATCTGGAGTGTTATTTAAATACTTTATCCTGAGTATTATATTAATACTTTATCTTGAGTATTATATAAATACTTTATCCTGAGTATTATATTAATACTTTAACTTGAGTGTTATTTAAATACTTTATCCTGAGTATTATATTAATACTTTATCTGGAGTGTTATTTAAATACTTTATCTTGAGTATTATATTAATACTTTATCTGGAGTGTTATTTAAATACTTTATCCTGAGTATTATATAAATACTTTATCTGGAGTGTTATTTAAATACTTTATCCTGAGTATTATATAAATACTTTATCTTGAGTATTATATAAATACTTTATCCTGAGTATTATATTAATACTTTATCTGGAGTGTTATTTAAATACTTTATCTTGAGTATTATATAAATACTTTATCCTGAGTATTATATTAATACTTTATCTGGAGTGTTATTTAAATACTTTATCCTGAGTATTATATTAATACTTTATCTGGAGTGTTATTTAAATACTTTATCCTGAGTATTATATTAATACTTTATCTGGAGTGTTATTTAAATACTTTATCTTGAGTATTATATAAATACTTTATCTTGAGTATTATATAAATACTTTATCCTGAGTATTATATTAATACTTTATCTGGAGTGTTATTTAAATACTTTATCCTGAGTATTATATTAATACTTTATCTGGAGTGTTATTTAAATACTTTATCTTGAGTATTATATAAATACTTTATCCTGAGTATTATATTAATACTTTATCTGGAGTGTTATTTAAATACTTTATCCTGAGTATTATATTAATACTTTATCTGGAGTGTTATTTAAATACTTTATCCTGAGTATTATATTAATACTTTATCTGGAGTGTTATTTAAATACTTTATCCTGAGTATTATATAAATACTTTATCCTGAGTATTATATAAATACTTTATCCTGAGTATTATATAAATACTTTATCCTGAGTATTATATAAATACTTTATCCTGAGTATTATATAAATACTTTATCCTGAGTATTATATAAATACTTTATCCTGAGTATTATATTAATACTTTATCCTGAGTATTATATTAATACTTTATCTGGAGTGTTATTTAAATACTTTATCCTGAGTATTATATTAATACTTTATCTGGAGTGTTATTTAAATACTTTATCTGGAGTGTTATTTAAATACTTTATCTTGAGTATTATATAAATACTTTATCCTGAGTATTATATAAATACTTTATCCTGAGTATTATATTAATACTTTATCCTGAGTATTATATTAATACTTTATCTGGAGTGTTATTTAAATACTTTATCCTGAGTATTATATTAATACTTTATCTGGAGTGTTATTTAAATACTTTATCTTGAGTATTATATAAATACTTTATCTTGAGTATTATATAAATACTTTATCCTGAGTATTATATTAATACTTTATCTGGAGTGTTATTTAAATACTTTATCTTGAGTATTATATAAATACTTTATCTTGAGTATTATATAAATACTTTATCCTGAGTGCTTATATTAATACTTTATCTGGAGTGTTATTTAAATACTTTATCTTGAGTATTATATTAATACTTTATCTGGAGTGTTATATAAATACTTTATCTTGAGTATTATATAAATACTTTATCTTGAATCTTGAGTATTATATAAATACTTACTGCTGTAGTAGTTATATAAATCACTTACTGCTGTAGTATTATATAAATCACCTACTGCTGTAGTAGTTATACAAATCACCTACTGCTGTAGTAGTTATACAGATCACCTACTGCTGTAGTAGTTATACAGATCACCTACTGCTGTAGTAGTTATACAAATCACCTACTGCTGTAGTTATACAGATCACCTACTGCTGTAGTAGTTATACAGATCACCTACTGCTGTAGTAGTTATACAGATCACCTACTGCTGTAGTTATACAAATACCTACTGGCTTCTGTACCTATACAAATCACCTACTGCTGTAGTAGTTATACAAATCGCCTACTGCTGTAGCAGTTATACAAATCACCTACTGCTGTAGTTATACAGATCACCTACTGCTGTAGTAGTTATACAAATCACCTACTACCTACTGCTGTAGTAGTTATACAGATCACCTACTGCTGTAGTTATACAAATCACCTACTGCCGTAGTTATACAAATCACCTACTGCTGTAGTTATACAGATCACCTACTACCTACTGCTGTAGTAGTTATACAAATCACCTACTGCTGTAGTAGTTATACAGATCACCTACTGCTGTAGTAGTTATACAAATCACCTACTGCTGTAGTAGTTATACAGATCACCTACTGCTGTAGTTATACAAATCACCTACTGCTGTAGTTATACAAATCACCTACTGCTGTAGTTATACAAATCACCTACTGCTGTAGTAGTTATACAAATCACCTACTGCTGTAGTTATACAAATCACCTACTGCTGTAGTAGTTATACAGATCACCTACTGCTGTAGTAGTTATACAAATCACCTACTGCTGTAGTTATACAGATCACCTACTACCTACTGCTGTAGTAGTTATACAGATCACCTACTGCTGTAGTTATACAAATCACCTACTGCTGTAGTTATACAGATCACCTACTGCTGTAGTAGTTATACAAATCACCTACTGCTGTAGTAGTTATACAAATCACCTACTGCTGTAGTTATACAGATCACCTACTGCTGTAGTAGTTATACAAATCACCTACTGCTGTAGTAGTTATACAAATCACCTACTGCTGTAGTAGTTATACAAATCACCTACTGCTGTAGTAGTTATACAAATCACCTACTGCTGTAGTAGTTATACAGAATCACCTACTGCTGTAGTAGTTATACAAATCACCTACTGCTGTAGTTATACAAATCACCTACTGCTGTAGTAGTTATACAAATCACCTACTGCTGTAGTAGTTATACAGATCACCTACTGCTGTAGTAGTTATACAAATCACCTACTGCTGTAGTTATACAGATCACCTACTGCTGTAGTAGTTATACAAATCACCTACTACCTACTGCTGTAGTAGTTATACAAATCACCTACTGCTGTAGTAGTTATACAAATCACCTACTGCTGTAGTAACAGTATACAGATCACCTACTGCTGTGTTATACAAATCGCCTACTGCTGTAGTAGTTATACAAATCACCTACTGCTGTAGTAGTTATACAGATCACCTACTGCTGTAGTAGTTATACAAATCACCTACTGCTGTAGTAGTTATACAAATCACCTACTGCTGTAGTAGTTATACAAAGTTCAATATCCCACTGCTGTAGTAGTTATACAAATCACCTACTGCTGTAGTAGTTATACAAATCACCTACTGCTGTAGTAGTTATACAAATCACCTACTGCTGTAGTTATACAAATCACCTACTGCTGTAGTAGTTATACAGAGTTCAATATCTGACTTCTATAGTAGTTATACAGAGTTCAATATCCCACTCCTATAGTAGTTATACAGAGTTCAATATCCCACTCCTATAGTAACAGTATACAAAGTTCAATATCCCACTCCTATAGTAGTTATACAGAGTTCAATATCCCACTCCTATAGTAGTTATACAAAGTTCAATATCCCACTCCTATAGTAACAGTATACAAAGTTCAATATCCCACTCCTATAGTAGTTATACAGAGTTCAATATCTGACTTCTATAGTAGTTATACAGAGTTCAATATCCCACTCCTATAGTAGTTATACAGAGTTCAATATCCCACTCCTATAGTAGTTATACAGAGTTCAATATCCCACTCCTATAGTAGTTATACAAAGTTCAATATCCCACTCCTATAGTAGTTATACAGAGTTCAATATCCCACTCCTATAGTAACAGTATACAAAGTTCAATATCCCACTCCTATAGTAGTTATACAGAGTTCAATATCCCACTCCTATAGTAGTTATACAGAGTTCAATATCCCACTCCTATAGTAGTTATACAAAGTTCAATATCCCACTCCTATAGTAGTTATACAAAGTTCAATATCCCACTCCTATAGTAGTTATACAAAGTTCAATATCCCACTCCTATAGTAGTTATACAGAGTTCAATATCCCACTCCTATAGTAGTTATACAGAGTTCAATATCCCACTCCTATAGTAGTTATACAGAGTTCAATATCCCACTCCTATAGTAGTTATACAAAGTTCAATATCCCACTCCTATAGTAACAGTATACAAAGTTCAATATCCCACTCCTATAGTAGTTATACAGAGTTCAATATCCCACTCCTATAGTAGTTATACAAAGTTCAATATCCCACTCCTATAGTAGTTATACAGAGTTCAATATCCCATTCCTATAGTAGTTATACAGAGTTCAATATCCCACTCCTACAGTAGTTATACAGAGTTCAATATCCCACTCCTACAGTAGTTATACAGAGTTCAATATCTCACTTCTATACAATGCTGATTTAGAGTTAAGTAACTAATTTTTCTTCAAATGTAAGTTTCTGCTCTGTCTGTTATCAAATATCTGTTTAAATCAGAACAACATTAATGAAAGAATATATAAAAACAAATGTCATTGTCAGTTAGGATCTGTGTAATGATTTATTGATCTTGGATAGAAAAAAAGTTGAGAAAACTTAGTGCAGTATAAATATGGAAACTTAGAAACACAATGATCAAAGTTACAAATATTATTAAAAAAAAACAACTTCTCTGATGTACTTTTAAACTTATGAACACGTGATATGATTCATCACCAATCCTTGTTCTTTTTTAATAACCAGTCTGATTATGTTAAAGATTAAGGATTGACAAAGGTATACACACATATAGATGACTAACAGGTCTATGTTGTCTTTAGAAAAAAGTGAAAAAAACACAGAGCATTTAGAAATGTGATACCCATTGACTTTAGTAATAATAGGGATATGAGAATGGTTTTGTGAAATCTTAAACGTGAGTTAATTGGGATAAAACATCTGTCTATTTATGTAAATTATCAAGGTCATGAACTGTGTACTGTTGTCATATGATTATACTTTGAAGGTGTATGTTGACAGAACACGTTAAACATGTTAGTTTTTGGTAAATTGCTTTCCACTCAATCTATAGGATTGGTATCATTAAGAACTTGTGTCAGTATACCATGTTACCAAGTTTTTTTACTTTTATTAAAATTATTTTATTCCAGAATTTTATCATGAAATTCTTTAGGTTTTTATGTTCAATGGTTAAGCTTTTAAGGTCAAATATCAAACTTTTGAAAGAAATAGTTTTGTGTACAATATGTGTCATGATCCAATCATGAGACTTAGTTTATGTTCACACTTTAGTATAACAGCATCAGTTTCTACTTCTAAGTATGTTTCAATGGTCATTTGTCATGGTTAAAGGGTCACAGGTCACTTTTGACCGAAATGAAATAAAAAGCTTGTGCGCAAGATGTCTTATGAAACCCTCCGACAGAAGTAAAATGATGACGGAGTGGGAGGTCTAAGGACAACAAAGACAAAGTCTCATGGTCACCAGTTTTATTCGCCTTTTGTCTGTCCTTGTGTGTTGTCTATCATGAGCAATCATGATATTTTGATTTTCTTGAAAATCCCTGAACTAATTTCAATGCAATTTTGCATAAACCAACCCCACCCACCTCAGGGGCCTGAGTGGTGTGTTAGAAGAAGTCCGGTTGAGTCATATTTCAAAAATCTTCTTCATTACATTCAGATGTAGTAGAATCAAACACTTTTCTATGGAAAGAACATCTTCAGGTGCTTTACACAAATTGTAAATTTCATGACTCCAGAGTTTTAGATTCCCCCCGGGGGAGGGGTATACAATTTACTGTAGTAAATCAGAATTTACATGTTAGAGCATAATTTGTTTGAATTCCACTCGAACGATTTCAAACTTTGTTAGAATCATTAGTATATAATGATAATTGGATAGAATTCATATATCAACCCTGACTAACCACTAGGTGAGGATGGACGGGCCAAATGGCCAACCAGTTACAGAACAGACAATAATTGCTTCACACTTTAAATGGAGGCCAACCAATAATAAAGCAGATAATAATTATTCTGTTTAACAAAACCAACAGCTTTTCATCAAGCTGTATGGTCAGCGTTTTAAATTCAATTTTCCTATTTACAAATTTGCCCTTTTTGGATAGCAACTTCATACATCCCCAACCTATGGTGTGTACATGTCACAACATTTACATGGTGATCGTCATCAAAGCAGAAGACACTGTTACAAAACTCCTGGTCTTATTCTCCTTGTCTTTTTCATGAAATTTCTGTGTAAATCTTTTGTTTCATTTGGGCCAGGTGAGCTGATGCTTTATCTCTTGTCTGGCATATGTCCATCTGGCTGCAACTTTTCGATTTAAGCAACTTTTTCTCAATAACCAAGAGACCAAATGTAATTGTATTTTGCTATTGGGTTGCTGGATGAAGCTGGACAAAGTTTGCAAAAATAAATGACCTTGGTCTTAATTCAAGGCTACAGAGGCTGAATTTGTTTAAACAAATTCTTTTGACTTAGCAAAAGGCACGGAAGTTTTGTATTTGGCTGATAGGTTCTATTTATCAAGCCACACTAAGTTTGTGTAAAGAAATGACAAACCTTGTTCAAAGTCACAGGGGTCAAATTTGTTAAAACATTTTACATCTTTTTCTGACTTACCAAGGTGCAGAAGCATGACATTTTGACAATGGGTATCCAAGATGCAGCTTATCAAAGTTTGGGCAAAGAAATTACCTTGACCCTTATGCACAGTCACAGGGGTCAAATTTGCTAAAACCTTTAAACTACTTCTTCTAACCAACCAAAAGGACCAAAAGCATTATAATAATTTTTTTTATATTTTGTTCACATCTAATCAAATTTGTGTTTGAATTTTAATTCTGTTAAATGTCAGTATTTCCATAGCCGTTTTTCTTTACACATTAGATTGTATCCAACCAATCACAAAACAGCCAATAATTGTCACCCATTAGATTGTATCCAACCAATCACAAAACAGGTAATAATTGTCACCGATTAGATTGTATCCAACCAATTACAAAACAGGTAATAATTGTCACCCATTAGATTGTATCCAACCAATTACAAAACAGGTAATAATTGTCACCCATTAGATTGTATCCAACCAATCAAAAAACAGCCAATAATTGTCACCCATTAGATTGTATCCAACCAATCACAAAACAGCTAATAATTGTCACCCATTAGATTGTATCCAACCAATTACAAAACAGGTAATAATTGTCACCCATTAGATTGTATCCAACCAATTACAAAACAGGTAATAATTATCACCCATTAGATTGTATCCAACCAATCAAAAAACAGCCAATAATTGTCACCCATTAGATTGTATCCAACCAATCACAAAACAGCTAATAATTGTCACCCATTAGATTGTATCCAACCAATTACAAAACAGGTAATAATTGTCACCAATTAGATTGTATCCAACCAATTACAAAACAGGTAATAATTGTCACCAATTAGATTGTATCCAACCAATTACAAAACAGGTAATAATTGTCACCAATTAGATTGTATCCAACCAATTACAAAACAGGTAATAATTGTCACCGATTAGATTGTATCCAACCAATTACAAAACAGGTAATAATTGTCACCGATTAGATTGTATCCAACCAATTACAAAACAGGTAATAATTGTCACCAATTAGATTGTATCCAACCAATCACAAAACTGGTAATAATTATCTTCACATACTAATTACACAGCATTTACAGTTATAAATAGACTAAGAATGTTATCTGACCAATGAAATTGTAGATAACTGATATGGTTACATGATCCATCATGAAGTCACACATTCTGTAACGTAACTGGTTTATATACATTCTTACAGCTCCTGGGGAGACCTTACAATATTTGTCTGCCATGTTTTGGAGTTGGGTAACACATAACTCACATGGAACTGATTTGCTAAAATTAACATTTTGCATATTGCACTATTACTTATTTTAATGGAGGAAAAAGTTAATTGACAAAGAAGATAAATGATAATAGTTGGCATTTAAGTAAATAAAAAAAATCTGCATGGAAGAAAGGATGACATGTTAATTCCCCACCAATCAATGAATTCCTTTGAATTGAGACTGATGTGGAGAGGTTTTACAAAGCCATGTGATAAAAATGACAGCAGATAATGGAAAATAGTCAGACATGTATATAGTGTAGGAATAGTGTTCACCAAGCAGTCTATACCTGGTGCTGTAGACACATTCTGTTAGGAGTAAGGGGAGAAACCTCTACATACAGTCTTACATACACTTAGTTACACTGGCTTATACTGGTACACAGCATTCATATGTAATACAATAAACAGCTATAATTCAATTGTTAACTTCAGATCTATCAATGACATCAAGCGACATGTGTACATGACACATAAAATTACATGTATTTTTACATGTAAATTTATAGATTTACTTTTACTGACCTGTAAAAAAACCATGGAGAAATATACATATATTTTTTCACTCAAACTATGGATTTACTGATCAATGTAGGTAAAATTGATTTTACTGATTGTTGTTGGTGATTTTACTGATTGTTGTTGGTGACAAGTGATTTTACTGATTGTTGTTGGTGACAGTGATTTTACTGATTGTTGTTGGTGATTTTACTGATTGTTGTTGGTGATTTTACTGATTGTTGTTGGTGATTTTACTGATTGTTGTTGGTGACAGTGATTTTACTGATTGTTGTTGGTGATTTTACTGATTGTTGTTGGTGACAGTGATTTTACTGATTGTTGTTGGTGATTTTACTGATTGTTGTTGGTGATTTTACTGATTGTTGTTGACAGTGATTTTACTGATTGTTGTTGGTGACAGTGATTTTACTGATTGTTGTTGGTGATTTTACTGATTGTTGTTGGTGATTTTACTGATTGTTGTTGGTAATTTTACTGATTGTTGTTGGATTGTTGTTGGTGATTTTACTGATTGTTGTTGGTGATTTTACTGATTGTTGTTGGTGATTTTACTGATTGTTGTTGGTGATTTTACTGATTGTTGTTGGTGATTTTACTGATTGTTGTTGGTGATTTTACTGATTGTTGTTGGTGATTTTACTGATTGTTGTTGGTGACAGTGATTTTACTGATTGTTGTTGGTGATTTTACTGATTGTTGTTGGTGATTTTACTGATTGTTGTTGGTGACAGTGATTTTACTGATTGTTGTTGGTGATTTTACTGATTGTTGTTGGTGACAGTGATTTTACTGATTGTTGTTGGTGATTTTACTGATTGTTGTTGGTGACAGATTGTTGTTGGTGATTTTACTGATTGTTGTTGGTGACAGTGATTTTACTGATTGTTGTTGGTGACAGTGATTTTACTGATTGTTGTTGGTGATTTTACTGATTGTTGTTGGTGATTTTACTGATTGTTGTTGGTGATTTTACTGATTGTTGTTGGTGATTTTACTGATTGTTGTTGGTGATTTTACTGATTGTTGTTGGTAATTTTACTGATTGTTGTTGGTGATTTTACTGATTGTTGTTGGTGATTTTACTGATTGTTGTTGGTGATTTTACTGATTGTTGTTGGTGATAGTGTTGGTGATTTTACTGATTGTTGTTGGTGATGATTTTACTGATTGTTGTTGGTGATTTTACTGATTGTTGTTGGTGATTTTACTGATTGTTGTTGGTGATTTTACTGATTGTTGTTGGTGATTTTACTGATTGTTGTTGGTGATTTTTACTGATTGTTGTTGGTGACAGTGATTTTACTGATTGTTGTTGGTGATTTTATTGATTGTTGTTGGTGATTTTACTGATTGTTGTTGGAGATTTTACTGATTGTTGTTGTTGACAGTGATTTTACTGATTGTTGTTGGTGATTTTACTGATTGTTGTTGGTGATTTTACTGATTGTTGTTGACAGTGATTTTACTGATTGTTGTTGACAGTGATTTTACTGATTGTTGTTGGTGATTTTACTGATTGTTGTTGGTAATTTTACTGATTGTTGTTGGTAATTTTACTGATTGTTGTTGTTGACAGTGATTTTACTGATTGTTGTTGGTGATTTTACTGATTGTTGTTGGTGACAGTGATTTTACTGATTGTTGTTGGTGATTTTACTGATTGTTGTTGGTGATTTTACTGATTGTTGTTGGTGATTTTACTGATTTGTTGTTGGTGATTTTACTGATTGTTGTTGGTGACAGTGATTTTACTGATTGTTGTTGGTGATTTTACTGATTGTTGTTGGTGATTTTACTGATTGTTGTTGACAGTAATTTTACTGATTGTTGTTGGTGACAGTGATTTTACTGATTGTTGTTGGTGATTTTACTGATTGTTGTTGGTGACAGTGATTTTACTGATTGTTGTTGGTGATTTTACTGATTGTTGTTGGTGACAGTGATTTTACTGATTGTTGTTGGTGATTTTACTGATTGTTGTTGGTGATTTTACTGATTGTTGTTGGTGACAGTGATTTTACTGATTGTTGTTGGTGATTTTACTGATTGTTGTTGGTGATTTTACTGATTGTGACAGTGATTTTACTACTTGATTGTTTTACTGGTGTTGGTGATTTTACTGATTGTTGTTGTTGGTGATTTTACTGATTGTTGTTGGTGACAGTGATTTTACTGATTGTTGTTGGTGATTTTACTGATTGTTGTTGGTGACAGTGATTTTACTGATTGTTGTTGGTGACAGTGATTTTACTGATTGTTGTTGGTGACAGTGATTTTACTGATTGTTGTTGGTGATTTTACTGATTGTTGTTGGTGATTTTACTGATTGTTGTTGGTGATTTTACTGATTGTTGTTGGTGATTTAACTGATTGTTGTTGGTGATTTTACTGATTGTTGTTGGTGATTTTACTGATTGTTGTTGGTGATTTTACTGATTGTTGTTGGTGACAGTGATTTAACTGATTGTTGTTGGTGATTTTACTGATTGTTGTTGGTGATTTTACTGATTGTTGTTGTTGACAGTGATTTTACTGATTGTTGTTGGTGATTTTACTGATTGTTGTTGGTGAGAGTGATTTTACTGATTGTTGTTGGTGATTTTACTGATTGTTGTTGACAGTGATTTTACTGATTGTTGTTGGTGATTTTACTGATTGTTGTTGGTGATTTTACTGATTGTTGTTGGTGATTTTACTGATTGTTGTTGGTGATTTTACTGATTGTTGTTGGTGATTTTACTGATTGTTGTTGGTGACAGTGATTTTACTGATTGTTGTTGGTGACAGTGATTTTACTGATTGTTGTTGGTGACAGTGATTTTACTAATTGTTGTTGGTGATTTTACTGATTGTTGTTGGTGATTTTACTGATTGTTGTTGGTGATTTTACTGATTGTTGTTGGTGACAGTGATTTTACTGATTGTTGTTGGTGATTTTACTGATTGTTGTTGGTGATTTTACTGATTGTTGTTGGTGACAGTGATTTTACTGATTGTTGTTGGTGATTTTACTGATTGTTGTTGGTGATTTTACTGATTGTTGTTGGTGATTTTACTGATTGTTGTTGGTGACAGTGATTTTACTGATTGTTGTTGGTGACAGTGATTTTACTGATTGTTGTTGGTGATTTTACTGATTGTTGTTGGTGATTTTACTGATTGTTGTTGGTGACAGTGATTTTACTGATTGTTGTTGGTGATTTTACTGATTGTTGTTGGTGATTTTACTGATTGTTGTTGGTGACAGTGATTTTACTGATTGTTGTTGGTGACAGTGATTTTACTGATTGTTGTTGGTGATTTTACTGATTGTTGATTTTACTGATTGTTGTTGGTGATTTTACTGATTGTTGATTTTACTGATTGTTGTTGGTGACAGTGATTTTACTGATTGTTGTTGGTGACAGTGATTTTACTGATTGTTGTTGGTGATTTTACTGATTGTTGTTGGTGATTTTACTGATTGTTGTTGGTGACAGTGATTTTACTGATTGTTGTTGGTGACTGATTTGTTGTTGGTGACAGTGATTTTACTGATTGTTGTTGGTGACAGTGATTTTACTGATTGTTGTTGGTGACAGTGATTTTACTGATTGTTGATAAAGAAGATTGATTGTTGTAGATATTTGATTGGTGAATGATTTTGTCTTTACAGGTGGTAATGTTGTCAAGGTTTGGGATGCTTTGTCTGGAGGCAGGTTGCTGACTACTTTGTGTAACCATCACAAACAGGTGATGTCCTTGGCTTTCTGCAGTAATTACCAACGCCTCCTCTCAGCATCACTCGACAGGTAGGTAACTTGTCTTTTTTCAGTTTTGACTAAACATCAGTAACAAATCAAACAACAAGAATATTACTTCAGATAAAATGAGTATTAACTCAAATATCATCAAGATAATGATTCAAATAAGTTAAGCTAGTATATAAAACTTGGAGAGTTTCGAGTCAAACAAGGTTACTGTAGAACCAAAGGAATGACACCAGCGATACTACATTATTGACGCAACCAAGTTCATTTATAATTCAAACAATTCAGTAATGATTTCAGAATTCATGGTTATGATTCATTTAGTCTCCGAGGGAGACAATGTTTTGTGTTTTCTAGCAACAAACAAGATGAATGAGTAGGCGTGATTTTTATATAGCGATGGATAGCAAGTGTGGTAGAGTGATAACACGGCCAATTTTCACCCTATAGATACGATTGAACATTTGTTGGGTTTAAATCTCTGTAATCTGTCAGTCTATATGAAGGGTAATCTTTGATTTCGACTGAACAGTTGTAATAGTGTGAAATGAGGTGTGCTTGATAAAATCTGTACAATTGTCTGACCTCAGTAATCATAACATACAGGGGCTTTCCTTTCTTCACCATTTCTTTAAGAGAACTGTATTTTCTGGCCTATAAACCGCACCTGAGTTTAAGTCATAGGGCTGGTTTTTGGCAATTTTTAAATTTGATCCACATGTAGGAACGCACCGGAATATAAGCTGCACCCTTTCTTATGATATGATGACAACTGTTGTTGACGTTTGATATATTGGAAACAGATAACGAGAGGCAGTTTTATCAAGATCGTTAGTGTAACATGTGATAAAGTTTACTAATGAATTTTGCACAAACAACCGTTTTTTATGGATTTGTTTTTTTAATAATGCTGCTCATTTAAAATACATAAAATATTGAACTTGTTTTGGACCTTCAATGATTGCCATCACACAGGTAGGGCCTGGCTTTATGTACAATATTACAACCTCTCTACCAGTGTCTGTACTGTTAAATATTAATGAAGGCTGTTACATGTTGATAAAATTCCTATAATGTTGTGATACTTTTTTGTAAGCTGCATCAAAGCCGAGTACATCGTAGATCACCATGGCGGCCATTCTAGAATTTGACCTCTTCACCCAATGTCCTAGTGATGAGTTTATTGTGATATAGTGTTGAGATATATGTTTAGTAACATGTCCTTATCCCTCATGTATGTTAAGCACTTTAACAACAAAATAAAGAAACCAGTACATGTATTTAAACATTTATAAATGGTGAATGTGTCTGTTATTATGAAAATGTGTATAAATGGGCATTGTGAGGCCCACAAAAGGTGTTTTCACTAATTTTCATTAATTGGTAATTGTATAGGTAAATATGTATGTCTTCAAAAAATAATTGATGATGAATGAACTCTTATTACTGGTTAATTGATACTTTCAGTTTTTCAGAAAAGTAAGGGAACAAACTGATACAATAGATTAACTTTAATATTTACAATACTGAAAATATTTTGTTAAATCCTAAAAAGTCCTAAATTAAGGGAATAATTCAATAGATATCTTCTCTTTTTTTCTATACTCAGGATTTTCACACAAGCTTTACACCTAGTTCAATATATCATTGATACGATGTACGGAAGCAGCTTTGATTACTGTATTGTTAGACATGAGTTTCTACCTAACATCAACAGGTTTGGGTTTGATCTATCCATGAGTTTCATAGCCATCCATTGTGAGAAGTTTTCTCAGCATATAGGCGTAATTAGACAATATGACTTATCAGATTGCTTGTTTACAAATTTATTAACAAATGAAAACTTGTGTATAGACAAAAAATTTGATCCTCTTCTTGTTCTTTAAGTTCTTTAAGTTTACTTGTTGCCATTATCTCTTTCTTAAAACACTAAATATACACAGATCACTATTTTGAAGCATTATGCCAGTATGGATGAGTTACTCTGCCGCTTTTAAGATAGAGGTTGTGACATATTCAAAGGAAAATGGTTGTCGGGCTGCTGCATGTCACTACTCAATACATGTCAGGCAGGTTTGAGAATGGAGAAAACAAAAGGAATCTTCAAGATTGATGAAGAAGACAAGGAAGGCCAAGGGAGGATGCCATTCAGATGAAAGCTTAGACCATGGCCAAAGAGAAGGAGATTGACAAATTCATGGATGGCCCTCCTGGTGTCGCTGGTGTCTGCGGCACATGATGCAGAAGCTCTTCATCAGAAACAAGACAAGAAGGAGATTGACAAATTCATGGATGGCCCTCCTGGTGTCGCTGGTGTCTGCGACACATGATGCAGAAGCTCTTCATCAGAAACAAGACAAAAAGGAGATTGACAAATTCATGGATGGCCCTCCTGGTGTCGCTGGTGTCTGCGGCACATGATGCAGAAGCTCTTCATCAGAAACAAGACAAGAAGGAGATTGACAAATTCATGGGTGGCCCTCCTGGTGTCTGCGGCACATGATGCAGAAGCTCTTCATCAGAAACAAGACAAGAAGGAGATTGACAAATTCATGGGTGGCCCTCCTGGTGTCGCTGGTGTCTGCGGCACATGATGCAGAAGCTCTTCATTAGAAACAAGACAAGAAGGAGATTGACAAATTCATGGGTGGCCCTCCTGGTGTCGCTGGTGTCTGCGGCACATGATGCAGAAGCTCTTCATCAGAAACAAGACAAGAAGGAGATTGACAAATTCATGGGTGGCCCTCCTGGTGTCTGCGGCACATGATGCAGAAGCTCTTCATCAGAAACAAGACAAGAAGGAGATTGACAAATTCATGGGTGGCCCTTCTGGTGTCTGCGGCACATGATGCAGAAGCTCTTCATCAGAAACAAGACAAGAAGGAGATTGACAAATTCATGGGTGGCCCTCCTGGTGTCTGCGGCACATGATGCAGCAGCTCTTCATCAGAAACAAGACAAGAAGGAGATTGACAAATTCATGGGTGGCCCTCCTGGTGTCTGCGGCACATGATGCAGCAGCTCTTCATCAGAAACAAGACAAGAAGGAGATTGACAAATTCATGGGTGGCCCTCCTGGTGTCTGCGGCACATGATGCAGAAGCTCTTCATCAGAAACAAGACAACAGTCTTACAGCAACTATCAACAGACTTCAACGAGAAACTCTCTACCTTTCGAGAGTTTACGCAGACAAGGATACAAGATTATGGCATGAGCAGTGACCATATCGTAAATATGGATGAAATGCTACTTTGCTTTGACATGTAGATGACTAGAACAGTAGAGGCAAAGGACACAGTATCTATACAGATGACTTGACATGACAAAGCGTATTTCACCTGCATACCAGGCGGGACTGCTTCTGAGAAAAAGATTACCTGAAAGGTGCTGTGGTGAAGGTGAACCGAAAAGGATGGCTGGACAACAACATGATGGTGGCCTGGATTGACGAGTGTTACCATACTGGTAATGGACTCCATGTGCACCCACATCACTGAAGAAGCCAAGACTCACATTCAGAAGAACAACACCCTACCAGCCATCATCCCCTGAGGTGTGACGAAACTACTTGACATCAGTGTCAAAAGAACAGTCAGGACAGGCATCTGACAGTGATGGGAGGAATGGATGAGCAGCGGTGACCACAGTTTCACAAAGACCAGGTGAATGAGAAGGGCCACCCTCTCCGATCTAGCCAACTGGATGTTAGATTCCTGGGAAGCTGTCTCCCCATCCTGTATTGTGAGCATTTTTAGGACAGCCGAAATCTTAGAGTCAGCCACCACTAACAAAATCAGTGATGCCAACGACATAGAGATGGTGATAAATGACACTATCGCTCTCACTCCTGAAACAGCAGTCCTATTTAATTCCAACACAGAAGATGAAGGCTTTCAAGGATTCACTTCTCATTTCCTATAAACAGCCCTTTTTAGGGCCACCCATGTTTCTTAAAAAGTGTCCTATCTATTGCTTCTCAAAAATATGCAAAACACCCTGCCATTTCAACAGCTATATATAAGTCACACCGGTATATAAGCCGCACGCCTGGCTCACGAGGGAAAAGGTCATGGCTTATAACTCAGAAAATATGGTATGTAATATGAGTGTAAGACAGGATGTTGATAAACAGAGAAAATGATGTTTCTGAAGTCGTAGTTCTGACCTGATATAATGCTGCTTCCACTATCTGTTCTGGCCCCACTGTTTCTAGTTATCTAATTATTTACACTTTGATGGATGGAGATATTGAAGTGAAAGTTGATATACAATTGTGTAGTGAGAATTCTCATATTGTTAATTTCTTTCTTTCTCAAGTTATGGCTATTAAATTTAGAAAACTTTAAACATTATCAGTCAAATTTACACTCAGTTTCTCACATCTTAGTGGTGATGAAGCACTTATATTTGATAGGTAGCTGTGTTGTAAGAAGATAAAGGTCAAGCTCTTATTTAGTTCTGGGTAACTTTTTTTTTACAGAGTAACAGCCCCTGAGAACTTTTAAGAAACATCAAATTTACATTGATTGTTTCCTTAGTTACTGGATTGGGATATCGAAGTGAAATTGTCTTTTTATGATTTACTGTTAATGTCAGCTGTGTTCAACTTGTACCTTAAAAATGACCTCAGCTTACCTTTATTGGTAGCAAGCAGTGGCATTCATGTTACACTGACAGTGGCATTCATGGTATATTATCAGTGGCATTCATGTTACACTGACAGTGGCTTCATGTTACACTGACAGTGGCATTCATGTTACACTGACAGTGGCATTCATGTTACACTGACAGTGGCATTCATGTTACACTGACACATTTAATGTCATCCTTGAACTAATTTCCTGATATCTTATTAGCTTTGATGAAATTTGTTTTAATGTGTTGCAAGCTACAAAGCCTACCTCTAACTTAAACTTTTGTATTGGTATAATAACAGTACTTTTTCCCCTTCTAGTTAATATTTAGCTCAAAGTACAAAGTGCCTGTTGACAAGTAGGATGGTGTGACACAATTTTCTAATTCCTGTGATTGTTAAAGTAATGGCCTTGACATACTTAAAATTTCAGTGAGTAGAAAACAGGATGTTGACTTTAATTTAAGTGAAATGTGTAAAAATCCTGAATACCCTTCTCGACATGAAGTAAAATGTTTATAAATAGATCATGACCTAGTTGGTAAGAAAGTCCAAAGTCTGTTCACTAAATTAATTATTTTAGAATGAATTGAAAATGCCATGACATCTAATTAGACTTTTCAAAAGTAAAGAATTGAGAATGGTATTTAAGTTTAAATACTGCCATATGATGTGTAATGTGTGTATATCATAATTCAGCAGATTTTTATGTCCCTGAAAATTTTCAGAGAAGCATATATTTGCGGCCTTGTCTGTCAGTCTGATCATAACTTTGCCAACAGTTAAGCAAGTATCATGAAACTTGGTGTGTACATTGGTCATACTAAGGAGATGTGCAGTGTACCAAATTAAGGGCCATAGACCCCTTAATTACAGAGTTGCTGCCCTTTGTAAAAATTCTTGTAAAGACCATAACTTTGGTTGTGTATACACTAGGGTAATGAAACTTGTTATATACAAAGATCCTTAATCAAAGAGATATTGTCCTTTTTTAAAATTTTGTGTCCAATAAAAGTCGTTTTGGGGAGCATTTATTGCTGTCACTGATACTTTTGTTTGTAATAGAATTTTTTTCAATCATTACACAATGAATTGATGCCATCAATTAAATTTTTCCCCTTGATTTATCCACATTGAATTGATTTTTCTTATCTAATAGTTTCTTTCTACAGATATCTGAAGATTGTTTGTAGTATTTAAATGATATGCCAATAAAACCTGATAAGATATCATGTGACGCTTTCTGGACCAATGGGGTGGTGTTCTGTTCTTCAGAAGTACATGTGTATGATGTAAAGAGGTACTAAATGCAAAATGAGATGACCCTTTACTAGAAATGGATGTAACATTAGGGGACTGAAACTGATGTACGGGATATCGTAGAAGCCTTGCCAATATTACTGCTTTCATTGCAACATAAAATGCTAGATTATCCTCTCTCCATCTACCTCTCCGGCTCATGTGATTGTCGGCTCCATGTGCCCTCATGTTTTTTACGAAGCTTTGAAAATTTAAATATCTGTTGTATATCTGAAGATGTTGCTGGCCGACATCAAACGAAGCGTTTTATAGGCTTGGTTCAGAGGATGACAAGCCCCGCGAGTGATGGAGCCGTTACTTGATATTCACAACTGATTGTTCAGCTTGTCTATCAACACCTCACTAAAATTTTTTACAGATTGGCAGATGTGATTTTTATATTTTTCACAAGAGAATGCTGTATATTGTAGCTTTTTGATGGCAGTACCTTCCCCTTTAAATACTTCTGTCTAATTAAACATCGTCATCACCCTTTGATTCTCAGATTCAGTATTGGTGTTGTATAGTAATATTCTTAAAATCACAAGTAATTTTATTCAGTAGTTTAAGTTGATAGTAATGTTTGGGTGATGAAATCATTTACTCTACCAAACTATAGATGTTATACTGTAATGTGCACAAAAATTTCCATGTCTTTTCTCCAAACCATGACCCTGTATTTGTTTAAAACAATGGCGTCTCAGCTAGTCTTTAATAAAGTTGGTCGATTTTCGCTCAAATATCCCTCACTATTATTTTGTAGATTCCCCAACCTTTGAATTGCCTTGACCAATCCTCCAATGTTCGGATATATGTACCATCCATTTAATTTCAAGTTGTTACGTTTGATGTAACGGCTGTGTTTTTATTATGATTTGAATATTAGGTTGTAAATAAAAATAAGATATTAAAGCGTTTGGACTGTAGACTTTTAATCGAGATACAGTATAGGTTTAGGACTGGCTCCTGGAAGCCTAATTTGCTGTCAGTGGCTGTGCAGGTTTTAACATTTGATGATGATGTTAATGATAAGATGGATTTCGTGGTTTATACTACGGACCTAAATTCATCTTAGTAATGACTTGTTGATAGCCAATAGCTAAATGTATGCCCATTTATAACAATTGCTTTTACAAAGCTGACTTGAAAGCAACCCTGAATTACCTTTCCATGAGTATATTTCAGATGCTTTTTATGCTATTTCACATGTTAAAACCCAGAACAATGTCGACTTTGATGTCTGTCAAAGGGAGATTACCCCCCCATTAAACCATTTTGATACCAGTCCAGGGTATACTAACTTTAGAAAGGTTAAGTAGTGTAAAACATTCTATTTTTATTTGAAAACTTTATACAGGATTTGATATTCCATTCCTTTTACATGTCCTAACTTAATGGCCGAGATCGTGAGTGATCAGGACACCATACCAACAAGTAATAGCTAAACTGATTATAGAAACACTACTGTACACTGTATAGAGGGTAAATACCCAAACAGAATATATAGTTTTCCATTATAGAGACAACACTGATGTGTTTAGTGGAATACCAGCATATTCCACTGTAGAGACAACACTGATGTGTGTAGTGGAATACCAGCATATACCACTGTAGAGATAACACTGATGTGTGTAGAGGAATACCAGCATATTCCACTGTAGAGACAACACTGATGTGTGTAGTGGAATACCAGCATATTCCACTATAGAGACAACACTGATGTGTATAGTGGAATACCAGCATATTCCACTGTAGTATTACACTGTAGAGACAACGCTGATGTGTGTAGTGGAATACCAGCATATTCCACTGTAGAGACAACACTGATGTGTGTAGTGGAATACCAGCATATTCCACTGTAGAGACAACACTGATGTGTGTAGTGGAATACCAGCATATTCCACTATAGAGGCAACACTGATGTGTGTAGTGGAATACCAGCATATTCCACTGTAGTATTCCACTATAGAGACAACACTGATGTGTGTAGTGGAATACCAGCATATTCCACCTTAGTATTCCACTATAGAGACAACACTGATGTGTGTAGTGGAATACCAGCATATTCCACTGTAGAGACAACACTAATGTGTGTAGTGGAATACCAGCATATTCCACCTTAGTATTCCACTGTAGAGACAACACTGATGTGTGTAGTGGAATACCATCATATTCCACTGTGGAGACAACACTGATGTGTGTAGTGGAATACCAGCATATTCCACCTTAGTATTCCACTGTAGAGACAACACTGATGTGTGTAGTAGAATACCAGCATATTCCACTGTAGTATTCCACTGTAGAGACAACACTGATGTGTGTAGTGGAATACCAGTATATTCCACCTTAGTATTCCACTGGAGAGACAACACTGATGTGTGTAGTGGAATACCAGCATATTCCACCTTAGTATTCCACTGTAGAGACAACACTGATGTGTGTAGTGGAATACTACCATATTCCTCTGTAGAGACAACACTAATGTGTGTAGTGGAATACCAGCATGTTCCACTGTCATGGTATGTTACATACACTTGTGAAATACCCTGATAATGTCTGATTAATACTTGTTTAGGTAAGTGATGCACTTTTAAGACAATCAGTACACACAGAAAACATTACTAATTACATTTGATGACAAATCTTGTTGATGTGTAAAAGTTTGCTCTGCATTTGTCGGCTCATTCTTGGAGGAAAATTGATAGTTATAAATCCAAGTTGTAATTTAAATGTAAAAGAATTACTTTAATTACCTTTGAGAATTTCTACCATAAAAAGCAGACCTATAATGAGATAATGGTTGGCAAGTTGTGCCTCAATTTGTATTCATCTCGTCAATTCATTTAACAGTAGGACGATTACCGTGTAATATTTTGTCATTTCCTTTCCGTTGGAGTGAGGATGATGGGACCATCGACTCTGACGGAGGTGACATCCACCAATACGCAGCAATGTTTTCACCGTCAAAATAATGTGAGGCAGATTTATAAATTGAGAAAATCTTAAATCTTGCTCTTGACTACATGTGATTTCACAATAATGTATGTCAACCAAGCCCCAGCAGAGATGTATAATTAGGATTTATAGCGCTTCTATATGACAAGCAATAATCGTAAACCTTGTGATTACTCCTCCCCACAGAGCTGGTACGCCACCTAGTGGCAGGACTATGTCATTGACGGTGGTCCAGGGACGAAGTCGGTGATGTAAACCCTCCTGTTTACTCTGGTTCTAATTATATAATGAAATAAACATTCAAATGTTTTCTATCTAATAAATGTCAGATGAATGCATGTGAGCAAGTTCGTGCTATTTGGTTAGTTTTGGCTGTGCGGCATGCTAATGTCAGCATGCGTGGATGGTAGATCCCAGCATCTACCTTACATTCCATAGTGTTGATCGCATTATTACTTTAATGCAAACCTTGAATTACAGATAAACATAAAGTCAGGCTGAATCAGATGGTAATAAATCAGTGAGAATGTCGCAGGGTGGCAGAGGTATTAACATGCATTGTGCTCATCTGCATACTTACATGTTTGGTTTTTATGTAGTCAGTGGGGCCCCTGTCAGTGTTGAGTGTATCATTTTATCCTTGGTCGGCATTGATACTCCAGGTATCATTTTCTGCCCATGTAACACCGCATGCTATTTAGTTTATGGGTAACTAAGGAGGATACAAACTGAAAACTTGTACAGTTTCTGACACAAGAATGCTAGCTCTTGTTGTACACAGTTATGTAATTCTCGTCTCCCAAATCAAATTACTTTCACATCTGTACCATATTCACAGTAATTACATTTTTATAAATTTCCCATTTCTGCATGATTCGAAAGACAAGAATATTTGTTGTTTCTTTTCCACATTTTCTGAAGTCGTTTATAAAGGTTATGATTATATCATCATTTTTTTTTTTTTTTAAATAAAAAGAATTAACCATCGTGATAGAAAACAAAAGTGTATCATTTTATATCACCGACTTATTTTATGGCAATTTGTACACATTGTCTATTTATACGCATCATTTGTAAAATTCTATAACTTTTTATTTTGCGATTTCTTCAAGAAAATTTATGATGCAATTTGTTAGAAATCCCTGTTGATTCGGTGGATGAGTTTATTAACTGGCTTTAAGTAGTACTATTGTTTAATTTGATTATACAATAGAAGTGGGCCAGAATGTCCTCTGGAGGAGTGGTGGCAGCAAACAATTGCAGCACAATCACCTTAATCTAGTTTGATGAACACTAAATTTGCTTTGAGGAAACAGAATGCAGCGTATGATGGTGAAGGTGTTACTGTGTAGAAATGAGATTGGCTTTAATTTATTGACAAATGATATTCAACAAGCACCACTCTCTCATTTTATTGGATATTTTGTTCAACAATAATGCCATGCTCAACATTTCTGTAAATTAGATATAGTTTTATTACATTAAATGTGTTTATTTGCATTAAGACAGTGGGATATGAATTCAGTTTATGACAGTATTAGTTTGATTTCTGTTAGATGAGTGGAGTCTGATAAAAACGCTTTTCTCCCTCAGTTACAATGATCCCTTATCTAATGGCTACAGAGATGGTATAGATGGCTACTGTCAGACAATGGAAATATGTCTTACTATATCACAGTATAAAGATGTGATACCTGTGTCTGATAGTGTCTACTGTTATCACATGATACCAAAGTGTCTATAATTATCACATGATACTAAGGTGTCTACTGTTAGCACATGATACTAAATTATCTGCTGTTATCACATGATACTAAGGTGTCTACTGTTATCACATGATACTAAAGTGTCTACTGTTATAACATGATACTAAAGTGTCTACTGATATCCTATGATACTAAGGTGTCTACTGTTATCACATGATACTTTGGTGTCTACTGTTATCTTATAATACTATTGTGTCTACTGTTATCACATGATATTAAGGTGTCTACTGAAATCACATGATTCTAAGGTGTCTACTGTTATCACATGATGCCCATGTGTGCATTGTTATCACATGATACTTTGGTGTCTACTGATATCACATGATATTAAGGTGTCTACTGTTATCACATGATATTAAGGTGTCTACTGTTATCACATGATATTAAGGTGTCTACTGTTATCACATGATACTAAGGTGTCTACTGTTATCTTATAATACTATTGTGTCTACTGTTATCACATGATACTAAGGTGTCTACTGTTATCACATGATACTAAGGTGTCTACTGTTATCACATGATACTTTGGTGTCTACTGTTATCTTATGATACTATTGTGTCTACTGTTATCACATGATACTGAGGTGTCTACTGTTATCACATGATACTAAGGTGTCTACTGTTATCGCATGATACTTTGGTGTCTACTGTTATCTTATGATACTAAGGTGTCTACTGTTATCACATGATACTTTGGTGTCTACTGTTATCTTATGATACTATTGTGTCTACTGTTATCACATGATACTAAGGTGTCTACTGTTATCACATGATACTAAGGTGTCTACTGTTATCACATGATATTAAGGTGTCTACTGAAATCACATGATTCTAAGGTGTCTACTGTTATCACATGATGCCCATGTGTGCATTGTTATCACATGATACTTTGGTGTCTACTGATATCACATGATATTAAGGTGTCTACTGTTATCACATGATATTAAGGTGTCTACTGTTATCACATGATATTAAGGTGTCTACTGTTATCACATGATACTAAGGTGTCTACTGTTATCTTATAATACTATTGTGTCTACTGTTATCACATGATACTAAGGTGTCTACTGTTATCACATGATACTAAGGTGTCTACTGTTATCACATGATACTTTGGTGTCTACTGTTATCTTATGATACTATTGTGTCTACTGTTATCACATGATACTAAGGTGTCTACTGTTATCACATGATACTAAGGTGTCTACTGTTATCACATGATACTTTGGTGTCTACTGTTATCTTATGATACTATTGTGTCTACTGTTATCACATGATATTAAGGTGTCTACTGAAATCACATGATACTAAGGTGTCTACTGTTATCACATGATACCTAAGTGTCTACTGTTATCTCATGATACTAAGGTGTCTACTGTTATCACATAATACTTTGGTTTCTACTGTTATCACATGATACTATGGTGTCTATTGTTATCACATGATACCAAAGTGTCTACTGTTATCACATGATACTTTGGTGTCTTCTGTTATCTTATGATACTATTGTGTCTACTGTTATCACATGATACCTATGTGTGCATTGTTATCACATGATACTAAAGTGTCTTCTGATATCACATGATACTAAGGTGTCTACTGTTATCACATGATACTTTGGTGTCTACTGTTATCTTATGATACTATTGTGTCTACTGTTATCACATGATACTTTGGTGTCTACTGTTATCTTATGATACTATTGTGTCTACTGTTATCACATGATATTAAGGTGTCTACTGAAATCACATGATACTAAGGTGTCTACTGTTATCACATGATACCTAAGTGTCTACTGTTATCTCATGATACTAAGGTGTCTACTGTTATCACATGATACTTTGGTTTCTACTGTTATCACATGATACTATGGTGTCTATTGTTATCACATGATACCAAAGTGTCTACTGTTATCACATGATACTTTGGTGTTTTCTGTTATCTTATGATACTATTGTGTCTACTGTTATCACATGATACCTATGTGTGCATTGTTATCACATGATACTAAAGTGTCTTCTGATATCACATGATACTAAGGTGTCTACTGTTATCACATGATACTTTGGTGTCTACTGTTATCTTATGATACTATTGTGTCTACTGTTATCACATGATACTTTGGTGTCTACTGTTATCTTATGATACTATTGTGTCTACTGTTATCACATGATATTAAGGTGTCTACTGAAATCACATGATACTAAGGTGTCTACTGTTATCACATGATACCTAAGTGTCTACTGTTATCTCATGATACTAAGGTGTCTACTGTTATCACATGATACTTTGGTTTCTACTGTTATCACATGATACTATGGTGTCTATTGTTATCACATGATACCAAAGTGTCTACTGTTATCACATGATACTTTGGTGTTTTCTGTTATCTTATGATACTATTGTGTCTACTGTTATCACATGATACCTATGTGTGCATTGTTATCACATGATACTAAAGTGTCTTCTGATATCACATGATACTAAGGTGTCTACTGTTATCACATGATACTTTGGTGTCTACTGTTATCTTATGATACTATTGTGTCTACTGTTATCACATGATATTAAGGTGTCTACTGAAATCACATGATACTAAGGTGTCTACTGTTATCACATGATACCTAAGTGTCTACTGTTATCTCATGATACTAAGGTGTCTACTGTTATCACATAATACTTATGTGTCTACTGTTATCACATGATGCCTATGTGTGCATTGTTATCACATGATACTTTGGTGTCTACTGATATCACATGATATTAAGGTGTCTACTGTTATCACATAATACATATGTGTCTACTGTTATCACATGATACTAAGGTGTCTACTGAAATCACATGATACCTAAGTGTCTACTGTTATCTCATGATACTAAGGTGTCTACTGTTATCACATGATATTAAGGTGTCTACTGAAATCACATGATGCTAAGGTGTCTACTGTTATCACATGATATTAAGGTGTCTACTGAAATCACATGATATTAAGGTGTCTACTGTTATCTCATGATACTTATGTGTGTATTGTTATCACAGGATATTAAAGTGTCTATGGTTATCGCATCACTAAGGTGTCTATACTGTGATTTAATACTACTGTTACATAGTGATTTCATGCCACCTGTGTCTACTTTTGTTATTTTCCAGTATTATAAATAAAAGTCCTTACATTATTATACAAGATATTCCTATGTATTTCAGACATGTAAAGATCTATGACTTAAGTTCCTACCAAGTTGTACATACACTAGACTACCCTGGGACCCTTACAGCTGTCGCTGTGTCTGTAAGTATATATATACATACACAGCACCTCAACTTTATATCTAGTAAATAACAAAACAGTAGAACTATAGGTTTGTGAATTCATGTTATTTAGTCAGAAAAGTCATTTTGTTAAGGTCTTTCCTTTTTCATTATATATCCAGAAACATTTGAAAATTTCAACTTTTTTTCAAAAAGCTTACAGCTGATTTTAATGGAAATTCTATAGAAACCTTTCATAGCCAAAAGTGACCCAATGTATTGAATATAGTCCTCACAGAACAGAAGCCTTTTGGGGGTGAACACAAGGAGTGAAATTGGCTTGAAATTTAAACAGTCTTCTTTTGATGTTGATATGGTTCAATATTCTTTATTGGTGGAATGGGTTTGGGTGCTTTGTCAAAATTATTAATCTAAAAGGAACGTCTAACACCTTGGATATATCATATGGGGTAAAATATCCATGGTAACATTTTGACTCCAGCCTTTGG
Organism: Ylistrum balloti; assembly: GCF_031769215.1. Taxonomy (NCBI): domain Eukaryota; kingdom Metazoa; phylum Mollusca; class Bivalvia; order Pectinida; family Pectinidae; genus Ylistrum; species Ylistrum balloti. The sequence goes on along the minus strand of NW_026782008.1, from coordinate 145,040 downwards.
GGCATGATCAAATGTAGTCTTATCAGCTAACTTTTCAACAATGTTATACCTGAACAGCCCCAGATTTCGACCCCTTCTCTGTTATGCTATAGTGGATATAGAATGGTCAGGGATACTTGAATTATCTCCCCCTTATTACTGGGAAGAATATGTACATGTGACTTCTGACCTGTTATCATGTGATGTGCTGATCTTACATTCCAGCCTGACGACAACTTACTTGTGGTAGGAACAGCAGAAGGTTTGGTGTCCATACAAAAGAGGAAACCAGAAGATGAAGTCATGCCTAAGAAAAAGAAAGTCCAGAACAGTAGATTTGGTCTCAAAGGGAAAACACATATTCCAGACGAGGTAGGTGTATGTTGCTGGTGAAACATGGGCCAGTTGACAGAGGTCATTGTGTTCTATAGGAGTCAGACTGAGAACATAATGTTCTATAGGAGGTAGGCTGAGAACATTATGTTCTATAGGAGGTAGGCTGAGAACATAATGTTCTATAGGAGGTAGGATGAGAACATTATGTTCTATAGGAGGTAGGCTGAGAACATTATGTTCTATAGAAGGCATGCTGAGAACATTATGTTCTATAGGAGGTAGGATGAGAACATTATGTTCTATAGGAGGCAGACTGAGAACATTATGTTCTATAGAAAGCAGACTGAGAACATTATGTTCTATAGGAGGTAGGCTGAGAACATTATGTTCTATAGGAGGCAGGCTGAGAACATTATGTTCTATAGAAGGCAGACTGAGAACATTATGTTCTATAGGAGGCAGACTGAGAACATTATGTTCTATAGAAGGCAAACTGAGAACATTATGCTCTATAGAAGGCAGGCTGAGAACATTATGTTCTATAGAAGGCAGACTGAGAACATTATGTTCTATAGAAGGCATGCTGAGAACATTGTGTTCTATAAGAGGCAGGCTGAGAACATTATGCTCTATAGGAGCCAGGCTGAGAACATTATGTCCTATAGGAGGCAGACTGAGAACATTATGTCCTATAGGAGGCAGACTGAGAACATTATGTTCTATAGAAGGCAGGCCAAATATGTTATATTCCATACGAAACTGGCCAAGTGTGTTACATTTTTGCCAGTGAAATACTGGAATTTATCAGTTTGATAAAAACTAAGAAATCTTGTATTTATCCTCTATTAATAATCAAGCTTTTCCAGTGATGATGCAACTTTTGTGGTTTAGACCAATCAGAACTGTGCTTTGTTAACCTATTTCCTTTTAAAATGCAAATGAAAAAAATGGTTTGATAAATGGTTGTTTTCTGTCAAATCTTAATGTATTAAAAAGAGAATTTAATTTCCCCATTAATTATCATGTATATTTCACTCATGAAAAATGTATGGAAATTATGTTCCATAGGAAAAAGAAGTAGGTCAAGATTGTAATGTTCCATAAGAAGTGGGTCAAGATTGTAATATTCCACCAGAAATAAGTCAAGATTATAATATTCCATAGGAAGTAGGTGAAGATTATAATATTCCACAGAGAGTAGGTCAAGATTATAATATTCCATATAAAGTAGGTCAAGATTATAATATTCCATAGGAAGTAGGTCAAGATTGCAATATTCCACAGAGAGTAGGTCAAGATTATAATATTCCACAGAAAGTAGGTCAAGATTGTAATATTCCATAGGAGGTAGGTCAAGATTATTATATTCCATAGGAAGTAGGTCAAGATTATAATATTCCATAGGAAGTAGGTCAAGATTATAATATTCCATAGGAAGTAGGTCAAGATTATAATATTTCATAGGAAGTAGGTCAAGATTATAATATTCCATAGGAAGTAGGTCAAGATTATAATATTCCATAGGAAGTAGGTCAAGATCGCTGTAGGAGGCACTCATTACTATCGTTCTAATGCTTCAAGTGTCTGTGTTGACCTGGATTACCTTTACAGAATTCAAATTTTAAAACGACAAAATTTATTACATTTAATCATCAATATAGTATGGATTTCAGAGACCTGAGAAGGAATTATTTTGTCCTATAAGATATAAAATGTATGTCTCATACTTAACAGGATGATTATCACGTGGAGCATACCAGGAAAGACCACCTTACCAAGTACGACAAATTCCTAAAGAAGTTTGAGTACAGCAGGGCTCTGGACGCTGCTATGCATGTAAGTAAATAACTAAATTTACCTGAAATGGTGAACAGAAAAAAATTGGCTGGATTACTGGTGGATAAGACAATTTATCAAGTACGGGTGGATAAGAAGGTTTATCAGGTACTAGTGGATAAGAAGGTTTATCAGGTACTAGTGGATAAGAAAATGGGCTGGGTACTGGTGGATAAGAAGGTTTATCAGGTACTGGTGGATAAGAAGGTTTATCAGCTACTGGTGGATAAGAAGGTTTATCAGGTACTGGTGGATAAGAAGGTTTATCAGGTACGGGTGGATAAGAAGGTTTATCAGATACTGGTGGATAAGGAGGTTTATCAGGTACTAGTGGATAAGAAAATGGGCTGGGTACTGGTGGATCAGGTTTATCAGGTACTGGTGGGTAAGAAGGTTTATCAGATACTAGTGGATAAGAAGGTTTATCAGATACTGTGGATAAGAAGGTTTACCAGGTACTAGTGGATCAGGTTTATCAGGTACGGGTGGATAAGAAGGTTTATCAGATACTGGTGGATAAGAAGGTTTATCAGGTACTAGTGGATAAGATTTATCAGGTACTAGTGGATAAGAAGGTTTATCAGATACTGGTAGATAAGAAGGTTTCTCAGGTACTAGTGGATCAGATTTATCAGGTACTAGTGGATAAGAAGGTTAATCAGATACTAGTGGATAAGAAGGTTTATCAGATACTGTGGATAAGAAGGTTTATCAGGTACTAGTGGATCAGATTTATCAGGTACTAGTGGATAAGAAGGTTTATCAGATACTGGTGGATAAGAAGGTTTATCAGGTAATGGTGGATCTGGTTTATCAGGTACTGGTGGATAACAAGGTTAATCAGATACTGGTGGATAAGAAGGTTTACCAGGTACTAATGGATCAGGTTTATCAGGTACAGGTGGATAAGAAGGTTTATCAGATACTAGTGGATAAGAAGGTTTATCAGATACTGTGGATAAGAAGGTTTATCAGGTACTGGTGGATAAGAAGGTTTATCAGATACTGGTGGATAAGAAGGTTTACCAGGTACTAGTGGATCAGGTTTATCAGGTACTGGTGGATAAGAAGATTTATCAGGTACTAGTGGATCAGGTTTATCAGGTACTAGTGGATCAGGTTTATCAGGTACTGGTGGATAAGAAGGTTTATCAGATACTAGTGGATAAGAAGGTTTATCAGATACTGTGGATAAGAAGGTTTATCAGGTACTGGTGGATAAGAAGGTTTATCAGATACTGGTGGATAAGAAGGTTTACCAGGTACTAGTGGATCAGGTTTATCAGGTACTGGTGGATAAGAAGATTTATCAGGTACTAGTGGATCAGGTTTATCAGGTACTAGTGGATCAGGTTTATCAGGTACTGGTGGATAAGAAGATTTATCAGGTACTAGTGGATAGGAGAATGGGCTGGTGATTGTCGATAGGAAAATAGTGTGGATAGTAGTGGACAGGAAAATGGACAGGGAACTATAAAATATGCAGGATATTAAGCCAGATACTAGTAGCTGGGAAATTCACTTTTTAGGCTTTTAACAGTCAGGCAAATGGACCAAGTACTATTGATCATGTACATTAACTAGGTGTTAGTGTTTCTTAAGTGAAAATCATTACAATATATATTTCTGATGTGGGTTGACATTTTTCCATTTACAGTGGACTGTCCGATTATCCAATCCAGATGTAACATTATCAGTCCTACAGGAGCTTATACGACGTGAAGGAATCAGACCAGCTCTGGCAGGCAGGGAGGAGAAATCTTTGTCACATCTACTCAGATTTATAGAAAAGTAAGATTCTCATCAATGGTTTGAAAACATTCAATTCAATCCCAGTATGATACATGTATCTGTACTGCTGTATTTCCAATCAAGTATAACACAAGTGAAAGATTCTCTTCCTCATATGAGTGTAAAATTGAATTTGTAAATACAAATTTATTTTTATCATGTAGTCTGAAATTCTTTGAGCATCAATACCCTGTACACAGTCAACATCCTGTACACAGTCCACACCCTGTACACTGTCTACACCCTGTACACAATCAACACCCTGTACACAGTCAACACCCTGTACACAGTCAACATCCTGTACACAGTCCACATCCTGTACACAGTCAACACCCTGTACACAGTCAACACCCTGTTCAAAGTCAAGGTCCTGTACACAGTCAACACCCTGTACACAGTCAACATCTTGTACACAGTCAACACTCTGTACACAGTCAACATCCTGTACACAGTCAACATCCTGTACACAGTCAACATCCTGTACACAGACAACACCCTGTACACAGACAACATCCTGTACACAGTCAACACCCTGTACACAGTCAACATCCTGTACAAAGTCAACATCCTGTACACAGACAACATCCTGTACACAGTCAACATCCTGTACACAGTCAACACCCTATACACAGTCAACTTCCTGTACACAGTCAACTTCCTGTACACAGTCCACATCCTGTACACAGTCAACACCCTGTACACAGTCAACACCCTGTATGCAGTCAACACCCTGTACACAGTAAACACCCTATACACAGTCAACATCCTGTACACAGTCAACACCCTGTTCGAAGTCAATGTCCTGTACACAGTCAACACCCTGTACACAGTCAACATCCTGTACAAAGTCAACATCCTGTACGCAGTCAACATCCTGTACACAGACAACATCCTGTACACAGTCAACATCCTGTACACAGTCAACATCCTGTACATAGTCCACATCCTGTACACAGTCAACACCCTGTACACAGTCAACACCCTGTATGCAGTCAACACCCTGTACACAGTCTACACCCTGTACACAGTAAACACCCTATACACAGTCAACATCCTGTACACAGTCAACACCCTGTTCGAAGTCAATGTCCTGTACACAGTCAACACCCTGTACACAGTCAACATCCTGTACAAAGTCAATATCCTGTACGCAGTCAACATCCTGTACACAGACAACATCCTGTACACAGTCAACACCCTATACACAGTCAACATCCTGTACATAGTCCACATCCTGTACACAGTCAACACCCTGTACACAGTCAACACCCTGTATGCAGTCAACACCCTGTACACAGTCTACACCCTGTACACAGTAAACACCCTATACACAGTCAACATCCTGTACACAGTCAACACCCTGTTCAAAGTCAACGTCCTGTACACAGTCAACACCCTGTACACAGTCAACACCCTGTATGCAGTCAACACCCTGTAAACAATCAACATCCTGTACACAGTCAACACTCTGTACACAGACAACATCCTGTACACAGTCAACACCCTGTACACAGTCTACACCCTGTACACAGTAAACACCCTATACACAGTCAACATCCTGTACACAGTCAACACCCTGTTCAAAGTCAACGTCCTGTACACAGTCAACACCCTGTACACAGTCAACACCCTGTATGCAGTCAACACCCTATACACAGTCAACATCCTGTACACAGTCAACACCCTGTTCAAAGTCAACGTCCTGTACACAGTCAACACCCTGTACACAGTCAACACCCTGTATGCAGTCAACACCCTGTACACAATCAACATCCTGTACACAGACAACATCCTGTACAGTCAACACCCTGTACACAGTCAACATCCTGTACAAAGTCAACATCCTGTACACAGTCAACATCCTGTACACAGTCAACACCCTGTTCAAAGTCAATGTCCTGTACACAGTCAACACCCTGTATGCAGTCAACACCCTGTACACAATCAACATCCTGTACACAGTCAACACTCTGTACACAGACAACATCCTGTACACAGTCAACACCCTGTACACAGTCAACATCCTGTACAAAGTCAACATCCTGTACACAGTCAACATCCTGTACACAGACAACATCCTGTACACAGACAACATCCTGTACACAGTCAACATCCTGTACACAGACAACATCCTGTACACAGTCAACATCCTGTACACAGTCAACACCCTATACACAGTCAACATCCTGTACACAGTCCACATCCTGTACACAGTCAACACCCTGTACACAGTCAACACCCTGTATGCAGTCAACACCCTGTACACAGTCTACACCCTGTACACAGTAAACACCCTATACACAGTCAACATCCTGTACACAGTCAACACCCTGTTCAAAGTCAACGTCCTGTACACAGTCAACACCCTGTACACAGTCAACATCCTGTACAAAGTCAATATCCTGTACACAGTCAACATCCTGTACACAGACAACATCCTGTACACAGTCAACATCCTGTACATAGTCAACACCCTATACACAGTCAACATCCTGTACACAGTCAACATCCTGTACACAGTCAACACCCTGTACACAGTCTACACCCTGTACACAGTCAACATCCTGTACACAGTCAACACCCTGTATGCAGTCAACATCCTGTACACAGACAACATCCTGTACACAGTCAACATCCTGTACACAGTCAACACCCTGTACAGTCAACACCCTGTACACAGTCTACACCCTGTACACAGTCAACATCCTGTACACAGTCAACACCCTGTATGCAGTCAACATCCTGTACACAGTCAACATCCTGTACACAGTCAACACCCTGTATGCAGTCAACATCCTGTACACAGACAACATCCTGTACACAGTCAACATCCTGTACACAGTCAACATCCTGTACACAGGCAACACCCTGTACACAGACAACACCCTGTACACAGACAACATCCTGTACACAGACAACATCCTGTACACAGTCAACATCCTGTACACAGTCAACACCCTGTATGCAGTCAACATCCTGTACACAGACAACATCCTGTACACAGTCAACATCCTGTACACAGTCAACATCCTGTACACAGACAACACCCTATTTTACATTATTTGCCCTTACTAAATGATGCCACTATAATGGTGATTAGGTGATGGATAGATGATCAATATTACTTGTTTTATTTCAGAAACATTTACAAGCCTAGGTACATGAATACACTAATTGATATTATGGCCCTGTTACTAGGTAAGTGAAGCTAGGACTGCTAATGTTATATTATTCATACACCATGTTAAGCTTTCTACCATTGGTTATTTATCTGCCAGTCCCATGTTAAGCTTTCTACCATTGGTTATTTATCTACCAGTCTCATGTTAAGCTTTTTACCATTGGTTATTTATCCACCAGTCCCATGTTAAGCTTTTTACCATTGGTTATTTATCTGCCAGTCCCATGTTAAGCTTTCTACCATTGGTTATTTATCTACCAGTCTCATGTTAAGCTTTCTACCATTGGTTATTTATCTACCAGTCTCATGTTAAGCTTTCTACCTATTTTTATTGATACATCATAACCTTGTTTATTTTTCACTCGTTGCTTGCAGAAATGTACAAAGGCTTAATTGACCAGTCCCATGACCTTGGTGCCCACCTGAAGCGTGTTAACCATGTTGTCCAGCGTGAGGTAGCCCTGATGAAACAGCTGTATGAGGTGATGGGTACCATGGATACTTTGTTTGCAGCTGCAACATCCCAGCAGACCAATCAGACATCAGAGTTAGGTCTGGCTGACGAAAGACTGACACCTTCTACAGCTGCTGCCCAATCAGTGTAGCATTTTGAAGATGATGAAGATTTTGGCATGTTGACATCAGTAATATGTAACTAAGATATATTTAAGATCCTTTTGCTTAGTGAAAACACAATTGATTGTGTAAACATGACTGATATTGGATAAGATACAATTCCAAAGAAAGTCTTGACAGCTAAAAAAAGGCAAAAGGGATCGGGTGAGACTGGTTAACCAATGATGTGTTCAGGATGTGATCAGGTGATTCTGGTCCACCAATGATAAGGTTGGGATGTGATCAGGTGATTCTGGTCCACCAATGATATGATGGGGATGTGATCAGGTGATACTGGTCCACCAATTATATGATGGGAATATGATCAGGTGATACTGGTCCACCAATGATATGATGGGAATGTGATCAGGTGATTCTGGTCCACCAATGATATGATGGGGATGTGATCAGGTGATACTGGTTGGTCCACCAATGATATGGTTGGGATGTGATCAGGTGATACTGGTCCACCAATGATGTGTTCAGGATGTGATCAGGTGGTTCTTGTTCACCAATGATATGGTGAGGATATTTTATGAGATGGTTTATACTGAGTAAAATTTCTGATCAGGATGTAATAGTCAGACATATCATCAGACATTTGTCTTGTCATATTTCCTAGTTATAAATAGCACCACCCAAATACAGGAGATGAAAAATGTCTATTTTACTCAGCCTGAAATACCTGAACAGTTTCTGCCTTTTATTCGTGAAATAAAAGTTTGGGAAAAAGTCCTTCGAGTATCAGTTTTCTTCTTCCCAGCTTACAATTGCTGTACTGTTGATTTAAGCTGTCACATTGTTGATGGCAATTTTCGGCTCTGAATTGTCCAGTTTACATGGTGCTTCTCCAGTCTGGTGTAACAGATTGTGTAATGTGAGGCAGATGGTTTGATTTTATGTTTAGTATTAGTAATGAAGTGAGGTATGTGTGATATTGAGTGAAGTGATATATGTGTGATATTGAGTGAAGTGAGGTATGTGTGATATTGAGTGAAGTGATATATGTGTGATATTGAGTGAAGTGAGGTATGTGTGATATTGAGTGAAGTGATATATGTGTGATATTGAGTGAAGTGAGGTATGTGTGATATTGAGTGAAGTGAGGTATGTGTGATATTGAGTGAAGTGAGGTATGTGTGATATTGAGTGAAGTGATATATGTGTGATATTGAGTGAAGTGAGGTATGTGTGATATTGAGTGAAGTGAGGTATGTGTGATATTGAGTGAAGTGAGGTATGTGTGATATTGAGTGAAGTGATATATGTGTAGTGATTGTGTGATGCTAGTCATATGTTAGTATAGTCTGGGTATGACAGAAGTTTGATTCTCTGTGCTGTAGTAATGGGTGACAAGTATAGTCTGGGTATGACAAGTTTGATTCTCTGTGCTGTAGTAATGGGTGACAAGTATAGTCTGGGTATGACAGAGGTCTGATTCTACACTCTGTGCTGTAGTTATGAGTGACTTCTGAGAGAAAGAGTCTGGTGTGATGTGATCATGTATAGATACGATGAGCAGTTAAATGTGACTTACGATCAGCATTTGAGAAATAAATGAAGGTCAAGTTGTAATGAATTGTTGTTGTTTCTCATATAGGACATTCATTTTTGTTCTTCCAAAGACAAAATGGCGAGGATATTCCTTCTTAAAAATATCTTAATATTCTTCTTGTAAATAAATCTATAATGGAAAGTACCATTAATTCAAAAATATTATTTTCACAGAATTGACTGTCAAATATTATAATGATTAACCCAGTCTGTCACTGCCTCTAGACCAGGGAGACAGAGATCCATGGAAAGTGTCCCCAGCCTGACACTGCCTCTAGACCAGGGAGACAGAGATCCAAGGTAGGAGTCCCCGTCTGACACTGCCTCTAGACCAGGGAGACAGAGATCAAAGGCAGGTGTCCCCAGTCTGTCGCTGCCTCTAGACCAGGGAGACAGATATCCATGGAAAGTGTCCCCAGACGGACACTGCCTCTAGACCAGGGACACAGAGATCCAAAGTAAGTGTCCCCAGACTGACACTGCCTTTAGACCAGGGAGACAGAGATCCAAGGTAGGAGTCCCCATCTGACACTGCCTCTAGACCAGGGAGACAGAGATCCAAGGTAACAGGCCCCAGTCAGACACTGCCTCTAGACCAGGGAGACAGAGATCCATGGAAAGTGTTCCCAGTCTGACACTGCCTCTAGACCAGGGAGACAGAGATCCAAGGTAGGAGTCCCCGTCTGACACTGCCTCTAGACCAGGGAGACAGAGATCAAAGGCTGGTGTCCCCAATCTGTCGCTGCCTCTAGACCAGGGAGACAGAGATCCATGGAAAGTGTCCCCAGACGGACACTGCCTCTAGACCAGGGACACAGAGATCCAAGGAAGTGTCCCCAGACTGACACTGCCTCTAGACCAGGGAGACAGAGATCCAAGGTAGGAGTCCCCATCTGACACTGCCTCTAGACCAGGGAGACAGAGATCCAAGGTAACAGGCCCCAGTCAGACACTGCCTCTAGACCAGGGAGACAGAGATCCAAGGTAGGAGTCCCCGTCTGACACTGCCTCTAGACCAGGGAGACAGAGATCCATGGAAAGTGTCCCCGTCTGACACTGCCTCTAGACCAGGGACACAGAGATCCAAGGAAAGTGTACGCAAGTCTGACACTGCCTCTAGACCAGGGAGACAGAGACCCATGGAAAGTGTCCCCAGACGGACAATGCCTCTAGACCAGGGACACAGAGATCCAAGGTAGGTGTCCCCAGTCTGACACTGCCTCTAGACCAGGGAGACAGAGATCCAAGGTAAGTGTCCCCAGTTAGACACTGCCTCTAGACCAGGGACACAGAGATCCATGGAAAGTGTAAGCAAGTCTGACACTGCCTATAGACCAGGGAGACAGAGATCCATGGAAAGTGTCCCCAGCCTGACACTGCCTCTAGACCAGGGAGACAGAGATCCAAGGTAGGAGTCCCCGTCTGACACTGCCTCTAGACCAGGGAGACAGAGATCAAAGGCAGGTGTCCCCAGTCTGTCACTGCCTCTAGACCAGGGAGACAGAGATCCATGGAAAGTGTCCCCAGACGGACACTGCCTCTAGACCAGGGACACAGAGATCCAAGGTAAGTGTCCCCAGACTGACACTGCCTCTAGACCAGGGAGACAGAGATCCAAGGTAGGAGTCCCCATCTGACACTGCCTCTAGACCAGGGAGACAGAGATCCAAGGTAACAGGCCCCAGTCATACACTGCCTCTAGACCAGGGAGACAGAGATCAAAGGCAGGTGTCCCCGTCTGACACTGCCTCTAGACCAGGGAGACAGAGATCAAAGGCAGGTGTCCCCGTCTGACACTGCCTCTAGACCAGGGAGACAGAGATCAAAGGCAGGTGTCCCCGTCTGACACTGCCTCTAGACCAGGGAGACAGAGATCAAAGGCAGGTGTCCCCAATCTGTCGCTGCCTCTAGACCAGGGAGACAGAGATCCATGGAAAGTGTCCCCAGACGGACACTGCCTCTAGACCAGGGACACAGAGATCCAAGGTAACAGGCCCCAGTCAGACACTGCCTCTAGACCAGGGAGACAGAGATCCAAGGTAGGAGTCCCCGTCTGACACTGCCTCTAGACCAGGGAGACAGAGATCCATGGAAAGTGTCCCCAGACGGACACTGCATCTAGACCAGGGACACAGAGATCCAAGGAAAGTGTACGCAAGTCTGACACTGCCTCAAGACCAGGGAGACAGAGATCCATGGAAAGTGTCCCCAGACGGACAATGCCTCTAGACCAGGGAGACAGAGATCCAAGGTAGGTGTCCCCAGTCTGACACTGCCTCTAGACCAGGGACACAGAGATCCATGGAAAGTGTCCCCAGACGGACACTGCCTCTAGACCAGGGACACAGAGATCCAAGGAAAGTGTAAGCAAGTCTGACACTGCCTCTAGACCAGGGAGACAGAGATCCAAAGTAAGTGTCCCCAGTTAGACACTGCCTCTAGACCAGGGACACAGAGATCCATGGAAAGTGTCCCCAGACGGACAATGCCTCTAGACCAGGGAGACAGAGATCCAAGGTAGGAGTCCCCATCTGACACTGCCTCTAGACCAAGGAGACAGAGATCCAAGGTAGGAGTCCCTGTCTGACACTGCCTCTAGACCAGGGAGACAGAGATCCATGGAAAGTGTCCCCAGACGGACACTGCCTCTAGACCAGGGAGACAGAGATCCATGGAAAGTGTCCCCAGACGGACACTGCCTCTAGACCAGGGAGACAGAGATCCAAGGTCAGAGGCCCCAGATGGACACTGCCTCTAGACCAGGGAGACAGAGATCCAAGGTAACAGGCCCCAGTCTGACACTGCTTCTAGACCAGGGAGACAGAGATCCAAGGTAGGAGTCCCCGTCTGACACTGCCTCTAGACCAGGGAGACAGAGATCCAAGGTCAGAGGCCCCAGTCTAACAATGCCTCTAGACCAGGGATACAGAGATCAAAGGGGAGAGTTCCCAGTCAGACACAGCCTCTAGACCAGGGAGACAGAGATCCAAGGAAAGTGTCCCCAGTCTTACACTGCCTCTAGACCAGAGAAACAGAGTCCGACACTGCTTTGGTACACAAATGGAGGTATAAGCTTGTCTCCTTTCTTACAGGAATGTAAACTGGTACAAGATTTGGGCAAGAAGATTGTCTGGTTTGTCTGGTGCAATGTCCAATGCTTGCGTCTTCTTTCAGAGAAATGTAAACCTTGTACAGAGAAAGATCCAGACACTGACCTCTTCCCTTGTGGAAAATGTAAACCTTGTGCAGAAGGGAGACCATACTCTTGTTTGGCACAGAAATAGATCTATGTGATGGCGCCATCCTTAGAAAATTGTAAATCTTGTATAGTAATAAGGGAGGGCATTGGTCTCTTCTCTGGGTGGAGATGTCTTATTAAAGTTGTGACTTTCACCAACAGTTAGAGATTAATATGGAGCACCTTGATATGTTAAGAATGTGCGAGTATCTCAAGACTAATACATGCAAAATTATCGCAGTCATAGCATTATGTTTGTCGGAGAGGTACCTGGAATGGAATTGTGCAATGGTGATATTATGTGACTGACAAGTCAAGTAGATACAATATACCAATCTCACCCAGAGTGCATTGGGGTACCCTAACAACACCTCTGTAAATGGTTCACACCATTTCAAGATTCTCAAAAACGTATTTGTGTCCAATGATAAAGTATTTCATCATTTTAGCAAATTGTTCTGCGTCCATGGTCCGTCATCCCTCCGTCCGTAAACTAATTCTGTTATCCTTATTTCTTGAGAAGTGCTGGATGGATCTTTCTCAAATTTCATGTGTATGTTCCGGTTGGTCCCTAGTTGTGCCCATGTAATTTTGGGACTGATCAGAAAAACACAATTACCGACAGACGGACATCATGGTTTTTACTTCGAAATTTTGTTATCGCTATTTCTTGAGAACTACAGCATAGATTTTCATGTGTTTGGGTTTTTTTATCCCTACTTGTGCCTGTTTGATTTTGGCACTGATCAGACAAAATAAAATGACCCACAAGCAGCCCTCTTGGATTTTGACGTCGAAAGTTTGTTATCACTATTTCTTGAGAAGTGCTGGATGGATCTTTCTCAAATTTCATATGTAGGTTCCCTTTGGTCCCTAGTTGTGCCCATGTAATTTTGGGACTGATCAGAAAACAAAATGACCGACAGGCAGCCATCTTGGAATTTGCCTAGTAAAGATTACTATTTCTATTGCTTACGTATGTTCCCTTTGGTCTCTCCATGTGCTCGTTGTATTTTGGGACCGACCAGAAGAAAGTAAATGGCTTTCAGGTGGCCATTTTGGATTTGGCAGGTAAAAGTTATCATCAAATGTCTTATGATTCAGAGCAAAAACAGAGAAGAGAAAAGAAGGGAAAAGATCCAACTTTCCAAGAGCATATAAAAATCAAACTATGGTGGGTTCCCAAGATCCCTCTGGGATCTCTTGTTCTGTTTTGTTATTTGTATTATTATTTTGAAAATCACTACATTAATTTATATGGTTAAATTTGAGTAAATGGCCACCAACCGTCATGTTTACATTTTGTACACTTTGAGATACATTGTGATATGCTATGATGTATTGTGACTGTTAGGGAACGACAACTCTGAAATAGATTGACAATATACGAAATAGCCGGAGGTTAACTATATGACGTTAGCATCCTGTGTTGTGTCGAATGCCGTCAAGGTGAAGAAAGGTACTGACCAATGAAATCATTTCTTTGTATTTACGGGAGATTTCTTTGTTATTGTAGCCTAATACTGCTGCCTGCATCTCTCTTTAATACCTAACTATGTTACTATGACAACTGAACCTCTATAAACTCCTTGACCTGGATACAATGTAAAATTGTTGCAAATTTTAGCAACAAATTCACACGAGTTTAATCAATTCCAGCACAAATTAATAGTTTGGGCGTAAAATCGCATTATATAGAAATTCTTAATTAACGTTTCATTAGAACACGTTAATAGGCCTTCGTTTAGTTAATGAATCCACACGGTCGTGTACGGTGATCGTTTAAAAACTATCTTACGATAAAACTACCACATAAATATGTAGGAAAAAAGCCACATTGGTAGGTGTTCTCGGAAAGTCACCAAATTAATTGTTCTACAATATGTTTGGTTAGGGAATGACCCTTACCAGTATCTGGGACTATTTTTACTCTGTCAGTGTTGTGTTTTATATGAAAATGAGAATCTAGAATTTTCATCGATTTATGTTTAATGTCAGAGGTTGATTTCATTTGTTCAATGTCGATTTCCTGTCAATCAGTGTATTGTGTAACATCGACCAATGCTACTTTTCATTGCTTATCCTGTCAATAAGTCATTAGTTATTATTCTATGAAAATATTTATTATATTAGGTTAGCATAAAGGATTTAAAGGTTTAAGAATCACCGACAACGGGTGACATGATACACTACAACAGGTACACTGTTCACTACTCCTTGACAAGCATCGTACACCTTAGGATTGTGATACTGGAAATCCATGACACGACATTTAAAACATTGAGATGACGTTTCACTCCTTGTTTGTCACTAATGTCCTGCTCTACCTCGATTTTGCTTGAAAATTATCTTTTTGTTTTAAATTGTATTGCTTTCAAACCAAGCAAGAGGATTGGACACGAGTAAAAACAGCATATAAAAGCCCTCTGCTCCACAACGTGTGACGTCAACAATAGACAAACATATATCTTATAATTACCCAATTAAAGGGGAGCTGTCAGATAGGGAACTCCTGGAGTTTGATGTTTTGTAGGACAGAAATAATAATAAATTGAGAAGACAAAATTTAACTAAAACAATAATATCACATCACTTCAATGTACTGAGGACTAGGACATATCTGACCCCGTGGTAGTATCATGTAAGGCTGTTTCATTACGAATGCTTTCCAATAACGATATCAGAATCAAAGGTCCAGCTGCCTTTTCTATTTGGATCACGTGTACGGTATTGGAGATGATTACGTTCAGGATTTCTTCTACAGGCTGGGAAACGAAAATTAAAAACCACGAAATCTAGAAGAACTGAAGTATGGAGGTGGTTTTATAATGATTATTGTAAGATTTATAACAATAGTTTATAAAATAATAATTTGTAATTGCTTTTTGTTCGTTCATTCATTCATTCATTCTTTCATTCATCAATAATTTTAGTGGATCAACAAAATAACGTTGATAAAATGATGACAAGGAAAATTTCGCACTGATTTCGTAAATACAACAGGAATTGAGAAACAAAAGGACGAGATGCCAAAATTGACAAAAACGATAATTCTGTATGATCAGAAAGTGGCTTTATGCTGTCTTCTGCCTTTTGTAACACCACAATCCTCGATTCCAGCAAATATGTTAAGTATGGAGTGGATTTGACGATGGACAAGAATAGTGCAAAACGTTATAACTCTTTTTAAGGTAGAATAAAAATATTGCATAATATTTGTTGTATAACGCGCACAGTAGTCACATAATGCAAGACACTTTACTGAAACAAGGGGAACCTCAGTAGAAGAACCAGTGATGTATCAATGTTAGAGGGGTGTGGCCGGGCGTACATACCACGCCCTCTACAGTAAGCTGCAGAGGCTGGGTTGGCTGTTCCTACGTAGGCCCACTCCGTTCGATTGCCTGTCTATAAAGTAAGAGACGATTAGAGTTTATACAAATATAACTGACAAGAGCAACAGCGATATGATCTCGACAATTTCTGTAAATTAATTGTGTATGGAAGATACCCGCGCTATCTGATGTTGTGACATTATCCCTTGGTCCGCTGCCCGCCGCCATACCTCGCCAGACCCATCAATCCCCTGCGTCAGATAGGACGGATGGGAGGGTGTTTCAATTAGCTTATCATCAGCTGTTATTGCCGAATGATGAGAGATTTGTTGTTATGTTGAACGAGCCTACCACGTTGGCACGAGCCGTCGGTGAAGACAGACGATCCGTGATCAATCCTCTTCCGTGGAATAGTTGGAGCCGACCCGTCCCGTGACGTTTGTGACGTATGGAGTTTGTTACGGTGACAAGCTCTGGGGTCAACCTGTCCTTTTTTTCACTGCATATACAAATTTGAACACTATGTTGGTATGCTCGTTAGGGTTTATACTGCAGACGGAATGGCAAAGACCATATATCAAACGGAATTAAACATCATGATGCAGTCTTAACGTCTGTACACTTGCTGCAAACGACCACGCGTACATTTCCAGCAAATTCACAATACCTACACACATCTATATGTCATGGTTCTATACCTATTTATATGTAGATTCGTGTGTTCAATGTTTTCTGTTACATCAGTACAGGACCATCCATACCATTGTTAAGCCGTACAGAATGTTCAAATACCAAAGAGTTCAAACTGTACAAAGTTCACATTAACAACAAAAGCTAGCCAATCCAACAGTGATAACAGTTATAGAGTATAGCATGTACTGTGTACACAATGAAGTGGGGCCGTTAAGTCCAGCTAGAAAAAAACATGTACGGTGCCGGATAGTGCCAAAAATACAAATATATATTTTGTACCGATTACTGGTTCAAATCACCAGACTTTATGTGGATACGAGAATTGACTTCCGAGATATATGGCAGTGTTTAACGTTATGACGTCATGGTAGATATGACGTAGTGCTGATGCCCAACTGTTGTTCAGTCACGGCATAAAGAATAGTTCGTTTTCTCTCTGCGATCAAGCATGTACTATATATGGTATAGCGTATTAATAACCCCCACCCCCACCCCCACCACCACCTCTCCCACCCCTACCCTCCACCACTCCCACCCCTACCCTTCACCCATTGATCTCTAATATCGTAGAATTTTTTAAATCTATTTTTCTTACAGGTGATTTTTTCATAGGGTAACTGTTCTTAAAAACTGAACAGGTAATTGCTTCGACACAGCGTGATCATCGGAATGTCACTGGACTGTACAATCTGTCTAGCCCTCTACAGGGTAGAGAAAGTCGCTATAAGGGAATGTCAGCGCCGATATAAACTAGCGCTTCGGTAATTCCATTATTTCCCGTAATTCCACACAATTAGATTTATATTATTGACACACTGTTGGCTCGCTATATATCTCCTAATATGGCCACCATTAGATTGGTTACAATATATTGGTTCCTTACAATGACCGCTGAGTGGCGTTAGTGGTGCGCTGATGAAGACATATGGTAGTATAAATGGCGCGTCCACACCTGCTCGACCTCTACGCACTGTCCACCAGGCGGAGCTGTTCAGGAATAATCAGAAAATACTCGACTTGTTTCCGATGTTGTTCTCTATATAATTGCACTATTTTCTCAATAATGTCTTCTTTCTTTTGTTTGGTAATTTTTTGTCCATTTTATGTGGTCTATTCCCGACACGTACTGGCCAGAAAGGGTACTTTTAATCTAAACCTTCTCGCCAATCTCACGTGCAGTGACGGATAAGTGTAGCGTCAGATGGAAAACGTAATAATTCACAAGCGATTTACATCATTAGGGATATTAACGAGATTAAAGAACAACTTGTTGCTGTCCGAGTCAACGTAAAGGTGACGTCGCGAACTTCACGGGGATAGTCATTTTAACGTCGGTGATGCAGACTGTACCGGTTGGCCCGATTATATGTAAGATCACGAGAGGCTGCTGGACATGTGGTCGCTATAGACAGGTTCTCGTTGTATCTGTAAACTGACAGTGTTAATACGAATCCGGTATCGACAGGTTTTCCTAATCATGCCTTTTATTTTAATCTCTCGTTTAAAAGTCGTTTCGATATTTAGTTAAATGAAATCTCATCCAGTCTTTGAGTAAACTGATCGGGGCCACGATAGCTCAGTCGTAGGTAGAACATAATTCAAACCTCAGATGAAGATCTGAGGTGTGTGGTAGTGATCCCAACCCAAGAATGATTTGTGTTTCTTGGGGAACTAAGATCACGGGTTGTCTTGTGTTATTGTGGTTGTGTCCATTTTTGGTAAGACACTTTACTGAAATTGCTATGACATACGACTGCCATCCTGCATACAGGGAGATAGTCACCAGGTACTACTTTGTACTCCGAGATCCACGTGTAAAAAATGGCCCTGGCTGTTGACGGGGCGACAAACATACAATACATCTGGAATGGTAAAACAAACTAATAATTAAAAATATTCGTATCATGATTTAAATATACATGTTTATATTTCAAACCGGCAAAAATTATTTTGTTATATTAGAGTAACAGATTACTTTTTGACAATTAAGTGAGACGAAAACTGATGAGTGACATTGTTCTGAGAGTCCGTTCGCAGACCTCTGTACGCGTTATAATGATTTAGGTGGGTGTGTTTGATCGGCTTGTTGCTATCTTGGTATATATCTGTTCAACTCGACAATATGTGCCACATGTCACATTTTACCATACCCCCTCCCCCGCCAGTGACAGAACATTAATATTGTCACGGCTAACGTGACAATTACCTTTTAAATTGTATCACTTTTAAAATTTAATTCATCCATATTGTTCAGAATCATATCCGTATTATTTTGATATCGGACTGTCATGATGATGTGGCGCACGTGACATTGTTAAATACCCTCGTCCGGCGTGTCCCCGGGTCTAGGGGCCCACCATTGCGTGTCACCCAACAATTTATGTGGCCGTATCTCCTGGTAGATCTCCCCGAGGTATCCTCAAATAGGATTTGGCATCAAATCTGTTATTTTCCACCGACATTGTTTGCCGAGATATCATCGGACAGGGTATGGCGATCGTGTTTGACATTAAAGTCAAATTTCCAGTGAATTGGCTTCAATAACATTTAATGAGCGAGGTAACTAAATCCCGGCTACTTAGTGGAGAGACCGTGAGCACCCAAATCATTGATGTCTTTAAATTAGCAGAGAAAAATTACTATCTGTAATTTAAGTGAAATTTAATCGCGCACCTGACAAGGTATGTTTTGCTCCGAGTGGGTGATCACCAAAAAAGGGCCAGTCGCACCACTAACAAGGGAGCTCACAATGGAGCCGGGCTGATTGAACCTCGTTTTCCCCACTCGTGTGACCCCGATTAACTGTGCCTTGATGTGCTGTATTAACTATCAGCTGTATCTGTCGTGGAGAGGGACGCTGATTGGAACCGGCCGCAGAAGTACCACACCACTTTGTTGATGGGATAGATGTAGCGTCAATCGTAGATAAACAATTTATCAACACCACATTTATCTTGTTTATTTCTCCTAGATAATTGATTTTTATTATTTTTGCATTAGACACAATTGGACACCCATCGCTATTGATATTTTTATTGCTGTAAAAACTCATATCGCATATCGATGTCCTGGCAGACGCTCAAAGCGCCCTCTAGCTTCCTACCGTGTACTTAATATTTGGCCGGCCCAATCATCCAGTGTTGATCATCTTATCTTCATTAATATAAAGAAAAGCGCACCAATCGTGTCCTAATCACGTCAGTCTCTTGAGAATTATATAAAAAAACAAGACGGAGATGTCAGCCTCGTCCGAATCTCGTATATACAAGGATACACGAGTATTAATCTCGCACTTTTCACTGAGACAAGAGTCTCTCCTAAACCGAATCATAGCATTTGTACACCAATCTAGTCTTTATCCCAGAAATTACACTGAAACATCGATTTCGTCCTAAACCAAAGACGTTACATGGAGACATTATTCTTGTCCTCATCACAGACGTGGATACACCAATCTCGCCATTACCACATACATCGACCTTGTCTTTTTACAGAAATTACATGGAATTTTACGTGGTGGGTGTTGTCGACGAAGCAGAAGATGCTTGCTCTTCTGGAACACTTGACTTTATTCATCTTGTGATTATCAGGATTTTCCGTGTAAATCTTTCCTTTGTTCATGTTTTGCCTCAGTTTCATTGAATTTGAGTTTAGATTATGATTAAGTTCACATATTGTTATGTTCTTGTAGTTCTCGTCCTTAACCCAGAAATTTCTCCTAGGATAATTAATAATGATTATATTCAGATAATTTATCATCCCTCGATTTTTTTCTTGGACGAAGAAAATGTCATATTTGTTTCATGTTTATAAACCTCCATGCCACTTTTCATTTTGGCATCAATCGTAAATTTAATTAAGATCTTTAATAGTTTATCGTCTCAAGTACCTTGCTCAGCTGTTAGCTTTTCATACTAGATGTATCTGTGTCCTCGTGTTTGTGATAACCGGAAGTGTCCGAAGTCAATGGTTATGGTCCAATTTGGCGTCTAATGAAAACCTGGTTTAAGTGCTATATGACTAAAGATAAGATGAATGAAACTTGTACATCTGTCTGCACATTTCTGTACTTAGTGACTTGTATGTACTTACTGTAGAAAGCTGTATTTATTTAGTTGGGTCCTTATGACAAGGTCAACTACCGAATTCTCCATGCGACTTCTGGCCGTAATTTACCGCTATATGATAGATAGGTATAAAGCCATATTACTAATTATTGTTAAGTATAACATGATATTATCGTAATTAACAACACGAGTATAGGCGAGTGCTTACTTCCGGAATGTACATAAGACCATTAACTTCCGAGGAGAAAGGCGGACAATTTTAATGATTGTCGGATAATAGTTGGAGGTCAGTTATTAAAGTCAACACAGTGGTAAATCGTACAGAAACGTTAGCACCTGGGTAGCATACCCGATATGTTTATGTAACACGCACAATTAATGTTATACATTGTAAACATGTTGACGTGCAAACTAAAATATCATCAAGCATACTTATGAATGTTAACGTACATTGTATCAAACTGAATTGACTTAGTTTTGTTTCTAATTATACTAATATATCTGCCTGTATGTTTTGTTATTTGTTTCTGATGTTGAACCATAATTGTCTACAAACTTAATAAATCTGACGATGATGATGAATCGGTATTTTGCAGTGTAGATTTTGTTTGTGTTCATTCATTATAATTCCACTAAGTTTTAAAACTTAAGGATATAAACTAAATTTTAAAACTGAAGGATATAAATTTAATTTTAAAACTTAAGCTTATAAACTTACATTAACATAACGACGATGTTTTATTTGGTGCGGTAATCAACCTTATGAACCCTCTTTGTTCCTCCCGACGGCGTGCCCAGTCAGACATGGCTAGTGTAGACGCTCAAACCACAGATTAATCTTACTTAATGTTTTTCTACAATAATGCTCGGTCAATTTACAATTATCAACGTTATAAACAGGTAGTAATTCCGGGTCGCCTATTAACGAGATAACGACTCGGTACACTCGTTTAGAACCGTTTAATTTGTTCGTTTTTTTTTCAGTACGAGGTTGTAAGATAAGATTATACTCCGATAAGAAAAAAATGAAATAAAAAATAAGGAAATTGTTCTACCCTTTATACTCATCCTTCTGTTCGTGAGATAATTTATGTAAGCTGACCACACACGATTCCATTGTCTACGTGACAACTCCACCATGCGACAAGAGAGTGAAAAAATACCGCAACTTTTGCAGATTTATTGTAGTCACGAGTGTCACATAAGTCACGTATTGAATAGGATAAAAATACGTACATAGAACAACCAAATAAAGAATAAATGTTCTTTATCTTGAAGTAAGTGTTTACGTGTATCCGTATGCATGCAGCATGGTATCGCAATAGCATTCTCCACAAGTTCAAATATAGATACATCTTCTTTTGAGCCAAGTAGTCATGAGGTTTATCTACATAAGGCCCTTCCAGTAACATATAGGTATCGGACTTTCAACGCCAAAAAATATTATTTCCTCACGTATCCTACTCTCGCAATAAAGTGACAGTGAGATCCTCTTATTACGGAAGCGTATTAATGCAACTTTCAAACTTTTTTATTTTGTCTTTTACGCACATTATCCGTAAATTTTACACAACAAAATTGCCTTTCACCTAGCACTCCGGGGTTTCGACTCCTGGAACGGACGTGAAAAGGTAAGGGTCACCTGCCCGACCACATGTGTTTTCCCCGTGTACTCCGGTTTCCTCCCACAATAAGACCCCTCGGGCCTTACATCCGGGCCAACAAGTTTGATTATTAAAAGTTGAAATAACTTGTTTCGCAATTGTTGTAAAATAAGTTTATAGTTTTTATATATCAAAGTATGGATTTTACAGATTAATATGAAAATCTACAGATTAAATGTAAAATTTATAGATTAATGTGTACAATTTACAGATAATGTTTGTAAAACATAAAATAAAAAAAGGAAAAAATAAAACAAGCAAATTAGAGTAACATTACTGTCAGGTACTGATCACTTAGT
The DNA here is from genome assembly GCF_031769215.1 of Ylistrum balloti. NCBI lineage: Eukaryota > Metazoa > Mollusca > Bivalvia > Pectinida > Pectinidae > Ylistrum > Ylistrum balloti. Next base: position 122,452 of record NW_026782008.1, on the reverse strand, counting down.
ATGATAAGTTACATCACGCTGAATGGCGACGTCTTTTCATCTGCTCCTCGGGCTAGCTTTAATTAAAATTTTGAATTAAGATAAAGAGCGTGCATTAGAAGTAGTTTAATTCCAATTTGTGATTAATTAGTGATATGGAATATATCAAATACATATTAGGCTCCATCTCTGTGTATTTCACACAATAAACACTACCCATTCTACCACGTGACATTGCATATAATTTGTTCCAGCATTTTGTAATCTTCTTTCTCTCTGATAGCTGATATTCCGCTTTCGCCAAAAAAGCACGTGGAAAAGTTAACTCGGTTTTTTTTCTTTCGTATATTGTATTTCCAAATTTTAAGATAAGACATTTGATGATAATTTTTGTATAAACATTGTAAATTACGACACTGCATTAAATATTTGTTTTAGCTGGACTACATTGAAAAGAACATATCGCCATTTATCAAATATTTGTTCTTTTATGCTTCATGTTGTATCAGAAATGTACAAGTTTGTCATTTACAGAAGACGTAGAACAGTTACATGGTTCCGAGAAATACGCAATTTTGTCAGCGGTATGATCCTCTTAAATGATACAAAACAAAAAACCGACAAAATATGTCATAAAAAACGGTATTTAAGTAATCGTGACACAAATTAAGATGGTCAATCACCATCACGAGCGTATTTATCCAAAGGTATTAACCAGTTTCGTATCCCTCCCATTATTTGTTGGCCTCAGTGACTGTCTTGTCTTGTTTCAAGGAACTCATTTTGCACCTACAACAGGAGGATGTTGATGTCACGAGAGCCAAGGTCGATAGAAAGAGGTACTATAGACAGGAAGTGATTTCAAGTTATGTGCATCTGGGTGCAGCTTGTTAGTTGTGTAGTACAGTAAGTTATAGATTGTCTTGGGATTGGTCTCCTGTAGCAGTAATAATGACGGGAAACGTGACGCGGTCAGTATCGGCCAATTATCCGCCAGTAACTCTCCACGAGATTTATCATTAACACCATATCAATAATAACGTACACACCACAAAATAACCTTGTATTGAATTATAACTTTGACACTCTATCACATATCCGCTGTGATCAACCCGAGGTCGAAGATTACTTCAAATTCCTCACGCGAGCTTTCTTCTCGTTTCCTTTAGGCTGGCGATATATTGTCTGAATGTTAATATTGAAAATCAGAATCCCGTAAAATCTTGTGTAATTTTGATATTATGTATCGTTTCAATATAATTATCGAAATAATAGACTTGTGTATCTAATTCCTTGTCTATAATTACAACTTTTATTCACATTTTCTATTCTAAGAATTTATTTAAATGCGGTCTTTGTACCTGATGGGAGATCCTTCGAGGTCATAAAATTTAAATCAACTTTTGTAAAAAGATTTTTATCGAGAGCCATTAAATCCCTAATCTATAATTGTTTGATTTCAGTTCATATAAATAATTTTCAAATGACATCTGCAATTATTTCTTTAATGATATATCTCAACGCTATCGATAACTTAAATCAATGATTTAGTTGATTCTTTGTTTCATTAGAAATATCGTTTTACGTGAGCCAAGGTCAGTTTCGTGTTCCGTCCGGACAGCCCCTAACTTTCTTCCGTTATGTACCTGTATTTAATGACACGAAACATGCGACAGGTCAGGCACCGCGTCCACACGCAACACCTGTTAAACGAAGCGGGCGCGGTGATGTCATCTGTGATATTTTTCACACTTAACAGGTGAAAATTTAAAAAGTGTTTAGTGAATACAAAAATAGATAAAAGAGTTTTAAAGTTTTTTTTTGTTTTTTTTTTTGTGACTTTGTTTTTTCGATAAATGAAGTAACCGGTACGGTGCTCAAGTTGATGGCAGAGCCGACAATGGACATACAGATCAGAGAATACAAACACTTACTCATCAAAGCTGTCGTATTGTCAGCATAGACGAAGATATTTAACAAGTCACCGAGGAATGTCTGATATCTATAGTATAGAATGACTCTCAGTCACTGTGATGTGTGAATCAAGCGAAATATATTTGGCTTTTTGTTTAATTATTTGACAGTAATTTGCGTTAGTCATTGCCGAGTTTTAGACTATTCAATGACATTATTGTAACAATAACTTTATATAATAAGTCTATTGAGTCAGATTTCTGTAAAATAATGACATCACGATCAGCCAATCAAATCTTGGCCACTCAGAAAAATTATTATTTAGAGGTTAAAGAAAGTCACGAGTCACAAAACACCACAGGTTCATCATCAGTTGTTTATCGTCCTGGTCCCAAATTTACCATTAAGATTTCACAAGTTTCCATTATAGTTTCCAAGGTCAGCATTATGGTTTCCACAGTTACTACTATCGGTTTCCATAGTTATTTCTATCGGTTTCCAAAATTATAAACATTGTTTTCAAAGTTACAATGTGCCATTAAGCTTCAATGGTTACCATCATGGCACCCATAGTAACATTGCTTTGCCACAGTTACCATAATGGTATCCAAAGTTAACATTGCCTTTTCCACATTTACCATCATGGTATCGAAAGTTAACATTGTAGCAACCAAAGATACAAGTTAGTTCCCATTATGACTTAAATGCGTCGAATTCCATGCAAAAGTATTGATCCGCTGGATCTGTGTTCAGTTGACGTTCATGACTATTATGGTCTGCAGAGAAAAAACTTTCATTTTACATGATTTTGGATAGCTATTATAATCAACTTGAGAGCAGGAAAACTAATATCCTGAATTCATTTCTAGGTATTGTAATTGATCGATATTCTGCACATGTCACAAGAGTTTTACAATGGTCCCATTTTCTTCCTGAAAGTGACGTACTAATGATGTCTTATAATGGTACGATTTTCTTCCCGGAAGTGACGTACTAATGATGTCTTATAATGGTACGATTTTCTTCCCGGAAGTGACGTACTAATGATGTCTTATAATGGTACGATTTTCATCCCGGAAGTGACTTACTAATGATGTCTTATAATGGTACGATTTTCATCCCGGAAGTGATGTACTAATGATGTCTTATAATGGTACGATTTTCTTCCCGGAAGTGACGTACTAATGATGTCTTATAATGGTACGATTTTCATCCCGGAAGTGATGTACTAATGATGCAATCTCCTGAAAGTTAGTTGTAAACTTAGATTCAAGACGGGTCCTTTGTCCACACAGTAACAGGTTGATTTGTTGTTTCAAAGTTTTTTTTTTATGTAATCCTGTATGATACGTCGTGCACGACTGCTTTTGGAATAATTCTATGTTTGGAATTTTTATGGCTGATTTCTTACCAAGAAAATTGAATGTTTGAAGACAAAGGTTTTTCTCTTGTTTAACTGGTGCGCGACTTTTAGATCTGATACAGGTAAAGTGTACCTGTAAGGTGCAGGCTACAGTAACTGACCACATGATGGCGTTACGAGTGTCTGGCTAGACCAATGAGTACCTGTATGTATTACACCAGGTTCTCAAACCCTCTCTATGGGTACTCAATATTGAAATGTCCAAATAAAAATTTAAATAATTACCAGCAAAGGTTTCGCCGGTTATTAACTTACATCGAAATGTTCTATATGAACGATCAATATAACAGCCGTGAATGTTTGGAAATTATTACTAAAAATAGATTAGAAATGTGTAAAAATTCAATTGTTTTTTCCCTGCAATTTTGACAAATTGGATCAAAAAGAAAGTAGTCGGTCAAAATTGCAACGATAAATAAATAGAGAATTGAATACAAAATGATGGATATCTAATAGTCAATAATGGATACGCAAGGGTCAAAGGTCACGCGAACCTAAGGACCGGCGGGGCGTTGACACTATGGATTGGACCCGCTCGGTCCATCAGTACAGAACTCGAATAAAGCCCAGAGAAAAGCACAAGTAACGAGGAACAAAGGCAATAATCATCAACCAGACAGTTCTATATGTCTCTGACGGAATTACCTAGATAGAACATGCGCAATCAGCGTCTAACCAGCGGAAACAGGAAGAATATAACCAAAAGCGCACACCAGGAAAACTTGAACAATTACGGAAAATGACAACTAGTAAGATCGTCAACGGCAACTCAGAAGATATTTCCCGAGCAAACGTATCGCCGTATATTTCATATCCTTATTGAGGTACGTTGTCTTTAGTGATGCGTGTCCGTGGACACCACGTGCCATGGCCAGTGTCATGTGACGCAGTGTGATTGTTTGGTACATTGGTATACTTGCCTTTTGGTCCAGGAGGAATTATCTTCAGGTGTGTAATACAAGTAAAGAATATCTACATTCAAATCAAACGATCAAAACTTGTTATACACATAAAACAATAGTTTATAACCAACAGTAATTAAACCACACGCCAATATTCAAGTCGTTGTTTAGAGTTTGTGGTCCCATCTAGCATCGTTATCATAGCAACGAGACATCTGGGAGAAGTCTTCACGTTAGAGGCTGAAAACAAAATACACGTGTCCTTAGACACAAGACAAATTAATTGAACAAAAAAAGAAAAGAAAAAAAAAGAACAACAAGAACAAAAAAAAAAAAAAAACCCGCAAAAAAAGGGGAAAAAAAAGAAAGTTCAAACGAACCAAAAACAAACGAAGTGAAGTTAAGATTGGGGTATATATTAGTTTATGACTAAATAGTTTGTTGAATCATCACAAGGAGTTGTTTACAGGGAAGAAAAGCCACGTGGGATTTCAAGACAGAATACCATTTCCAAATACAGCTAAAGTAGATGATACAGTTTGATTGTGTGGCCAAGTTTTCATTAATCTGAGTCATTTATCTAAATGCTCTGTCGGATTCCATGAACATGGCAACATAACGATACACGCCGAAATTAACTGTCAAATCTACATTAGTCAAATACAACCAAATGGCAAATATTGATTTAATTTTCGTATTATAATGCTCAGACATTCTATGATAACCGGAATATTGTTTGGATATTTAGACAGTTGCCGATAACCGGCCGCTAATCTCCCCTATTGCTGGTTAGTTACGACATTCTCATGCACGTGCTGTCAGTCAGCGTCGTCAGTCAGGAGTAATGGCGGGCGTGACGTCATCCGAGATCGAATCCTTCCGCGGTATAGTCATATGATAAGAGGATGTGTGAAGCGGCTTTCATTAGAGGCAATGCCTTGGAGAATTACATCCATAAATATATAGTGTTATGTTGTCAGTTATCGAAAGTTTGGAAGCAAGAAATTTTATGGCGAGTATCAAATGCATTAAATAGAGGCAAATTAAGATAAAAGTGATTATACAAACGACGGTAATTACTCTTAATGATCGCAATTATTTTTATGAATCAATCAATTCATTACGACAATTGCTAGTCTTTTTACGATATTCGTGGTTATAAATAAACCGGGAACGAGGAAGGACATCAAAAACGGGATGTTGGAGGGCGGGAGATGGGCAGACGACACTCTCGCTCGCTCGGCCTGTATCAGAAATGAGTGAGAGATAAGAGGACGCAGTGATGATACCGTACGGACACAATCGAGTGAAAAACTGCATAAATAAACGAATCTGATTTCTCTCTGAAATTGATTATTCCGTTATGTTTCCCATTGGTATAACAAAATGGCTCTGTGCATGAGAAGTCAGAATCATTTCATTGAGACAGGCCCGCGATTAAAGTGAAGTGAGAAATTACCGATTAAGTGGAAATTCTGTTTTTGCGTGTTTGCCGTCCAGAACGAGTAAGTTCCAGAGTGCGGACACGGATCTGTGCCGGAGAATACTGTCGCTCCCGAGGGTGGCGACAGTCGGGATCAGGGGTCAATAGGAATGCCACCAGGCTATGACCTATGAACAAACCACGCGCCGAAGATCGAAATATGATATTGAATATAAATAAAACAAAATGTAAACTTTAATAAGTTCACAATATCTGTGATTCTTTTGAGTTTAGTAATGTTTCCTTGGTGACTTTCGTCAATTATGAAAACAATTTAATGGTCAATATGTATAGGGTATAGACATGTAATGTTTTATGAATATTCATTTATATCCATCAAAATCGTTGAATGCGCATGCTAGAAAATATTGAGGCAATGTTATGCAATAAAACATGTAAAATAGCAACAGTCACGCAATATTTTGTTGGTCAAGCAATTGAAAATAATCTGGAATGAAGTGGGCCAATTTGGCTGGTGTAAACGGTGCTAAAGATTGAATGCTATCTGATATTGGTAAGATCTGAACACAAACGGAACAACAAAGACCTAAGTAAATTTACATACAATGTAGGTAAAGGTATAATGTAGGTAAAATTATACATAATATAGGTAAAATTATATACAATGTAGGTAAAGTATATACAATGTAGGTCAGATTATATACAATGTAGGTAAGCTTATATACAATGTAGGTAAGCTTATATACAATATAGGTCAGATTATATACAATGTAGGTAAAGTATATACAATGTAGGTAAAGTATATACAATGTAGGTAAAGTTATATACAATGTAAGTAAAATTATATACAATGTAGGTAAAATTACATATAATGTGGGTAAAGTTATATACAATGTAGGTCAGATTATATACAATGTAGGTAAAATTATATACAATGTAGGTAAAGTATATACAATGTAGGTCAGATTATATACAATGTAGGTCAGATTATATACAATGTAGATAAAATTATATACAATGCAGGTAAAGTATATACAATGTAGGTAAAGTATATACAATGTAGGTAAAGTTATATACAATGTAAGTAAGATTATATACAAAATATACATTGTAGGTCAAATTACATACAATGTAGGTAAAGGTATAATGTAGGTAAAATTATACATAATATAGGTAAAATTATATACAATGTAGGTAAAGGTATTATGTAGGTACAATTATACATAATGTAGGTAAAATTATACACAATGTAGGTAAATTGATATACAATGTAGGTAAGATTTTATATATATATATATATATATATATGTAGATAAGATTTTATACAATGTAGGTAAAATTATATACAATGTAGGTAAAATTACATATAATGTGGGTAAAGTTATATACAATGTAGGTCAGATTATATACAATGTAGGTAAAGTTATATACAATGTAGGTAAGCTTATATACAATGTAGGTAAGGTTATAAACAAAAAGATGTGTTAATATGATCCGGATTTTGATATTTTTAAGTGTCGTATAGAGTATTATCCCTATCCTTAACATCATTAAACCGAATAGGCGGACGGGAGACAACTCTGACAGGGTGAAGTTACGGATGTTGGACAGATAACACACCCATGGTAGTCCTGAGCACAGCTATGTATTGTTTGTTCTGCAATGTTTGGAGTGATTCATCGCCGGGCTGACTGGAGCATCGAGGATATAAAACGTACTAGATCTTAGTAACTGGCCCAGTAAAACTTACATATAACTGAAGTAAAATTAACGTGAATCTGGAGCATTTGAAGACGTGACTGAGTGTAAAGCGGTTGGTAGCCAGATATTTCAATAGAACTGCAACCGTATTACAAATAAAAGCGAATATCGGCAAAATCTTGATTAATAAAGGACGACTTTATAAGGAAGCAATTTGGTATTTTACGCAATCAAAACCAAGGCTAGGCGTAGATAGCATTAAGGCTGATATAAATGAGCGGGGTAATAAGTAGCCTTTATGTTGACAATTTGATCAAAGCAAGCACCAGGAAAACAGTCTTTAGAATTGCTATTAAATACTGACAAAGATCTACAGAATAAACCCCCTTTCCCTTTTTTTTAGAATCAGAACGTCCGACTTATTTCGCGCAAGAGATGAGGTGTGAACTGGAATACAACTCCCTGAATCAAAGTCAGCGGCAGTCATTGATATTTCAGTGACAACGATCGGCGGAAACTATTGGAAATAAAATGTCGGCAGAATCTGATGGTGAAAAATCGGCATTATAACGCGAGTTTTGTGAGCGGGGGGAGGTGTGAAAACGTAATGACGGCCCGACTTCTGCTGGCTCGCGTAATGGGTTCCGCCAAGGCCGACAGATACAGCTTTCATTGTAAGATATTATTTTATCACGGTCGCCCAATGGAGGACGTGGCGGACTATCTAGGGCCCATACTGATGTGGCATAACGATCAACGGACCCTCGGGAGTCGGCTCAGAGCCGCAAATTTCTTGATAATTGCCTCGATACATCAGATGTCAAGTGAAAAATTATGTAAATCATCGGACGAAATGAACAATGGATAGTGGAACAGAACGGCCAGCTCCCGCCGGATAACTTCCCATATTGTTTCATGACAACCCCACATTACAACGATATCACAAATGCTTAAATCACTTTTGTGTGCAATTCCATTGATGAGATCCCAAATTTGGAGAAATTGTTAGTTTATGCAGTTCCCTTGTACACTCGCGTGTGGAAGAAATTGGCTCGTCACCGACACGGGCCTGTCCAATGACAGTCGCCTTCTACAAAATCCGTAATAGATGGCAAGGGTTAACGGAACCAACAGGACGCAGGGCTCCACTCCCTGACACATATTCTGTGTAATAAACAGAAAACAGAGTATCTATTTAATTCTAGTATATCACATCGAATACATGATATCTATTCTGGTTCTAGAAGTATATCATACCGGATACAGTGTATCTATTCTGGTTCTAGTAGTATACCACACCAGATACAGGGTATCTATTCTGGTTCTAGTAGTATACCACACAGGATACAGGGTATCTATTCTGGTTCTAGTAGTATACCACACCGGATACAGGGTATCTATTCTGGTTCTAGTAGTATACCACACAGGATACAGGGTATCTATTCTGGTTCTAGTAGTATACCACACCGGATACAGGGTATCTATTCTGGTTCTAGTAGTATACCACACAGGATACAGGGTATCTATTCTGGTTCTAGTAGTATACCACACAGGATACAGAGTATCTATTCTGGTTCTAGTAGTATACCACACAGGATACAGGGTATCTATTCTGGTTCTAGTAGTATACCACACAGGATACAGGGTATCTATTCTGGTTCTAGTAGTATACCACACAGGATACAGGGTATCTATTCTGGTTCTAGTAGTATACCACACAGGATACAGGGTATCTATTCTGGTTCTAGTGGTATATCATACCGGATACAGGGTATCTATTCTGGTTCTAGTAGTATACCACACAGGATACAGGGTATCTATTCTGGTTCTAGTAGTATACCACACCAGATACAGGGTATCTATTCTGGTTCTAGTAGTATACCACACAGGATACAGGGTATCTATTCTGGTTCTAGTAGTATACCACACAGGATACAGGGTATCTATTCTGGTTCTAGTAGTATACCACACAGGATACAGGGTATCTATTCTGGTTCTAGTAGTATACCACACCGGATACAGGGTATCTATTCTGGTTCTAGTAGTATACCACACAGGATACAGGGTATCTATTCTGGTTCTAGTAGTATACCACACAGGATACAGAGTATCTATTCTGGTTCTAGTAGTATACCACACAGGATACAGGGTATCTATTCTGGTTCTAGTAGTATACCACACAGGATACAGGGTATCTATTCTGGTTCTAGTAGTATACCACACAGGATACAGGGTATCTATTCTGGTTCTAGTAGTATACCACACAGGATACAGGGTATCTATTCTGGTTCTAGTGGTATATCATACCGGATACAGGGTATCTATTCTGGTTCTAGTAGTATACCACACAGGATACAGGGTATCTATTCTGGTTCTAGTAGTATACCACACAGGATACAGGGTATCTATTCTGGTTCTAGTAGTATACCACACAGGATACAGGGTATCTGTTCAGGTTCTAGTAGTATACCACACAGGATACAGGGTATCTATTTTGGTTCTAGTAGTATACCACACAGGATACAGAGTATCTATTCTGGTTCTAGTAGTATACCACATCGGATACAGGGTATCTGTTCAGGTTCTAGTAGTATACCACACAGGTATTGATTTTGGTATTGGTACACCCACCAGTTACAGTATATTTTTCCAGGTTCTAGTATACCCACCTCCTTCAGGCCACCAGTATTTATCTTTGGGTTCCATTGCTAAACGGCCTACCTAAAGCATGACAAGAGAGATAACTCGCCTAAGTAAATACAATCAGGTTCTGTGACACGATAGTGTCTCGGAGAAACGTTTGTCACTGTTGGCTGCAATAGGTCTCTAAATTTCATTACATGATTTAGTCTGATCAAGTCGCTCTTGCCTGCCCGAATAGATGTTCGCCGAAAGTGTTGTTACCACAGCGTCATCCGACCATCACGAACGATTAATAAAACTCGACAAGTTTTAAGCTTGTTCCGGAAATGTTCCAAAGAATACGATTGGTAATCAAAATGAGATTTCTATTAATAGGTACTGTATTTATCATCAAGTCTAAAGGGTCAAACTATCGACAGTGTTGTGGCATGCAAGATATCTGTGGATTTCACTGTACCAAGGTTTTATCAGATGCTGTAATAATGTATAAAGCGGTGTACGGTTGTTACGTAAGATCGGGTTAAGTAGCTAGTGAATTAAACAGGTGTCATTACCCTTTCTAGTCTTTCACCGTCATCTCCCTGTCCTTCTACATCGTCCGTACAGCATTTAGTCTTACATCTTCAATGTTTGGATTTGAAGATATACGTGTCAATCATCCAAAAGTTATTTCTGAACGATGGCCACTTCTTTTTTTTTCCAATTTATATTAGTTACTCTCTGAAAGTTCTGAGAACTCCATTTCTTGGACAGGTAGTCGCTACCACCAGGTCACATTCAACAACAGAATTTTTCTGTCGACAACGTAACATTATTACATATCCGTTTATATGGATTCAACAAAGGAGGGTGAATATGTATGGATTCAGCAAAGGAGAGTGAATATGTATAGACAATTTACCTTTGCTGCCTTCCATACAAGTTGACTTTCGGACTGATTCTTGTCCCTGCCATTGAGTGTTATTATTACCATTATAACTATTAGTATCCATCATTGAACTCACTCCTTATTTGACTGATGTGTATATTTGTTTATAAAAGGAGGGGTTTTATAGGCTATGGCTAATGCTCAATTCCTTTTGTCAGTAAAATCATGACAATAAAAAATATTCTGAAAAGAAAATTGTCAAAATATAGAGCTGGTGCCACTTACAAAATTATAGGAGCGGTGCAGTGGTAGATTGGGTGTGAATTTCTCTCTCATTTTTACATGGCAGTAAGTGTTTAGCGGCTTTCTGTGGCATCAATAGTTAGAAATGATCTTACTCTAGCACTATTCTCTGCAGGAACGATAATCTAAATCCTCTTTACTAATCACGTTTTGATAATCCTAGATGTCAAGATCCCAGATTACATTTATTGTATAAAGGGGAATAACTCCTATAGATATTACAAACCATTATTAACCACCAATGTACATGAAATGGGTCTATGAAGAACTTGGATTCACAAAAATAAAAATTATAAATCTGTTAAAACGATGACTTTTTATATCATCATTATTATTAAAAACGATTACAGAGATTCTTTCAAACCACAATACTAACTACACACATATCTGGACATTTCTTAGCCTCAGATCTACCAAAGATTGCTTTTCTCTGTCTTCTTCTAGCATGAGTCTTTTTTTTTGATATCGGAGTACATTTCCTTGTAACTCTATACCTATATCACATAGCAGAAACATTGGTGTAGACATGGTAGAGTATTGCTGAAGACAGGCTATACAAGTATAAATAACACTGTGAGATGAAAGGAGTTATCTGATGACATGAAGAAGTTTGAGGGTCATTTAGATCAATTTCAAAACTCTCTAGGACTGTAATACTTGATAAGGAAAAAATACAGAAAGACAATATCAGTTGTCCTATGTTACATTGTACACAAGACATGGCTAATAATGGCGGTTCATATAGATGGCAGATGATACTATTGTCAAATTTCATAATGAAACACAACATTTACATCTATATGGCAGATTAGGTTCTTGTAGATGGTTTATGTAAACAATTAAACACATCATAGAAAGTCTTTATTCCAGCCAGTTCATATATATGGTGTGTCAGTCAAAGTTTATAATAAACCATTGACAGGACATTTTCAGTCAAAAGTGTGGTATGTAACGTAGACTACAAGGGCGCCATTTCTTCGTCTACCACATCTGTAGGGTCACTCGACATATCCATGTATTTTTCACGAACGTCTTTGATCTTTTCATATTCAAACTCGGCTCCAACAGCACAGGACATGAGGGACTGAAGGTCACGTTCCTCAAGGTCACCAAACAGATATCCATTGGCTTTGTCCACAACCTTCATCACTCGTAACATACTCTCCTTTTCCTGAGAACAGTAACATCACAATCTGATTAAACAACCTAAGAATCAGTCTCAAAGAATCATAAGTAAATAAAAGATTCCAGAAACCAAATTATATCAACCTAGAAATTATCAATTAATTAATAATCATACAAATTATAGAAATGATTACTTAATAATCATACAAAACAATCAATTAGTAAATCAACAAATTAACAACCAACAGTCAATCAATCCTTCTTCAATCCGACAACCTTTAATCCCAGCAGTCTCCATTTAATCCTACAGATCAAATACTTTTTATTGGCTTTATAGTTTATCAGGAAATATACGGTATGCAGAGTTTACTTGACATGTAAATGTGTCACTTATCATGCTTCCTCTGTATATACTAACTATATGTGTGACATGACGTTACATGTAGCTGTATATAATTCAAAAATTCTAACCAATTTTCTTCCGGTATCATTAAATGTGAACTGATCAGTTTTGTTTTCACAGTTCTTCCATCACTAAGGTAACAACATATGACTCTGGGCCTCATAGGATGTTCTAAGAAGTTGTTAAGGGAATTTAAAACATCTGAAAATTCCAGGCAACCTTTAATTCACTCCAAAATGCTATATGCCAAATATGACTCTCAATCTTATGGTTATGATAGACACATACAAGGCTGATGTTATTCTTTGGCATATTAAGTCTAATAGGTAAACAACATTATATATGTTAGATCTAAACCACCACAAAGAAATTACACATGTTAGATCTAAACCACCACACAGAAATTACATATGTTAGATCTAAACCTCCACACAGAAATAACATATGTTAGATCTAAACCACCACACAGAAATTACATATGTTAGATCTAAACCACCACACAGAAATTACAGAAATTATATATGTGAGATCTAAACCACCACACAGAAATTACATATGTTAGATTTAAACCCCACACAGAAATTATATATGTTAGGTAGAAACCACCACACAGAAATTATATATGATAGATCTAAACCTCCACACAGAAATTAACTGTAGTCAGGTCCATACTTGTATATGATGCATATAAGTACAGAACTTGTTTATCTTTACCACTACATTAATTGACTTGAATATTACATACAACTGTGTACATTACTGTACCTGTACATCAAGTGTGTGTCTTCATCACTACATCAATTGATTTGAACATTATATACAAATGTGTACATTACTGTACCTGTACATTAAGTGTGTGTCTTCATCATTACATCAATTGATTTGAACATTATATACAAATGTGTACATTACTGTACCTGTACATTAAGTGTGACGAAGGAAACAAGGCTGTATTCCTCTATGATGTCCACCAGGGCTGAATTCAACTTCTTGTATTTTTGGAATTGTTCATCTTCCTGTAACACAAGATGCAGCAATGATTCCCAATAAAAATTATATCAGCACTGTTTATACTGATGAGAAAACAATTTTAGGAGACTTTGGAAGTTAAGTTGGGATGCAATTCCTTAGACAGTACAATAATATTCTTCCTGGTCTTGAACTTTATTAAACTCTATTTTGTAGATAAATACAAACAGTGTGACTGTCCATGTTTCTGAAACACGAAAGTAAGCAATATACATGTACTTCAATTAGCTGAAGTAGCTGTAACATGAAGAAGAGCATTCAACTATATACGTGACCTAGAAATGGGTGATATGTATTTTTCTTCAAATATCAGCTATGTCAGTAGCATTGACAGAGTTATCAACTCTGAACATATAAAATCTCTATATAGCATACTAGCAGGTGCCTTGAGCAAAGAAGGAAGGAAATAACAAAAGTCTACCCGTCACATTTATATTTAAACTGCAGTTAATTTCTTTCCGACTGTAAGTTAACAAGATACTATATATGTATTAATTTTTATCTGGCCATATAACTTTATTGTCATTATCATTACAATCTCAATGGCCGTCAACACATAAATGGTCATTAGGGCCATCATGCAGTGAAACACGGTGATCCAAAAAGGAAATAACATCAGACAAACTAAAAGGTAAAAGGCAAATGCTAAAAATCTTAAATGTTATATTATCACAAAAAATGGTAAGTCATAGCCTATAATAAAGACCAACACCTTTCAGGTAACCTAGCTTTTTATAAATCTCAACAGTTTTAAAACTTTTTTTTAGACTTGTAACTTTACAATAAAACATTTCTTGAGAAGACAGAAGGTCAATGCAGTCCCATCAAAAATGTTTAACGGTGAATGGCTCATCACATCATATGTACCAAGGGTTATCTTCGCCTTTCAACATATATGAATATGAAAGGTATGTATGGCCCATTTGAAGACGGTCAAGAACAACTTTGTCTCGGTGGTTGTCTCTATAGCATGGGGACCATTCAGCGATAATAGGTTTTAGGGAGTGCAATGGCCGAATAGCTGATAATCTAAAAAGAGAATTCCTTATAAATGTCCGAAGAAAATCACAAATCTTGATTACCTTGAACTGCTCAAGCAAATATGACAGATCAAGCACTTCTGTATAAAAGTCCAGGTTGAATGAAAGCTTGCCATACTGTTCTATGAGATCACACTTGGATAAAACATTCACATGAGGTAGTTCTAACTGTAACATTGTGGACAGCGAGGTTAAGAGCACAGAGATAAACTTGGAAGCATCACTACAGTAATGTGAATCAACAAGGTGGACAGCCACCAGTCTGTAGTCCCACTTCTGTAGTTGGGTAACAATGCTTCTCACAGAGTTATGGTGTGTATACAACTCTACTTGTCCCGGTAGATCAAACAATAAGTACTTATTTCCAATTTTCTCCAGTTCCTTTTTGAGCCAGTCAATGTTTTTTTCAAGATACTCCATACAGTATACCAGTCCACCATTTGGTCCAAGTTTTAACAGTTCCATCACATCCTCTAACTTCACTAAGTCTGCGATATCCAAAGCACATTTATAAGGGAGGTGCTCATTGGCTGGGTCTAAATTGATGACTGCCACCTCCCTACCAAGAGAGGTGAGGAACTCGGACATGCCAAGACAGTAAGTGGTCTTCCCTGATCCTGGCGGACCAATCACAACTTGTCCAAACATAGTCACAGATTTGGATCTGTATAAATCAGAAAGAAGACAGCTATTTAGTAACAAAATTGCAATGACAAAACTCAACCAACTCAACGTAAATAGTGTCATATCACAAAAATAATTTGTTTTACCAACTCACTAGATTTAACGTCCATTTTTCCATGTTAATGTATACGTATGGGTCAGTTGTTTACATATGCCCTATATACATATAGTCAGATTTTACTACATAACTAAATCTGTCTATTTAACCAGATCTGCTGGTGTTCCAGTACGCATACACGAATACATGAACATTGTCTTGTATACGTACACAACGTTACATAATGCCGTCTAATATTGTAACAATTATTGTACGTGTTGTTAATTCACTTTTACAGTTTTAGGTTAGGAAACTGAAAGTAGACATTTGAAAATCAGATGTGTATGGTTACCAGTTAGTTACGTATTGATGTCAGAACCGGTCCATCTTCGCTAAATGAAGACTAAACTCTTTAAAAAAATCCTTTTTTTGTCAATTTCGATGTCACTTTGTAACATACTCACAATTTCCCTTGTTCTCCTTTCAGCTCACATGTTTTTTCTTCAACACAAACGCCAAATAGAGCCAGATTATATCCCTTAGAACGGTAAAAATAATTGAATGTATTACAAAAATGATTTGTGGTTGTCATTTATTTAAAATAAAACAAATCAATGCTTTATAATTCGAAAAGGTATTCAAGAGCATAATTTACGATGTTACATATACAATGAAATTTTACAACGAGAAATTTACTATTGAAAATTAATTCTCTATCACGAAAACGCTTGTAAATAAATAAGCATATGACCCGAAGATGGCTCTGTTGTTCACAGCGACACCGGCGTAAGTGTTATACGTTTCTCATAGTTGTCATCTCTCTCTAAGTAAGTATTTCTATATCTACTGTGATCACTTTATAACCTGCTGGAAAAAGTAAAATCGAAAAATCATCATCTGTGCGCATATGATACAGCGACACGCCCCCTTTGTACACTGTAGTACATAATAGTGGAGTTGTAAGATGTACAAACAGGAATTCACTACTAGTCTATGTGTGCTTCACAAAGTCTTCTACCCCGATGACAACAACAGATTCGACATCTCCAAAGAAACATCTCAATCTTCCATAGCTTCTAGCCTTTATAATGATTTATTAGGAAAATAAATGGATGCAGGCTGAAAGCCTCTATATCCATATCAACGATATGTAGTGCCAACTGTTAACTTAGAATTTAAGCATTACAATGATTATTTTTCCAGTGTTCATCAAGCAATACTTCAAAATGGTAAACGTTATCTGCATCGATGATATGTTGCCGTAAATTGTTCCATATATCTACTATTCTGTGACTAAAGAAATCCCTTCTATCCAGGTTACAACATTTAAAAAAAATCTTCTCTGAATGACACCTCGTTCGTCTTTAGGTGTCCATTTTGAAAGAAGTTTTCTGTTACTCTATAATAAAAAAATATGTTTCACATTTCTGAAATCATTTATGATATCCCTTCTGATTCTGTGAATGAAGCATTGGGAGATTTAATCTTTTCAGATGTTCCTGGTACGATAAGGTCGTAAGTCTGGGGATTAGCTTTGTAGCCCTCCTCTGTACTTTCTTGATCAATTCAATATCAGTAACTCTAGATAGGCTCCATACACTTACTGCATACTCATGGTGTGGTCTAACAGGGGCCTTGAATAATAATCCAAACATTGACTTATCAAGATAAACAAACAATCTTCTCATTAGTCCAACTACACTATTTGCCTTGTTAACAATATTATGTAGATGTGTGTTGAAATTTAATTCCTCCTCAATAGTTACACCAATATCCTGTATAATTTTGTATCACAAACGAATAGTGGCAGTGAAGAAGTTGGTGTTTCTGGGAGGTCATTGATATATATTACAAATGAAACCGGTCCAAGCACACTTTCCTTTGGTATACCACTGATTACAGGGTATGTTTTTGATGATTCTCTGTTTACACACCGGCATATTTTATTTAGAAAATCCCCTATCCATTTTACAACTTTCTGACTCATGCCATATCCTGCCATTTTTTTTACTTTTGCCTGGAGTGGTCAATGACACTAAATCGGTAATAGAAAGGAGTAATGAAAAGCATCCTGTCATCGCTGAGGTTTAAACTAGCGACCCTTTGATCTCTAGCCAGATACAGCTGCAATAAAGGGAAATTCCCACTAGCAGATGCTTGTAAGGTGGCCTGTAATCAAGTAACAGTGTTTGTTGTATCTACATTGTAACGGAAATATATCTAATCTTGTTCACCAAGCCTCTCTCAAGAGCTGGTTGACAAAGACTATTTTTTGAATGGAGAACTGCTTCAGGTTTGAGGACCATCCAAAGATAAAGGCAACTCAAATGGGAAGGGAGGTAACTCAGAGTTCTACTAAGGTGCCTTAGAGCTTCAATGTGCACTCTTGTAATGTGAAAGAGACTTGTGTCAGACTGCCCACCAGCTTCCCAACACATGTACACTATGCAGTCTTTGTTTCATTTAACATGCCCCATTTATGGACAGAGGCATGTAGCGATGTTACGTGTGCATGTCCCTGTATGTTTATGTACATGTAACAAAATTGAAACTGTAACATGTGTAACTGACATCAGGAATCAAGCCTTCAGCATGCTAATCTATGACTCTACTAACCGAGCCGAAGAAAGATACTCCGTCAATTGAGTGACGGAGACTGTAACACTATTGACAAGCCACAACAACTGACTCAGGATTATGTAAAGTGAGAAAGTACCCTTGTTTATAACCAACTTTTAATACAGGTGTGCCTGAAGGATGGTGTGTACATATGTAGATGTTTAAACTCAGAGGCAGAGGCTACACAACATACAACTGAAATATAAAAACATTGTGTTACAGAATCAAGAGAGCTGTGACATCAATCAATGCTTTAGAAAGCTCCAAGTTTCCACTGTTGCTGACAAGAATCACACAAAAACTCCATTTAAAGGTAAGTGCTAATATATTAGAGATTAAACAGTACATTTATATTAAGTCCTGTGTTGCAATAACAATAGATGTTTGTAACTCATGTTTTTACATGTAGATACACTGGTGTATTTATAATATAGTATTTGTACAATTCATGCTGACAACTTTATTTTGTTATCATATCAACAATTTTTTCTTTTATATTAAAGTGAGTTGTTTGATGTTGTTCACACTTAGTAATGGTATTTTCTACATTTGTCATGTATTTGTAGGATGACAGAACATTTAGTGAGGACGAAGAATCCAAACTACAAGATGCCCTTGGACTGACAGCAGGTGACCTTGAACTTGTTCTTCAAACTCTTGAGTTTTTCTTGCAACAGGTATGTATGAGGAGCTGTATTGTATATATCTATTATATAACTTGCCCTTGAAAGCAAAGTATGTGTCTTGACAAGAAAAGGAAGGGAACATTTACATCAGAAAATAATCATCAGTTTTAGTGACAAGGTTAGTCTGTATCATCATTTCATGCATAAACTACTAACAATTAAAATAAATGGATTAGATAATTATGTTATATAATTATTTCAGACATTATAAGATATATATTGATTTTGTATTGATAGGCAGCCTACCATGCAGCCAAACCAGCAGTGTTTACACAACAGCTACAGCAGCTGGACATGGATGAGGACAAGGTGACATCTTGGATTACATTGTTGTATCTGATTGATCAGTTATGAAAAATAATGTTAATAGTAACTCTGATGTAAATTCTCTTTTCTGAGAAACAACATACATTAAAGAAAACCACACTTCTGTGTAAATTATATTGTTAAGTAAAAACTGTAAAAATGCTTTCAAAATTGATATCTTAAGGTGAAAACTGTGGTGGAGGCATGGACAAGCAGTGGAAGGGAGGTGGTTCAGAGGCTGAGACAACGAACTCTCAACCCCAAACAGGTAAGGATAAAAAAAGAAATTGTTACATCCTAAACAGGTGAGACATCCTAGATATCACCTCCCCAAACAGGGGAGATAACAAAGGTATCACATCCCCAAACAGGGGAGATAACAAAGGTATCACATCCTCAAACAGGGGAGACATCCAAGGTATCACATCCCCAAACAGGGGATATAACATAGGTATCACATCCCCAAAACACGGGAGACATCCAAGGTGTCGCATCCCCAAACAGGGGAGATAACACAGGTATCACATCCCTAAACAGGAGATATAACATAGGTATCACATCCCCAAATAGGGAAGACATTCAAGGTATCACATACCCAAAACAAGGGAGACATCCAAGGTATCACATCCCCAAACAGGGGAGATAACAAAGGTATCACATCCCCAAACAGGGGAGATAACACAGGTATCACATCCTCAAACAGGGGAGACATCCAAGGTATCACATCCCCAAACAGGGGATATAACATAGGTATCACATCCCCAAAACACGGGAGACATCCAAGGTGTCGCATCCCCAAACAGGGGAGATAACACAGGTATCACATCCCCAAACAGGGGATATAACATAGGTATCACATCCCCAAATAGGGAAGACATTCAAGGTATCACATCCCCAAAACAGGGGAGACATCCAAGGTGTCACATCCCCAAACAGGGGAGATAACACAGGTATCACATCCCCAAACAGGGGAGACATCCAAGACAGGTATTACACCCTAAAACTACAAATGCCAACCCAGAACAACTTGACCTTATGTACTTCCATCATGCAACCCACAAGAAGATTTGACCCTTATTAAGTAATTGTGTCATATGACAAAGTTTAATATTGATATTCTTGTTCAGACCATAATGTACACTGTACATATCATGTAAGATTTGTCTCCCTTGTTACTTAAGTACTAACAGCCTTTAAAGGAAATACTAGCATGATGCCTTCTAATCCATGGCAGTGTGACTGTTTCTGAAAGATATTATGGCAAGTGGTTGAGGTTTGAAGCAGAAAAAAGTGCCATGTTTTTGTATTTCATTTTAAAAACAGATGTATTTATAAAGTTACTTGGCATAAACACACCCAATACATGTATAGGTCCACAATTGAATGAGGCATTTTAGTTCCGTCAAAAATTTGAATTTCCAGATTTATTACAAAGGAACAAATGTTATAATGATAATTGATGTCTGATTTATTACATGTTTTCCATTTTTATACTTACCTGTATCATAGGTTACTTATTTATTCATTATCAATACATTATAAAGTTTAATTTGCATAAAAGTGACACAAACTGGAGACCGCTTTCTATTAACCTGATTGTGTATAAATTATATTTACTTACCTGTACAGGTGTGTATGTGACTGATGGTGTCTTTATATGGTGATCAAGATTAAAATATACATAGACATATATATATACATAGACATATATATATATACATTAAACATTATGTACTGCGAAGGCTGGAAAGTACCTAACAATGATGAGACACTATTTGTGTGATGGATAGGTGTATTAAGTACTTTGTATAGTTGTATCCTGACAGTTATAATTAGGATATATTTTGTTATCAACAGCTTATCATGTTATTTTCCATGCAAAATAGCACAAACACTTCCAATTTTTCATTTATGCAAAGTCTTTGCAAGATAATATATATATGGTCAATTTAGTTAGAAGTTATAACCTGGTCATGTGGTAGGTGTGTGGTCATATGGCAGGTGGTCACATGATACATGTACATGTTTGGTCAGATGGTAGGTGTGTGGTCAGATGATAGGTGTGTGGTCAGATGGTAGGTGTGTGGTCACATGGTAGGTGTGTGGTCACATGATAGGTGTGTGGTCACATGTTACATGTACTTGTGTGGTAGGTGTACAGTCACATGATACATGTACTTGTGTGGTAGGTGTGTGGTCACATGATACATGTACTTGTGTGGTAGGTGTACAGTCACATGGTAGGTGTGTGTTAGGTGTGTGGTCACATAATATATGTATGTGTGTGTTATGTGTGTGGTCACAAGATACACGTGTGTGGTCAGATGTTAGATGTGTGGTCAGATAGTAGGTGTGTGGTCACATGGTAGATGTGTGGTCACATGTTAGGTGTACAGTCACATGGTAGGTGTGTGTTAGGTGTGTGGTCACAAGATACATGTGTGTGGTCAGATGGTAGATGTGTGGTCACATGGTAGGTGTACAGTCACATGGGAGGTGTACAGTCACATGGGAGGTGTACAGTCACATGGGAGGTGTGTCTGGTTTCAGGAAAATGTCAGGAAATCATTTCCTGGTAATGATTTGAAAATGTAAGTGATTTAAGATATCTTGAAACATTATTAAACAATGTGATACCTAATTACACCTAATTAGGAATGCACATGTCATTCATCACGATCAATGTCTATAGATTAATCATCAGTTAATAGAGAACAGTATATTGTGTTTGATTTACGATAGGGCAATAAGTTATTTTATAATTAAAGGAAGACTCTGATACTGGTTCCTTATTATGTACTTCTATCAGATGTTTTGCTTTATCATGTACTGACATAGTGAAGTAAAGAGAGTAGAGAGAAAAAGTAACATTGTCTGTTTTGGAAATAGAACTTAAATTTAGGTTTAAAGTTGATTTTGTTTCGTTTTTGCTATAGTGTATAAAGGAAATTGCTTCTTTTGTTAGGAGATTGTTTGTGATATAAAATGTAAGCAAAAAGTGTTCTTTTCACATGTCAGTTTAAAAAATGGAGATATTTATTAAAAACTTTTTTCATGGCCCTCATCAATATATGTAAACTGAATGTGTACTGTCTTTAAGGAAAAACCTTGGTGTTAGATTTATTTCTGTTTGATGTGTTAATTGATTTTTATTTTGGATTGATACTGAATTAGCCAGATGGGGAGAGAGAATATTATACCATCAAATAGGAAATTATATGGTTTGCAGTCGAAGTAATGCCTCTGTTTTTTTTAAAGCTGGAAGACATCAATTGGAGACTCAATCTGCAAATGGCCCAGTCAACACAATTAAAAATGAAAATGCCAAATGCCATGTTTGAATTGGGTGTTAAAAATGAAAATACAGATGTAAGTGAAAAGAGTAGATAAAGGTTTTAGCAGAAATACTTATCATATGTCACCGAAAGATTTCATGGCAAATAATGAACTAGTGAAATGTTGCCTCTGAGAAATGTTTTATTTGACTTAAATCAAAAGTTTAATGAAATAAATAGAAAAATCGTTCAAATATATGTCAAGCTCAGAGGATAAAAGGTCAATGTGGAAAGTTCTTTGTGTTACAGTGTAAATAATTTTTGATGGTAAGGGAAGCTAAACTGATTGAAATAATGCAGTTACAACATACTTGATATGGCATTAAGTTGATCAAAATCATTGCCGATTCACATTAGTGTTGATTCACAGGATTAGTGCCGAGTCACATGATCATTGCTGAGTCACATGATTAGTGTTGAGTCACACGATCATTGCTGAGTCACATGATCATTGCTGAGTCACAAGATCATTGCTCAAACTATGATACTATGTTTCTTATATTTTCAGAAACAAGAAAAGATAAAGATGGAGTTTACTCATGATGAACTTTATCAGTTTTACACCCAGGTTTGTGTGTTTTGTTTGGTAATTCATAAGTTGCTTATAGAATGATTTGATTAGTATCTACATGTATTATATATAATTATGTCATGTGTGTACACAGGGACCACCACAACAATAAATTCAAATCATGGTTATATTTTTCTTCTTCCATATATACATATACACTCTCTGATAGAAGGTTTGAAGAATGAAGGTAATTTTCATTATTGACTTAAGTACAGTAGCATGAAGGGAATGAAATGTTAGATAAAACAAAAAGATAAACATACAAAAACACGTAAAACAGATAAAACTTTAATTTGAATGTTTCTTTCCTCTACAGTTGGAGATGGTACAGAAGCAGTTGGACAGCTTAAGTTGATAGCCTGACCTTATAAGGAAATTCCAAATACTACTGTGATAGGGGATTATGCAGGTGGTCAGCTGATTTGTACTGACCAGGAAATATTGTATACTGACCACAGGACATGAGATGTGGATATATGTTCAGTTTGTACAACCCAACAGAACAAGTATTAATGCAGTGGGACCAAAGACATGAACTGTGAGGTTGTAAGAAGTGTGGTCACGAG
Organism: Ylistrum balloti; assembly: GCF_031769215.1. NCBI lineage: Eukaryota > Metazoa > Mollusca > Bivalvia > Pectinida > Pectinidae > Ylistrum > Ylistrum balloti. Next base: position 98,874 of record NW_026782008.1, on the reverse strand, counting down.
TATGGCATGGCCGTGTTCCTCTAAGATACTGTGAGGTGTCTTGTTTACATTGCTATAATGGTTTACCTCTATACCTCTATACTCACAACCTGCAGTAAAATCAGTCACTGTGATTAGACATTTTAAAACTGGGCTTTCTAAGCTCCCTGCACTACAATCCAGTCATCTTCATTTATAGGAGTTACTTCCCTTTGACCTTGAAGGCTAGATCCATTTCTTCATGAGTAAATTTTCATACATGTATTAATAAAATAAAACAGACATTGTGTTATCAAAGCCCACTGAATATTTATATATCACATGTATCAAATTTCATAATAAACATAATTTATATGAACCAGATCAGTTTGACCGGACTCTGTGTCCAGTATTCCTTCATCATCTATCATAGCAGCTAACTTAATTGGTGAAACCAAAATGGGATGTCATGTGATGTGTTTACCGATGTGAAAAAGCAACCTAATATGAATCAGGTTAATTTGGTGATCTTGATCACAATGTAAAGACGGATGATAAGTATAGGTATATACATGAGTTTTACATACATTGGAGAATAGGTTGTCACTCCAGTACCTTAGTCACGTTTTTATCACATAATTCCCCTGTTATCCAATGAATTCACCCAGGTAATAATATTGCATATGTCTATTACATACACCCAGGAGCAATTTTCTTTACCAATCAGAGATTGTGATGTAATAATACATGTATAAAAAAATGATTTTACATCCTGAATTGAAATGATGCAACAAGATGTCCGTCTCTGGGTCCGTCTCTGGTGTGATTTTGCCCTCTACATTTTGACCATGAAATCTGTGAAAATGTAACGTTTCTGAGTTATAAAGTTTTCATTTTACATGAGATTTTATGTTACTTGTCGTGAAATTTGATTTTTACCTGCCAATTCTCACAAAAGAAAAACTTATAAGATTCAGTTTTGAAAAATCTCATTTGAAGTGAAAAATCATACTAGAACTACATATATATGTGTGTGTAAGGATAGAAAAAAATAAAAGTTTTAAAACCAGAAAAAAAAGTAAATTTTATTATGAAGCAACAATTCCTTACCTTAATTATAATTCACATATTAAATGCACATATTGATGATTTTTAAAATTCCCAAATTAGCATTGCTATTTGTTCTAAATTAAAATATTTTGTATCAAGTCACAAGATTTTATTATTATGATAATAAAGTATTTCTCTTTATAATAAAATGTTTTTTATGACTTAGTGTACGAGAGAGTATGGAATCGACAAACTCTGTTGGCTGTACAATAATTCAGTGCACAGTAAGGTAGAAAATAATGTGATTATATGGTACACAGATTTTTGACCAAAACATACACAAGATGGTAACAATGTACTTTAGTCAATTTGGTTATACTTTCAAGCATGCGCTTTTGGTTATAAATGAATTATTCCAAAGAGTTTTAACCTATTTTCTTATTACACTTTCGTCTTTGTGTTTGAACAACATCACAAACAATATTTTTCAGTTGAAGTTTCAGTGGAAAGGATCCATTTTAAATAAATTGCTTTAGATGATATTGAAGCAGCTGTTTCACTAGAAATTTAATTAAATTACAGGTATCAATTAACAAGCTATGTTTTCTTTCTCGTAAAATCCAAGAAGAAAATGAGAAATTTCCCTGTAACACAACCAGTAGGAGATTAAAGTGTGACGTCTTGTTGACTACATGGTCACCTTCATCTTATAACACAACCAGTAGGAGATTAAAGTGTGACGTCTTGATGACTACACGGTCATCTTCATCTTATAACACAACCAGTAGAAGATTAGAGTACAACGTTTTGATGACTACACGGTCACCTTCATCTTATAACACAACCAGTAGAAGATTAGAGTGTGACATTTTGATGACTACACGGTCACCTTCATCTTATCACACAACCAGTAGAAGATTAGGGTGTGATGTTTCGATGACTTCAAGGTCACCTTCATCTTATAACACAACCAGTTGAAGATTAGGGTGTGACATCGCAATGACTACACGGTCACCTTCATTTTATAACACAACCAGTAGAAGATTAGAATGTGACATTTCAATGACTACATGGTCACCTTCATCTTAAAACACAACCAGTAGAATATTAGAGTGTGACATTTCGATTACTACACGGACATCTTCATCTTATAACACAACCAGTAGAAGATTAGAATGTGACATTTCAATGACTATATGGTCACCTTCATCTTAAAACACAACCAGTAGAATATTAGAGTGTGACGTTTCGATTACTACACGGTCACCTTCATCTTATAACACAACCAGTAGAAGATTAGAGTGTGACATTTCAGACAAATGATCAGTGTGGAGCGTAGGAGCACTGTCGTAAGTAGTGTATGAGATGGTATGGAATGAACGATCTTTTTAGCTGTACTATAATCATATCTACATTAAAGTAAAAAATAGTGTGAAAAGATGGTGAACATTTATTTGTTTAACTCTTCTTCAACTGACCAGATCCCAAATAACCTATATGTGATGTTGAAACAATTGTAAGGATATCACAATATAGTGTTATTTCTAATGTCTTACAGTACTTCTAGGTAATGGTAATCCCATCTTATGAGATCCACAATTTACAATGTCACACAACAGTATGACCCAAAAAATTAAAAAAGTGCCTATTCATTTCAAATTCATGTGAAATAAACGCCATTTATATGCATTTTCTTACCAGAAACATACAATGCAATGTACGTCCCTGCCTCTACACATTTCAATAGACGCTGCATGTTACTTATAAAATTTGAAATTTGGGTAGTATCACCTACCAGTAGACAATATCTGTGTATCTCCAATAACGAGCCCAGTTTTCTTTATATCTATATATATATATATGTGTGTGTTAGTGATAGAGATAAAAATATGTCCGAATCACTTACACATCCATTCCAAGTTTTGTTCTGGCTTTTGAACAATCATATCGTAGAAGTCATGGAAATTGAAAAAAAAGGGAAAATGATATATGTCTCAAACCTTTCATTCTCGGAATAATAATAATACAGGACAATGAATCATTCAGTTTCGCGCCTGTAACTTTCCCGCGTCAGCATCCTTCGGAAATCCTCACCTTTTTCCCGTGAGTGCAGGCAGCGTGCACGTGCCTAACACGACTGGTGTGCACACGTCTCTTGGTCACCGGAAGTGTTGTCGTCTGATTGAACCCATACGATTCAAGAGTTATTTAGAGGAAAGTTTTATCCAAAGATGTCAACAGGATGCTGCAGGCTGCCAAGAAAACGGTAAGTGACCAATTACAATTTAACTTCATGAATTGTAGAGTTGTCATCTGATCTGCATTCGTTGTCCAAACGGAGATAAGTGTTTCTGATTGTGTTGATAACCAAGTTTTCTCAAACATCACAAAACCGAAACTATACATTAAAACTGAGACGGTAGCGCCTATCATTTTAATTTGTTCATGAAAATCGCCAACATTTTAAGTCATCTCGAGTACAGGCATATGAAAGAGTTACTTCCCTTCGTCCTATGAAGCTGGAATCACAGGCATTCTTGGTACGTGACATTGCTGGGATCTAGACTCAAAAGAGCTATTACGACATAATCATAACAAATGAAATAGTATGGACATCCATAAAAACAGAACAAAGTATACATAGATACAAAGACTAGCCAAGAAGCATAGAAAAAAAATCTGTTAAATAAACTGACATCCAATGTAGATCTATCGAGAAAAGATTCACTGAATTATGGTAATGGCGTGTAATCGATTTCACTAAGATATATCTTCACTTCCAGTTAAGTATCAGTTTATTATAGAATCCACTGATACATGGCCTAAAAGTATTGGTTCATTAAATGTTCCCCTCTGTACAACAGAGCTAATGTAATTGATAAATTCTCCCTGAACAGAAAAGTGATGGAAAGGTTCATCTACAGGTTACTTTCTCCTGAAAACATACTGTGTCTGTTTCAATAAAGCTGTGAATTTGACTACTGCAGATCAGTAGTGTCCACAACTGATCATTACTTGACTGTTAAGATAACCTTGGGGTCAAGTGCAACCCTGAGGTCAATCTTTATTTCTGTTAGGGGGGCAGTTGAATCTCCTTACAGATAATATTATTTTTGTCTCCAATTTCAAGGGCTGACGGTTTGGGTATGAAGATAATGGCTGGTTCTTATTGGCATGAATGGAGTGTTTAGTTTGCTCCATCATAGCCAGTATGTGGACACATATCTGTTAAAAACTAATCTTGGAGGTGACCGTTCATTTTCCTCTGACTAGGCCAAGTAATCACACTGGGTCACATTTCCACAGTGATGAGGAAATTATACCATGTAAGGTTTGGTAAATATAGCATTTTGTGGTTCCTGGTGATTGATTGGCTGTTATTTTCTTGACCCTTCAGATTTATTTCTCTCAGTGGGAGATTTTCCCGATTAAATATAAATGTGGTTAAAAAGAAGTGGAGTGTATTGTTACAAATGTATGGAAGCCCATTGTTGTGAAATGAAGTCTTAAGTAAATAAATTGACAGGAATGTAGGCAATAGTTATTGCAAATAGATACAATACTTTTAACAAGATGTCACTCATGGTTCTATAGTTAAGTGTGTTTACTATGTTACATTCAAATTCTAAAGTCCTATGTCCTGTGCTGAATTAATGATGAAGTGTCTTTGTTCATTCTGGAGATAAAGTGATAACAAGATCTCTACGAAGTACACAAATGTCAGAATACATAACACAGGGCTTGAAATTAATGTTAATTTCTAGGTGGTCCATAGGGCCAGTGCACATACAAAATCTAGTGGCCCCATCTTATTTTTAGTGACCCTCTAGGTAGAAATGTCATTACAAGATAAATATAGGCCGGTGACGAAACAGCTGTTCTCAAGTCAAAACACGGAGTAAAGATTTGAAATGGTTTTGTTTGGTAGATTAAGATAGGGTTTTACAAAAATTTAGTGGCCAATCGGGCCAGCACAGATTGGAATTTTACTAGCCCCACTCATAATTGAGTGGCCACAGGCCACCGGACTACCGCTAATTTCGAGCCCTGTAACAATAACAATAGGGATTTTTATCCGATATTGAAATTTTGAAGAAGAACAGTCCTATGTTATAAAATATATTTACTATTAGATAATCAGTGTTTTATAGTTAAAATACAAGTCAATAATAAGTTTTGTGTATATTGGCAAAAGTATTGCTTATACCCGGTTTTCTGGATTATAAACGGCAACTTTTTCCTGGTGGGTTGGGTATTTGGTATTATATACCGATGTGGGTTATATGTGGACGACACGTCACCAGAACACTGACATTCATCGATAAGACAATGCCTAGAGATAGGAGTCATGGAGACAGGAAGCCTTTAACCAACCAACAAATTGTGGACAAAAAAAATCAGCAAAATTAAAAAATGAATTTTCTAGCATATTAAGAGACAATACTGCCTTTTTTACGAGTACCTGTCCACCCATGCATTTGTGACTGAAACAGATCATGTAAGACCGTCACTTGTAATCATGTACAGAATGATATGTCTCATAATGATATATTCTTGACTTTCGTAGTTACTTCAGAATGATTACAAGGAGGCATGGTGAACGTTTTGCCTATTGCATCCTGGGATCGATAGGTCATCCGGTGATAAGTAAACTGCTAGAACCGCCGCCATGCTTGTTTACAATATGAATGGCTTCATGTAACTTACAAGAAATATTATAGACTTTAATGAGAGCTTTGTCAGATTGCAGGGGCCTTGGTTGATGTTTAACAGTACAGACACCAATGGAGAGATTGTTTAGTAAACTGTATGTAATGTCAGTCCCTATATCTGTGCATAGACAATCTTTGACGGCATCAGAGGAGTGGGATATTTGATATTTATGTATTTTTAATGATCAGAATAATTTTCTAAAATGAATCAATAGAATGAAGGATTATTTGTGCATCATTCATTGCAAACTTTATTAAATGTTTTACTGAAGATCTTGATAAATTGCCCTCCGTTGTCAACAAATAATGGTTACCATATTGTAAGAAAGGATGCAGCTTATTTTCCAATGTGGCTGATATGTAGATCAAACTGAACAAAAGATATAAAAATTGGCTCTGTGGCCTATATACCAGTACAACTTATAACCTGGAAAATACATTATTTGAATAAATACTGTGTATGTTCACAAAGATATTGTGTTTATTATTTTTGTGTATATTTGCAATAAATATTTTTCCTCTTAAGTTTTTATTTGGCACCAAGGAGCTTCCATATAAAGCAGATAATTGACTTATTTTTGCATTTCTTTATAAAGCAAAATAAATTTGCTGAAATATTTGTAAAGTCTTGCCAGAAACATCAGCATGAAAGACTTCAGAATTGAATTTTGTGACTTAAATATGAAGATCAGATTAGAAGTTACTCTCTGTAATTGACAACATTGAAAAACATAATAACTTTAGTACCTCCAGCTTTAGAAAATCGGGATTGGAGACCATGTCAAAGTTCTGTGGCGAGATTCCACTGTTTAGTGACCTATTTCACTTCTCTGTATTTTGACATACATGTAACAGAATTCAATTGCAGGTTATTTGTAAAGTTAATTAAGGCATATGAAAATTGGAAAATAAAGGAAGGTGTTATGTAAAATCTATAAATATAATCTTGTACATCTAAAAAAAACTTTATGTACTTTAATTAATTTGAGGATACATGGTGATGTTAATTAAACAAAAACTGGTTCCTGTCATCACTAGGTTTACTGAATTAATTGATCATGTATAGTTGACAGTGATAACCAGGCATTACACTGTGGTTTTTACAATTTCTTATAATGCTGAAAATGAAACAACTGAATTACTTTCCCTTGTTATATGAAAGGTAGAAGAGAGAAGGTTTTTGGAGTGGAATTATTTTATCAGATTTTATTAAAACAGCTGACACCTGTATTTACTAATGCACAGATATTTTACATTTTAGCTGTTAAGATTATTACACTGGAAAGTACAAGATTTCATCAGAATTCGTCATTTCATTATGATGTGACTCACAGCTGTCACGTTTAGTGTTGAATTCCTTTGTTTCTCTCTATATGTACAAATTGCTGACTTTGCAGTAGAACTTGTCTTTTATATAAATTATGGTCAAGTGATGAAATTAATGGTGACTAGACGGGAGGGTTTTAGTCATTGATAATACCAGATCTAAGTTATGATCAGGTGATGAATTTGAAGGTGACTAGCCGTGAGAATTTTGGTCATTGATATTACCAGATCTAAAATGGTCAGATTACCTCTTAGAGACCCAATGTTTCTCGGTAATTGGCAATAAGTATCTCCAGAGCCCTAGTTGGTTTGATTTAGAATTCCAATTACAATGAACTTGTGAAACCTAAATTTGATAAATTCCCAATTAAAGGTAATATATATCGCCTAAAAAAGCTAATTATGTGTTGAAGGAATTTGTTTTTTTATGTTAACTGTGAGATGTAATTGGAGGATAAGTGTTGATTTAATAATATTACACTGTTCAACATTTTGATAGGAAAACCATGAACAAATTCTACTTCCCAGAAGTCTTTATTTAAAACGATTTAAAAAAAAAAGTTGTTTTGTGCTTTGTAAATTATTTCAAGACAGTATCATAAGTAATCATGTAGATTTCTAATGCATTTTCTATAGGGCACGGTGAATATTTGCCTTTTATAGATACGTGAAGTGAGATGTATTAACGAAGTGAAGGGAATCGAGGTATATATCAAGGTGCAACTCATACCGAGATCTTGTATGGGAGAATTTGCTGTATTTGATCAGGACATCCTAGATAAAACTTCACAGTGTTGATAAGTGCAAATCGATTATGGATTAGATGAGATTATAAACTAGCTGCAACATGGAGAAATTTGTAGTGTACGATTTTGCTTCAGTACTGTTGAATAGGTTTTTTTTACTGTCTTGCTAGTGTACAAACTGGGATTTGAATCATGAGACTTTCAGATGATTAAATAAGACTTGTGAGCACTATTCTGGCTAACAAAGTCACCAGGCCCAGTTCCTTTGTTCTGAAATCAAATCACCTTGCATGTGTTGTAATGGGAATCCAAAATAATTGTGGATGGAGTTCTGTAACTTTGAACACTAAAATGTCCATATAGAGGGATGAACTTTAAACACCAAATTATCCATATAGAGGGGTGAACTTTGGACACCAAAATGTCCATATAGAGGGATGAACTTTGAACTTGAAAATTTCCATATAGATGGGTGAACTTTGAACACCAAAATGTCCATATAGAGGGATGAACTTTGAGCACGAAAATTTCCATATAGAGGGGTGAACTTTGAACTTGAAAATTTCCATATAGAGGGGTGAACTTTGAGCACCAAAATGTCTATATACAGGAGTGAACATTGAACACATTGATGTTGTCCGTATGGAAAAAGGACTCGTACGAGACCATTTTCTCTCCTACTTGACAGAGTGATCCTATTACTGCTAAAGGGAATAGATTACTCTTTCTCTAATTACCCTTGATAATAATGTGATATTTCCTTGTTTATGTAACCTTTGTAAGATTGTTTTTGGTAATTCAAGGAGTATCTTTTTATTCTTCAGAGAGAATTTGAAACTAATTTTGAAAATTTGCAGAAAATAGAAAACAATAAAAGCAGACACTAAGCCCCAGTGAATAAAAATTAATCCAGAATTTACTTATTTCATTTACTTTATGGTCAGTTGTGTGGTAAATGTCTGGAATTTCAATACCAATGGAGACAAAATGTCATTATGACATTTTGTGGGGAAACAAACAAATCTACCAAAGTTTTATGATATATGGAGGCATTTCTACTGATCTGGGTCAAGGGCACCTTGTTACATTATGGAATACAGCCTTGTGATAATCAAGTCTAACAGTGCTTCTAAATCAAATATGGATGGAGATCTTGCTGTTTAACAGTTATGGTTTCATTCAGATAATGTTTTCTAGATAAGATGATCAATTGTTGATGATTTCTGAAAAATATATTTAATAGGAAATCCTTTTTTGTCATATAAGTTTGTTAAATTTTAATGAGAATTTCTGTGTCCTGCACATAAACTCATTTCCTTGTTCCTTACACACACTTTGAAGTGATGAGTTTCTGCGTTTGAAGCAAAGATTTACTATTTAATAGTGTTATAGATGATCTGCATGTCTATTGTGATTTTCCATCCATCCATCATTCAAATTCTATTAGCCACACCAATGCCACTTGGAGACACAATCCTGGCCTAGAACTCGCCCATAAAATGACTTGGCGTTATGTCTGAGAGGGAAAGACGACATAATTACGAGAGTCGCTGGCACTTTTGCATAGAAGCTGTGGAGATTGAGCTTTGCCAAGGGGGAGATTTAGCATCACTTAATTACTGTATCAGTTTTAGTAGGATCTAATGTATTAATTGAGGCACAACAGCAAGATAAGGGAAATCCAACTTAACCTCTCTCGGAAGTGTGATTAAACGTTTGTGGAAGTGCAAGAATGACGAGTCTGTGTGATGACTTGATTTGATTGCGTATGAAAAGTGTCGGGTTCAAAATATGGATGGTACAAGATTTTTGTGTTGATGTGCAGTTGTGATGTGGAAGTATTCGTCCTTTTTTGTCACCAGACCCATGACTGACACTTGGCTGTTATTAAAAGATACTTATTACCTAATTTCATTAGTAGTATTGACCGTTTATATAAAGACCCTTGAAAGTGCTGTCAGGTCTTGTCAAGTCCGACACCTTACCCAGTCATTATCAGTGGTGTGTCATTACTCTGTCAGCTTCCATCATGTCCAGTAGCTGACACGATACAGCTACAGAGCCACAGTCCAGTAGTGTATACCAATATATGCTATACAGCCACAGACAGCCACAGTCCAGTAGTGTATACCAATATATGCTATACAGCCACAGAGAGCCACAGTCCAGTAGGGTATACCATTAAATGCTTTACAGCCACAGAGAACCACAGTCCAGTAGGATATAACAATATATGCTATACAGCCACAGAGAGCCACAGTCCAGTAGGGTATACCATTAAATGCTTTACAGCCACAGAGAGCCACAGTCCAGTAGGGTATACCATTAAATGCTTTACAGCCACAGAGAGCCACAGTCCAGTAGGGTATACCATTATATGCTATACAGCCACAGAGAGCCACAGTCCAGTAGGGTATACCAATATATGCTATACAGCCACAGACAGCCATAGTCCAGTAGGGTATACCATTAAATGCTTTACAGCCACAGAGAGCCACAGTCCAGTAGGGTATACCATTATATGCTATACAGCCACACTTTCTTTAGATTTACCATTGATCGTGAAAACTAATCATGATGAATTAAACTGTATACAATGAACTCCGGCTTTTCATAGTTAAAACATTTGTTGCTTTATAAAATTACTATTTCTCTTCTGTTCAGTTTATCCTGAATATACATGTACAGTTCATACAGCCATAAGATGTATGGTAAATCTTGCGGTTAAATTCAGCATCAAGGACAATTTTTCCCTTGAGTGTTCAAATCGGAGAAGTTTGTGTTTGGTAAGCAAAACACTCTGGTGGAGATCTGTCTGTAGTGTGTTTTGATTCTATAATGAAGTCATTTTTTAAGAAGCCATGCAAGCTTTCAAATAACTTTGATTGACCTTTAGATTGCTATCTAAACAGAAAACACAAAGCACCTAATGAAGTTGAAGGTTAAATAGACAGGTTTATTCCTGGTAATACTATGCATGCAGTTAATATGTGTGGTAAGTTTATGAACTGGTCACTACTGCCCTATGTCCCTCAAACATCTTACAGAATTCTACAATCATTTCAATTAAAAAACCCTTTTATAGTAGAATATAAATAGTGAGAATTTACTTATAGAAATTTTTTTATATTTTGAAATATTTCCTCTTTGCGAAATTTAAAAGCAGATGTCTTTCATTAAAAATAATGACTAAAAATAATGAACAACAAAAATAAAGTTCAATCTTGTGCTTATGAAAAACAAATTATATAACGTGGTAGATTTGATCAAAGTGTAGGAAACTGGATTGAAAAAGAAAAGGTGGACTAACTTTTAGAAAACAAACTAGAGATTTCAGGAAATTTTGTAGTTATATATACTGATCACTGATCACTGAATTCATAGAGTTCTATCTTGATACGGAAGACATCACACAAGGACGGTATCAGAGAATTCATGAAGCATTTTTAGTCTGAGAGCCATCATTAGGGAGTATCAATGATTTACCTAGTTCGGGGATGATATCTGTATATACATTCTGAAGTGACAGGCCTTCAATTTGTTAGTCAGTTTCTACCATTATGTCTCTGTCTATATACTCGTATTGTTGTCTGTAACTTAACCACAATTTATGGACTGGGAGCTGCAGAATCGGGCCATATGACCTGTCATTAGAGGATGGAGACTTTGAGAGCTGTCTCTGCTATGGGATAGTTTTGCAGTACTTTTATATGCAAGGAGGAACAAAACATTGTCCCCCATTAACCTCATGCTAACTCACTCCGTTTTTCAGTTAATGTACGTAGGGAATTTCAATCATAACTTTATCTACATATGATATTTTGTCATGTATATACATTGAAATACACTTGGGAAATTACAGGAAGGCAAGTTTTACAAAACTGTTGTAATCTGAAACGGTAATGTCAATAACTGGAAATGGAAAGCAATTGAATAAGACTTTATATAGATTGAAAATGGCCGAAATGTCTATCAAGAGATTTTCCTGCACGATGTGTATAGGTTAACCTAATAAAGCTGAAATATCACTTGGGTGTCATATTGGAAATATCTGTAAATAGATTTCCATAAAATATTGAAAGAAATTTTTTTCAATATTCAGACGTCAACATCTGTATATGATAAACACTTAATTTCCAGAAGCCTCTAGGAGGATTTAACATTTTCTTGGAATCTCCGACTTGATGGGAATTCATTAGACTGGTTGAGCAGAGTAAAATGTTCTGATGTGATTACACATGTACATAATCCATATTTGATTTTTTGGGGGAAGTGTGTTATGTTAACAGGGCAGCTACAACAGTGAGGACAAACCATTATTTTAAAACCTGCAGTGATGAAGAAACTTGTAATTTGATATTTTTTTTACAATGTAAATTGAATGAACTCCTTTAGATGAGTGTTTGTCTGGGTTGTGTGTTAAACATTGATTCAGTTCCTCCCTTGAGTAGATGAGTTCTGTAGTTTTGTGGTTTTATCAATACCATAAGATAGAAAACAAAAGGTCAAGTTTTAAGGTTTTGCTTAGAACATTGAGGTGGAAATTGTGTAAAAAGAAAAAAAAATCTGATTTCATCAAATTGCCCTCTGTGCATTGTCCATCGATTGTCAGTCCTAAACAGTTTTTGTAAATGCCAAATCCAGAGATGTGGTAGATCTGTTTCTAATATTTTATGTGTAGCTTCCCCTTGGCCCCTGGTTGTACCTTTTGGAGTTTTGGACTGATTAGAAAAGCATATGACTGACAGGAAGCCATATTTGATTTGACAATGAATGTTTGTTTTTTCTTGAGAAGTTACTGGATCAATCTTTCTCAAAATCAGATTTCCCAGGTTGGTCTCAAGTTGTGCCCCTCTAATTTTCAGAATGATCAAAATAACAAAATGGCAAATTGGCAGCAATTATAGATTTTGACAATGAAAGTTTGTTATTAACTCTCCTGTTAGTATTCATGAATGACTGAATAGATTTTGATCAAATTTGGTCAGAAGCATCCTTAAGGGAAGAGTGATATATTTTGTATAAATGGTGTGTCCTAGACTCCCAGGGCTTGAGATTTTGTCTGACGCATGTTTTGGTGATGGGGAATCAATTACTTATAAGCATTAGGTTTGGCTCGGTAGGGCAGGAGGGGAAGGGCCCAATAGGGGAAATAGAGCAAATTCTAAAAAATCCTACTCCTCCTATAGGAATTATTTTATTTTGTCCAAATGTGGTATGACCAATGTTTGGGTAAAGGGAAATTGATTTTGTGTCATTTTTTAAAAAAAATTATGGTCTTGGCCCCCTAGGGCTGGAGGGAAATGTATTATATCTTTAAAACTGTGTGGCCCCACCCCACTGAAATTAATTTCTGTGTTATGTTTTAGAAACCATTGAGATTCTCAACCCATAACCATATATAGCATTGCTAGGTATCAAGAGATAATGATGATGTAAAATTTGACCTTGGCATGTGCCCCACCTCAAGGGACTTAGTTTCTGGGTAATATCTTTGAAACAGTTAAGATTCCCACCCCCAAACCATATATGGCATCAAGAGATATAAGCACATTCACAATGTAAGAACTGGCCCTTGGGTGTGGCCCCACCCTGGGTGTGCCCCCACCCCACTGAACTGAATTTGTTGAAAACTCCACCCCATAACCACATATATGTAAAATTTCTTGATATGTGAGAATTGACTAATGGGTGTGGCACATCTCTACAGACATTATTTTCGGGTAATATTTTTGACATAGCTGAGATACCAACCCAATAAGCATAGAAACTTTTACTCAGCATCAAGAGAGAAAGACAAACATGATATAAGAAATTACCATTGGTCTTTCCCCATAAAATTAGTTAAGTGAATGAGCTATGATTTTGGAAATACTTGAAATACCCAACCTATAGGCATGTGTGCTATTGCTGGGCTTTAAGATCTAGTTGAGTGATACAGGCCCTATGGAACTCTTGTTTCTTGAGGTTTGGGATGATTTTTTTTTCCAATTTTTATATTTAGGTTCCTCTTGGTCCCAGTGTGGACCAATATGAGACTAACTAAAGTCTAAAAATATTATTATGGTGATTTTCTGAGAATTACCGAATGGAATATTTTTGTATTTTATTTGAAAGTTCCTCTTGTTCCTGAGACTAGAAGAACTGATTTGAAGAAAAAAAAAAAAGAAAAAAAAATGCTGACATAAAACGAAGCAGTTTGAATTTAACAGTTAAATTATGAGCATCATTCCTGAATGTTCTGGCAGACACTCTCCAGGCACTGACAACCGGGGCTGACGGAATGGCAGTTGTGTCCCTCAATTTGTCAGGTGTTAGACAGGCCTCTCATAGACTTGTTTGCGACTTCTCTGAACAATCAGCTACTGGTTTAAGATCCAAAGACTTGGGCTGTAGATGCTCTAACTCTGGACTGGACTTATTATTTACCATAACTTTAGGGAGTCCCACCCTTTCCTCCCCTTTCCTTCTCTGCCTGGCTATCCTGTTTTAGGCTCCATGTTAAGGAAGGTAGATCACTCCATCTTTGGCATCATAGGACTGTGGGATGGGATATTTTATTCTTTGGGTAGTGTATTTGCAAAGATATGGTAAGTATTACATCATAAAAATTGGTTTTACTCGAAAAAACCTCCAATCCAAACTCAAATTCAATAAAACTAGGGCAAATTATGACTAAAAGAATGATTTGCATGGAGATTCCTGATAAAGTACAAGGAGATTAAGACCAGGTGTTGTGGAAGAGTATGTGTCTTCTGCTTCATTGATGATATCCGCCGTATAAATCTTGGTCAATCCAGGTGAGAAAAGTTGGGTTCTCAATGAGAACAAGGTATGTGATGACGGAATCAGGCACACAAGCATCAAACACAGCCAGTTTCGTATAGCACAAAGAATAAATGCAGAAAAACATCAGACACGTCACCCAGTACTCCCCTATCTAATTACCTAGATTTATTTATCTTATTATACACAAAAAGTGGTCTTAACACTTATCAACAGTGCTCAGCATTGAAATTACAGGAACAGGTAATTATCTACCTATTGAGGTCCACATCAGGTGATTATGATCTCTGTGAGTCAAATTTTCTTACGATTTAGATTGTATATGCTAGTGATGGGTATACAGATCACAGAATGTACTGTTAGCATGCATATGTGTATTGTCAGAAGAGGTGTTTTACTACACAATTTGGTAAGATAATAAATCTTAAGAAACCAACAGCTTCGTGATGTGCACACATCCCACTTTGGGCCTTTAAATTCTCAAGAAAAAATATGCACATTACATGGGCCTTTACAGTATCAGTTTCTGTAATGATGTCAACATTATGTCATGCTGTTTTTGATTCGTAAAAGTCTAAAAGTACCCATTGTGTTAAGATTGTAGGAATAGTTAAGTAAGGTTCGATAGGAATTGTCAGTCCTCATTGATTTGCTATAGCTTATGTTTAAGTGTACTGAATACTATACTATATACCAAATACAGTGTCTAAGGTCTTCAGGTTTCCAAGGAAGACGGTAAAGGACAAAAGTGACTTCAATAATATATCTATCACATGATGACGGCAACTGATGGAATTCTGAAAATAAACCCATCGATTTCGAGGCATTGCAAAGAGTCCTGCAGCGCAACCATGCATTGTGCTGATGTCAATTTGTTGGATAATTGCTCAATTCTTGTTGGCGTATATTTCTGCCAATTCCGTTGTGTCGCCAAATGGCATACAAATTCGTTTTTTGTTTTTTATTTGTGTGGTTTCTAGCATTGATCTGACATTTGCTATAGTGGCGTCGGGCAGTGAGGATGAATCACCAACCCTATACCGTACTACGTCTCTCACTTCTCACAAGAGGTGCAGTGTTATGTGAGCAATACAGAAAGCATCTAAACCTCGACTCTCTTGGCTGAAACAGCTGCACCTATAATCAACCTTTAATTCCTAGACAAGTTGAGTTTCATTTTTGACAAGGATCCATAATTTATCATGAAACATAGGTTTTTAGTTTGTTTGTTTGTTTGTTTTTTTAGTTGTATTTTTTTTTCAATCGATTGCAATGATTGAAACACATAACACCATTTGAAAAAGATGTTAGTATGTGTACTTAAATGATAAAGCATTTGTTTAAGTACAAGTTCTACAAAAGATTGGCATATTCTCTTAGTCTGTGAAGTGCACTTCTATTTCTTAAAAAAAAATTGAAATTAATGGGTTTTGAAGAATGCAGAGCAATAGATGTTAAGTGCTGTTCAAATGATATTTGAATTGATATTAAAAATGCCTTTGAATTTGCATGTGAATTAAGAAAACATGCTTCTAGGATTGACTTTCATGAATCATTTCAAGAAATGCATGTTTGATGCATTAATGCACTGGATGTGAAAATGCATGCATTACAATGCAGTGTGTTGTTTAATTGTGAGAAGTGTCCTCCTGCCCGGAGCCAGTAAAGTCCCGATGGATCAGCCATCCGTCGAAAAGGATCTATTTTCATTATTCTTGTTGGAAAAAGTTTGATGACCTGTCTGTGCTATCACAGCAATAATTTATCGGCGTTAAAATGGCCACATTACTCATGCGACATTTGGTTAAATAATTAAAACAGATTAGAAGGCAAATATTAGTCATAGTGGAAACTTGACCCAAGCTGGCAATACAAATCAATGAATGATCAGTAATGAGGAAGAAGACACGATGTCAGACTTTTGTATGTGAGAGAGAACCAAAGCCATTGAAAAACTAGGATCAGTAAACATTCATGAAATATAGATCATTGAATACAAACCATATGGATGACGAAACCGTGACATTGGTTGACTGTAGAATGTGATTAACGTATTGATCTAATTGATTTTCAACAAGGAACAGACCTTTTTATGCAAATTTCTGTTGATGACCTTGTACTAAAAGTGCATGACTAATGAACAGACTGAGGTATGACTCTTTATCGCCTGCCGAAACGTTTCTGTTGAGGTTTGCACCATTCTGTAAAATTTTGTTTTAAAATAGATTGAAAGCATAAATCATTTAATACATAGATATGGATATGAGGCATGTTTTGTCTTCATCCATGAATTAACTTGCGTTACAGCGAGACCAAGTCTCTAAATATAGCATTGCTTAGTAAATTTGATTTTGATATTATTTCATATTTAAAACCTCTTCAATTCATATACATTCATGTGTTTCTATACTTCGTTATTTGATGAAATAAAAGTGTGCGATATTAATTTTGTGAATCACACGGTTAATGTGTAGAAGAAAACTTTTCTGCATTGACAGAGTAAACTGAAAAATTTTGTTATGAAGCTAAGTTCAATTAAAAAAATTTGTTAAGAGGTAAAAGAATAAAACATTGCTTGTCTAAAGGTATTTTATGTGGAATGAAAAGACCAATTTTATTGTCTAGAATTTTGACTACATCATCTTCCTAGTCAATTTAACTGTTGCAACTGTAAACAAACATACTACAAGTTTATCTTGAAAACAATGTATGGCTTTTTCATTAGTTAAATTGTTCAGTCAAACGTTTAACGGTAAACTTTTTTGTCCATGCAGGCCAATTGAACCTTTTGCTGTTTTCCTGCGTCAATGCAGTGGTGCAGAAAGCGGAATATGGTATGTTTGGAGTCAGATGATCCAAACTGCGCTGATCAGACTGTCTGTATGATCTGCCAAACCTATCATTCCTAATCCAGACCTCCAGGGTATTGTACCTGGTAGAGTCAGTTTCTAGTGTATTCCAGATTTTCGTAATCATGTCTGACTTATCGTTTAAAAAGAAGTGGTTTATGTCCTTTTCATGTTTTTTCCTTATACCAAGTTCATTATTGTTTGGTACATGCACCTGGATACCAGAAATAGTGGGCATGGTTGCCAAAAATTCTTTCAATTTGGGATTTATTTCCCATGATTCTGATGCCTTCTTTTTTGTATTATAAAACAAATGTTTGGTGTAGAAATGTTAATCTTACAAAAATATTTGGTAAAATTTTGTAAAGCACTTGTCAGTACCATTTTCATTTTTTTGCAGTACTTTGAGATTTAACTTGTTTTTGAGACAGCAAATTCATTGTGCATGTTATCACTCTCTCTGCCTGTATGGAACTGGGTATATATGAATCAAGGAAACAGTGCATGTTGTTCTGATGAAAAAAACAGCCAGTCTTGTGTTTAGAATAATTGATTGTTGAGATGTTGACATACAGACTGACAATTCATAGAGTAAATCATGTGAGCAGACATGTTTATAAATAAATATGATCTTTATTTAGTTGATAACAATTGCACATCAA
This sequence comes from Ylistrum balloti, assembly GCF_031769215.1. Lineage (NCBI taxonomy): Eukaryota > Metazoa > Mollusca > Bivalvia > Pectinida > Pectinidae > Ylistrum > Ylistrum balloti. The sequence goes on along the minus strand of NW_026782008.1, from coordinate 80,785 downwards.
GCTGTAAGCTCTTGTTGGCCTGGATAGAGGATCTTAACGTGAGAGGAAACACAGAAAAATCAAATAGTCCAATAGATGACCCTCATACCTTTTCATGTCCATTCAGGAAATTGAACCATGAACATCTCGGTGAAAGGTGAGTGTGATAGCACTCAGCCACTTGATCTCCCACCGTCCTTCATTACTATTCTTATGTCTACCAACTTGCACAACATGTTGGAAGTGTCGATGCAAAAGGCTTGCATCTTTCTACTGCACATATAGAATATTCTTACTCACAGCAGCCAACACAATGCTTTACTGTCTTCTGTTAATTTGTAAAGTTGTTATAAATAACGTGTTTGTCATTGACATGTAAAAGTGCAACTGAAGAAATCCCGCTTGTCTCTGATAACGAAGATTCAATTGTGTTTACCAATAACAAAAATACTGATTAACTTTCATTTGTTAACACAAGAGGTTTCAGATATATAGACTAACTTAATTTGATCTATCAAATGCTAGACAGTTTCACACATTTTACAAAGTGACATACACATTCTCTATTTGAACAGAATTTGATTTGCTGGTCTAAAATTTTCCATCAGTATGTTTTTTTGCTGACATGCCGGTTTTCTGTTTAAGAACAATTTGATTTGCTGGTACCGATATAGAACCTTCATTTCTCACACGTAGCAGTAATTTACACGGAGGTTTTCCCTGTGGTATCTGTGTACAGCAGAGGTATAAACTGAGACTAGCCAACCCTTACAAGTGTTGCTGAGTTGATGCAGGCTGACAGATTCAGTATTGCCTGTTCTATACTGGTAGTGTGTAGTTTAGGAATTGTTTGTGACTGGAAATATCTTTTAGGAATTGTTTGTGACTGGAAATTTCTTAAAGTTGTTTCTAAACAACTTTACGTTTTGTAGTTAAAGTATTCTAAAACACTGACTTTAACCATGTTAAGTATATTTGTATCTGCTGTTTTCCTGGTTTTACTACATGTACTTTTGAGATAAAGTGTTTGGATTGAAATTGCTTTGACAATAACCTTTGTTTTATTTAGATAAATCTAAAATTATGATATAATGACATTACCTTTTGGTTTTGAACTCAATAAAGGGGCTGACTAGAATATTTAGGGCCCCGCATCGCGATGCGGGTGCCCTATAGTAATCACCTTGTCCGTCTGTCCGTCTGTCTGTCCGTTTCCCTGTCCGTCGATCCATATATCTGTCCATCTGTCCATTTTCATTGGATTTTGATGAAAGTTGCTTTCAATACTTGTTCAGTGTTGCTTCTATATTGCCCCCCAAAGACAACAGTCTTAGAAGTCCAGGCTGTCATCAACTGCTTTTTGCACAAGACTCAATCTTCCTCTGTCATAGGAGGGGACTTCAACGTAGATCTGAGAAAATCCGCCAACACAACGTTTAACTTTCTACATAAAGCAGGTTTCTCTCAAATTACAACTGCTCCAACTCACCAGAGTGGTTCCCATATTGATCATGTCTGGACAAGAGACCTTCAGCATGCACAAGTGACACAGTTGTGGACATACTACAGTGACCACAAGCAAATATTTGTAGATTTCATGTACTAGGTAATAATTACAATAACTTTGATATGCTTGTATAAAGCATATTCAGGAACATTATATGATTTAGATATTCTCAAAAATCACATTTCAAACCATTTTTCACCATTGTCTATTACAAATGTATATATTTGACCTAACACTCATTAAAACAACCAAAATTGCTATGTCTTCACATATGTACCTGCAGTTTTTGTTTTCAATTCTTGCCATGAAATTCATACCATTTTCAATTATTTACATACTGCTATTACCATTTTTCAATATTTCTTAATATTAAGAAACTCAATCATAAGGGGTAGGTATTATGCGGGGCCCTTCCTCGACATTGGTCTAGTTTTTATGATAATTGGCAGATCAGTAAAATAAGGCAATCCTCATTCTTTATAGAAAGTGTGAGGAACTTATTGAGGCTGATGAAATTGTCTGGTTGAATGTGGTAATGAGTTGATCTGTGAACACTTAAATGATGTGAATATTGTTGTTATTCATGTGAAAGAATTGCTGCATAAAAGGATGTTGATTCTTGTTGCTCACCAGGATGTAAAACTTAGTGATGCTGGTCCCATGGGCCTCTTGTTTAAAAGAGAAAATGGAACATTATGGAGAAACATATGAAATGTTCAATGCTTGGTTGTATATAAAAATCAAAGCTTATTTTCCTGACTTCTGTGTTGAAATTAAAAACAAACAGGAAATGTAAATATGTGTGCAAAAATATGAAAATGTATAAGTTCTTATCCAGAAGATGGTCACAGTTTGATATGGTTTTCTGTTCTTTTTCCTGTATCATGTGGAACAAGTTCATAGCTGTGATATATATATACACAGAAACTGACAAAGATAAAGGAAATAATTTTTGTATGACCGTGGGTATAGATACTTGAAGTAGAAATGAAATTAGTGTTTGTAACACCTCCAAAGCCTATAACGGTAACAGAAAATTAGATATGTGTATAATTATTGAAGCTACAATACAAACATGACCTTGAAATGCAGGTGAAGATGATTGTATTGATGGTGAAAACCCAATATGCCCTAATGAATAGTTGAATGCCCGAAACAGCTGAATAATCAACTTAGTGTTGTTTGTGACGTAACTTTACAATCATTAAGTATTCTTTTCTTGTTTATTGTTGGGAGATTGGTTCTTTTTAACTGGATTGTAGCAAATGTCAAGGTGACCTTCACACATATCTTTATAGTAACGTAGGTTTGTTGTGAGAGAAGTAAGCATGACTCTATCACACTTCTAATAGTGATATACCATTGAAGATTACAACTTGTGTAATGTCAGACTCTTTGTGCATGTTAGACATGTGATGTCTTATTTATTTATAGCTTTGTCAGTCTGTATGTTCATGCAGTTTGGATTATATCACCAGATATCAAAGCATTAGTGAGCTGCCACTGAGTAAAACAACCGAGGCAAAAGACACAGAACGATGAGGGTAACAGATGATCAAACAAGTGCATTGACCATTATTAAATGGTAGTTGGTCCTAATTGCAGTTTCCTTCGTTGGTTCATCCATATGTTCATCAATATTTCACTTCTCATTCGGCAAGCTGACACACAAGGGCCAGGATAAACTTAAGGCACCCTGTTTCTTAAGTTGAAACCAACCTGAAATGATCTTTACCAAATGCTGTTTTTTTTTTTTTGGGTCATTTCAAGATCCAATGGCCACAATCTTGAAAAAAAAATTTTTAATTCTTCTCACCATTGTGTTGAAAATGGGTGGGAATATTAAGGAAAGAAGCCAACAAAACATTTTTATTTTACAGCCTTGTCAAAATTTCAATATGGCAGTCAAGGCAGCCATTTGGTTAGGTGATTATGCAATCATGGTTTCTCTGAATGGTACCGTATTTTCTGGATTATAAACTGTAGCCTTTTTCCTTCGTGGTCGGGTGTGCGACTTATATGCCAGCGCCGATTATATGTGCATGAAAATAATTGGCAGCATGAAAAAAATTTTATAAATATGAAGCATAACCGTACACCAGTACTACAGGTACTTGTGGACTCAGTTTCAATAACACTTCGAAATAATAAACATCACAATAGCCTTATAAAGACTATACATTTGTCAACTTCTTGATCAAATTATCTAGGTTACCGCCTACCTCCTTGGAGGAATCCACATTCTTTCTCAAAAATTTGAAATATTCTCTCTACACGCCTACCTATCATTGATTTACACATTTTTTCTCTTCACAGCCAGTCATTATTTATGTTTTAATAAGCACGCATCGCAGGAAATTTTATAGCCATACTTGTACAAGGCTATCTTTGAGACGGCCATGCAGTCGTGCTTTACAGAAGTTGTCATACAGCGCTTCCAGTGGCAGGCTAGGTGGAGAAGGGCAGATAATTAGTACAAGACAGTACAGAGTTTGTTATGAGCACCTGTGAGTGAATGGATTGAATCATCATTGGTAATCATATACAGGATGATATTAAGATGGAAATAGAAATAACATTCTCGTGATGATCTTGATAAATTGCCTTCCGTTGTGTGTTTTATCAACGAACTTCGGTTATCACAATGGTTACCACATCATGAGAAAGTTTGCAGCATATATTGTAGTCCGGCTTATATGTCAATCAAATTGAAAACAAATGTTAAAAATTGGTCTTCTGCTTATACCTATTTTAAACGTATTTACTAGTTCAACCCGTGGCATTGAGCTGAAACAACCTGAAACCGTCCAGACCAAGTGTTGTTATTTTTTAGATCAGTCGGAAACCCAATATGTTTACCATGCCCACCATTTTGAAAAAAACACATTTTAAAACTTTTTCAATTCAATGATGCCATTGAGCTTAAATTTTGTGGGAATATTAAGAAACTGAAATGAGGTGTGTTTTTTGCCTTATATTCCAAAAAAATTTAGTGATTGTTTCCACTACATGTGCTACTGTTATATCTTTAGGTCTTTATAGTATGTGGCCAAAGAGTCTCTCGTCATTTATATCTTAAGAATTACCAGATGGATCTTTTTCATATTTGCGTCTTTTGGCCCAATACTTCTGCATGGATAAAATATTTTACATAAGGTTAATCTACATTGATCAGATATTTCTCGAAACCTTTGATTTTGATAGTTAAAGTTTGGTATTAGTTTGAAATTGTTTGCAAATTTCTCCATAATGTTCTTGATGGTCCCCAGGTGTGCATGTTTAGTTTTGAAATTGATTACTTGCAAACTTTTGAAAGTCTCAGTTTGATATTGCCATGGTTTAAGAAGTTTCACTAGGATTGGTTGCTTACATTTGACTAAATTCAGGTAGCTATACAGGTGGATGGGTCACTATATACTAAGTAAATAAACTACATAATTGCAAGTGTCAGGCCAGACTTCAATGTAATGGGTTTCACATATCTTCATTTTTTTTGTTGTTGTTGTTGAAAAGTTCTTTTCTCTGTATCTCGGAAGTCAATCATAAGCATCCGTAAAAACGGAAGATTGACGGGATAGACGAGATGACAAGATGATTGCTAAAGCCATTACTGTTGATTTCTTATATCCACACAGATGTCTCAGCATATTACTTTTATGAAAAAATATACAAGAAAAATCTACTTAAAATCTGAGGGAGGTGGACTGTTACATAACTAATGATGTCTACTGTCGAGATATAATTCTGTGTCTGTCTATATGTTGATGACAGGGATAGCCATCACTTCTCGTCACTTTGATGGAATCTCTCATATCCTAGCACCGGACTTGATGGAATCCTGCTGTGCGAACCATTGATACTCTACCTTACACCAAGGTGGTACAGCAGTTTAAATGTTTATCTCTTCAGAAAACATTTTATACCGGAATCTCAATAAATACTGACTTCTGTTTTTGATCGAATCTGAATGATCTCAAGCTAGCACAACCTCTTGAAAAGTAAACTAAAAACGTCGTCTAATGAGTATATCTCTAGGAAGCCTGGAGATGACTGGTTTGGTAATAAGAGTGAGGGAGATGTTCTCCAGATGTAAGGGAAGGGGCAGCTCTAGGTGTATTTTTATGGCAGAAATCTGGTTATCTCCCTTGGTTATCTGGGGAGTTGTTTTACAAGAATAGTAATAGGAGAATAGCAGGTCATGCTGGGACACAATGAAAATATACATTTCTGTGTTGATAACAAATTCTCTCCTTCAAAAATATTTGTGATAAGATTTCTATTCCCAGTGCAGAGTACAGCACAGGACGATTTAGATTAAATGATGTGTACCATACCTGTTTGTACTTTTGCAACATATATTAATGAAAACGGATGTTGACTTTGCCGAATGTTTGCAAAAATAACAAAATACACCCTATAAGGTCACCCCTCCTCAGGATGCCTGCTGAGGTATCATTGGCTGGAGATAGTGTCAGGTTTAGGATGGTGTCCTACTGATGTCTTCTAAAGAGTAGTAGGCTATAAATATGTCTTTGTGTGGGGATGGGTGTGGCTCCACTTTGGTACCAGTATCAGCTTTTCCCCATCTCTGCTTGTGCTGAAGTTTGTAAAACAAATTTACAAAATATTGAATTTCAGATTATTTTCACCTGTATTAGTACAGAGCTAAAGTGTGGCATTTTTGTTGTGACAGGTTATAAGACGCCACAGAGGTCAAAGAATGTCAAAATATTGATATTTGTTTTAGATCCTAATTAGAGAAAGGTTTTATGTTGATGCTCATTTTAGCTTGATGCTGATATATCAACATTTCTTTTTGTCAGTTCTAGAAATTTTTGTTTCATTAAAAGTAATCTTACAGATAATTTTTCTTACAAGTGGCGATTCTCATTCATCACACTATACCTCTTATATTCATTCATTCATTTCTTCATATCCTCAAGCATGTTGTTATATAAACCCGTTCTGAATTCAGGAGTGTAACATGGGTTTGTCACTAGGAACCTGCTGCACGAGAGATCCTACTTAAATATCACACCTGTTATTTGTAATGGTTGTCATTTATATAATTACATCAATCCATAAGATTTGATAATTGAATTGAAATTAGAATTTTTTTGTAGGAATTAGCTGTTAGTTTTATAGATTGATATTGACGATGTGCTGGTGCAGTGTTGCACTTGTAGATTAGAATTGATGGTAATTCCAGGTCTCTAATTGAAAATCCTTCATCACTTTGGCCACTATGTGATAACGAACAGGTCCTCATTTTCAATTTTGTATTTTACTGAAATTTTCATAATTTTTTTTGGAATTAAAACTAGTATGGTTGTCTTTAATTTATAAAATGGCATGCTGAGGAGGTTCACCCTAAAAATTATAACATGAAATTGTTAACCAGTATGGGACCCTGATAGCTCAGTTGGTAGACTATTGGACTAACTCATGGTGAAGGTGCGAAGTATCAGTCACCACCTTGGGGCTTTTGGATATTCTTTTTTTTCGCTTTGGATAGAATGTCGTGGGCCTTGTGCATGCTGTTCAGTGACAAATAAACCACCTCCTTCAAGGAAAAAATACTTCATTTCATTGGGCATCTCATACTTGCATCTTTGCTTATGATGAACATACTGGCCTTGTAATGAACATGTTACATAATTATCTTTAGGAATTAAAAAAAGGTCATGTTCCAATAAATAGACTTGTCAAACAAAGTGTATCAACAAGGATCATATACGTTTTGGTTTTTTGTTGACCTGTATCTCCCAGTCACCAACGACCTTGACCTCCTGTCTTTGTCGCAAAAGTCCAGCGCGACAAAGTTGTAACCTTTTACACTATAATGTATTAAACCTGGAATAGTATATGTTGTTAAGCTCATAGTTTAGGGGTATAGTAAAGCATGTTTTCTGTTCAACATAATCCTAAGAGCCAAATGAACTGAAATCTTCTCATAAATATCCGTAAGGCTTTTTGCTTCTAACATTAGCAAGTATGCTTGAATCACAGTATCGTCAACAGTGCAAGAGCTCACCTTACATTATTTATTGTGAAACCTTATACTAGCATTAGGGAGTGGTATACCAACTGGAATTTATCTTCATATATTAAATTTATTTATAAACAGGAAACGTTGCCTTTCAACAATGACACCAAAAACTTGACATTAGATTTAATTAGATTTGACACAAAAAATCTGCTTTCTTTTCTGAAAAATCTTTGACTCCCATAAGCAATAAATTACATCTACATCAACCCTAAAACCAAATATCATTGCCCTAGTACACTTTAACAAAGGAGTTTAATGATGCCCTTCAACACTTGCACCAAAAACTTAATATTTAAAAACCAATGCTGACACTGAGGTGACACATCAGCTCTCCCCCTCTTTGAGAGGCGAGCAAATAAAAGTGATGCTGATTGAAGCTGAAGGACTGTTTTATGACATGTGACAGCAAGCAGTTGTGCAATACAGTCCCATGGGTCCTTTTTTTATTTTGTATTCACTTTTATTTGCATCAGTCATATTTTTCATATTCATTCACAGCAGAATTATATGACATGAAGATATTCTTTTGTTCGAAGAAAAATCACTGATAGCTAACACATAAAAATTAATTTTGCACATTTTTCAAACTGGAATTTCATAATCCTAAATATGAGGATATGAGGATAATGAAAAAATAAAATGAAGACATTTGCTAATTTTGGAAAATTCTTTAAAATGATCTGCTTTTCTTAAGTCAGATTAATGGCTGACAACACTATTTGGAATTTAATCAGATTTCTATGATTAAAATATTCACTTTTCCAGTGTGTACAGTTATCACTTTATTTCACTTCTTCCGAGAGTCACAAGTCAGGCGGTAAAGCTTGTGTTACACATCTTAGAGTCACCTGAGTCTCGTGGTGACCTATTGCAATCACCTCTGGCGTCGTGCATCTGTGAACAATTTAACATTTTCAACTTCTTCTCAAAAATCCCCGAACCAATTTTAATGAAATTTTGCAGAAACCTTCCCTTGCCCAAGATGAACCAAACTAGGGAATTATACAGTCCCCATCCCCCAGGGGCATGAGGTGCGAAGCCAAAAGGGTCAAATTGACTCCAAATTCAAAAATCTTCTTCTCAACACTCAGATATGGTAGAATCAAATACTCTTCATTCATGGAAGCATTTGAAGTTGCTATACTAAAATTGTGAATTTTATGGCCCCAGGGTCTCACATTTCCTGGTGGGGAGGGGGTAAAGTTTACTATAGTTTATATAGGAAAACTAGATTTTTGAGCATAATTGTTTAATTTCCATTGGAAATGTTTCTAACTTGGTTAGAATTATGAGTGAAGGATGACGGCTTGATGGTATGCCCATTTTGATCCTGACTGACCCCCAGGGGCTGATGGGTGAGGCTAAAAGGTGTCAAATTGCCTCGAATTACAAAAATCTTTTTTTCAGCTCCCAGATATGGTAGAATCAAAGTTGTATTGAGTTAAGTTTCTCAGAAAGTACAAGTTCAAATGAACATTAAAAATCATTGACCAAACTTTGTAGATACAATTTGGCTTTAAGCCTTAGGGTGCAATATTTTTGTAGATTTTGAGTTTTTTTATATTTATGTAAATAACACAGGTTTCTTCATCTCTCGATAGGATTTTAAAAACGTTTTGAATGTTAAATGGTTCACTGAGTTGAAGCTGAGATATTGATAGAGATGTAAAATAACATTGTCTAATTTAGTCATTTTCAGATCTGTAATTAGATTCCATCAGACAGTCTCTGTAACTGAAATTGTATGATTAACTACTTGAAAGTTTGCAGCTTTTGGAAGTTTATGTAATCACCATCTCAGTAACAGTGAAACTCACATCTGAAGTTAATTAAAACTCTTAAATTCTCAAGTATTTGCAAACATTTCTATACAGAAGTGATGCACAATAGAATTTGAATGTTGTTTGAGGTGTTATTTTGTGTACAAGCCAACGTAATGGCTTCGGATGAGACATCAATACAGCCCAAGCACCTGTTCCTTCTTCCTTATTACAAGACAGTTGAAAGAAGAAACACATGCAGTTGGCATCAGAGCATTATGATTTGTTGTCTGGGTATTCTGATGTTGCGGGTGATGATATTGCCAAACCTTCATCTGTTACAGGAAGTTCAATCAAGTGGGGTATGAGCTTTACTGCATGTGTTTCCACAGGATAATCCAATGTTCTCAGTAATTACTGGTATTGGATGTGTAAGAGCTAAAACAAAATGTTGCTAATCGTAGGTGTTGGCAGCCTAGGCTACAGGTATATATATTTTCCTTACATCAATAACCAGAATAGGTCAGACTAGTGCTAGTCTGATTCTAATCTACGTTTGAGCTTATTATTTGATGCTATGACTATCTGCATCTTTTTTGGCAGAATTCTGATGGATTTCTGATTTTTTTCTCTCCCCATACTGTGTCAGATCAGCTGTTGTTCACGAACATGAGACCATTTCCATAAGTCTATGTATCTGTCATTTTCAAGGTTGTACTAAAAGAATTAATCCTGTGTCTGGACAAATTTCTGTCAAAATGAAATTGAGATTAGATAATACAGTAAAATATGGGTAAGTCAAAGTCAATGGGACCAAATGAAATATTCAACTTATCCGGTGGTTCGACTTAGCCCCGTTTCTATGAACGAAGACATCATTCATCGGAGATTGACCCTATTTTCATAGGTTGTGTTTACTGGATACAATTCTCATAGCATGGTGTCAGTAATGAATCTAGGTAATAAATAAATAAAAAACATTTTTAATCTTTATACACAAGCAATATCTTTTATTTAAATAGACAATTATATTATTATAAATATAAGTACAAATACAAAACAAAAATGTAATTGATTATGCACCCCTTTTCCTTCACATAACTATGTGAAAATAATACCTAAAGTAATACAAATATTGTTATCACATTTATATCCTTAATATATTAAAATAAAACTCAATAAGTACGTACTCATGAACATTCTACATTGATATAACATCGATAGCATTGAAGCATAACTGTACACATACAGCACCATAAGAGCGTAACAGTAAAATGAACTAAAACTTCGTACATATCTATCCAGTAAATGTATTTAAAATCATAAACAAATGTGTCAGTGACAAACTAGTATTTTCATTAATCTGCATCGGTATGCTAGTTTTCCTTTTGGTTTCCGGCAGCCTTGTGCATAAAAGAGTAAACAAAACACAGTAGATTTACGGTTAACAGACTGCAGTGTATTTTGTTTTAAAGTTTGGTTGCCTAATTCTGTATAAATTCTAACTTTCACCTGTGCACCTGTTAAACAGAGGGATTAATGTTTGACTGAAAATCACGATAGGGCTCAGCTCGTTAACACAGATACATATGACTGTTCAGTCACACAGACTGAAGCTGGGAAATTTTTAGACGACACCTGAATGGTCAACACAAAAAAGGGAAATTTTGGTAGAATTTAGAAGGGATGAACCACAAAATTTATTCTACATGAACACAGTATTCGACTCAACAGTGTTCGAATCATCTATGTTAGATTTACTAAGATAAGTAAGATTCTAGAGGTGTAGGGAAATTAAATGCCTTCCCACTATTGAAAGTACATCCAGTTCAGAAGGGACAAAGTTTTCAGACATCAGTTTGGTACACCTTGATAAAAAGTTGACCAATAGTGACCGCTAGATTGGAATGCTGTACAAAAACTTCAGGGTAACCTTGGATACACAGTGTAAAAGCTGTACCGAACTTGCAGGATGACTTTGGATACACACTGTAAATACTGTACCAAAACCATCAGGGTAACCTTGGATACACACTGTGAATGCTGTACCTGAACCATCAAGGTGACTTTGGATACACACTGTAACTGCTGTACCAAAACCATCAAGGTGACTTTGGATACGCATTGTAAATGCTGTACCTAAACCATCAAGGTGACTTTGGATATACACTGTAACTGCTGTACCAAAACCTTTGGGGTGACCTTGGATACACACTGTAACTGCTGTACCTGAACCATCAGGGTGACTTTGGATACACACTGTAACTTCTGTACCAAAACCTCCAGGGTGACCTTGGATACACACTGTAAAGATTATTCAGATAAAACTTGTACTTTTATGTTTTATTGATGACATAATATCATCATTAATTCTTCCATAAAATGCAAAACTGCAGCAATATCTATTTTGTGTAGGACTTAAAGATTGAAGTTTCACACTTTTGATTAAATTTTTACAATTGAAGAAACTGTTACACACTGAATATTGGCTTAGAATGATTTATAGTTAAATTGATGCAATAATCTTGTTCTCCCATCAAAATTAATTAAGATATGATTTACTGTAAGTGCTGTACAAAACCTTCAAGGTAGCAACATTGGATACACACTGTAAATGCTGTACCAAAACCTTCAGGGTGACCTTGGATACACACTGTAAATGCTGTACCTAAACCATCAAGGTGACTTTGGATACACACTGTAAATGCTGTACCAAAACCATCAAGGTGACTTTGGATACACACTGTAAATGCTGTACCTGAACCATTAGGGTGACCTTGGATACACTGTAAATGCTGTACCAAAACCATCAGGGTAACTTTGGATACACATTGTAAATGCTGTACCTAAACCATCAGGGTGACTTTGGATACACACTGTAAATGCTGTACCTAAACCATCAGGGTGACTTTGGATACACACTGTAAATGCTGTACCTGAACCATCAGGGTGACCTTGGATACACACTGTAAATGCTGTACCAAAACCTTCAGGGTGACCTTGGATACACACTGTAAATGCTGTACCTAAACCTTCAGGGTGACTTAACTGCTGTACCAAAACCTTTGGGGATACACACTGTAAATGCTGTACCTAAACCTTCAGGGTGATTTTTGATACACACTGTAACTGCTGTACCTGAACCATCAGGGTGACCTTGGATACACACTGTAAATGCTGTACAAAACCTTCAGGGTAACCTTGGATACACACTGTAAATGCTGTACCTAAACCATCAGGGTGACTTTGGATACACACTGTAAATGCTGTACCTGAACCATCAGGGTGACCTTGGATACACACTGTAAATGCTGTACCTGAACCATCAAGGTGACTTTGGATACACACTGTAAATGCTGTACCTGAACCATCAAGGTGACTTTGGATACACACTGTAAATGCTGTACCTGAACCATCAGGGTAACCTTGGATACACACTGTAAATGCTGTACCTGAACCATCAGGGTGACCTTGGATACACACTGTAAATGCTGTACCTGAACCATCAGGGTGACCTTGGATACACACTGTAAATGCTGTACCAAAACCTTCAGGGTGACCTTGGATACACACTGTAAATGCTGTACCTAAACCATCAAGGTGACTTTGGATACACACTGTAAATGCTGTACAAAACCTTCAGGGTAACCTTGGATACACACTGTAAATGCTCTACCTGAACCATCAGGGTGACCTTGGATACACAATGTAAATGCTGTACCAAAACCTTCAGGGTGACCTTGGATACACACTGTAACTGCTGTACCTCAGGGTGACTTTGGATACACACTGTAAATGCTGTACAAAGCCTTCAAGGTAGCAGCATTGGATACACACTGTAACTGCTGTACCAAAACCATCAGGGTGACCTTGGATACACACTGTAAATGCAGTACCTAAACCATCAAGGTGACTTTGGATACACACTGTAACTGCTGTACCTGAACCATCAGGGTGACTTTGGATACACACTGTAAATGCTGTACTTAAACCATCAAGGTGACTTTGGATACACACTGTAACTGCTGTACCAAAACCTTTGGGGTGACCTTGGATACACACTGTAAATGCAGTACCTAAACCATCAAGGTGACTTTGGATACACACTGTAACTTCTGTACCAAAACCTCCAGGGTGACCTTGGATACACACTGTAAAGATTATTCAGATAAAACTTGTACTTTTATGTTTTATTGATGACATAATTTCATCATTAATTCTTCCATAAAATGCAAAACTGCAGCAATATCTATTTTGTGTAGGACTTAAAGATTGAAGTTTCAAGTTTTGATTAAATTTTTATCAGGATTGAAGAAACTGTTACCTGAATATTGGCTTAGAATGATTTATAGTTAAATTGATGCAATAATCTTGTTCTCCTATCAAAATTAATTAAGATGTGATTTACTGTAAGTTGATATTTTACGCAAAATGTTATAAATCAATAAACATAAAAACTGCTATAGTGAAGATATCACAGGATATAGATTATTAAACAGTCCTGCAGGGTGGAACAGCTTCAGAACACAAATACTTCATAGTATCAATGTGGTTATCAAATTCTTACGCTCAGGTTCTGAATAATACTATAATTGTAATTCCAATATAAAACAACATGTTCAAGAATCTATAAAAGTGTAAAGATATATGTTCTAGAGTATTTGGCATTAAGGTCCAATGGCAAGTTGTTATAGAGGACCTGGCATTAAGGGCCAATGGCAAGCTGTTCAAGAGGACCTGGCATGAAGGGCCAACGACAAGCTGTTATAGAGGACCTGGCATTAAGGTCCAATGACAAGCTGTTACAGAATACCTGGCATTAAGGTCCAATGGCAAGCTGTTATAGAGGACCTGGCATGAAGGGCCAATGGCAAGCTGTTCAAGAGGACCTGGCATGAAGGGCCAACGACAAGCTGTTATAGAGGACCTGGCATTAAGGTCCAATGACAAGTTGTTATAGAGTACCTGGCATTAAGGTCCAATGGCAAGCTGTTACAGAATACCTGGCATGAAGGGCCAATGGCAAGCTGTTACAGAATACCTGGCATGAAGGGCCAATGACAAGCTGTTACAGAATACCTGGCATGAAGGGCCAACGACAAGCTGTTATAGAGGACCTGGCATTAAGGTCCAATGACAAGTTGTTATAGAGTACCTGGCATGAAGGTCCAATGACAAGCTGTTACAGAATACCTGGCATGAAGGGCCAACGACAAGCTGTTATAGAGGACCTGGCATTAAGGTCCAATGGCAAGCTGTTACAGAATACCTGGCATGAAGGACCAATGACAAGCTGTTACAGAATACCTGGCATGAAGGGCCAATGGCAAGCTGTTCAAGAGGACCTGGCATGAAGGGCTAACGACAAGCTGTTACAGAATACCTAGCATGAAGGGCCAACGACAAGCTGTTATAGAGGACCTGGCATTAAGGTCCAATGACAAGCTGTTACAGAATACCTAGCATGAAGGGCCAACGACAAGCTGTTATAGAGGACCTGGCATTAAGGTCCAATGACAAGCTGTTACAGAATACATGGCATGAAGGGCCAACGACAAGCTGTTATAGAGGACCTGGCATTAAGGTCCAATGACGAGCTGATATAGAGGACTTGGCATGAAGGGCCAACGACAAGCTGTTATAGAGGACCTGGCATGAAGGGCCAATGACAAGCGGTTTAAGAGGACCTGGCATGAAGGGCCAATGACAAGCTGTTCAAGAGGACCTTGATTGAAGGGCCAATGACAAGCTGTTCAAGCGGACCTGACATGAAGGGCCAATGACAAGTTGTTATAGAGGACCTGACATGAAGGGCCAATGACAAGCTGTTCAAGAGGACCTGGCATGAAGGGCCAATGGCAAGCTGTTCAAGAGGACCTGGCATGAAGGGCCAATGACAATGTGTTCAAGAGGACCTGACATGAAGGGCCAATGACAAGCTGTTCAAGAGGACCTGGCATGAAGGGCCAATGACAAGCTGTTCAAGAGGACCTGGCATGAAGGGCCAATGACAAGGTGTTCAAGAGGACCTGACATGAAGGGCCAATGACAAGCTGTTCAAGAGGACCTGGCATGAAGGGCCAATGGCAAGCTGTTCAAGAGGACCTGGCATGAAGAGTCAGTGACAAGCTCTTATGGAGTACCTGGTATGAAGGACCAATGCTGTTATAGAGGACCTGGAATGGAGTGCCAATGGCAAGCTGTTCAAGAGGACCTGGCATGGAGTGCCAATGGCAAGCTGTTATAGAGTACCTTGCATGAAGGACCAATGACAAGCTGTTATAGAATACCTGGCATGGAGGGCCTATGGCAAGCTGTTATAGAATACCTGATAAGAAGGGCCAATGGCAAGCTGTTACAGAATACCTGGCATGAAGGACCAATTTCATATGATGTTGTAAGAAATGGAAACTGATTAAAACTGGAAGACACAACCAATTGAGCTAAAGCGAAATCTCCCTAGCCAAGTGGTATATTGTGACTAGGATTTACCAGGGTTACACAAATAAGTGCAAAAGATCTGACAGCTGAAACTAAACTTGATGATTTTTCACCTTTATTATACCATGGTTAAATGCTGTGAAGCTTCGTGTAGAGATGTTTGACCTTGACTCGAAGCTAGGTCATAAAATATTGAGGGTTTCAGCAGCATTTTTTTTTATTTACAACCCATGACCAAGACAAAGGAGTGAAATATGATAAAAATCTTTAAAGTATCTCTTCAAAATAACTAAGAGGTATCTAGATGCAAAGAGTGTAATGATGTTTTAGCCTGTAGACGGCTTGGTGGAAACCGATTAGTATAGAAATAAAGAAGGTCTTATGATAGATGACACTAAGATCCATTGGGATTGCTTGTCTTATAAAATTTGGAAGACATAAATACCAGTAAACATTGCCGATAACTGAAAACCCTGTATCATTTCATCACAGTGGAATATACCATATAGGATAAAGGAAAAACATGTCTTTGTTGGTCTCATCCTGGTGAGTGAGAATGAGTACAGACGAGGGGTAAGTGAGAATGAGTTCAGACAAGGGGTAAGTGGTAATGAGTACAGACAAGGGGTAAGTGAGAATGAGTTCAGACGAGGGATAAGTGAGTGAGAATGAGTACAGACGAGGGGTAAGTGAGAATGAGTTCAGACAAGGGGTAAGTGAGTGAAAATGAGTACAGACGAGGGGTAAGTGAGTGAAAATGAGTACAGACAAGGGGTAAGTGGAAATGAGTTCAGACAAGGGGTAAGTGGTAATGAGTACAGACAAGGGGTAAGTGAGAATGAGTTCAGACAAGGGGTAAGTGGTAATGAGTACAGACAAGGGGTAAGTGAGAATGAGTTCAGACGAGGGATAAGTGAGTGAGAATGAGTACAGACGAGGGGTAAGTGAGAATGAGTTCAGACGAGGGGTAAGTGAGTGAGAATGAGTACAGACGAGGGGTAAGTGAGTGAGAATGAGTACAGACAAGGGGTAAGTGGAAATGAGTTCAGACAAGGGGTAAGTGGTAATGAGTACAGACAAGGGGTAAGTGAGAATGAGTTCAGACGAGGGATAAGTGAGGGAGAATGAGTACAGACGAGGGGTAAGTAAGTGGAAATGAGTTCAGACAAGGGGTAAGTGAGTGAGAATGAGTACAGACAAGGGGTAAGTGAGTGAGAATGAGTACAGACAAGGGGTAAGTGGAAATGAGTTCAGACGAGGGGTAAGTGAGTGAGAATGAGTACAGACGAGGGGTAAGTGAGTGAAAATGAGTACAGACCAGGGGTAAGTAAGTAAGAATGAATACAGACGAGGGGTAAGTGAGTGAGAATGAGTACAGACTAGGGGTAAATGCATGAGAATGAATACAGATGAGGGGTAAGTGAGTGAGAATTAGTACAGACCAGGGGTAAGTGAGTAAGAATGAGTACAGACGAGGAGTAAGTAAGTGAAAATGAATACAGACGAGGGGTAAGTAAGTGGAAATGAGTACAGTCAAGGGGTAAGCAAGTGAGAATGAATACAGACGAGGGGTAAGTGAGTTAGAATGAGTACAGACGAGGAGTAAGTGAGTGAGAATTAGAACAGACCAGGGGTAAGTGAGAATGAGTTCAGACGAGGGGTAAGTAAGTGGAAATGAGTACAGACGAGGGGTAAGTAAGTGGAAATGAATACAGACGAGGGGTAAGTGAGTTAGAATGAGTACAGACGAGGAGTAAGTGAGTGAGAATGAGTACAGACGAGGGGTAAGCAAGTGAGAATGAGTTCAGACGAGGGGTAAGCAAGTGAGAATGAGTTCAGACGAGGGGTAAGTGAGTTAGAATGAGTACAGACGAGAAGTAAGTGAGTGAGAATGAGTTCAGACGAGGGGTAAGTGAGAATGAGTACAGACGAGGGGTAAGTGAGTTAAAATGAGTACAGACGAGGAGTAAGTGAGTGAGAATGAGTTCAGACGAGGGGTAAGTGAGGATGAGTACAGACGAGGGGTAAGTGAGTGAGAATGAGTACAGACGAGGGGTAAGTGAGTGAGAATGAGTACAGACGAGGGGTACGTAAGTGGAAATGAGTACAGACGAGGGGTAAGTAAGTGAGAATGAGTACAGACGAGGGGTAAGTGAGTTAGAATGAGTTCAGACGAGGGGTAAATGAGTTAGAATGAGTACAGACGAGGGGTAAATGAGTGGAAATGAGCACAGACAAGGGGTAAGCAAGTGAGAATGAGTTCAGACGAGGGGTAAGTGAGTTAGAATGAGTACAGACGAGGAGTAAGTGAGTGAGAATGAGTACAGACGAGGGGTAAGTAAGTGGAAATGAGTACAGACGAGGGGTAAGTAAGTGGAAATGAGTACAGACAAGGGGTAAGCAAGTGAGAATGAGTTCAGACGAGGAGTAAGTGAGTGAGAATGAGTACAGATGAGGAGTAAGTGAGTGAGAATGAGTTCAGACGAGGGGTAAGTGAGAATGAGTACAGACGAGGGGTAAGTGAGGGAGAATGAGTACAGACGAGGGGTAAGTAAGTGGAAATGAGTACAGACGAGGGGTAAGTGAGTGAGAATGAGTACAGACAAGGGGTAAGTAAGTGGAAATGAGTACAGACGAGGGGTAAGCAAGTGGAAATGAGTACAGACGAGGGGTAAGTGAGTTAGAATGAATACAGACGAGGGGTAAGTAAGTGAGAATGAGTTCAGACGAGGGGTAAGTAAGTGAGAATGAATACAGACGAGGGGTAAGTAAGTGTGAATGAATACAGGCGAGGGGTATTATGTTGTTCTCATGATAGTAATGAGACACCTGAAGTTTACTTTGGACTGACAACCCCTGTATTCTCTGACATCTCAGAGGCAGATGCTGAAATCACTATCAGTTTTGTTGTTTTGTAGTGAAATAAAAGAGATATGATTATTAGTTGAAGTCAAAGAACATGTTTTGCAATGATATATGTTTAGACTTCAGCAGATGTTCTCCAGTGTTCCGTCTTTAATGGGTCTGTGATTATGGCTTAAATCACTCCACAACACAGCTGTATTGCTGTACACAGACAAATGTTATGGATGATTTCTAAAGAGAATGTGAGTTGTTTCAGATTTAAAACTTAAATACCCATCATTACTATTTTTTTGTTTCTGTTGTGCAGTATGCTGTTAGTAACCATTAATCAACATTGAAAGCAATGAAACATTCCTGGATAGGCAGAAAATTGTGCATTTCCGTTTTGAACATTATATAAATAGAGTATGTGTGCTGAATGAAGTTGTCTGTTAAATTTTTTTTAAAATTCTCTTTTTATCTGTTTATGTTTTTTTTCATCACACTAAATAGCAAAAAAAGCATTTCTGTCATTATTAGCTCACTTTTCCTAGTGATCATATGCCAAGGTGTGATATTCGGTATTCGCCCAGCATCATCTTTTCTGTTCAGTTACTCTCTTAATAACCAAAAAGCCACGTATCATGATATTTGACTGGAAGATTCCTTGGATAAGTCCAACAAAGTTTGTGAAAAGAACTATTAGAGATCTCTTAATAAAAACAAAAAGCCATATTTTTGCGTATCATGAAACTCAACAATAACAATTGTGAAATGACTCTGACCACATTCAAGATCACAGGTCCTGTGGTAAACCAAAACAATGTTTGTGAAAATAAATGACCTTGACCCATACTCAAGGTCAGTCAGTGCTACTTTTAAGAAATTAGCATTAGATTGAATGTTGGTAACTTTTTTAATTTTTGCCTTTTCAAAGGTCATCTGACCCAAAGGGTCACGATGAACTATAGCCATTTTGGTTTGCCAGTCATCCACCATGCATAAACTTTTGACATTTTAAACTTCTTCCAAAATTCTACCAGAGAGATTGAGCTCCAACTTATCTGAATTGATCCTGACGATGTGATATTATTTTTCAAATTTCAACATGATTACCACCATAGCCATTTTGTAACATGATTGTGCAACTGTTTTCATGAACAGAACCTACTATTTATGAGTTTCTGATACTTTCAAGGAATGTTGAAAATTTGAATCCATTATATTTGTCCGACCACCATCAGTGAATTTTGTTGTTTGTTGATCCATTCCTCGATTGTCACATGACTGTTGAGGGCCATGGCTGTTTTGTTTTTATTTGCTATAAACATGCTTTTTCAAATGTATGTATTTACATGTGAAAACTATCATGTATTATTTCCCATACTAAAGACAATATCACTCTGCTGCCTAGTTTATCTAGCTGATTAGTTTAGGGGCCAGACTATATCACTGGAACTTAACACACAGGTATATCATGGTAGATTCTCTATCATTATAAGTTCAGGCTGTAAACAAATGGCCACGGCATTTCTATCTAGACGAGACACTTTACTTGCCAAGATGATATCAGTAAATGACTGATTGTAGCAGTGGAAAGGTTTTAACATGAAATGGACTCCTGTATGACATCTACTAGTGCATTCTAGAACTGCGAATCTCAGAGATCACAGATTTCTATAAATATAAAGCTGGACGATTATCATTTGCCAGGATCTATTTTCTCCTTGGCACAAGCTGAACCACCAAGTCAGGCCATTGCACTTTAATTGAGAAAAGTCACGATTTTGAATGCATCTATTCCAATTAACCCTACAAGGTAGAGCGTATGAAGGCAACATCCCAGATGGAACTAATTATGCTTGTTTATCTTCTTTTTTCTAATCAATTAATTTTTATTGACCAGAATATCTATATTCTGAGACCTCCTCCTGGGATTAGAATGATTAATTCGTTCATGCAGGTGGTCTATCTGATTAAAAAAATTGAAAAGTTAGCATGGTGCCAAGCCGAAAAATTTTGTAATATTGAAATTTTAATTTTATTAAAACAATTAGGTTCTGCTATAAGTTTCATACTGGTTGACAATTTTAGATTAGAGTACCAGCTCAACATCATTAAAGATTAAACATGTGAAGAAGAATGAAATGTTAGGCGGCACCCTACAGTGCCGTGTTTGATGTTCCACACACCACAACGCCCTCATCAGCTTTTATGAGTCTGACTCCCACCCCCTGATAAATCATCATCTTTAAAAATGAAATTCTTACTGTGTTCTGATAGATATAACCAATGCTCATTTGCTCTCTTTATTCAAACTTAAAATTCAGTGGTTGTCACACTATGGTCAACCTTCCTTCAGTAGATTATAAATCCATTTATTCATTAGAGATTTCTTAGTGTCAGCATTAATCCTGCAGAATTGTTGATACAAAATGTTGTTCTATGTTTATTTTAGGATACAATTAGAAATGACAATAAAAACGGGATGGAAATATACCAAAAAATTTGATTGGCCTTAGAGCTGACGTTTGACAAAAATTCCAAATTTCAAGGTCAGATTTGTAAAACATGCAAGAAAAAGACTGTTGACATAATTATTTTTGGCTAATAAAAGGTTAAATAAATGAATTTCTACCAAAAATTTATAAAAAAAGTTTGTGCATATATGTATTTCAAGTGTTATAGTAGGATAGAATTCTTTATAATAAAGGCACAGCGAGTCTGGTGGACTTTGTCAAACATCAGTTGAATACAATAAGATTTTTGTCTCCGGAGAAATTTGCTAAGTCTCTTGTTAATTGGTAGGATAAGTACCTAAACCGTTTCTCTAACAAAATAAGGAAACGTTTATTATTTAAAGATAGGTCATGAACATCAACCAGCACATTTCACTGAAATCTTTGTCAGTTAGATACTAAAATTTCCCATATCATGTAGCTTATTTCCCTGAAATCTTTGTCAGTTAAATTTCTAAAAATTTTCCCATATGTTCCAGCACATTTCACTGAAATCCATATCAGTTTAATTGCTTAAAGCTCCCATCTGATTCAGCTTATTTCACTGAAATCTTTATCAGTTAAATTGTTAAAAGTGTACATATGATTCAGCACATTTCACCCAAATTTTTATCATTTAAATTGCTAAAAGTTCATAAGTGATCCAGCACATGTCACCAAAATCTTTTATCAGTGAAATTGCTAAAAGTTTGCATTAAAGATATGTTTGAAATAGGAAGCTCACCGATAATGTGAGGCACTATTTAACTTGTTGTGGGTATTTGTAATTCATTAGCTAATATCATCACTTAGTGCCAACTTAAGGCAAGAATAACTTAAGGTCAGAAGTGGAGAAAAGTTATTTTAATGTGTAAAACGATTGGATTCTGAAATTTTTTAGTCGTTGAAGGCGTAAAAAGGTTTCAGATGAAGTTTTATCCATTCCCTAGAGGTTTGTATAGCTGTTGATCTGGTGTAGCACTTGGAGAGTCTAACCCTGATTACATGCTGCAATGTGATGTCACGCTAGCTTCTGATTCTTGTCAGCTGCAGTTTACTGATTAGCTGAGGTGTCGTGTTGGAAATTATTGTGCTATGAAACTCTGCATTTACAAATTACAGAACATTTCAGTTAATTTCTGGATCCGCAGAAGCAATTACAATTTTTCTCTTACAGATTGGCAATCCTGTACCTCGCTTACAAGAAGAACAATTTTCTTAGACTAGTTCCAATCAATTCTGTCCTAAGAAATGATTGATTACCAATGAAGAATTTCTCTGAATAATTACCAATCTTAATCTTTGAAGAATCGGGGGATGTTTTATCTGTCTGTGTTCCCTCATTTACATATTACTAAACAAAACTCCAGCATTGGAGTGCTCATTGATAACCTGCATGGTCCCAGAAAATTATCCAGGAATGACATAATGATAATCTGGTGTCAGGATGGAATAAATATCACTAATACCTTTACCAGGTTCGCCTGAAGGGATAAGGAATATCCCTGAGGATAGGTCAATCTTGTATCAGGTCAGGGGGAAGGGTCAAGGAAAATCCCAGAGGATGGGTCATTTCTGTGTCAGGTAAAGTGGAAGGGGATGAGGTAAATCACTGAGGATAGGCCAAACTTGTATCAGGTCAGGGGGAAGAGATGAGGAAAATCCCAGGGGATGGGTCATTTCTGTGTCAGGTAAAGTAGAAGGGATGAGGAAAATCCCAGAGGATGGGTCATTTCTGTGTTAGGTAAAGTGGAAGGGGATGAGGAAAATCCCAGAGGATAGGTCATTTCTGTGTCAGGTAAAGTGGAAGGGATGAGGTAAATCCCAGAGGATAGGTCATTTCTGTGTCAGGTAAAGTGGAAGGGATGAGGAAAATCCCAGAGGATGGGTCATTTCTGTGTCAGGTAAAGTGGAAGGGATGAGGAAAATCCCAGAGGATGGGTCATTTCTGTGTCAGGTAAAGTGGAAGGGATGAGGTAAATCACTGAGGATGGGTCATTTCTGTGTCAGGTAAAGTGGAAGGGATGAGGGAAATCCCAGATGATGGGTCATTTCTGTGTCAGGTAAAGTGGAAGGGATGAGGAAAATCCCAGAGGATGGGTCATTTCTGTGTCAGGTAAAGTGGAAGGGGATGAGGTAAATCACTGGGGATTGGACATTCCTGTACAAGGTTTGGCATACAGGATGAGGAAAATTTCTAATAGACCAATCTTGTATCAGGTCAGGGGGAAGGGATGAGGAATATTCCTGGAGATTGGCCTATCTTGGGACAGTTAATGTGGAAGTGATTAGGAAAATCACTGAGGATAGGCCAATCCTGTCTCAGGTAAAGTGGAAAGGACAAGGAAATACCTGGGGATGGAACAATCCTGTCTCCGATGAAGTGGAAAGGACAAGGAAAATACCTGAAGATACAACAAATCCTTTACCAAGTTAAGCAGAAGGAATGCGGAAAACTTCGGAGGATGGACCAATCCAAGATCAGGTTTTGGCAGAGAGACAAAGAAAATGCTGTAGGAATAGGCAAATTGTGTGTCCGGTTTGGGGGAAAGATGAGTAAAATCCCCGAAAGCGATCAATCCTGGACCAGGTTTAGGGGAATGGATTAGGGAATCCCTGAGGATGATCCAATCTTATGTCCAGTAATTAGAGCAAAGAGATGCCAAAAATCTTTGTTGAATTACTATAGGAAAACATTAAACCTGGTGAATATCAAACAATATATTCCTACACTGTTGAATTACTATAGTAAAACAATAAAACCTGGTGAATATCAAACAATATATTCCTACACTGTTGAATTACTATAGTAAAACAATAAAACCTGGTGAATATCAAACAATATATTCCTACACTTGTGCAATATTACTGGGAATGGTCCCACATTTAAATGAATTGTTAAGTAATGATAAAGAATATGGAGAAACACATGTTCTTATATTCAAGTCTCAAAGATGTTAATACATATATCTGTTAAAACCAACAGCTGAACAATAGAGAGAAAAAAACAAAGCATCTGTTGGATGTTTCAGTAATGTTGACTATGAAGATGGAAAAATAGGCTTGTTTAAGTCAAGGCACACTAACCTAGTGGGATAGCACATGCTCTCTGTAGGATTATAGATAATGTTGAGGGGAAGGAAGGACAGGAAAGTGACTAACCATTTGAGCAATATTTCAAACTTTCCATTTTTTGCAGTTTCCTGTTTGAACAGACGTGAGGTGTCATCTTGCAGGATGCTCAATCCTTTCATGTCATGTGTGTGATTAGAATTAATTGAAAACAGACCCAGTGCTGGATTTTCTCTATTGAATTTGTTGGCTGCTTGCACATTACCTTACCATTTACTAGCATGGAAATATTAGTTATCATTTTCTGTGTATATATGGATGCACTTTATGAGAATCATTTAATTTCCAAATCCATCTCACATATTATATTGCTGGTTCAGCCAATACAATTCTACAAAATATGATTTCACTCTCTCTTTTTAAATTAATAACTCTGGTAAAATTGAAAAAAAAAGACAATTAATCATACTTTCAAATGTCAAAGTCATATAATTGGTGTGGTTAATTATCAACAGTAGACAAGTTAGAAATAATGTGATGTGATATTGCTTTGTCATTGACTTAATTAGGAATAATAAAATACAGATGAAGTGTTTTTTAGGAAAGTATCTCGAACATGAAATCGGATGTATGTCCATACAATAGCTAAGGTCATCTGAAGGTCAGAGCCTTGGTGGCTCCAGGTAGATGGAAATGAGTTTGGGTTGGGGTTAGGAGTTGAGGGTTTGGGATCAAGGGGAGTGGGGGTTCGCTTCATTTTTGAGTTTTGAGGGTAACATTTGTGTCAATTCTTCAAACGACTTATAGGAAAGGGTAATTAAGCCTGTTGTAATTATTAGTATTCTACCTGGCCTGTACCTCTCTGGACTGTTGACTGTAATTTTTCAGGAGTTAATAATTTCATCTGCTGGGAAGAAAGTTAGATATTCCTATACAAACTTTAGATATTAAAAGATTTATGAGTTTTATGCAACATTTAGGTAAAGTGGAAATACATATCTATGTTATCTGTTGACTAAACCTTGGATATTTTCTTACTGCTAAGATAAAGATTACATAGTTAGTGGAGTAAAACGAAATGCTGCTTTTTTTATGTAAATAGAGATTGTGTTACTCTTGGTATATGGATTTTTGTGAAATATCGATAACACATACAAAGATGGAAATAATTTTGATGATAAATGAGTTTTATATCTTGTCTTTTCTGACACAAAAGTCAAAATATAATGTAAGTTTGGTTTTAGCATAAAATATCCCTGATTTATGATGTTGTTTATAGAGTATTTCTTCAGGATGGTGTTTGTTTGACACTAGCAGCCATGTTTTCACCCTATTTGCATGTTTATACCACTACTGTCTGAAATGTTATTAAATATTGTACAATCTCTGCCTCATCTTATCCATCTTTTAATTTTATCATACTTGGATGTGGAAGATTTATCGATGATGGAGAAACGGTACATTCGTGATACATAAGAGCTTCTCGGTAAGAGCTATCCATTTTTTTATTGAGTCATTCTTGAAAGCACAACTTCTTAGGATAAATGGGAAAAAAATATTAGATTGAATCATCGATTGTGTTGTAAAGTACATTTTGTAACCTCAGTAACCAAAATACTTGCTGATTGCTATGAATCAGAACTGAAGGTTATATGCCTCACATTTGACCTTGGGTCAGGCGGATGTCAGGAGTGGACAACCACAAACGACTCTTTGTCCCTTTTTTGTTTTGATGGATTGTCACAGAACACAACAATACCATATTTGTCGGGTAATAAACTCACTGATATGTGCTGTTGTTTAGTTGAAATACAAACACATGCTATTTATTGGTCCTCCAACAATGACGAGAGAAAATGTTTTTTTTTAGAACTCATGGACATATCGCAGGTCAAGTTTAGATGTAGTTACAGGTATATAGATGGTGCTGTGGTGCCATTTACACAACAAGTTTTACATCCACAGTCAAATGGCCTTGGAACAAGACTGATACGTGCTTTTGAAGAAGTTGGAAATAGAATACTGGACAATCTCTGATTGAACAGATATACTATTACAGGGAGTATTGTATTATAAAGTATGATCTGATCCCAGAATTTTCCAGTCTGTCATTGTATATATGGAATTGAGTTTCATGTATTACGATGAACATTTGTGTGTGGCATTCTGATGACCACACTGTCACCTACATCAGACAAATGACCTGTCCAGTGTACATGCACCAAGGTCTACATGGTATGAATGGTAATGGAATCTTTATTTGACTCTTTGACAGTTCTATAATCCTACATACTCAAAAAATGGAAAATAATTCATGAGGCGACGATGAGTCTATTGTGAAAACAGGTCTTAAGGATGATGTCCTTATGGTACATTTGATGTGAACGTGACAAACTGATACATGAAAGACGATTGTGAAGAAAATATTTTATAAACTGATATATATCGATAATGTATGGATCATAAAGATGTTTGAATCATCAAATGTTTATTCCGTTTATGACTCCACCTAATTGATTCTTATATGGGATGAGTTGTCCAGCTGAAGCTTTATTGCTTTGTTTGTTCATGTCTTCTGTCACAAATACATCTTTGTCAACATCGGAAGTACACACGCTGACCACACTATAATGACTTTGTACTGAACAGATAACAACAATTTACGATGATTATATTACTTCAGTCTATAAAGACCAATTGATCGTTTATTTCATGGATTCGGAAAAAAAATTGAAAAAATGAGGGATTTTTACCAGGAAAACATCTAATTTGTGTTTAGGTATGTTCCTCCTGTAATTAAGCTGATTTGGTTGTCAGCTTTAGCAGAAAAGGAAGGTCATTAGCAATGTCCATGTTTTTCTTCTGTTTCATTACCACTTAATAGTCAGTCTTTTTTCATGACAAAAAACACACTGTACTAAAACTTTGTTGATCAGAAGATTTTTTGTTATTGTAGCTTCCATTTAAAGAAATATGGCACTTGTTTTGAGATTTTACTTAAACGTTTTATGCAGATATCTTTTCCTTAGCGTATTGATATTGTAAAGAGCTTGCTTGAAACTATCTTGTTAAAAGGCAGAAAAAATTGCCTGAATTCCATTGCGTGCATCTGATATTTTGAGATAATGTTTGGGTCAGATATTTTGATCAATCTTTCACTAGTCAAGATACAGTGATGTGTTGAAAGATGGAAATGACCTAATAACTTTGTTCTTGAAAGTAACCGATCAAATAAGTCTTAAGCTTATGGTCATTTATAAACAATGCTTCTTTGTGAAATAGTGAAAAGTCATTTTCTCAGTGCATAAAAATTAGTTTAAGAATGTTGCAGTGTTTCATTAGTGGTGCCAAACAGCTATGGTGCTGCGTAAATATTATTCTCTGTAACTTTGCCAATGCAAGAAAATCGTTACTCATAATTCAAATGATTAGAGGTTTTGTAATTCTTTGTCAGGAAGCTAACTTCGATGTTGGTGCATTTGGTGATGTTATCTGACATAGATACCATGTTAACAGACTGTCCGTTATCGTGATCTGTGTGAGAGAATTAATCACCAACTCTCCCGATAATCACTTGATATTCACATTACTTATGAAGCCAAAAATGTGTTTGCAATGCATTTTTGTAGAAATTGAATGTTGGCAGTGTATAATGAAAAGCCACATGAGGAACTGATTAGTTTTTAGGGTGAGGTATTCTTGTAAGGTGAACATTTGTTGATAAATTATAGCCTTAGTATATCTATCATAGGTATAATACATGATTACTCCAAGACTCCGTGTGAAGTCAGATCACCCATTTGATGGAGATCAGTTATCAAACCAGGAAGCACAGGTCCATGAACATGATTGGCAGCAAATCATGAAGGAAACAACAGTGCCGTGACGTTGAGGAAAATTGAATTACGAAAGATGATAGCTATGTCATAGTACTTCAACATCTAAGAGTGAAGTCAGTGCTTGTTCCACTTCCTATACATAACTCCATACCGCTTTAATCTACTTGTATGCAATGTGGACAAGTGTTCCTACGTTTTAAAGCATAAAACATTCTAAGAATAATTCATATTTCTGTAGACACTCTTAGTTTTACTCTCTCTTCTGAAGTTCTGAGAAGTTGATCATATAGTTTACAAGTTTTACATTCACTTTCACCATGTTCATCAGTGTTCTGCAGAGACAAACTAATTAGATATTAATTCTTTGATAAGGTGCCTCGGGCCCTGTCCATTCAGTGCTAAAAAAGTTGGACACGTATTGTCTGGAACGAACAAACAGTATTTGCTCCAGGAGTTCCTCGGTGTCTGTCAAAGCAGTCTATGTAAGCCCAATAATATCACTCCATCGAACGATCTGAGAACTTTCATGATTGAATGTCACCTTCGAGGAAGTCACATGACCTCAGTACTTGTTCACTTTTATGATAATCACCTTATCTGTTTGGCCATCAGACAACTGTGTACAGAATCTCATGAACAGATTTTGGACTTATTCACACCATTATAACATCAAGCTCTACTTGTGACTTACTAAGATTGTCATTGGTCAAGGTTAAAGGGTGAAAGTTTCACTCGAGTACTTTCTAAATAATAAGAATGGACACAGGCATTGTGCCTATATGTCCAAAACAAAGTTAAAATAAGATATTGTTGTCCCAAATATTTATACTCTGTCAGTGCTAAAAAGAATGAAACAATGAAAACATTTGAATCCTGTTTGGATATATACGAAGTGTATTCTCTTGTTATCTCGTTATTGTTTGGAATCAAAACTTATCTCTTCTTATTCCCTTATGATTCAGTGTTGGTATGTTTGGAATCCTTAATCTTTTCTCATAGCTGAGATCTTTCCTTTCAGGTATATTGTTTCATTGCTCTCCTCTACTATTTCATTTATATATTTTTGTAGATAAGGGTTCCATACACAGACCCCATATTCAGGATCAATAGCTTTATATAAAAGACTGG
Organism: Ylistrum balloti; assembly: GCF_031769215.1. Taxonomy (NCBI): domain Eukaryota; kingdom Metazoa; phylum Mollusca; class Bivalvia; order Pectinida; family Pectinidae; genus Ylistrum; species Ylistrum balloti. Next base: position 51,668 of record NW_026782008.1, on the reverse strand, counting down.
ATATTGGATTATCTAAATTGTTTTATCTTCGGATGACTGTTGTTTTATCTGAAATACCTGTATGATCTTCGGATGAATGTTGGATTATCTAAATACCTGTATGATCTTCAGATGAATGTTGGATTATCTAAATACCTGTACGATCTTCGGATGAATGTTGGATTATCTAAATACCTGTATGATCTTCAGATGAATGTTGGATTATCTAAATACCTGTATGATCTTCGGATGAATGTTGGATTATCTAAATACCTGTATGATCTTCAGATGAATTTTGGATTATCTAAATACCTGTATGATCTTCAGATGAATGTTGGATTATCTAAATACCTGTATGATCTTCGGATGAATGTTGGATTATCTAATTACCTGTATGATCGTCGGATGAATGTTGGATTATCTAAATACCTGTATGATCGTCGGATGAATGTTGGATTATCTAAATACCTGTATGATCTTCAGATGAATGTTGGATTATCTAAATACCTGTATGATCTTCGGATGAATGTTGGATTATCTAAATACCTGTATGATCTTCGGATGAATGTTGGATTATCTAAATACCTGTATGATCTTCAGATGATTCCAGTTATTATATTGGCTTTGTTGACTGCACAGTGATTGTGTTTGTTGACATTGTGGTTGTTGTTATACTACTAAGGTCCTTTTCTATTGTCACCTTCTCAAACATGACCTTGACTCTTTCAATTTCCTCAACTAGATAAAAATGTAACACCACATTATTGGATTTCTTTCTTTCATGCATGATCTTGCATTTGTCCATGTGTAATTTCAAAAGACATTTATCGTACCATTTTCGGAGCTGATCAAGATCTTCCTGTAGACTAAAATTATCGATATTATTGCGAATCTACGAATAGCTATATTGATGCGATGATAGCTTCCAAAAGGTCATTAATATGAAGTACAAAAAGTGCTGACCCTAAGACTCTTCCGTGGGGAATTCCACTTGTTACCGCCATCCAATTTGACATTTCCTTGTTTACTGATATACGCTGTCTCCCCTGAAGAAACTTTGAACCCATCTTATTATTTCTGGTGATAGTCTGTATGCCTTTGATTTTCCTAGGAGCCATAGATGCGGGACAATATCAAACATAAAGTTGAAGTAAACTGCTTGGATTGATCCTCCCTGATCTATAACCTCTGTCCAATTATCAATAAATTTTGGCAATTGTCAAAATCTACACCTGGTTAGATTTTAGTGGTCTTTGTTCAAGATTTGAAGGTCACATTTAAAATCTTTTGAAATAAAAAGATCAGGGATGAAGTTTTTTTGACATTTTATTAGTCAAGTGTGTAAAATGAGTTCATACATTCAACTATCCTTTCCTTTAAGACCAAGAGGTCGTGGGTCACGATATAAGGCCAGTTTCATTGCCTGAATAAACTGTTGCAATAAAGACTTTTCTACATATCTGCAGAACAGCTAAGTCATTCCCACTGACCTATATGGGATCTCTTATTAAAGATATCTTAGAAGAACCTGCTGTTTCATGCTTCAAAAGGAACAACTGAAAATCTTGTATGATACAGAGGTCACTTGTTGTACCTTGTACTTAAATGTTAAACATCCTGAGTCAATAATATTAGCTGTTGAAGTTTTCCTGTACCTCTAATATATAATGATGATATATTGTCTCTACTTCCAAACAGGTGCAACGTTTCTAGGTACAATTTTTACAGTCTCTTAATCTGTTTCCTCAGTGTTTTCAGTTCACATTTATCAACTTATTCTGCCATTTCGTTCCATGGACTTTTTCCTGCCATTGTACTACCAGAGTTTAATCTGGAAACAACTTCCGATACCAAAGTGAGATGACCAGAGACTTACTGCGTAATATTGTGATAAGATTTAGGGCAAACCACTGCAAATATGAGACAAGACAATAAGGAGGTCCTCAAGTAGTTTGTGTGTACAATCTGTCACTTGAGTCTGAATGAGAAGTATCTCACCTGTGGTTAGGAAAACCGAGTAGCTTGATATACCCAGCCCACTTTATGTTGCTTGACATTACGCTGTATCACCACACGGATGTTATGAGTCATGATGTATCCTTGTTTTTTTTTTTTATGAATTATCTCCCTTGGTAATGATAAGATTAGTTATAACCAAACAAGGGGGTAGGGGGAGGTAGGGGGATGGTTAACAAGAAATCAGTTTGCCTATCTGTCCATCACTTCAAACTGCCTTCCTGCAGAAAAATGTTTCCAAACACCTCTTCCAAAACTTTATGTTTTAAATGATGTTATAATAAAAATGACATCATATTTAATTGTCTTTCCGAGACTGAGATAGGACTTAAAAGGAAGGTACTTCAGTCAAATTGAAATGATATGGGATGGAAAAAACTGGTGATGCATTATTTGTGCAATTTTTACATAGTGTGATGTAGAAAAACATCTGTTACTTGTATCTGTTTAAAATCATCTGTCTATTTGAGGCGAGTATTTAATTGTAATGTTGTGTAAAATAAGGGCAGATGATTTTAAGCCATGCCTCCTGTAAGAATCTGATTTCTTAATTTACCAAATTTACTTGCTGTTCAAACCATAATGACTGCCTGATCAGATAAGAACACTCAATATTTCTGAAGTCATAAATCATATTGATACTGAAATACAGATATCAGAATCTGGACAGAGATCATTACTTTACATAGAGGAGATTCTATGTTAGGGATGCCAGTCTCTTAGTTGTCAAGCAACAACTGCAGTATGAAATAATACATCATTTCTCAGGTATTGGTGCATGTTAATTAAAGACACTCCCACAAGTATTGTCTGGAAATACAGGAATATTTAAATAGAAATTTGGAGAAGAAAATCTAATGACAGACGATTGATATCACAATAATATTTGTACGCATTAATAATTAAAGGATCAAGAGACCAGATCTTACCGTTTGCGTGGTGTGATTTATCCCTAGTTTGGGGCATTGTGGATAGTAACAATTAGTTCAGCAGTACCAGTCAAAGCAAACTCATTTGAGAGGGGATAAAAGCTTGTAACTGCAGATGCAAAAACATTTGATAGAAGTCTTTTTTAAACATGCAGATAATTTGATATTTGTGCAGGTGATGTTTTCTGTTTATATGTGTTAAATCTATATCAGATCTGTGGAGAATTGTTAGTTTAAGTAGGAGATCTCATCAGTGATGGAGCGTAGTCGTTAAGTGTTCCATATGGTCTGATAAATACTGTTACCAAGCATTCAGGGTATTTACTCTCTCTCATGGATCCTGCATCAGTTACGAAAAGTAATTTTGTTGTTGGAGTCTTTTTTTATATGCCTTTGATGTTTTATATGAAATTAAGCTCTTTCATTCATTCAAATATACATTTATTGGTTTATTTTCATGATGAAATCAGAATATTTAACATGTAATTAAATCATTCTGTCTCAAGTGTGGAAACTGAATAGCTGTAACTAAATGTTATACAAGAAACAATTATTTCTACAGAGATCTAGATGGCTTGAGAACCCAAGTTAGGTACCATTATAACTCCAAGAATCACCAGACTTATATCAGTTGATCAGAGAAAATCCAGAGAACCAAGGGCAATAGTTATTTTCGACAACAATTTTCAGTTCATGTAAAATATAATTTGTCCATTCGAAGTAAAATTATAAGAAAATGGTACACTGAAGGAGTCAATTTCAGTTTGGAGGAGCCAAAGGCCCCTTAGTAACCTCAAGGATAATCCCTGTGTGAAGACCTGGGATGATGATGGGTAGAATTGTCAAACAGTTCTGGCGTGCATTTTTTAAAAGTGAATTCAGAGATTTGAGATTTATAGATTCCTCAAAGTTCTTTCCGTAGTCTTTGAGGACGTTTGATAGTAGTTTTAGCTAACCTCATTTGTAAAGACTCATAGTTTCTACTACAATTAACTCCGAGATTCAACACAGGACCTCATACTCAAAGCTAGTGAATGGGTTTATGGCTCAATAGAAGACCATTACTGGGTAATAATTCTGAACAGTAATATGTGTGTGGACTTGTTACAATTGAAATGTTTAAAACCACAAATTTGTCAATTGTGATGATTAATACAAAATTGTATGAAAGTCAGAAAACAAAAATGAAGATATTTTAAATATGATCCTATGGTAATAAATATATATATAGGTTTAAGGGAAAGAAATGCTGTAAAATATTACTGTCATAATAGGGTAAATGCCTTGTAGGTGAGACTTTAAAACAGATATTGAGTTACTACATGAACAGGTGCCTTTTACATTATGGGTACTGTGTATCCAATATCATAGATTTATAAAGCTATGAGTCAGTGACAAACATATGGATATATAGTCAGCAACACGTATGATATAACAATATCAGTGTGTCAATCTACCTGGGTGATAATAATTCTGGTAACATCCCTGTAGGTCAGTGATGGTAACCATGGTAACTGGTAACATTCCAGTAGGTTAATAATGACAACCCTTTTAACATCAGTCAATAATGGTAACCATGGTAACATCCATTTAGGTCAACATTGGTAACCCTGGTGAGATCAGAGTAGGTAAACAAGAGGCCCATGGGCCTTAACGGTCATCTGACATTAGATACAAGATATTTGACCCCTGTGACCTTTAAAGTGGATCAAGGTCATTCATTTGAACAAACTTCGTAGAGCTCCATGCCAGTATGCTCTGTGCCAAGTATTAGCCCCCCTAGACCTTCTAGTATTTGAGAAGAAGTTGTTTGAATGAAAAGTTTACGTACGGCGCACGGCGGACGACGACTGACGAAGCACGATGGCTATAGGTCATCTTGACCCTTTGGGTCAGATGACCTAATAATATACAATTGTGGACCTTTTACTTGGTTTATATGCTGTGATATTGACCAAAAGAAAACAAATATTGACCGAGGCAAAAGTCCATAACTGTTTTATTATATATCTCGATTAATGATTAATGATTAATGATCAGGCTTCTGTTTTTCTGATGGAGAAGCAGACACACTATCCGACTCTATCTTTTCAGGTCATGGTTGGGGTAAGAGGAGCCAGAATGTTAGGGTATTTCCAGAATTTGTTTTTAGCGACACCTGATATTTACTGGTTCTCTGATATTTTCTGGTATAACTGGAAATATCCAGTAGTTACCACAATTTAACAAAAGTCATGTATAAGGGATTCATTCAATGATAGAAGGCTTACAGCCACATTATATAATAAAGGTTACTATGGTATTATCCCTATAGGTCAATAATGGTAACCTTAGTGACATCAAAGTAGGTCAATATTGGTAACTGTGATAATGATTTACCAGTAGGTCAGTAATGATAACCCTGATAAGAATAACCCTTGTAGCATCTTTTTAGGTCAATATTGGTAACTGTGGTAATGATTTACCAGTAGGTCAGTGATGATAACACTGATAAGAATAACCCTTGTAGCATCTTTTTAGGTCAATATTGGTAACTGTGGTAATGATTTACATTACAGTAAGTCAATAATGATAACCCTGATAATCGTAACCTTTGTACCATCCCAGTAGGTCAATATTCCAGTTTGTTAATAGTACTCACCCTGGTAATAGTGACATAGAAACATCTCAGTAGGTCACTGAGCATGCCTGCTACTTACAAGACAGGGCCACATAAAAAACTAAGTATCAAATGAGAAGAACAATGATGTACTGTTTGTGGTTGTGTGTATGTTTGTTCTGTAATATAACAATTCAGATTCATGTCTTGCCTATCTTACTGTGCTTCCTGGGATTGTTGAAAGGTTGAAGGTTGCAATCAATTTATGAAAAGAAAATCTCTTGCATTCTGAAACTTCATATAGTCAGCTTCCTTACAAAGGGGTTTGAGATAACTTTTCAAGTCTGATGATCAAAGATCAAGTCAATGCTTTTGTCTGTATCAATAAAAAGAACTGTGTCAGTACAACAAAACCAGTTTTCTTTGTTAACTAAAACTTCCTTGGTAATATGTAGTAGAAGTGCTTGTTTTGAATTATTGTAAACAGCATGTTACATTTCAGTTGTGTTGCTTGTACTGAATTATACCCACAGGGAATTGATTTATTTGTTCATAAAAGACAGCACAGAATTAAATATCCTACCACAGAAACATTTAAGACATCCTCTATGCTCCTGAGGTTAGAATCACTTTCACTCTTTGCACCCCTGGAACATGTCGTGGCAAAATTGAAGGTGCCATGTGTGACACCTTGTGGACAAATAAAAAAGACCAGTGTGATCCTTTGATGTACATCAAACAAATCTTGAGGTCACATGATGGTATATTATAATGACTTTGAAGTTGGGTGTCGCTCCTCAGTAATCTTCAAAAGGAACTTATCAGCCTGTGATTGGTCAGTTTTTTTCTTCAGGAACCAATCAAATAGCTTCCCTTGTGCGTTCCATTTGCCATGACATGTTCAGGGGTGTAGAGAGCGAAAATGATCATACCCCGGGAGTATCGAGGATGCATTTAAGAGAGAAACAAAAAAAAATATAAGAAAATCTCTGTTATGTATCTGCATACATGTATATTAAATGTGAATATGTGTGAATTTAGTCATCGCGAACTAGCCAAACTGGCAAAAAAAAAAAAATACTAGCCCTACAAAATGAAACAAATATACGGTATCTGGTTGACTTGTAGGAAAACTTCAGTGCTTTTATGATCCACGGAATTCCACAAATTATAGGGATGCTTTTGATGAAACTTTTCTGAAAGTGGTTACTAACGAGGTTAGGGAGAACTTTCTGCTCAAGTAGGATTTTAAACTAAATGGAAAACTCCATATGATCACCAATAAATATCTATTAAAATTGGTAATGTATCTGTGTCTTTATGATGCATTAACTGTGGGCCATACATGTAGAACTTTCACCAAGAAGAAAACAGTCTGTGAAGATGAGGATTATTTTGATGCTTATTAGGCATAAATCTCAAACCAAACTCCAAACATATTGCAAAACTTTAACATGTAATATTGAATATTAAAAATCATTAAGTGTCTGTGTTGTTGTTGTCTTTGAGGGCAAAGCCTTTGAAGACTGGAGTAGTTCAGAAGTTAAGAGTACAAGTCATTTTGTGAAGGTTACTGGGGATTTCCCTTTAGTCTTGTGGTATGGTATTTGGTTGTTAGAGTATGAGGTCACTAGTCTGGGCCCACAGATGGGGCAGGACATTTTTTACAACTGTAAAATCCTAGATTTGTGAAAATTTCACAGTACTCCTTAATACTACATTCTGTTTCATAGGAATTGCTATGGCAAGGAGTTTACAAATTGTTTGTATAAAGTTCATATTGAAATATTTTGCAAAAATGGTCAGCATCATCATTTAAAAGTTGTTTAAAGTTAGAGGATGAGGTAAACTTAAATTTTGTTTGGCTGTGTATAACTGAGATCAAAGCATGTGTTCTAGGTAGGCCTTACAGCTAATGCTGCCAACCATTCATCAATTAACTTTTTATCTGCTATGTTCTGTAAAAGTACTGCAAACTTCTACATTCTTCATATAATTGTTTGCCTGTCACGGAAAACGTGTTCATGCTAACATGTGAACCAAAAACATCCTTTTTTTAGATACTTTCAATACTGTACATAAAACTGGCAGCAAATTTCTCATTATAGATATAAGAAAAACATCAGCAGTTTCAGCAATTTTAATTTACTATTATAGCTCAGAAAATACTAAATATAATGCCAGCGTCATCACTTTGACCTGATTAATATTTACATAAAAGTACATATCACAGAAAAGTACAGGGAACATTAAACGTACCAGAATTTAATTGGTATTGAAAACTCCTAATTTGATGAAACTTTCTTACAATTTTTGTTTCTAATTAATTATAGTGTATAAAATGTTTTGTCCACTGTAAAAAGGATTGAAGCTGCAGGGTTCGTCGTGAGGATGATGGCCTATAATAAGTGTTAATGGGGGTAGACGGTGCAATACTGATGGACGTACTGTCACATTAGATTACTTCTCTGGTATTCTCCTACAGGAACTAAGTGACACATACAACCAATCAGATCATCTTTCTATGATTGAAAAGTACTCAATATTGGTTGTTGGACACCAGTTGAGATCAGGTATGTCTTGTTCAAAATCCTGTTAAGGAACTGGGGCAATGGTAGGGTTGGAGAGAAGAGGATGGGGCAATGGCAGGGTTGGAGAGAAGAGGATGGGGCAATGGAAGGGATTAGAGAGGAAAAGCTGGGGCAATGGAGGGATTGGAGAGGAGAGGATGTGACATTCGCAGGGATTTCAGAGGAAAAGCTGGGGCAATGGAAGGGTTGGAGAAGAAAAACTGGGGCAATGGAGGGGTTGGAGAGGAAAAGCTTGGGCAATGGAAGGGTTGGAGAGGAAAAGCTGGGGCATTGGAAGGGTTGGAGAGGAAAAGCTTGGGCAATGGAAGGGTTGGAGAGGAAAAGCTGGGGCATTGGAAGGGTTGGAGAGGAAAAGCTTGGGCAATGGAAGGGTTGGAGAGGAAAAGCTGGGGCATTGGAAAGGTTGGAGAGGAAAAGCTTGGGCAATGGAGGGGTTGGAGAGGAAAAGCTTGGGCAATGGAAGGGTTGGAGAGAAAAAGCTTGGGCAATGGAGGGGTTGGAGAGGAAAAGCTGGGACATTGGAAGGGTTGGAGAGGAAAAGCTGGGGCATTGGAAGGGTTGGAGAGGAAAAGCTTGGGCAATGGAGGGGTTGGAGAGGAAAAGCTGGGGCATTGGCAGGGTTGGAGAGAAGAGGATGGGGCATGGCAGGGATTACAGAGGAAAAGCTGAGGCAATAGAGGGGTTGGAGAGGAGAGGAAAAATTGGGGCAATGGAAGGGTTGAAGAGGAGAGGATGGGGCTGAGGCTGAGATAAAAACAAGTTCAAGTGGGTAAGAATTGAGGAAACAGTAGCTGGGGGCTGACTTTAGAGAGGTGCTTGAGGAAGAAAAGGCTGGGGTTAAATCGGGAGGAGGGGTAAGTACAGAGGTTTGAGGGAGGTAAAGGTTGAGTAACAATAGGGGCTTTATGAAAAAGTGGCAAAGGGAAGAAGTTTTGGTTGAAAGCTGATATACCTTTAAGAGACTTAGGGGCTGTGAAAAAGAGATATTGGATTTGACAACATTGAGTAGTGCGGCATATGGAATAATGATGATGTGTTGACTGACATCATTATAAGTATCAGTGTGCTGTGTGGGTGTCACACGATAGGCGACACTCCCTTACTCATGAGTCTGTTAGGATATAAATGATAGCCTGTGACCAGTGTAATGGTTCTGCTGCATCTCAAACAGACACAAGACCCTGATGTATGTCAGGTTCCTCAACTTCCTTCTGTCTCTCTCATAACTCAAACAGGTTTTTGTCACCTGAAGGGAAATAAACATCTATGGAGAAATGTACAGATTTGTTTCCTGCAGTAAGGATGTGAAATAGCTGTACCAAGGACATATATAGACTGAATCAATCATCACAGAAAATTACAACTGACAGGCTAAATTTCATCTTCATGTTCAAATATGGTAGAACAACTATCTCTCTGCTCTCATCACCCATTAACAATTATCATAAGAATTTCAAGATCTTAATTATTTTGTAAATAAAGTATCCACAGTTGGTCTCGTATACCACATTGAATCATAGATAGGCTTGGATTCAATGTTGTATACGAGACCAACTGTGATTGGTTTAGTTATAGGTAACATTGTCCTGCTTCAAGCTGTGTGGAAAAACCATACATCCAGTAAATACATGTATATCGTAAATGTTTTTTTTTTTTTTTTAATTATTTCATTTTTGCAAAGTTTTTACAAAGGCTGTAGACAAATACACTAAATATGACGTGTATGAGTGTATATAAGTATTCTTGATGCATCATCAGAAAGGAACTTTGAAGGAACAGAAATGCTAGACTAAAATGTTGTAAAAATGTTTAGACAAACAGAAAAGCAGTGACTCATATTAGATATAGGATGATTTATCTGTGGGTCAGATTACAGTAATTTTGACAATAGATAACCTGACAACTGTTCAACAGTTATTATCTATATTTCAAATATTCTTTGAATATGTTATTATGTCTATATATTTATATACATCAAATCATAATATTCTTCCGTGTATGTTTATTGATAACCTGACAACTGTTCAACAGTTATTATCTATATTTCAAATATTCTTTGAATATGTTATTGTGTCCATTACATGCATCAAATCATAATATTCTTCCGTGTATGTTTATTGATTGGAAGAGCTATCTGAAAATCATGATCATCTGTATGTTTGATGTACAGCTGTCATGTGTGTATTGTGAGGCAACATGCAAAGCATTGACCTAAGGTCAACATGGTGTCAGTTATTATTATCTAGTGATCTGGAATGTATCTATACTGCTGTGAACACAATCCTGATAAACATGGGAGTTGTTGGGATTTCAGAATTCAAAATGTGATGGTTTTATTAGAGTTCCTAAGTCAGTTGATAAAAAAGATTGCAAGACTTGGATTGATTGTGGTGAAAGTGTAAATGTTTGTTTGCAAGTATCTTAATATGACATCCAATTGTAATGGTATGGAAATTTTGAATATTTCTATCTATATAACAATGTTTTTTCCTTTTGTGGTTTGCAGAGATACAATTTATGTAGTTTTTGAGGACTCATATTTGCACAATGTTTTGTTTGTTTATTGTTTCTCTCCTTCCTATTATTAGCCAGATTCATTCAAGACTGTACCAGGTTTGGGTGTAGAGGAAAGTCAGAGTTCCTGAAGAAATAACATCAACCTGCGGCCAATATCTTCCACCTGCCACATGTAGGCCTTGAATCTGTGACCCCGAGGTGGTGGGCTTATGATTAAGATGCACAGAGACCTTAACCATATGGCCACCATGGCCCCTACTTTGCACAATGATAAACTTTTAAATTGATATCAAATGTAAAAATTGTGCAGAAATTCATCTGTTGCAGCTAATCCTTGGTAAAGATATGAGGTGTATGTTTTGACACTCTTTGGTCCCAATCCATGAGGGTTTATGATTCTCAGAATGATGAGGAAGGTACTGAACTATGCTGTTTTGTCCTTTAGCAAGACTCTTTATTCTTCTTGCACTGGATGTCATGCAACTGGCCACTTTTGTGTTGTTCAGTGAGGCAGCCACCAGCTACTGCTTCAAAAAAAATGACCATGGCTGTTCAAAGAACAACAAACCAAACAGACAAAAAAGACTCTCATAGAGATCTATGAAAATGTCTTTGATGGTTTTCTTACTGTTTATTTTGTAATTTGATGAAACATATTTTGCATGTTATAATTTCTGTTATGGTTAATATTTTAGCACCTTTTCACCACAAAAATAGCATCAAGGATTTACAATTATATGTGTTGTGCACACATGCTCAACCTCTGACCTCTGACCTATGTGGTTGAATATTGCCATTTTGTGAAGTTCTGTATCAGCATTAAGGGGATGTGTTTAAAAGAGTTCTACAGATGTCTGAATCTGAACATAATATATGTTTCGCATATTTTGTGATATCATGATGAGGTATATATAAATTCAACAGAAGTGTATATAGAGGTAAAATTAAGTTAACAATTGAGTAACAAAGACGTCATTAAGAGATTCATACAAGTAATCGTGTATCAAATAGAAAATATGTACCATTATCTGACCAGTAAGGCTGGTTTGTAAAATTTGTACATTCTTCTGTGTATCTGAGATAAGGACTGTGTAACAAATTAAAAATCTGAATTCAAATTTCCTCTCTTAATTCAAAATGTTGTATTCTGCTCATGAAAATATAAGTGACTGCCTCTGTATATATCATTTTAGTACCATTTTCAATGCTCTTTTGAAACAAAATCAGCCTTATCCCAGTATTTTTTGCTGCACGTCAATCAATTATTGTGGAGACATATCAATTTAAAAATCCCATTAAAAGATTTCAATTGGCATACAGGACAATTTTGCTTTCTTTAGGTTTTTTAGCTTCATCAATCAATCTGCTGTGGAAAAGTGTATAAAGTTTGGATTTCAGTGCATGGTCTTGTTTGTGAGGTTGGTTGGGTTAGACCTCTTGCATGAAAGGTCATTTGTTGATGAAACTGTTTGATACCTGAGGAAGACGAATGGTGTCTATTCACAACCCTGTGGATATGGAGAGGCTTGTTCCACGGAGACTGTGCAGTATCAGTTGCACAGGAGAGAGATACAGTCAGCTACATGGTGAAATTTACTTTAGATCTAAAACACCTGATATTCAGTATAATCCATCACTGTAATACCTGTATAAAGGGGCATTAAACAGGTGAAGTGATACCATACACAGATACCATAATATATTCATATCTTGATTTTGTAGATTTACTTGGAAAGATATTAATGTGTTCTGCTCTCATTCCAGTGGGTATACTGGATTTTTACGTTTTTTCTGCGATTCTTTTTTCTGGGATGATGTCTGATATCCCTCGCCTTACAAGATTTGTGATCCACAATCATCATATTCCTCCACAAAACACCAGAAAAATAATGAATTTAAATGATATTTCAAATCATAATTTTGACAGTTCAGATAGAAATTTAACCTGCTAAGGTCAAAGGTATTGACCTGTCAATGATAACGCCTTGAAAGTTAAGGACGTGAAATATTTCAGAAGAATATCATTGTGTCTAAGCTTTGTGTATATTAAACACAAAAGACAGGTAGATGATACATGTACATTCAATTTTCTTGCTTTACTCAATGGATTCAAACAAGGAGCAGTTTCTTTTTAAATGCTGCAGAATGCTTTAAATCTGATATACCGGTAAGTACATACAGGAGATTTTAATAGTGAAGCACACAAAGTGACTATAACCCTTGAAGGCAGAGCCCTAGTGACTGTAGCCCTGGGAAATAGAGACACAGTTCACCTTGTGACAGTATTCCTGGGAACTAGTGGTACAATACCCCAAGTAACTGTAAACATGGGAACAAGAGGAACAGTTCTACTGGTGATTGTAACCTTGGGCACTAGAAAACCGTTCCCTTGGTGATTGTAACCATGGGAACTGGAAGTACAGTTCCCTTGGTGATTGTAATATTTGGATGAAAAGGTACAGTTCTATTAGTGATTTTTTATCTTGAGAACAAGAGGTACAGTTACTCATGTGATTGTAGCTCTGATAACAAAAAGTTCACTTTCCCTAATGACTTTAAACCTGGGAATAATAGCCCTAGTAATTGTAACCCTGGAAACAAGAGGTCTGTCAGACTGAAGATTCACTGCTGTCTGTCAGGTACATGGGAGATGACTGTAGTTTAGTAAAATTGCAATCTGTCAAGTTTGTGTAGAGATGACTGTGATTAACTGGTACATTTACTGTGTCACCTCTCCAATGACAAGTTATTAAAGACCTGTCTAAAATGGCATAATTTTGAGGTAAATACATGTATTTCCAGAAAATCATTTATAAACAGTCGCTGTAGGAACATTTTAAGTAATAGTTTACATGGCAACGACCTCTACTGTCAGGACTGGCAGTATGTAATTAGTAAGGATGAGTACACCTATACAAAGTATAGATAGGCTGGACAGGTAACTACACCTCAGGTGCAAAAACCTATTACTGCAGGTCATTATGAGGCACAGCTCCCATTTTATGTGAGAAGAACATGTCTCACATTTAGCTGATGTAGCATTTTAAAGTTTTTACAAAGCCAAAAAACTAGTGAGTGTAGAATGTTACGACAGGTAAAAAAGGAGTACTTTCTTTAGTTAGAGATCCTTGACTTAAAGGATATTCTTTCACCTGACATCATCTTATTACCTTAGAAGTAACAATATTGTTCTCTCCCTTACAACAAAATAGTACTATAAAGAACTGCTGGTAGAAAGTCGGATAAATAGTCTTTGTGTGTGACTTGGTTATTAGCATTGCATTTCGTCAGCTGTTGTGTGCTGTCCACCTTCCGCAGTGCATAAACTTTCCATTCAAATGATTCTTTCTCAATAACCAAAAGGCCATGAGTGCAGACATTAGGCATGTTGCATGCTAGGATGTAGGGCAACCAAGTTTGTTCATATTGACAACCTTGACACATTTTCAAGGTTATAGGGGTCAAATATGTTAAAATCTTTAAACAACTTATTCTCAATAACCAAACGACCCAGGGTGCTGCTATTAAATCTGTAGCATACTGGAATAAAGGGCTACCTAGTTAGTTCATATTATTGACCTTGACCCTTTTCAAGATCACAATGGCCAAATGTGTTGAAATTTACAAATGACTTCTCAATAATAAAAAAGTCCAGAATGTTGAAATTCTCTAACGTAATTTGATGAAGAGCTACTAAATTTATTCAAATAATTTACCTTGACCTATGATCAAGGTCTCTTGGGTCAAATGAGTTAAGATCTTAAGATATCTTTTCAACAAGCAATAGGTCTAGAGTAATGGCACAAAAAAATTTATGAACCAACAATGTCAATGTAAACAGTAGAGCTTTCATAGATTTGTCTATATATGGTCAGATGTCCGTTAAGACCCGTGGACCTCATGTTAGAAGAAATGTGTTCTACCCACCAATTACCATTTTCTAATAATTATCTGGATACACCTTAGACCACCTGAGACAAAGTCACATGATGACCTATTGCTGTCCTCTTATGGTTGGTGTTGTCTGACATAAACAATAGACATTTTTGGCAACATCTGGAGAATCACTGAACCAATTTCAATTATATGGTTTCCACGCCCAAAGAGCCTGAGGAGTGAAGCCAAAAGGAGTCATATTTTATAAATCTTCTCCATAACACCTAGATGTAGTAGAATCAAGTACTCTTCATAGATGGAAGAGTGTTTAGGGGCTTTACCTATATAGTGAATTTTATGAGCCCAGCATTTCACATAGCCTAAGGGGGAGGGGGTACAGTTCACTATAGTTTGTATAGGAAACTTTACATATTTGAGCATGATTTGTTTCTTTTACACTATAAATATTGCCAACTTATTACAATTATAAAGGACAGAACAGCAATTTATGGTATTCGAATATTGATCCTGGTGATCAATTCAGTGTAAACGGTAGGTTTCATGGTCCTGTGGGTAAAGTGGTGTTGTCAAATGGGTAATCTTTGAAATCTGTCTTCTTCTGTTGTAATGTACGTATTTTAAACAACTTTTATTTTTTTGTTTCAAGCATCTTTCGATGAAAGGGACTCCTTCTTTCATAAATCACAGGTCTGCAGAGGGGAAAGGTCCAATATGGAAAATAGAGGCAAGAGTTGAGTTTCATTGTTTTTCTGCTTTGATGAAGGTATTTTGTCAAAAGTTAGTTTGGGGCTTTGAGATTCTTCATATTTTGGGTTAAATGTAACATAATAGTAGTGAAAACAGAAATGTTTTAAAGTGAAAGCTGAATCGTCCACATGAGGGGTACAGGCCCCATGACCCTCTTGTTTCTTCTTACAATACTTTCAAATTCACTCCTATTCAGCCGCATTTGCTAAATTTTGAAACTGATTTAGAACAAGGCATAAGAACATAGGGCAGCAATATGAAAGACAATGTAAAGATATGAAGAAAAACTTGTCATCTTATAGGGGATGGTTTTTATATCTGAATTTTGATATGTATATTGTACAAAATCTTTATGTTTAAAGTTACAGGATGTTGTTAATCTGAGTACTTATGGAGACAGGTATTATATAATTACATCTATAAAAGAAGAAAAAATATTGGTGCGCAGTTACACTAACACCATTTATGTAAATATGGAAAAAAAACCTTGGGAATAGGGTGGAGTTGTCTTTGTTTACAAAAGATGCTAATTTTTGTGACATGTATAATGTTTAGATAAAATGGTTTGTTTTAACCTTTGATCAGATGTATAATTATCTTATGCTAATGTGTCTTATAAATTCTGCCTGGTGTTTATGTTGTAACTGGATAAAGCTCTACCACTTTACTGAAAGACAAACTTTAGCAAAAGGGGAATGTTTTTTTAGTGCAATCCGGGCAGCCTGTGTTCAGACAGGACTCTGTATGGTCTAAACGAAAAGGTGCATGCTCATTAAAATTTCATATCAACTTTGCCATATGTAATACTAATGGAAGCTTTTTGGGTTTTTTTTTTTGAGATTTACATAATGACCCTTAGCTGAATCTGTGTCACCTGAAAGCCTTTTGTCATTTCTGTTAATTTATGTTCTACTGATATTGTTTTAGTTTATGACAAAGAATTAAATGTTTGGTTAGTTTAATCAATTCTGTATAGTGTCAGGTTACACACACACACACACACACACACATATATACATATATATACTTACTGCTGCAGTACCTACTTGATAAACAAAGAAAGTTAAAGGCATGCACGTAAATCATTGTAAATTCAATGTCACAAATTAGAAATTCAATCAGGGGAGATAACTATGCAAGAAGCATTGGTCTAGTTACCAAACGTAGCGAGAAACCTACAGTTATTGGGGCGGGAGTTGGATGACACTCATCCTGGCACAAACAAAGACTACCCTTCAGAGTGAGGGTTTTTGGGAGATTGTTAGAAATTCACATTCACTCGGGGACAATCCTGAATACAACACCAGAATAACAATAAAACAGAGGCACTAGTTACATTTCCCACCAGGGACTTCAGATCCCATAAAAACTTATACCTGGTGATTTCCATGTCCATTAAAAAAACAGAATCATAAATCAAGATGTTGTGGTACCCTATATATATACCCATTACTGTTAAATTTCCTTACTGTTCCCAAGATATCCTTTCAGGACAATTTCATACAAAAAATTATTGTTAGAAGATATTATAGGAAGTGTAAAGCTTGACAAAGTTTAAACCAAAGTACATCCAGCTTAATTCCATGCTTGATATCCATAGCCAGTTGAAAGATTGACCAATGTGATAAACTTTGTGATATTTCATTTCTATGGCCAGAGATTACATAAAATTTCACACCAACTGAAATAATAGAATTGATTTGTTTATGAATATATTTAACAATGAAATTTTTCATTTGAAAATTATATTCATACTGCATTTGTTTTAGAAACCAGCTTCTGCATCTGCATCGCTACTCAAAAGACGAGTAATATTAAAACAAAAGCATCAGACAATGAATTTTCTTAGTTGGAAATGGTGTCATTCAGCTTATATTGTTTTTGGAATTAACTGATAAAGTATTCCTGTGCTAGAATATGTAGAACTTTGAGTTCAGCAGGAAAACCAAGTTATGCTTTATTTTGTTTGCTTTACTAGCTATCATGGCCATTCCATCCTGTTTGATATCAAGTTGCATTCCATTCCAAAAAAAGTCATCACTCTAACAAATTCCTTTCTGAAGGAATTTTAATCGAACTATCTACCTGGTATATCTGATAAGGTCAGCTATAACAGTACCTAAAATGTGTTGTCACATCATGATTCCAGGGTCATAGGTCAACATTAATTAGGTTACTTCATATTGTTAGGATACATTGCAGTAGGCCAATTAATGGATTTCAGACAATCAAGATTTTAATGTTGTCAAAATGTTTATGTGCATTGAATTGAAATGTCGTGTTGTACATTAAATGTGGTGTTGTTTGTTATAAGTGAAATGTTGTTTTCTATTTTCCTTACCTTGGTACAAAACCATGAGGAAATCACATTAAAAGAAGACAATTAACATGTCACATAATGTAGTCTATCCGTCAGGCTTTTACCCACATTAAATCATTTTAATTGCTGTGGTCATCAGCTTGCATTCGGTTTTAAGAACGGAGATTTGTGACGTCAATCAAAATCTCACCAGTAGGCTTCTGACAAGACTACACCCATGGAAACCTAATCTAAGTTTGTTCTCTTTATATCTTGATATAAAGACTCACTCGAGAAACTTAATATGGAAGAAGACATTTTATATGGAAGCATTGTATGTTCTGGGTAAATAAACGATGCTAAAACAGCAATCAAAGAGCAATTTGTTGTACTGTGTGGACGGCAATCACGATGATTATTGCGGGATTGTACATCATAACGAGGTATCTGGGGTGTCTTAGCTGTCATAATGGAAAGATAAATTGTTCCCTAACTCTTGATTTACACAGAGCAATGTCATATTGGGGCCCAAATTGTTTATAATCCACATCTTACTGATGCTTGTGTCTGTAAATGAAGCAGTGATTCTTGAGCTACATACAGCCAACTTGCTGTGATGATTGTGTCCAGGGTGCAGGCCATCATTGCTGCTTGCTCTCGTCTTGTTAAGGGGCAGAATGTAATTTTCCACGGCTGTTTATCCACCATTACAGTTGCATGGAGGTCCGATTCCATTATGAGGCTCCCATCAAGCAATCATCCACAACTTTCCAGCCTAACTACATTCAATAACACATAGACAAATATACGAGGGTTTACTGAGGCCCCCATAATGGTCATGTTTCCTTGTTTTTATAGGATTAGGGTTTGGTATGAAATGTGTTCTACAAACTGTTGCCAGTTCAGGTTTTCCATTATTTGCCCAATAAATGAAATTACTTGTAGAGCTCGAAGTTTACTGCAGCTGAAAATCTAATAAGGGATTCTTCTACATTTTCTTTTCTCATTGTCAGTGGCTTGTTTCAACATATTGATCAATAAAGATTCTCAAGTCATCTTCATTATTAACAATGTTTAGAGTCATTGATGTGTTTCCTGTTATGATCTTGGTATGTTGAGAGCCATTGATGTGTTACCTGTTATGATCTTGGTATGTTGAGAGCCATTGATGTGTTACCTGTTATGACCTTGGTATGTTGAGAGCCATTGATGTGTTACCTGTTATGACCTTGGTGTGTTGAGAGACATTGATGTGTTACCTGTAATGACCTTGGTATGTTGAGAGCCATTGATGTGTTACCTGTTATGACCTTGGTATGTTGAGAGACATTGATGTGTTATCTGTTATGACCTTGGTATGTTGAGAGACATTGATGTGTTATCTGTTATGACCTTGGTATGTTGAGAGACATTGATGTGTTACCTGTAATGACCTTGGTATGTTGCGAGCCATTGATGTGTTACCTGTTATGACCTTGGTATGTTGAGAGACATTGATGTGTTACCTGTTATGACCTTGATATGTTGCAAGCCATTGTTGTGTTACCTGTAATGACCTTGGTGTGTTGAGAACCATTGATGTGTTACCTGTTATGACCTTGGTGTGTTGAGAGACATTGATGTGTTACCTGTAATGACCTTGGTATGTTGCGAGCCATTGATGTGTTACCTGTTATGACCTGCAAATTTTAAGCACATTTTGTGCTGCCAGATTAGCCTTTCCCTAAGTTTTCTGATATGACCTTGAAATGCTGAAAACTATTAATGGTTACTTGGTATGACCTTGGATGTTGTGAGAGCCTTGATAGGTTGCTCATGGTGATCTTGAAATGAAATGTTGAGAGTCTTGATGTATTTCCCTGTATGGTCTAGAAATGTTGAGAGACAATTAAAACTGCCTTGAATGTTGAAACCCTTGATGGGTTGTCTGATATGACCTTGAAAGGTTGAAACCCTTCAGAGCTTGTCTGAATATAATCTTGAAATGTTAAAAGCTTTTTCTTAGTGGCTGAAAAACTTCAACATTTGATAAAACTAAAAAGAAAAAATTATAATTGTTTGATATAATATGACAACAATTTTATTGTCAGTGCCTTATACCAGGTTAAAGGTCAGTCCATTAAGCCTGTTATGTAGATAGAAATGGCCATATATTACATGGTTATCACTCACATGTAATGATATGAAAGAGATGAGAATTAAGTCTCTATTTCTAAAAAAAAAATTGTTTAGTTTGTTATCACGTTCAGATGTGACATGAAATGTTATGACCAATTTAAGCGAAATGAAAGAGATAAAGCTATAAATTGAGGATAGGCATGTGTATTTTGTATAGAGCTACTTAGAAACATCAGCAATATACTGGCAAATGTTGTTAAATGCAATCTGAAATATTAAAAAAATTGGCATGTTTGAGGGCCATCCCCTGGATTAAAAGACTTGTTTCACAAACATCTGTGGGAATCCCGGTTGATCAGGTTACATATCCCTGTAGATATAATTGAAGAGATTGGTGTGATGTTATCACTAAAGCTTTCACCAAATTGGGCAATCACATCCGCTGTGTAGAAGAGCCTGTCAGTCAGTGGCTCTCTAGCACTAAGGGAGATAACATCCTTATCAGGAGACACCTGGATGGCACCCTTTCCCCACCCTCTGTGTTGTTGGCCTTCTCCATTACAGGCTTGGTCTGACAATATGTAATATAATTGTAAGGAAACTGACCATTATGATAAAATTCATGGGGATCATTATGATAAAGCATTCCCCTTCCTGCCCTTTAAACCAAAAATGAAACTGATGTTTTCTCAAAATGATTTGGTGATGAAGTTCTATCTTCAACAGGTGGACAGAGCACTGACCTAAAGTGGACATCCAAGGCCAACAAGGTCAATATCGGTCACTGTCCATTGAGTTAATAATCCTGTACTTAAGTCTACCTTGCGTATGTCTGCCGGAGCCATGATAGTGTCTGTTTGAAGTTTGTTTGGAGGGTAGGTACACAAATTCTACCTAATTTAAATAGTCAACAGCGGAAAAATAAACAGCACAATAAAGTAGAAACCTAAACAACAACAAAATGGCCTGCTTACCGCTTTTCTTGTTCTACCAGGTTAGAACCTGTGGACTCTTGTATTAGAAAACAACACTACAGAAACCCCTATGTTGTCACCAACCAGTTATCTGTCAATAAACGGCTACCAGGACCCTAATATTGTCACCAATATTGTCAGTTTGAATACATTTATTTTGGTTTGTATAAACTTGCCTTGTTAATATATGCCTGGGTGTTTTACAGGGTTAATAAAGAAACATACCAGTTGTATATTTATCATATCTGTCTCTATTGGATTCAAAAATTAATTTTTGAAATTTTTGAATCTGAAAAAACCTATCAGATGAATTTAACTTTTTCCATGAATTAAACAGGTTCTGTTCTAACAAATATTGGGCTGATGCGACAAAATCAGGCGAGTTGAACACGGGTACTGTTTTAATTGCTGCACAACCTTACCTTTATCAAGTTCATGAAGGGAATGTTTTTAGTCCACAAATGTTAAAATTCTGCTAAATTTTATTGAATGGAAAACCTACAGTAGTTCCTTTTATTATTTTATGATGTATCATTTTACATCTATCTTTCCCTCATTGTAACCACACATTGAAACTTTCAAATGTTTTCAAAATTAATATACAGGTGTATTTTAAAGAATTTTTTTTTTGCAAGAATAGCAATAATGTCTGAATTATCAGCTGGTGATAAAAAGGTACAGGAAACAGTTATTCTCTGATTAACATAAATTTGAATTTTTGTTATTAGGTTACATGTAACTTTTTGACATTGATACACATCTATGTCCTGCATGTATTATGGACACTCAACCAATCAAGGACTTGGCCTTGTTAGAAAAGAACATTTTAAGGCCATATGGCAACTTGCCATACAACACATACTTCAAGAAAAAAAAAAAACTGTATAATAGTGATAGGTACGACATGTCCTGGAATAGAAAACAAGTCTGTATGATAGTGATAGGTACGACATGTCCTGGAATAGAAAACAAGTCTGTATGACAGTGACAGGTACGACATGTCCTGGAATAGAAAACAAGTCTGTATGATAGTGATAGGTACGACATGTCCTGGAATAGAAAACAAGTCTGTATGACAGTGACAGGTACGACATGTCCTGGAATAGAAAACAAGTCTGTATGATAGTGATAGGTACGACATGTCCTGGAATAGAAAACAAGTCTGTATGATAGTGATAGGTCCTGGACACAAGTCTGTATGACATGTGATATGATAGTGATAGGTACGACATGTCCTGGAATAGAAAACAAGTCTGTATGATAGTGATAGGTACGACATGTCCTGGAATAGAAAACAAGTGTCGACATGTCCTGGAATAGAAAACAAGTCTGTATGATAGTGATAGGTACGACATGTGAATAGAAAACAGGTACGACATGTCCTGGAATAGAAAACAAGTCTGTATGATAGTGATAGGTACGACATGTCCTGGAATAGAACACAAGTCTGTATAATAGTGATAGGTGTGACATGTCCTGGAATAGAAAACAAGGCTGTATAATAGTGATAGGTACGACATGTCCTGGAATAGAACACAAGTCTGTATAATAGTGATAGGTGTGACATGTCCTGGAATAGAAAACAAGGCTGTATAATAGTGATAGGTACGACATGTCCTGGAATAGAAAACAAGTCTGTATGATAGTGATAGGTACGACATGTCCTGGAATAGAAAACAAGTCTGTATGATAGTGATAGGTACGACATGTCCTGGAATAGAACACAAGTCTGTATAATAGTGATAGGTGTGACATGTCCTGGAATAGAAAACAAGGCTGTATAATAGTGATAGGTACGACATGTCCTGGAATAGAACACAAGTCTGTATGATAGTGATAGGTACGACATGTCCTGGAAAAGAACACAAGTCTGTATGATAGTGATAGGTACGACATGTCCTGGAATAGAAAACAAGTCTGTATGATAGTGATAGGTACGACATGTCCTGGAATAGAACACAAGTCTGTATAATAGTGATAGGTACGACATGTCCTGGAATAGAAAACAAGTCTGTATGATAGTGATAGGTACGACATGTCCTGGAATAGAACACAAGTCTGTATGATAGTGATAGGTACGACATGTCCTGGAAAAGAACACAAGTCTGTATGATAGTGATAGGTACGACATGTCCTGGAATAGAAAACAAGTCTGTATGACAGTGACAGGTACGACATGTCCTGGAATAGAAAACAAGTCTGTATGATAGTGATAGGTACGACATGTCCTGGAATAGAAAACAAGTCTGTATGATAGTGATAGGTACGACATGTCCTGGAATAGAAAACAAGTCTGTATGATAGTGATAGGTACGACATGTCCTGGAATAGAAAACAAGTCTGTATGATAGTGATAGGTACGACATGTCCTGGAATAGAAAACAAGTCTGTATGATAGTGATAGGTACGACATGTCCTGGAATAGAAAACAAGTCTGTATGACAGTGACAGGTACGACATGTCCTGGAATAGAAAACAAGTCTGTATGATAGTGATAGGTATGACATGTCCTGGAATAGAAAACAAGGCTGTATAATAGTGATAGGTACGACATGTCCTGGAATAGAAAACAAGTCTGTATGATAGTGATAGGTACGACATGTCCTGGAATAGAACACAAGTCTGTATAATAGTGATAGGTGTGACATGTCCTGGAATAGAAAACAAGGCTGTATGATAGTGATAGGTACGACATGTCCTGGAATAGAACACAAGTCTGTATGATAGTGATAGGTACGACATGTCCTGGAATAGAACACAAGTCTGTATAACAGTGACAGGTACGACATGTCCTGGAATAGAACACAAGTCTGTATGATAGTGATAGGTATGACATGTCCTGGAATATAAAACAAGTCTGTATGACAGTGACAGGTACGACATGTCCTGGAATAGAACACAAGTCTGTATGACAGTGACAGGTACGACATGTCCTGGAATAGAACACAAGTCTGTATGATAGTGATAGGTACGACATGTCCTGGAATAGAAAACAAGTCTGTATGATAGTGATAGGTACGACATGTCCTGGAATAGAAAACAAGTCTGTATGACAGTGACAGGTACGACATGTCCTGGAATAGAAAACAAGTCTGTATGATAGTGATAGGTACGACATGTCCTGGAATAGAAAACAAGTCTGTATGATAGTGATAGGTACGACATGTCCTGGAATAGAAAACAAGCCGGTATGACAGCTGTATGAAAGTGCCCACAGCCTGGAATAGAAAGCAAACCTTTAGCTTACTGGGATGAGTTACTACTGAGTTTCATCAAAGGATACATTGTCTTACAAGGAATCATACAAATTGAAGATATTTTAATGATTGTTTTTTGTGTTCCTTAGAGATTTATGTTACCGATTATAATACTTTCAAAGAAAATGATAGAAGGTTGCACACTTGGTGTCCAAGTTGTTAAGGCATCTGATTATCATGATCACTACTTCTCTATCTCTGGGTTCAGAGTTTGAGGCCTACGTGTGGCAGTCGCCAGGTACTGGCCACAGGTTGGTGGTTTTCTAGAACTTCCAGCTTTACACTACCGCCCAAGCTTAGCACATCCTTTACTGGACTGTTAGTAGGAGGTAAAGCAACAACACACTAAACATGCTCCATGCTGTTCCTAATTATAACTATATGCTTGGTATTACAGTTATTGTACTGTTAAAACTACTTGGTGACAGTTCAAAGGTCACACTATACCTGGTGCTGCTGTGAGAGGCAGTTGTTGATAACTTACTTCAGAAGGTAGCTGTTTACACAGTACTCAAATCACAACACCACCACTATTTCAATCAAAACATTTCAATTTATGAGATTTAGGTCAAGATGGTTTGATTGTTAACCATCTTGTTAAGTTTTACAGACTGGGTTAGAAAAAGCAGACTTGTGTCAACACTTTTAGAGACTTTTATAGTCTTTTTGTCTGAGGAAATTACCAACTTTTTACCAATGACTGCCCTGTCAAGAGATTTTATCGTGATTGGGGATGTAACCAACTTTTTACCAATGACTGCCCTGTCAAGAGACGTTATCGTGATTGGGGATGTAACCAACTTTTTACCAATGACTTCCCTGTCAAGAGACGTTATTGTGATAGGGGATATAACCAACTTTTTACCAACAGGTGCTCTATTTATAGACATGTTTCTGATGAGGGATAGTACCTACACTTTGCTAAGAGAATGCTTTATTTATTTGGAGTTAGCCTACATTTTATCTAAAATGCCATATCCTGGTGATTTCCAAATATCTTCAAATCAGAGCCAGTTCAACTCAGATTGGCCTAACCCAGTCAGTAAGAATGAATCAACTGTTTGATTATATTATATCTGTTTTGAGATTGGCCGATTCCACTTTTCACTACAACTTGTATGGAAAACAAATAAAGCATTGCCAAATAAATTAGCTACACAAGTAAATATCAGTTGTAAAACATGCTAGATTTAAATCACCTTGTTATACTCTAGGCAAAATATGGTGTGTGATTTTCTCTTTTGGTCAGAATCTTGAAAGCTTCTGAAAACTTTTGGTTGTGTAATGAAGTCGTTCCACGATCTCATTTGTCACCAAGTTGGTTTCATTCCCCAATTAGATGTGAAAATGTACAGAATTAACAAACAAACCACCATATCACTCTACAATTCTCATAGAGATCCCTTACCATCACTCCCTTGCCTGTAAATTGGAAAATTTAAAAATCTAAGATGGGAGGGTATAAAAATGTAGTTTAACAGTTAAGTATGGTACAAGTTGATCCCTAGGTTAAGGGGCTTTTATTTCACCAGGTCTGCCTGTGATAACCACCAAGTATGGCCATATTTCAAATATTAAGTATCTTATACATTTTACTGTTTGCATAAGAAGATTTATGGCAAATGTAACTAGACATGTGTTGGATTTAAAACGACCTTTGTGCTTCAGTTTTTGGAGTACTGTGTTTCTCTGAATAATATTGCAGTTATATCTTCAACAAAAACCAAGGTCATTATAACTGCAAGTCAGTCCAGCTGTATGATACTTTGATTTGTGTGTGTATTAATAAACACAATTGTCATTAATTATCACAGCACTTTTGGTTTATATCAAGAAAACAAATTTCACACCAATAAAAAATAGAAGTTACTTCCAAACACTTTTCAATTACAATAAGGTGGTTTCAGAATTCTTTACCAAAAAAGATTGAAATATTTACTCATAAAGGGACTGAAATTCATGCTAGGATAAAAACATATATCAGCTTTTCATTTTGCTTTCCCGTTGACATTCAATTGAAGAGTGACCTCTGAACTTCAGGGTAGTATTAGAGGCTGGGCTTGTAATGGAACAGTGTCCCCCTGAACTACTGGGTAGTATTAGAGGCCAGGCTTGTAATGAAACAGTGTCCCCCTGAACTACTGGGTAGTATTAGAGGCTGGGCTTGTAATGGAACAGTGTCCCCCTGAACTACTGGGTAGTATTAGAGGCCAGGCTTGTAATGAAACAGTGTCCCCCTGAACTACTGGGTAGTATTAGAGGCCAGGCTTGTAATGGAACAGTGTCCCCCTGAACTTCAGGGTAGTATTAGAGGTCTGGCTTGTAATGGAACAGTGTCCCCCTGAACTACTGGGTAGTATTAGAGGCCAGGCTTGTAATGGAACAGTGTCCCCCTGAACTACTGGGTAGTATTAGAGGCCAGGTTTGTAATGGAACAGTATCCCCTGAACTTCAGGGTAGTATTAGAGGCTGGGCTTGTAATGGAACAGTGTCCCCCTGAACTACTGGGTAGTATTAGAGGCCAGGCTTGTAATGGAACAGTGTCCCCCTGAACTACTGGGTAGTATTAGAGGC
Organism: Ylistrum balloti; assembly: GCF_031769215.1. NCBI lineage: Eukaryota > Metazoa > Mollusca > Bivalvia > Pectinida > Pectinidae > Ylistrum > Ylistrum balloti. Next base: position 25,171 of record NW_026782008.1, on the reverse strand, counting down.
TGGGCTTGTAATGGAACAGTGTCCCCCTGAACTACTGGGTAGTATTAGAGGCTGGGCTTGTAATGGAACAGTGTCCCCCTGAACTACTGGGTAGTATTAGAGGCCAGGCTTGTAATGGAACAGTATCCCCTGAACTTCAGGGTAGTATTAGAGGCTGGGCTTGTAATGAAATAGTTGTTTTATTTTGTTTGATATATCCCTGAGGAGTGAAGTGTTACAAGTATGATTATCCTTCGTTGATGGTACTGTGACCTTAGAAGCAGATTTTAATTGGGCCATGCATTCAAAGTGTTTTGATATTATCCACCCCAACAGATTGGGCATAACATGGACAATCTAGAAGTAGGTTACACCTGTCTTAGTAACATGACATTTTCACACACTAAGACGCTGTCACCATTCCCAAATTGAGTTATAGACGAGATCAAATGTATTGATGTTGGTATTTTACATGACAATTATTTGTATTTGTGAAGTAAGAAGATAAATGAATGTCTCAAAATAAACATACCAATCTCAGGGGATTAAGTTGGTAGTGGGCTTTGTGGGATCTTCTTTTTTTCGGTAGTGGAGGGAGGAGGGGGGTGTATTTAAACTAATATATTAGTCTATATGTTGTCTTTAACCAGACAGACATAATGATATCTCAAATTGTAGTATTTTTTTCAATTTTTAATTTTGTGTTGGTTAAATATCTCTTATCCCCTACAGTTGTCTATGTATTACTGTTTCATTGCACACCTAATGGTGTTGCAATCTAACATTTTGTTTCCAGGCCTGCTGTATTTATACAGAGTGATGACCCATTCCTTAATTATCATAACTTGTCAAATTACTTCAGTGCCGCAAACTTAAATCTGTTTTTTTACTATTTAATTTATATATGGCCCTTTGTTGAAAAATCTGCATATGCCACACAGTTAATAAAATTGTGTATTTTTATACTAAATTTTGTCCTGATGACAAAAGGTTATGGTTTTCTAACATTCATCTGACTAAAGCCTTAATGGTTTTGTTATGTTAATTCTGCATTTAATTAATATAATTTGTTAAATGCTTACAGATTTATGTCATTTAACACTGATTACCATATATGTGCTACAGAATTTAAAATTCTGCGAACATACGTTGTTTAATTTTTGTACGCTGTTATTGAGAACTCATCCTGTACATGTTGTGTATCACGTACACAACTGGTTATCATATCAACACACTTTACCTAAAGTCACCAGAGGTTGTTTACGAACAGGTTTAAACAAACAAGGAAAACTTAATCATTACATGGATATTTTTTTATAAAATTAATACCAAAAAACTGTTAATATATTACGTGACACTTTGAAGGTTTTGAGTACAAACTTTCATCATAGGAACGGTTTTGCTTGCTTCTGAAAATAATTAATATTTAGATTCTCTAGGTGAAGCTTGACATTGAGTGACCTTAGATGAAGGTTAAAGTCAATTGATCATTGATAAGTTACTGTCTCCGTCACTTGAGTAAAGTTTGGTGTCCAATGACCATTGGTGAGTTAGTATCATGGTCAGTTTGGTGACACTTTGTGTCCAATGACCATTGGTGAGTTAGTGTCATGGTCAGTTTGGTGAAGCTTGGCATACAGTTAACATTGATAATGTATATCTTTGATCAGTGTAAATTTAGTCTGAAGTATTCTTTGATGAAGGGAATATGTTTTGTACATAAATTGTGGGGCATGTCCCCAGGAGGGGAAGGGGGCCTAAGGTAGATAGATTCTTTAAGATTCCTCTTCTGTGAGAATGGCAGGTACCAAGTATGGTATGAAACAATGCATTGAAATTTAGAATTCCTTTTCCTTTAGCAAGGTGAGTGATACAGACCCTATAATGTCTTGTTAAGTTGCTCTCTTGGTCAGATTGTTGAAGCTTGGTGGCTGGCAACAATTGATAAGTTACCATTGAGGTCAGTTTGGTGAGCCTTTGTGTCTAGTGACCTTTGATAAGTTACTGTCATGGTCAGTCTGGCGGAGCTTGGTGTACACTGACCTTTGATAAGTTAGTGTGTCATGGTCAGTCTGGTGAAGCTTGGTGTACACTGACCTTTGATAAGTTAGTGTGTCATGGTCAGTCTGGTGAAGCTTGGTGTACACTGACCTTACTGTCATGGTCAGTCTGGTGAAGCTTGGTGTACACTGACCTTTGATAAGTTATTGTAATGGTCAGTCTGGCGGAGCTTGGTATACACTGACCTTTGATAAGATTCTATCTGGTCCGTCTGGTGAAGCTTGGTGTACACTGACCTTTGATAAGTTATTGTAATGGTCAGTCTGGCGGAGCTTGGTATACACTGACCTTTGATAAGTTACTGTCATGGTCAGTCTGGTGAAGCTTGGTGTACACTGACCTTTGATAAGTTAATGTAATGGTCAGTCTGGTGGAGCTTGGTGTACACTGACCTTACTGTGATGGTCAGTCTGGCGGAGCTTGGTGTACACTGACCTTACTGTCAAGGTCAGTCTGGCGGAGCTTGGTATACACTGACTTTACTGTCATGGTCAGTTTGGTGAAATTTGGTGTACACTGACCTTTGATAAGTTATTGTCATGGTCAGTATGGTGAAGCTTGGTGTACACTGACCTTTGATGCCCTACTGTCATGGTCAGTCTGGCGGAGCTCGGTGTACACTGACCTTACTGTCATGGTCAGTCTGGTGAAGCTTGGTGTACACTGACCTTTGATAAGTTACTGTCATGGTCAGTCTGGTGAAGCTTGGTATACACTGACCTTTGATAAGTTACTGTCTGGTCAGTTTGGTGAAGTTTGGTGTACACTGACCTTACTGTCATGGTCAGTCTGGTGAAGCTTGGTATACACAGACCTTTGATAAGTTATTGTCTGGTCAGTTCGGTGAAGTTTGGTGTACACTGACCTTAATGCCATAGTCAGTCTGGTGAAGTTTGGTGTACACTGACCTTTGCAAAGTTACTGTCATTGTCAGTCTGGTGGAGCTTGGTGTACACTGACCTTTGATAAGTTGCTATCATCGTCAGTCTGGCGGAGCTTGGTGTACACTGACCTTTGATAGGTTACTGTCTTGGTCAGTCTGGTGAAGTTTGGTATACACTGACCTTACTGTCATGGTCAGTCTGGTGAAGCTTGGTGTACACTGACCTTACTGTCATGGTCAGTCTGGTGAAGCTTGGTGTACACTGACCTTTGATAAGTTACTGTCTTGGTCAGTCTGGTGAAGATTGGTATACACTGACCTTACTGTCTTGGTCAGTCTGGTGAAGCTTGGTGTACACTGACCTTTGATAGGTTACTGTCTTGGTCAGTCTGGTGAAGTTTGGTGTACACTGACCTTACTGTCATGGTCAGTCTGGTGAAGCTTGGTGTACACTGACCTTTGATAAGTTACTGTCTTGGTCAGTCTGGTGAAGATTGGTATACACTGACCTTACTGTCTTGGTCAGTCTGGTGAAGCTTGGTGTACACTGACCTTTGATAAGTTGCTATCATCGTCAGTCTGGCGGAGCTTGGTGTACACTGACCTTTGATAGGTTACTGTCTTGGTCAGTCTGGTGAAGTTTGGTGTACACTGACCTTACTGTCTTGGTCAGTCTGGTGAAGTTTGGTGTACAATGACCTTATTGTCATGGTCAGTCTGGTGAAGCTTGGTGTACACTGACCTTTGATAAGGTCATACCTCAGTCATTTTGGTGAAAACTATTTATTTGTTCAAGCATTTGTTTCAAACAAAAAACCCCCCAAATAAAAAGATCTGCCATTTGATTGTGTTGACATACTTGACAAGTATAAACATGCATGTCTGTCACTGCTGGCTAAGCTGCAACTTTGGGCCATTATTAACGTACTTGCCTCTAGATGGTGCATTAATCAAATTGTAGAGCTGATGATGAATGGGATATGAGTAGTGAAGTGCAGTGCTAAAGTACAAAGGCCTTCTCGTACTGGTACATAGGATTAAGTATTACCTACCTTTGTATATTGTTTTATATGCCTTCTCTGCTAGCTAGTTCTTTGTCAAATTATGAAATAATGTAAAAAGAAGGATTCTTTTGGTGAACTAGAAGCTTTGTTTTACAGCAATTATTTATATCATAGTATATGAATTGCTCTTGTTGGCCTTGATTGAAGTGTGAGCAGAATCTTTGTATAAACATTTTTTTTTACCTGCATCGATGGCAGCCATGTTTGTAGTTGGTAACTATAGCTACCTACCACCAGTTCCATATAGTAATTTAAGACCTCCAAAATATATGTAATGCTTGTTTTTTTGTATAGATTAGTTTGTACTCACTAGGGGACATAACTCTTGGTTCTGCAGCTTTTTCATAACTATATTTTGTTGTGGTGATCTTACACTTAAGGGTTTCCATATATGTTGTTTGTGAAGGTAGTATGTGATTTGAATGATAATTTTCAGTAAAAGTTAAAAAAGTGTAAAGACAGACTGTCCACTTATTTGCCATTTGATACTTAAACCATTGGTTCAACAATTCACAGGGTTCTGTCCAATTGTGAACTGATAATCTCTGAGATGATCTGTAGTACTATGAAGGAGGTGATAAAGGTACATCAAAGGAGACAATATGCTGTGGTCATCAGAGATGAATGTACACTGCTTTATCATGAAGATCATAGCGCTGTCCTTTGTACTCAATACCATGCTGCTTTGGACTGAGGATCACAAGGACACAGACTGACCAGCTCGCACTTCAAGTATCTATCACAGACAAATGTTCCTTATAACATGAGGTCTAATGTTGTCTGTATTTCTGGGCGGTCCCCTTTCTAATTCACTGTAATCAGTAACCATCATCTCTAATTCTATTTTGATGAGAAAGTAAATTCAAAATGAATTCATGTCTGTTTGTGACATAGGTAGAAGAAATTAAAAAGGAAATAGATCTCCCTGAGGTGTGACTTTTGTCAGATGTCTGTTAGGTGACAAGAATTACATGGTTTATGTGCAGATATAGACACCACGACAATGTCCTTATCTATCAGGTGTTTACAGACAGCCACATGCAGTACGTTCAGACATATGTTGTGTAAATGCACATGACCTAAAACCATGTTTATCAGTGTAGGAATTGTAACCTGCATAATAAACTGAAAAATTAACATTTGTAGCATACACCTGAATCAAGCATATCTTTGTCATCTGCTTTTAGATATTTTCTCTGTAAATTAATTCAAAACATTAAAATTTCTATTATAAATTTGAGATTTGATTGCACTTAACTTTTATTTTGTTAAAAAAAGCTTAATGCCTTGATATTTGTATACTTTTTGTTAACAGTATTTAGATATGTTGTATGGCCAGTTGTTGATTTTATCACCTTAAATGTATCAAAATATCTTTTTCATGTAAACAGCCACCAAAGCAAATATATAATCGACAGTTCATTTGTACTTTAAAGATATACAGAAGGAACATTTTTATAGAGCCTGAGTATCTTCTTCAAATAATACAGGCCATCCAACTCTTGTCTCTGTATTCTAAATAAATGATTCAGACACTACAAACCTCTCCTTACATATTCTAGATAAATGATTCAGGCCCTACAAACCTCTCCTTATATATTCTAGATAAATAATTCAGGCCCTACAAACCTCTCCTTATATATTCTAGATAAATAATTCAGGCCCTACAAACCTCTCCTTATATATTCTAGATAAATAATTCAGGCCTTACAATCCTCCTTATATATTCTAGATAAATAATTCAGGCCCTACAAACCTCTCCTTATATATTCTAGATAGATAATTCAGGCCCTACAAACCTCTCCTTATATATTCTAAATAAATGATTCAGACACTACAAACCTCTCCTTACATATTCTAGATAAATGATTCAGGCCCTACAAACCTCTCCTTATATATTCTAGATAAATGATTCAGGCCCTACAAACCTCTCCTTATATATTCTAGATAAATAATTCTGGCCCTGCAAACCTCTCCTTACATATTCTAGATAAATAATTCAGGCCCTACAAACCTCTCCTTATATATTCTAGATAAATAATTCAGGCCCTGCAAACCTCTCTTTATATATTCTAGATAAATAATGCAGGCCCTACAAACCTCTCCTTATATATTCTAGATAAATGATTCAGGCCCTACAAACCTCTCCTTATATATTCTAGATAAATGATTCAGGCCCTACAAACCTCTCCTTATATATTCTAGATAAATGATTCAGGCCCTACAAACCTCTCCTTATATATTCTAGATAAATGATTCAGGCCCTACAAACCTCTCCTTATATATTCTAGATAAATGATTCAGGCCCTACAAACCTCTCCTTATATATTCTAGATAAATAATTCAGGCCCTACAAACCTTTCCTTATATATTCTAGATAAATAATTCAGGCCCTGCAAACCTCTCCTTATATATTCTAGATAAATAATTCAGGCCCTGCAAACCTCTCCTTATATATTCTAGATAAATAATTCAGGCCCTACAAACCTCTCCTTATATATTCTAGATAAATAATTCAGGCCCTACAAACCTCTCCTTATATATTCTAGATAAATGATTCAGGCCCTACAAACCTCTCCTTATATATTCTAGATAAATGATTCAGGCCCTACAAACCTCTCCTTATATATTCTAGATAAATGATTCAGGCCCTACAAACCTCTCCTTATATATTCTAGATAAATGATTCAGGCCCTACAAACCTCTCCTTATATATTCTAGATAAATAATTCAGGCCCTACAAACCTCTCCTTATATATTCTAGATAAATAATTCAGGCCTTACAATCCTCCTTATATATTCTAGATAAATAATTCAGGCCTTACAATCCTCCTTATATATTCTAGATAAATGATTCAGGCCCTACAAACCTCTCCTTATATATTCTAGATAAATGATTCAGGCCCTACAAACCTCTCTTTATATATTCTAGATAAATAATTCAGGCCCTACAAACCTCTCCTTATATATTCTAGATAAATAATTCAGGCCCCACAGACGTTTTCTTCATGTATATTATGTACTGTTGTAAAGTAAAATCTACATATATGTTTTAGATAAACATAAAGACCCTACAATTTTTTTTACTTTGTAAGTATTCTAGATGAACTGTACAAGCCCTACAAAGCTTTCTCCAATGTAGATATTCTGGATAGATAATATATGCCCTACAAACGTTTTCCCTATGTTTATACAGGTCCTATAAACCTCTTCCACAGAGGTTCTCTGCTGTACAACTTGGATGTTTTGTCCCTGTAATGTATAACTACTTCCAGCTTAATCTTTGACCTTGACATTAGAGAATGAAGGTTTCTCTGTCCTTGAGCTTGTTCATGGTTGGGATCATATGTAAAATGTCCCATACGTAAATGTTCAAGATATAGTTGGGTTTGTTTTTCAGAAGGTACTTATACCAAATGACCTCATGTCAGGCTATTTGCCTTTAATCAACAACATCATCAATTCGTTTCTTATGAACCAAGTGATTTTTTTATTGTATTGGAAAGTGAACAATTTTAGTGTGAAGAGAAAATGTTGTTTGAAGTATTTTCGTTCAAAGACTTGATTATTGCAGTAATGGCATTCTGAATAGACTTGTGATGGCCTAGCTGTAATGACTGATGGTCATAACATGGCTTGTTAGATGTTGTTTAACATCTATAGGCAAAACTACCTCTCTGGTGGGAATTTGTAGTGTAGATGCACACAACAAAGTGGAAGATCACAGGTAAAATAGATTCAGAAATATATACTGCCTGGTTTTATAATGTTTCATATAAATCAAAGTTGTTTCGCCTTAAAAAATGCAGAAAAAAAATGATAACTTAATGGAATACCTACAATTTGTAAGAGTTGTTTCCCTTGATTATCAGCTGATTATAAGGATCAATGGTAAAAAGATTAATGAAAAAGAAACTGACTATGCAAAACTTTTAAAGGTATGGTTGCAAATGAAAGGATGTTTTGATACTATAGATGCAGTGATTGTTGATTTAATTTGAAACTGTCTAAGCTCTGAAATCAATTAAGTGAAGGCGTTACGTTGGCTTTATGTTTTCCTCATGGGTCCTACCCTCAGGTGTAGCCGCATGGACATAAAACATAGCATAACCAGAACTTAATTCAGCTAGAGTGGGCGACTTAGGTGAGATTTAATTATTTTGGGTTGTTTTATGGGGGAGCTGTGTGGCAATATTGATTAAAGGCTAGATTCCCATGTACGAGAGCGAAAGGAAACATCATGGCTTATTCTATCAGACTGTAATATGAACCTATTGAAAAGTGAAGCTGTGTCCAAAATTTTCGTGAAATCAGCTTCATTGATATTGGAATCAGAGTGTTTTTATTATTTATTTATTCTTTTTACAAGAGAACAATGGTCTTTACAAAGCAGCTAATTATTTAGGACATATCGATAATTTACCATGTTTTCTCCGAGACTCGGTACATCTTTCTCAGGATATTTTACATTTAATTAAGATATTAAAAAGGTTTGCCTGTAGTCAATTCTTTCTGTTTAATTTCAACTGTCATTTTTTCACCATCTTGTTAATGTTTAGATGTAGAAGTGTTATTTTTTGAATGTTTGATTATTGGTTCACCAGTAAAAATCTATACAGCCTTCTTTTTATTTCAGTTACAATAAATTCTTCATTTTTGTGGAGGATTTATTTTGAGTGATTTCTTGATTATACTTAATCCATGTATTCACTTATCCACAATTAGTAGAAGTATATTGATCAAGCCATATTTATCCAGAGTGTCCACAAAATGTTCTTTTAAAAACCAATAAAATGAAGCCCCACAAAAAAGATTTTCAGTAGAGTAAATTTGTTACACAGTACATCTAGACAGATTTTAATACTGTATTTTTCAACTGTAAAGGACATTGTAAGTACATTTTACATTATACACATTACTGAAGGTTTTCATCCTTACAAAAATTGAAATATTTAACATTATCAACAAAAACAGGAAAAGCACCATCATATATGGTGTTTTTGGTGGTGTGTACAGGAATATTACTGTTATATTATTGTAAATTTAACCATTGCCATTTGTTTCGCTCAATATTTTTGCCATTTCACATTTTCTTGGTAATTGTAAATGGAACTGTCTGTGCAGCCAAGCTAGACATTAATGAGTGTTGTGTGTGCACTTTGAGAGGATAACGACAGGGAAAGAAATGGAGGAGATCCACAATGAAGAGTAATTGATCATGAACGATTACATCTCCAATTGGCTGCGATTGTAGTTATCCCTACTAGAATCTTACATTAATAAACTAATGCCTCTGATGTTATGTAATGGACGTTTTTATCTCCTTGGTTGGTCCGACACAGAAGACCAAGCATGCTATATTGACTTCAAAATGGCACATCAATCATCTTGTATCAACCTCAATAGTTTCTGGGGCAGTAATCATGATTATGCTGACCTGATTACGTTTGTAGCACAGAAAAGGATTTGTATTGACTTCAAATGCATTGAGATTAAGTAACAGTCTACCAAGATGTTATGCAACATTTATATTTTTTACCTTGAAACTTTATTATAATAGATTTCAAACTTGATTGCAAACCTTGTAAATTAGTCTCTTAGATAAATCTTTTTCAACATATGGTATAACTTCTAGAAAAAATACTCTGCCAAGCTCTCATTATTTTTTCCAGCAAATGTTTGAACTATCACTTTGATCATCTGCCGCTACTTTGCTCTCTCAATGGCAGTCTGGGCTAGACATGGTTTTTCTACCAATCATAAATTGGTATCACAGAATCTGTCAGGAAGAGCACCTGCTTAGGTTGGTGGTTTAAATAGTGAGTTCCTGTCCTGGCTAACAAAAGTTTGAATTTTAATGCAGATCTCATATCTATTTCTCAGACAGAATCACATTTGATATTAGTGAAAGATTCACTCAGAAAACATATCATGTAAACTTGTGTTTTGTAGTGTATATACCAATTAGACTTAAAAAATCATGGCATTTGATAACTATGTTGTCAGTATTTGTAGCTTGTCTATAAAGTGTATTCATCACCTCAGAGCCAAACTTGAGTTTTAGTTACAATCTTCAATATCAAGTGACTACCATACCTTGTACACTAATTAAATACAATTGTTTTTTTTATGAATGTGTGTACTCCATTATTTTGCTATAGGGTGGATTCTTATAGCATGGTGTCATCTCATAACTCCAGACTTCTCTTTTGTCTTACCATTGTGATGCTCTGACAATGAACTCAAAAAGAGGTCCTCTCTAGCCAAGTTAGTAGGAAGCACCTGTTTTGATTTATCTATTTGGTGTTCTACCAAAAGACCCGAAGAGAAATTCTCTATAGTGAAGTCAGAAGGAAGTGACAATTGTTGTTGAGTGATAGGATGTTTTTCCAAAAGTCCTGAAGAGAGATATATCTAGCCAAATCAAAATGAAGCTGCTGGTCTGGTTCAACAATTTAATGTACTGCCAAAATTCCTGAAGAGAGATTCTTTAGCAAAGTCAGTAGGAAGTGGTAATTCTTATTTAACGATATGGTAGCCTTCCAAGAGAGCTGAAGAGAAATTCTCCCTAGACAAGTTAGAAAGATGTGGCCGTTCTCATTTAACGATCTGATTTTCTACCAAAAGTTCTGAAGAGAAATTCTCAGTAGCCCTGTATTTTACTAGGGTAACACACTCTTTCATTAAGAGAACATGTAGTACCCTGCCTTAAAAAGATAAAAGATCAACGATGATCATGACAACAATAATGAAATCTTTTTAATTGAAATGCATTTCTTGTGACATTTTGGTGTGATTACTTGCAAACGTTTTTCATTGTCTTAATTGGAGTCCAACCCCAGACCACTTGTTTGCTTGTTCGGCCCTATCAAATGGGATAATTACGAAGTGCAAAATTCTCCGGAGATAAGTTGGTATAAAGAGTCTAGTAATCTACCAGGGTGAAATTTGTTTATTAAACAGGCTACACAGTAGCTAAGAGTGTTACAGAGGAAATATCGAACACTGATATGTTGCGACTGGTCTGCCGGATTGGACTTCTGTTGACAAACTTTTCAGTGAAATCTCATCAATTTCCTATAGTTGTGTTCATTTCCTTCCGACTGTGTACATAATGTATTGCTGATTTCCTAACCTTGTACATAATATATTATCTAATTCCTACTTTTATTTCTCTTTGACAAACACTAAAAGTGTTGCTAGTTTAACCACAACAATAGCACTCCATTGTCAATGATCATAAAGAACTTATTCCAATAAAGCTAGCGGTATATTCTTCTACACAAGTGTTAGTGTGAACATTTTGGGAGTTTGTGTTGGAGTTTAAAAATGATAAATTTCATGTTTTTAGGTCACCTGAGACAAAGTCTCATGATGACCTATTCTAATACCCTCCATCCGGTGTTGTGCGTCCATAAACAGTTTAACACTTTTGACTTCTTCTGAAAAACCCCTGATCCAATTTCAATGAAATTTTGCAGAAACCTTCCCTGGCCTAAGATGAAGCAAAATTGTGAATTATACAGTCCCCATCCCCCAGGGGCTTGAGGGGCGGGACCAAAAGTGGTCGAATTGACTTAGATTTCAAAAATCTTCTTCTCAAGACACGGATGTGGTAGAATCAAATATTCTTCATGAATGAAAGCATCTTAGGTGCTTTACCAAAATTGTGAATTTCATGGCCCCAGGGTAAATTTTACCATAGTTTATATAAGAAAACTTGATTCTTGAGTATAATTTATTTAATTTCCATTGGAAATATTTCAAACTTGGTAAGAATTATGAGTGAAGGATGATGGCTTGATGGTATGTCCATATTGACCCTGACTGACTCACAGGGGCTGATGGGTTGGGCCAAAAGGGACCAAATTGACTTAAATTTCAAATATCTTCTCAAGACCCAGATATGGTAGAATCAAATAATCTTCATGAATGGAAGCATCTGAAGTTGTTTTATTAACCAAAATGAGTCTCATTTCTTCCTGCAGAGGAATTTTTTTTTAGACTTTACTGTAAAAATTGTATTTTTGAGCGTAACGTTGGTTATTTCCCACTGGAAATAAGTTTATAATAATTATCAGTGTAGAATGACAGTTTTGATCGAATGCTTTTCAAGTGAAATTGAGGTTTTTTAATGTAAAACCAATTTAAATGTTAATTTTAATCTGTAGGTCAAAGATACTGTTACTTAAGATAGAAAATTAATTTTTACGTCCCGTTCAACAACTCGAGTTCTCATTTCTTGAGAATCAACTGATCAGAGAATTAGTATCATTCAGTGATACCTTGATTTTGGTAAAGAGAGTTGTAATTGTTTTAAATCATGGGAGATTAAAGGAAGTAGGGATTTACAATAAACAGTTGTTATGGGTATACAAATATCCTCTGACTCCGGGTAGAATTCTTTTATTGTGCTATAACTAAATTGATTTTTAATCAAACTAGTTGATATATTGTAGATTTATTATGTGATCCTGTGGAGTAGCATTGTTCATATGTACACATTTGTATAATGTATAAGTTGGTGTTTATTCTCCAATTTATACTGTTGACATACACCAACAATCTGAAGCTGAATACAAATACAAGCCAAGCTATGTTGATGTTTGGTTGTCCTGCAGTGTGTGCTAAGGTATTATGAGTGGAAATCATTGGTATAATGCCCATAAAGTGAAACAGAACAAGATGACATAGGACAATGTCGTTAGATTTTCAGAATGATGCAATCCAATTTTAAAGACTTTTCAGATAACAATTGATTGAATGCAGCATATTTTATTACGATTATCTGACTTATAGAAACAAATAAAATGCATTTAGATTGTGTGTTGTCAGAAATGTTGACAAGGCCTGTTGTGTAACCATTTACTGTTTGATGAGTAATATGAGATGATAGAAACAAGGCTTTTTTAAGGGTCTTTTCACTTGAGAACAATTGTATGTACAGCAGTACCAAGAATCAGTCGATTTTGTATGATTTGAGCATTGTTGGTCAATAAGGCATTTTATTGTTGAGAAGATTTTTAGGGCACCTATTGACCTATCGCGATCACCTTTTGTCCATCATCTGTTGTGCATCTTAAGCAATTGACATTTTTGACTTCTTCTTAATAATCACAGGACCCAGGATGCTGATATTAGGCCTGTTTTATACCGGCATGAAGGGCTACCAAGTTTGTTCATATTGTTGACCTTGACACACTTTCAAGGTCACAGGTATCAAATATGTCAAAAATTTTGAACAACTTATCAATAACTTTAAGGCCCAGGTGCTGATATTTGGCCAGTAGCATGCAGGGATGAATGGCTATCATGTTTGTTCAAATGAATGACCTTGACTTTATTCAAGGTGGTCAAATACGCAGAACTACAACAGAGCATGTTGTCAGTTCCATTTGCAAATGAAGCCTTCACACTTCGAAACTTTAAAAACTTTGTAAGTATGCATACATCAGCTTTGTTCTATTTGCCACAATACCAGGACTGATGGACAGGTTCTTTAACTGTCAAAAGACCTTAAAACCTCAGGTTACTGTTAAGGCACACAAGTTTCTTTTTTATTTAAAAAACGATTAGTACTGAAAAAAATTCTTGTTTCCCTTGTAGAAGATGCATAAGCAGAAATGGTTTTTGAGTCTACACAGACAAAGATCTGTTAAATCTCTTTGTATTTTGATATTGAGAATATGTTTGATATAGGACTGTACAAAACTACAAAATAAACAGACACAAACTAAGCAGTACATACAGGCCTTTTAGACCTTTTATTGTGCAACTCTTAAGGTCATAGACAGACAGGTAATAAGTAGAGATGTTTTAATCTATTTTTAGATGTAATGAACAGTATAAAGACATTTTTTGTCTTTCAGAAGATGTTTGAGTGATAAACAGCAACCTTTTTTAACCAGTCCTTCAAGTAGCCATGTCAACCATCAGATATATGTTCTTCAATGTTACGACCTTCTCATAATCGGAGGAAACAATTAAATGATCAGATGTAAGTAAGGAGATGAAAAGTGTTGTCAGGGGTCAGAGGTAGGGGGGTTTGTCTCTATCATTACAGAGGCTTAATTATAGATCAATTAGAGTACAAGAGGAGGAAGCTCAACACACTAACGAAGCAGCCTTGGTCAACAATTTCTCTCCTGTATCTCTCGCTGTTTCATCTCAGTTTATGAATGAGTGCAACAGAAAAATATTAACTAGCCACACATGAATATGATTACGTATCAAGTGGTTGGCTTTGAATCGGCACCCGAGTTTGAACCGGTCACCAGAACAGTTAGAATTACAAGAGATACAACAGATTGGGCCATTGTTACTAAACTTCAAAGACTGCTTGGAGGTAGCTTCAGTTGATTCCCACACACAAGATCTGCATTATTACTGGCGCATACTGCACTGTATCAACCACGATTAGACCAGAGATTGGGTGAGGATTGCAGGCCTATCTCTACAGGCTAATAGATCAGGTTAACATCACTTGTATCATTTCAGGGTTTGTCATTAGAAACTGTTTGTCAGACAACAGTCACATGACATCCAAGTTTATCCAAGTAGACCTCAGTTCTGAAAGGGCGATCACTTTACAAGGCCTCGAACCATTCTCATGCTAAGTGATGGTGATTAGATGTATCACTAAACCATGCCTTGGTAATGAATGTCACAATACCGATTTTAAATGAGATCAGTAAAAACTTACCAGTAAAAAAGAAACTTGACTACTGGGTGGGTACTTAATCTGATAAACTCAATTATAGTGGATTGTTAACTTTTTTTTTTAATTCAACGAAAAGAAATTTTTAATTTTTCATAAAGTGGATTTAGATTATCTTTATGTGTCAACCAACATGTCTGTGTAACAAGTATGCACTAAAAATATTTAAGGCTTTTAGTATTCAGAAGCCAAGACATGACATCAGATAATTTCACAGCTGACATAACTTTGGTCAACTGTAATTTATATCATTAAAAGACATAGTAATAATTTTTGAGAGAACATGTAATAATTTAAAAGATGCTGTTCCATGTCTTTTAAATCTTGTTTTCGGGGATATTGTTATCTCAGCTTTGATTCTCAATGTTTGATTTTACAGATATTGTACTTGAATATGATTCTTAGTGTACAAAACCAGTCTAAAGAAGGTAACATGGTTATCTCTCATTCTGCTGTTCAGATATTACCACCAAGACATCAAAAGGCTTGACATTGTAGGCAAGATATGTCTGACAATAGCCAAGGGGGCCAGCACACGACCCCTAACTTAAATGCAGCTAGGAGATGTAACTATCACAGCACAATGATATTATATTTGGCATTTGTAAAGTTTGATGTTCCCTACTGGTGGCAGTTTCTCAGGAAGCTGAAAAATGGGCCAATCTGTGATGTCATGGTTGTGTCCTTGGGCAACACACTTTACCCTAATTGTATTGGATGCAAAAGGAGACCCCCATCTTAATATGACCCTGACTGTTCACAGTTCTATGAACTCGTCATTCAGTAAAACAAACATTTTTACTACCATGGACTTACTAGTATTTGGATATGGTGCTTTAGGTAAGGGAAGACTTGAGGGTGCATTTACCATTATACTTCCACTGTCTATAGCATCATGTACAGGTTATGCATTCACTTCTTCATTTGGAAAATAAATTTTTTCATGGTACTTTGAATTTTCTATTTCTGTCATAATTGTACTTTAGAGCATGCATGACAGATTAGGAAGTTGTTGATGACAAGTTTGAGATATAGTTGTCAATACTTGTAACCTGATCTGATAATGTGATACACGTTTTCTAAAAATAGAAAGTAGCCTTCCCTAAACCTCTCAGAAACTTATGATTTTCTGTCATTGTGTTGATAGTCTTAATAAGTGAAAACAGACTTCTTAGAACAATTGCTCGATAAATGTTAAATTTCCATCAGAAATAGAATCAATTATCAATTAATATGTATAAATACATTTCCCCGTAAGTTAAAATTGATCATTATATAATACTTCATCCACAGTGATTAAAAATCAACACTAAAAAGTGAAAAATTGTGTATTTATTTGCTTATGTTTTGATTTTTTTATTTCCCTATATCTTAGTTTTAGTTCAAACTATCCCTAAAAGTACATCCTAGGAATAGAAGCCAGTGTAATGACATTTCCTTACATAAAAAGAGCTCTATGCGACATCCCTAAAAGTACAATCCGGGTGATTTGAACTGTTACGAGGGCTAAGGACCGCTGGTGTGAACACCGTGGACCAGGTGGTAAGATGAGCAGGTCATGCATGGTCTCTAATGGAAGGTTGATGGTCCCTATATGGACATGGACAATAGCGTGACCCCTCAACAATGACATCTGCATTCAACATAGTGAATAGATATGTAATATGACCTAGTTTAATGTGCAAGTATAGAAAAAGATGTGACAGGAATAGATATCAATACTGGGTAGTATGGGATTGGCTCTGTTATTGGTGGTAGAGAGAAATGATAGATATACTAGGCTAGATCTATGATATGTGAAACTTCGAGAAATTATCTTGTCTTGCATTGGTTTACAGTGTTATTCAGCTGGCTAGGAGATGTGGCTTTGAGATGGGTGTCTATTGAGGTACAGATACGTTGGTCATGGCCGGGTGTTTGTAGTTACAGAAAAAGTATCAAATATTTTTTCTTGTGGTACTTAAGGATTCCAGATACTAAATATATTGAGATATCTGAAATTATGTGACATTCTTAACGCAAATATAAATGCTATCTGTTATAGAATTTTATGACATTTAATTATCTTGATTGAAGATGCAGGATAAAAAATTATCTATATGCAATATTCCTATAAAATATCTGTGATTCATGCGGAAATAATTATAGTGTATTTCTGTCTAAGGATGAATTAATATCCACAGGTGCTTTGTGTATATTTATTGACCCAAAATACAAAGTGCATTTATAATTAGATGTACCAACAGCAATCTCTGTACACATATTGTGTCAATCAAAGCCAGTGCTCGGGTTGAATGAGCGAGTGGGTTTCACACCTTATCTTTTGTTACAGCTATCAAAGTTGGACAGTTCTATTTGATGGTGTGGGATGCTGGAGTTCCTGTGTGCTAAATACTTGTCCTCAGTGACCATCAGATAGGGCAGCCATTCATATCAAAGCTCAGATCAAAGTTAAACCAAACCTTCCCAAATAATCTCAGTAAAATAAAAAACAAAAGCAAATTCTGCCTGAATGAACTTTTTGACAACCAATATACAAACAATTATTTTTTACTTCAAACAGAACAGAAACTGAAAGGGTTCTGAAAAGTCTAATTAGATAGATTGACAAAACGTGATATACAGCAAATGAGTGAAATGATCAGAATATTATAGGATAGCATGAGAACCAGATATAACAATATAGATCGAAGTACATATCAACGTTAGCTGATCAGGCCTCCCAATAATTACCTCCCTTTTCACTTGCTGGCCACCACAAATTGTACCAATTTTTTAATATCCTGCTTATTTTCCTCTTTGTTGACTGTGATAAAAACCCTGATATGGGACCCATTAGTAGATAATGTGTGGAGAACTTCCTTATGACATGCATTCAGATGGATGGGCTGTGAAAGTGCAAATATTAATGGAAACAGTGAAAAAGTACAGTGTGAACACACAGATCCAATCCTTAACAACAAAAAATTCAGAATAAATCTTCTGATTCTTTATTCAGATTTTGTATCATCATAGAGGTAAACAATAAATGAATCACACTGAATTTGGTTCAGTAACCAGGGTGGTAATCTGTCTGAATGAGGGTTCAGTAACCAGTGTGGTAACCTGGCTGAATGAGGGTTTAGTAACCAGGATGGTAACCTGTTTTAATGAGGGTTCAGTAACCAGGATGGTAACCTGTCTGAATGAGGGTTCAGTAACTAGGGTGGTAACCTGTCTGAATGAGGGTTCAGTAACCAGGAAGGTAACCTGTCTGAATGAGGGGGTCAGTAACCAGGGTGGTAACCTGTTTTAATGAGGGTTCAGTAACCAGGATGGTAACCTGTTTTAATGAGGGTTCAGTAACTAGGGTGGTAACCTGTCTTAATGAGGGTTCAGTAACCAGGATGGTAACCTGTCTGAATGAGGGTTCAGTAACCAGGATGGTAACCTGTTTTAATGAGGGTTCAGTAACCAGTGTGGTAACCTGTCTGAATGAGGGTTCAGTAACCAGGATGGTAACCTGTTTTAATGAGGGATCAGTAACCAGGGTGGTAACCTGTCTGAGTGAGGGTTCAGTAACCAGGATGGTAACCTGTTTTAATGAGGGTTCAGTAACCAGGTTGGTAACCTGTCTGAATGAGGGTTCAGTAACCTGGATGGTAACCTGTTTTAATGAGGGTTCAGTAACCAGTGTGGTAACCTGTTTTAATGAGGTTTCAGTAACGCAGGTGGTAACCTGTCTGAATGAGGGTTCAGTAACCAGGGTGGTAACCTGTCTGAATGAGGGTTCATTAACCAGGGTGGTAACCTGTCTGAATGAGGGTTCAGTAACTAGGGTGGTAACCTGTCTGAATGAGGGTTCAGTAACCAGGATGGTAACCTGTCTGAATGAGGGTTCAGTAACCCAGGTGATAACCTGTTTTAATAAGGGTTCAGTAACCAGGGTGGTAACCTGTCTGAATGAGGGTTCAGTAACCTAGGTGGTCACCTGTTCTAATGAGGGTTCAGTAACCCAGGTGATGACCTGTCTTAATGAGGGTCCATTGCCTAGAGACATCGGTTGATCAGGATTCAGTAACCCTGGTACCCTGCCTTGAGACATCAGTTGATAATGGGTTCAGTAACCCTGGTAACCTGCCTTGAGACATCAGTTGATAAGGGGTTCAGTAACCCTGGTAACCTGCCTTGAGACATCAGTTGATAATGGGTTCAGTAACCCTGGTAACCTGCCTTGAGACATCAGTTGATAATGGGTTCAGTAACCCTGGTAACCTGCCTTGAGACATCAGTTGATAATGGGTTCAGTAACCCTGGTAACCTGCCTTGAGACATCAGTTGATAATGGGTTCAGTAACCCTGGTAACCTGCCTTGAGACATCAGTTGATAATGGGTTCAATAACCCTGGTAACATGCCTTGAGACATCAGTAAAGATAAAAGAGTTTCAATTTTGTATTTAATTACTAGGGCATTCAGTGTCAAGGCATTGTAGGAGAGTTTAGCTGTCTTGCTCAACATGATAATGATTGATACTTGATAAGCGGTGAGGTCAAGGTCATGTAATACTGATGTTTACTGGTGGAAGCACTCAAATTCAAGGTCATATGACAGTTGTAGCATTTAGCATAAAGTTAAGGTAGTTGAATAAAGTGCCCACTAACAATATTATGGTATAGGATGGGGATGGGAGGGGATCACACATCATCAATGATATTGACATAAATAAAAAATGAAGTAAAAAAAATATGCCCTGTCACATGGTTAAATGTGAATCGAATACAACTTTTGTGCTATTGTTCCTTATGATCCCCCTCCTGACAAGGTGACTTGAAATTGTTGCCTTCCTACCCATGTTAATTCCCTGACAGTAAGGGGGATATTTATCATAATGATGTGGCTATCCACACCTGTGTCAATATGACATGTAGAGAGCCTTGTCTTGATGGTCATTATTTCCAACTTATTAGACCTCCTTCTCACACAGTTATCATGGCTTTACCTGATCGATGGCTATTTAAGTGCTTAGAATTTAATTTTTTAAGTAGTCATGCAGAAAGTGGATATTAAATATGTTTTATGGAGTGTATAGAACTTTGACATCACAACTGAGGTAGGGGTGTGGAATCAAGAGTCTTATCCCTATGGACAAGGATTCTAAAGTTGCCCGCCCGCCTTATACTGCTTAATTGGGAAGAAATTGTAAAAAAATTTAATTGTGGGAAAACAGGAGAAAGCTAGTTTCTGAGCATTCATGGACAGTCATTTAATGATAGCAGACTAACCTCAGACAAATAAGTTTTCCTTCCAAGAAAGGACTTTAAATTTCAGCGTACAGATTTATTTTATGGTAGTTCTTGTAGAAAATTGTTTATTCACCCGTAAGGTTTTAGAAATATGTATCGGTGTGCAAGATCTCCCTGTAGACAGTCACATTAGAAACGATTTAATTTTCTTTTCAAGTTTCACTGCATGAATTGATGATAATTTTGTGTTCATGTAATTTGTTAAATTGCACTGTTAAAATGATATTTATCTAAAATGAAAGTCTATACAGTGAAGGTTAGGTTTGTTTCCTTCCAAAAAAAAAAACAGTTAAAAAGTGCAAGTTGAGAAGTTTTAAGTTTAAACATTTTGAAGTATAAATTCAATTTAGTTAACAACAGGGTATTGAGATTTAAACATTTTTTTCATTAATTTAATTCAGTGTGTATTTAATATTTGTTAAATTAAAAAGAAAATTTGGTTGACATTTTTTATGATGAATCAGTCAATAAATCAGTAATTAATTCTGCTTGAACTGTAGATTAGAAATTGGGAAAAATAAACATGAATCAGACATTATGTCTAGGTGGCTGACAACAATGGAGGGACTCTCGCAGATTTAGGTGCACCGAGTACATGTCTCCAGGGGCAGTGTGTGTGCCATACTTTGTCTGGGATACATGACATTTCAACTCTAGTTTTACAAGATTCACCACAAGTTGTGACAATTAAGACAGACATTTATTTTAAATCAGCATCTCTAGTTTCAATTGACAAGATTTAAAGTTTGCAAGAACTGGGATTCAGTTGATAAGATTTAAGTGTTTTAGGCCATTAAAATGCAACAAGTGACTGTTTTGTGTAAGACCAGATGAGATGAGCCATCTCATTGCGGTGACAGTGTGAACTACACTTCCATACTTCACCAGCAGATGAGGAAGGAGATGAGACTGTCCTTTAAGACTGCTTTGGTCGGTACCACACGTACCTGTCCTATATAGGCCTATAGTACTGTGGCCACAGTTTATTATACATCAATATACCCTGAGAATAAAGGGGCTTTTGTATGGGGTCCATAATTATAATAGACTCACCTCTCAACACAAATGTGCGTAACAGGTTTGCCTGTCCAACATGCACTAAAAATCCTGCAACACATGCACTGAGTGATACAGTAAACGACTCGGTGACCAAGAGTTGAAGGGTGTGACCAGGAATATGGGGAGGACATCACAGCTGTCAAATCAGCCCATAACCTGAGGGTACATATTGTCAACAAACCTATAATTAGTTAGGATACAGAGTGGTCTTGTTGTAGGGTGTAGTGCAGTGTGTCGTGTGTACTTGCTGTCCAGGTGTCGAAGTGCTCCTATTACTACTTGTAATCTAGTTATTGTTTGAGATACTCTACAATGGTTGTTATTTTTTATGGGTTCTACTTTTTGCTACTTTCCAGGATGAAATAAGATTGCAGAAAACAGATGTCTTGAAAATGGTCGTATAAAAGAAACCATTAAACCATTAATTGTATTATGACATCTGCTAATATAATTAAAAAAAAAGAAAAAGAAGAATGTTTTGCTTTAAGCTTTCAATAAAAACCGTTTGAGTATACACCACACTTTGGATGCAAATTGTCTGCAACTAAAATACTTTCAACTCATTAAAATATGTACTTGTGTTCTATCATGATTTCCATGAATGTTTGCTGTAGAAATTATGCCTATCTTCAATGTGCTCAAGAATGCTTGCATAGATACTTTCAGGAAATCATAGAAATTTAACTTTGACTTAAAAAGAGTGGTTTCAAGGGAGATAACTCACACACTGGTATGGTACATAAGGTAGCATACACCTTTAACACAACTAAAATAATTGTATGATTATGAAAAATATCAGTATATCCCCAATTTAAAAAGACAACATGATCACAAGAAAGAAGGTGGTCAAATCTTCATGTTTATATTTTGAAACATTTGTTCATTTGACAAAAGCTTACTTTTGATGTTTTATCCGTTTTGTATGGGAGATAAGTTACCTGTAATGATCAACTTTATCTGAGTATCTGTTCCATTGTTACCCACAACATTTGAAGTCTAATAGGTATGCTACATTGATTACAGGTGCAAGAAACAGATGTTGTAAATATTGGATCATTATTTGTTGATCTTTAAATGTTAAAGATTTCCTGATTTGCTATATAATGGTGACATCATGTACCCAGTATTGCATGCAATAGTTTCTTATAAAATTTAATCTAAAAAAGATATCTCTTTAGTACCATATCGTTATTGACGCTAAACAAGCAGCAGATTGACAGTACCCCTCACCCAGAATTAATCACAAGTGCATGCAGGGTCACAGTGGTCTGGTTGTGTAGATAAGACTATTTAGCTGTGATTCTAAGTATTTAGATGTAATTCATAGTCATATAACACTTGGTCACGAAGATGACTATCCCAATTAGTAACTTTAAATTTATGATGTTACAAATATGGAAATCTATCCATTAAAGGAATGAGTTAGCAGTACTGATCAAAACATTACAAATAGTAAATTGTCTGATAACAGTTACTATTGAATTAACAAGTGGTGGGGTTATATAATTAGCGATCAGTACAGTGATCCGTGGTGATGTGGTGACCACACTAGCACGATTGAAGGGAGATAATAAAAGGTGTTCATGTAGATAAGCCCCTACGACAACGGATTACCGCCGACAGCAGACAAACAGATTAAATGGCAGAGTGCATCTTCAAAGACGAGGGCAGACACTGGTTACTCAAACACTTGTCTTAATGTTCCATGACGTGAGCTTGGCAGAAATCGGTCTTTTAATATCGCTGTTCCAATTACAAAGCATTTCATGTGTTAAAGAAATAGGTTTGATAGAAAGAACAATCACAATTTTAGAGTGTTTCGTGGTAGATACCTTTAACATTGTACAGCTTTTGAATATCATGGACATTGTAGGCAAAGAAATCTGACTAATGGTATTTAATATTTTATAACTGATGATTCATCCCCGGAAAATACCGATTTCATTTTTTTTTTTTTTCAAATTGATCCATGAAAATAAAATTAAACAGTATTATTTTTGCCAGAAAATGTTTAAATTTCATCATAAACGAAAGATATTTACAGTACCTTTGACACACACAATGCATAACAACGATGTCAATAATGTGAAACATCTGCACAATCTAGTGGAAATGTGGGCAACGAGAACCTTTGTTTATGTCACAAGTGGTTGTTATGTTAAACCATTTAAACAGATCAATGCCTCATTTTTAACGACATGGTGAACTGCTGTACCAAGTGCTCGGCCACCCTGTCAGAATGAATGTTATGTATGTTTTCAATATAACCTTAGTTGCAGGTTTTTTTTTATACCAGATGTTTGAGGAGTTTTAGTAATTTATTTCTGTTTTATTTGTCTGTTGCTACATAATACAAGATGAAGTTGAAAACGATCTTGTCATATTTATGTCCCCTTCTCCAAATTTATAACTCCAATGTTACTCAATCTGAAACAGACCTCAGGGGTTACAATTCCTATAGATTAGATATACCAGGTTTTAGGTTAAACACTGTAACTTCACTGTTGGGGATGGAAATTGTAACTTCGGACTAAAATTTCACTGATCAGTATGGAAAAACTAGGAACTAGGTAAAACTTACACTTATCCATAAAAACTTCAGAAAGAAATAAAAAGTGTGGACTTGTGATAATACAAGGTATATGTAAAAATACGAAATGAAGAAACCATTTTGAAATTTAGATATTGCTTCTTGCGGTTTGACCAACAAGAAAAAAAAGAGGAGGGTGGGGGGAGGATTAGTTTCACAAAAATAGAAGATAGACAATGTATTTCTTTTTTTCATAATTATAAATACAAAGATGACAATACATTGTAGGCTTTGGCTTCAACAGTACAATGGATACTTGAGAGGATCTGAAGGATGATTAAGCTGTGTGTTTCTGTCTAGTAATTACAAAATTTATCAGCTTCCCATTAATATCCTATTCTGTTAATCTACAAACACACAAGCCACAATTGGTTCTTTTCGTGACTTTGTTGATTTGCGAACCCGTTTCAATTAACTGATATCCATAGCTATCAGGATACAAACTGACCATCGGAAATACAAAATATATAAGTGAACCGACTGTTTTGTTTGTGTCGTGAGACCAATAGCATAGTAATGAGATATAGATAGTACATGAAACAGTACTTAACTACTAGAATTTAATGTAGAATTAGGAAATACCACAGTTGTCACTTAATCTACCAAATCTGCAGCAAACATGTTTAGCATTTTGTTTCTTTTGAGGAATCGTTCAAACTGTTCAACATTGATGATAAATCATACTGCTTCTCTGGTTTCTGTTCTCGATGATGCTGCTAGGGTTTCTGTTCTTGATGATGCTGCTCTGGTTTCTGTTCTTGATGATGCTGCTCTGGTTTCTGTTCTCGATGATGCTGCTAGGGTTTCTGTTCTTGATGATGATGCTCTGGTTTCTGTTCTCGATGCTGCTGCTAGGGTTTCTGTTCTCGATGCTGCTGCTAGGGTTTCTGTTCTCGATGATGCTGCTCTGGTTTCTGTTCTCGGTGATGCTGCTAGGGTTTCTGTTCTCGGTGATGCTGCTAGGGTTTCTGTTCTCGATGATGCTGCTCTGGTTTCTGTTCTCGGTGATGTTCTCTGGTTTCTGTTCTCGATGATGGTTTCTGTTCTCGGCTGATGCTGCTGCTGCTAGGGTTTCTGTCGATGAGGGTTTCTGTTCTCGCTCTGCTCTGGTTTCTGTTCTCGATGATGCTGCTAGGGTTTCTGTTCTCGATGCTGCTGCTAGGGTTTCTGTTCTCGATGCTGCTGCTAGGGTTTCTGTTCTCGATGCTGCTGCTAGGGTTTCTGTTCTCGATGATGCTGCTCTGGTTTCTGTTTTCTGTGCATGCTGCTAGGGTTTCTGTTCTCGGTGATGCTGCTAGGGTTTCTGTTCTCGATGAGGGTTTCTGTTCTAGGGTTCTCTGTTCTAGATGCTCTGCTCAGGTTTTCTGTTCTCGATGCTGCTGCTAGGGTTTCTGTTCTCGATGCTGCTGCTAGGGTTTCTGTTCTCGATGATGCTGCTCTGGTTTCTGTTCTCGGTGATGCTGCTAGGGTTTCTGTTCTCGATGATGCTGCTAGGGTTTCTGTTCTCGATGCTGCTGCTAGGGTTTCTGTTCTC